>NC_091746.1:50621680-51221680 GCF_043380555.1 Nothobranchius furzeri
CACACACATATTAAAGCACTTACACAAAAAAGGAAGTCTTACGATAAGCTAACTTACACGACGGTTGGCCCGAGCTGCTGCATAGATAATCCTGCATGAGCGCAAACCAGCAGCGACAACCACAATGAAGTGCTTTGATTAATATTTGTGTTCAAACAGACGTTTCCTTATTTTGATCATGCAAGCAACAGGGACTTTTTCCAGAACTTGCTTTGTTGTTTCTCATCCTTCTGAGAGTATTTTTGTCATTTCATCGGAATGCACTTGAAATGGAAACAAACAGGGGCTCAGAGTGTTAACTGCAGCGATGAGAAACACAAGTAAACACCTCTCTTGAGCTGACCTCGCTCAGGCAGCATCAAAAGGGTCAAAATCCTGAACAAAGAGATACGACCTTCAGATCATAAAAACAAAGATCTTCCAACAGGGTGACATAAGGTAATAGGACCGGTCTTCTGGTTTGAAGATGTTCTGATTTACTCATCGCAGTATTTCTGATGGTCACTTCTTGTTGACTCAGGAGGAAAGAGCTCCTCCTAAAAGCTCAGAAAGAGGCCGCTCTGTCATTAAGGAGTCATTTCTTTCAGTTACCACCACTTTGTTGCACAGGAAGACTCTGACAACCCGGTTTCTGCTTCTTTTTGTGATGCTGCACTGTTTAAAAATGAAAGCATACATCCGTATCTTTGTCGTCTGATCCAAATGAGTATTGAGTAAAGACACTAAACCTCCCACTTAGATAAATAGCTATAAATTGCAGTTCTAAGAAATTTGCCAGGATATCTTACTGGATTATTGAGTAAAACCAGTTTCATGATTTTTGGAGACACATCTATGGGCATGTGTTTAGTAAGAGATATTTCAGATTACAAACTGGAAAAATACTGTGTGACTTGTATCGGCAGAATGTAAACATGTCCCTTCAGAAAAATAAAAGTAGAAAAGCTCTCTGGCTAAGAAGTCTGCACTATTCCATCAAAGTATTAATACAGCTCTATGAAATAGTTACACCCAAACTCTAAAAGAAGATCAAAGCTAGAAAAGGCCATAAATAATTTTTAGGAACTGGGGATGTCTCAACCATTTGCTGAAGCCGTTACCTCACTGGTGACTGGATAGAGGCAAAGTGTAAAAAATGAAAACAGCTGGGATCACACTTAATTGGTATGAATGACACTTTAGCAGGACGTTTTTATATCGCTGGGTTGGGCTTAACTTCATTGGCAACAAAGTAAAGCAAATGTTCTTATTGTAATTTAGAAAAAGTCTAAAAATAAACCAGTCCATGTCACATCCTACTGATCTGTTCGGTGGGGTACCCCAAGGTTCTGTCTTAGGTTCACTCCAGTTGTTACTACATATAAATAAAAAATATATACATACATTTAAAAAAAAGTCTTTTTTTTTCTTTTTTTTTTTATACAGACGCGACAGTGCCAGAGGAGTTAAGTTCCTGTTTCGATGTGTTGTGAAGCACCTTGGGGGTTGTAGAAGGCGTTGGACGAATAAAGACCTTTTTCCATTTACAGTGCTCAGCATAAATGAGTACACACTCTTCTGCTGTTGTGTCCTTGGGCAAGACATGTCACCCGACTTGCCTGTGTTGGTGATGGTCAGAGGGGTCGATGGCGCAAAATGGTAACCTCGCATCTGTCAGACTGCCCCAGAGCAGCTGTGGCAACATAGCAGCTTACCATCACCAGCAGTGTGTGAATGTGAGAGTGCACGAATAATGGAAAGCATTTTGGGTGACTTGAAAGGTGCCATATACATTTAAACCATTATTATTATTATTGCTTTGCAACACTCCCTAGGTGAAGGTGGAGAAGTCCAAAGGTAAAACATCTTGTCAATGCGTGTGTGTCTCTCCCTTGTGGAGCTGATGCAGAAGCATAAACTAGGCTTAAGTCCTCGTCCACAATCTTCTTGAAAATGAGAGTGAGAAGTACTAGGTTAATTCTCAGAGCTGTGGTGAATGTTATGAGTCAAAATGAAGTCATAACAGAGCTAATTATATATTTGAAAGTGCTGCCACATTTTGGTTTCAAGACAGCAAACATGACATCTGTGAAGCAGACAGAACCTTCTGACATCTGCCTCACAGATACACCCATACGCCAGCAGCTCCAACGCTTCAGTCAGCCATACAATCAAACAAGCAACCGGCAGAGATGTTAACTTTACACAGCACAAACAGAGTGCGCTTAGCATGTGCGGATGTTATTAATGACTGTGCAGCTCTCCGATCGGATGTATTTGCTGCTTACTTTGTGAGTTGGCTCAGTACAGCAGCTATAAACCAACAGCATTAATGTTTAATGTGGTTTAGGGTAAAAAATTACTGCTGGTGGAAACAAGCCTGTAACTCTCACGGGAAACAATGTTTACCCTTCATTAAACTTTTGTCAATATTTTGAGTCTGTCATTTTAAAAAAACGTATTTGTTACCTATATATACAAACCATGGTTTTTGACAGCTGGTGCTGGATTATGTATTAGGTTTATATTCTGAAATGTAAACTTAAAGTTGGAAATTATTCCCGACACAAGGCTCAAAGCTTCCTCTAATTCACCCCCCTGTTAGAGCTGGGATAATAATGTTGCTTACATGGAAGTAATTACCGCACGTCTCGAGAAGGAGAAAGCAGGAACGTTCAAGAAAACTCCTACAGGAACACAGATTTTTGGTAGTGATACTAATTTACATATTTGTTAACATTAGCCTCCTCAGTTAGTAAAATACTGCCTTAAATCCAAGGCCTCATTAAGATCCATTTAATACTCAGACAACAGTGTAAATTGCCTGCTCCACTACAGATGGAATAGTTACTTTCATACAAAATCAACTGCATAAATAACCAAACACATTCTGGGGGGTTACCTGTAAACACAAACCAAAATGGCTCTGAACAAATGGGACAAACATGAGACCATCGGTGCAACGAATGTGTGATACAGCATGAAGCGTTATGAAAATGTCAACAAACAACAATGTATTTGTTCTTTCTATTGATATGGGCCTCCCAACTCTCTTGATGCTGCACTGACTGCAGATTCAGAAAACAGCTTCGACCCCATCATCCCACATTCGTAAGCGGTTCTGATCGATCCAGCGTGATTAATGGAGGATGGAGTTTAAAGAGGCAAGGCAAACCCATCGGCATGGAGCAAACATGACTTACAGATGATTTAGCTGTTTATATATATATATATATATATATATATATATATATATATATATATATATATACATATAAATTTGTTTTATTACTCCTACGAAAGCTTGATTCCCAAGCATTCCCACTTCTTAAAGACATCTTCATCTTATGACGTTTCTTCATTCAGTGGGAGAAGACTTAAAAAAGGTTTCCTTTGCCCACAAAATAAAAGTCCCAACAGCCGAGGATGGCTTGTTGGAATTATGAACAAATGAAACAAGGCACAAAAATGTACATTTATTATTTGAATGGGAAAAGAAATGGATGTGCAGGAATTTTATGAACTGTGATTTGGTTTAAACAGACATAACAGACAAATCTCAATGTGCCGAATCTGGATCTGAACTGAAGCGCAGGTCATTCCAGGCCCAGCTCATCGTAAATGAGGAACGCACTGATAAAAAAAATACTTTTAGTCTTCTCAAAAATTTTTGGTTTTGTAAAATGTATCTTTTTGAACCTTTAAAGCATGAAATTTCTTATCCTAATAAAAACCACATGATAATCGTTATGTGATTATATAACAAAATAACAGTGACCTTTAGATTCTCCAACCTGAATAGGAATGATAATAATAATGGATCCGATTTATATGGTATGCTACTACATAGCCACAGCCGCCCTGAAGCGGTCTGACAGAGGCGAGGCTGCTATTTGCACCATCTGCCTCTTTAACCACCACCAAAACAGGCAAGTTGGGTCAAGTGTCCTGCCTAAGGACACAACAGAAGAATACCCTGGCTAGAGCTGATGGACGTAGTTTTGACTTTAGAAGTGGGGGCAGAACCGGCATGAGGACCGGGGGGAGGGCCTCTTTACAGTATGTTCTAATGGGAAACAGACTTCAACAAACGGTTGTTTTCCACTTGGTCCTAGTGCTCAGCCAGTGTTTATTTAAAATAGCGTAATATTGCATTTGGACGGTAAAAAGTGCAGGGAACAAAACTTCACTTTGGAAAAAGCCTTGAAGAGTTCCCTTCCCACTTGTTCCTAAAGTGTGGAGAGAGTTAAAGCGCACGCTTAGCTTAGGGATCATAGAAGAGGTCACATAACCTACAGACTGGTGTGCACCAATGGTGCCAGCTCCCAAACGCATCAAGGAGGAAGTCAGAGTGTGCGTGGACTTAAAGCGGCTGAACAAGGGAGTAAAGTGAGAGCATTACATACTACCAACCCTGGACAACATAACGCCCAAATTAGCTGGAGCTAAGGTGTTCTCAACTCTAGACGTCTCAAGCAGATTCTGGCAGATCCCATTGGATCTGAGCTGCCAGAAACTGACCACATTCCTAATTCCTATAGGGTGGATCTGCTTCAAACGCTTGCCATTTGGAATTACCTCAGCACCAGAGACTTTCCAGCGGCTGATGAGTACGCTGCTGAAGGGCCTAGAAGGTACAGTCATTGTGATGGATGATATCCTGGTTCTCACAAGGAAGAACATGACCGTCGCCTGGACAAGGTGTTGCACACAATCAAAGTATCAGGCCTCAGGCTCAGCAGGGCAAAGTGCCAATTCAGAAAGTCTGAACTCCAGTTCTTTGGGCACATAATCAGTGCCAAGGGGGTGAAACCGGATCCTAGCAAAGTGGAGGCCATCACTAAACTGCCCAGCCTTGCTAATGTGGAACAGCTTCACCAGGTCTTGGGGCTGATCAACTACATAGGTAAATTCCTCCCTGGCCTGTCTACCATGCTGCACCCACTCACGCGCCTTCTCAGGACAGAGGCTCCGGGGGTATGGGGTGAACTTCAAGAAACCGCTTTCAGCGAAGCGAAGGTTGCATTAGCGGCAGCTCCAGCTCTTTGTTACTATGATGCAGGCTGACAGACTGTAATCAGTGCGGATGCCAGTAGCTACTGCCTAGACATGGCCCTGCTACATGGAGGGGAGCTTTGAGCCATTGCCTTCTGTTCTTGCACCCTCACAGAGGCGGAAAAAAGATATTCCCAGATCGAGAAGGAGTGCTTGGCGGCTGTGTGGGCATGTGAGTGCTTCGCCTGCTACATCCAGGGAATGGCCAAGGTTAGACTGCAGACAGACCACAAGCCTTTGGTGCCATTGATCAATACATACGACGTCGATAAAATGCCACTAAGATGCCAGAGACTGCTCATGCACTTCATGCGGTTTAATGTCTCAGGGAAATAGCTAGTAGTGGTGGATGTGCTATCTAGACAACCGCTGGATACAGAGCACAGCCAAGAGACTGAGGGGGAAGTTGACACATACGTAACTACTTTGGGGACCAGCAAAGCAATCAAATCTTCAAAATTAGAGGAAATCTGCAGAGCCACACAAGAGGATGCGGAACTACGCAAAGTTATCACCTTCATCAGACATGGGTGGCTGCGGAGAATGGTTGGAGACCAGGGGCGGCGTTAGGCCCGGCTACTTGGGCTCAAGCCCTGAATCTTTAATGAAAAGCCCCGGATCTTAAACATGGAAGTAACATGCAGTACCAAAGTCCAACAGAGAGGGAGCAGCTAGCAGTAGTTTGTATACAGCCTGCCTGAGCCTCCACCACTGAAGAAGAAGCCCTTCAGCAGCCGGCTTCTTCTGCGGTGCCTGTTTTTTTCTACACTCTGCCTGAAAAGCATGAGTGAAGATGGACATAAGGATGTTTTTTTAGACCAAAAGTACCGCGAAAGAACCCCAGCTTTGATGATACTGGTGTTGACTCTGGTTTGTGAGTCTTATTTGAAAATATTTGTTGTGCTGCTGGTTTGCCTAAAGTTAGCTTACTTTCAGGTAAAGTGGTTGGAGAAAGAATGTGGGAATGTTTACTATCATCTCACACTAAACACTAACAGGAACAATACTCTGCCCTGAATATGCATAATATGTAGCTTCAGATTAAAAATTATGTGGTACAAGACAAATATATATGTTGACTAGTGCATGTCACGTGTGTGTGCGCACGTGCGTGCGTGTGCGTGTGTGTGTGTGTGTGTGTGTGTATGTGTGTGTGTTAAGCCCCGGATCTTCTTCAGTCCTTAATCCGCCCCTGTTGGAGACACACCACTGCTATTTCATGCAGCCAGAGCCCACCTTTCAGAATCAGACAGACTGGTGTTGTACCAGGATCACATGGCACTCAGATCAGATGTTCTTAGTCAGCTGCATGCAGGTCACCAGGGACTAACCACGTGTCAGGAGCGCGCCAGGCTAAAAGGCTGGTGGCCCAATATTGGAGTCCAGATTGCCAGCAAATAGAACTCATGTGACCTGTGCGGAGCATAAACCTACACAGAGATGCGAACCGCTGGAGGCAACTTCACTACCCGGGGGGCCCTGGCAAAGGATTGCGGCTGATCTGTGCGAGCTGGATGGAAAGAATTTCCTCATTGTGGTGGATGTTTTTACAAGAGACATTGAAATTGCTCCTCTCACGACCACGACAAGCAAAATTGTAATCGGCAAGCTCAAGCACATGTTTGTGAGATGGGGAATTCCACTGGAGCTGATCAGTGATGACGGGACGGCACACAGTTCACATCTGCCGAGTTCCAGGATTTTAAAAAGAAATATGGATTCACCCATATAACATCCAGTCCCCAGTATCCACAGGGCAATGGAGCTGCTGAGAGAGCTGTTCAGAAGTTCGCGAGCAGCCAGACCCCTGCTTAGCTTTGATGAGCTATCACTCAATGCCGATTGCAGTGACCGGAGCAAGCCCTGCTCAACTTATGACTGGTCGGCAAATTCGAACTACGATTCCGGCTTTAGAGGAATCACTACGGTCTGAGCTGATCAGTTGGGACTGTGTCTATCAGAAAGACAACGCGGCCAAAGAAGCATACAAGTATTTCTACAGCCGAAGATATTCAGCTTGTCCTCTTCCAGAGCAGTGGCCTGGACAGGCTGTCTGAGTGAAACTTGATGATAACAAGGGATGGAAGACCCCTGCTAAAGTCATTGGCAGGTCGGGAGAAACAAGATCCTATGTGGAGGAATTGGACATGGGGACTGTAACTCGCTGGAACAGATGTTATCTCATGACGGTCCTCGAGACGGACGATCCGGGAAAGCAGCAACAACTGGATAGTGGGTCAGCTCAATCAACTCAGAGCTTCAGTTCATCAGATGTGATGGTGGAGGTTCCACAGGAGCCATCACACGATCAAGAATCGGCAGTTCCTGCTCCGATGCCCCCTCTTCAGTCCACTCCCAAGAGACTGACCTCGAAAGGGCGAGTAATAACGCTGCCCCTGAGGTTCAGAGACTGATAATGAAGGACTCAGACTTCTCTCTAGGGCAGAATAATCCCTTCTGTACTGAGGGTAGTCCACCCCGGTTATCATGTGTGAAAGATAAGGATAGTCGAAGTTAAATGCTGACATTTTACCAGCTGTGGTTGATTAGCAGAGTTCTTTTATAACTTTGAGTTCCCGTTTTTAGCTAAACACTTACAACTTTCCCTTCTAGAGTAAGGAGTTCAGAGATATGAAGATGTTGTTGTTCAGCAGTTAGTAACTGTACCATTGTTTATAATGCTTTGTTTTATTGTGAAAGGGAAGATGTTGCAAGATTACCGCATGTCCAGAAGGGGCTTCTGTACTGAGCGGGAGTACCGAGTGGCATGACTTAGATAGAGCGAGGGTTTTTGTTCTGTGTGTTTTTTGCCTTATAAAAGAAGTAATGGACAACTAACGCGACGTGCTGCTGAGTTTCATGACATCCAGGCGACACCTTTTTTTCCATGTACTTTTCTAACAGGAAGTCTGGTTGAAATAAGTCTCCACCCATGGTGTTACTCCCACTTTAAACTAAGCTGGTGTGTTTTATCTATATAATCTGTAACTTTTCCCTCCATTGTTTTGATATTTTCAGTCTTGTTGAACTTTTACTTAAGTTGCATTTAGTTTATTGGTTTATTGTCAAAGCTCTATATACTGCTCGTGATTTGATTTCTGAAACCTGAAAAAATGGCTCAATTTGCATGAATAAAGCAACAAAAATCCTCTTTGTGGGTTAAATTCTCGTCCCTATAGCTCCTGAAATATCCATCTCAACATGTGGTAAGGCCAAAGCATGGGTCCATGGTCTTCACTGAAATTTTAATGTCAGGATGGAAGCATTGAGTGAATATTGCAACAGGTGGATTAGTTCTGGTTTCAGGGAGAGCGAGTGGATGGATGAATTAGTCATTTAGCTATTGCCATTCGGTTTCTAAATCAAATAAAAGAAAGAAGACATTTGTAACTTCTTGCAAATTGAAATTCATATGAAATATTTGAATGTCTCTAAATATGTTTGCTCTTTTTAATCATCATAAACTTGTGTGTCAATGAGACCTTAAGTAGAAGTTGGCCTCATTTTTCTGCAGACTGCTCCTTTTAAAGTTTGGCCATCTGCGTGTTAAACTAAATGTAACGAGTTAAGTGAAGAGCTTTTACACAACAGTAATGAAGTTAGACATTCAAAATAAATTCTCACATCCGTAACAGATCAGACCTGTATGCTGGTGAAAGATAGAAAAGAGGGGTGAGGAGGAGGAAGGTTTAGGACAACGTAGAGATAGAGAGAGAGGGAGCGATGGAGAGAGAGAGAAAGAGAGAAAGATGGAGAAAGAGAGAGATGGAGAGAGAGGTCTTTGATGATTAATGATTTTCGTGGCAATCTTGTTTATTTTGCTGGGCAGGAAGTTGAAAGCAGAGTGGGTCTGTGACCAATCAGTGGTTATCATTAAACAGTGGAAAGAGTGCCAGGACCAATCAAACACTGCCTTCAGAATGAGAAAGAACAAGAACAAGGTGGTCATGTTGCCAAGCGGATGAGAGGTGTGTGTCTGTAGATCTGAAAATTTAAAGTGTAAAGCTGAACTTGTTTTATTGGTAACACCCTTCATGACTTTCGGCATGACTCAGCAGATCTGAATGTAGTCTGCATCTCAGCTTTGTTTAGACTGAACTACCTGAAATAAACAGTCTAATTACATGATCCAGGTTTTACTCGTGGGCTTCAAACCAGCTGATAATTCACATGTTTCCATTAATTTAGAGTTTTTCCACTGTGGTTGGTTTCAATTGTGCATAACTCTTCCCTGAGTGGGCTCCTTCATTTATAATATTCCTCACCGACATTTAAGCTTTGGCCCCGTTTTTCCTAACATGAAACTTTGTTCATAAAGTTTGGAATCACAAAGCGTTTAAGTCACCGCGTCTCGTTATTGGCGCTATTTAAACCAATGTTGTAAAATTACTTCTGCCCAGCCCAGATGTGCTCACTTGTGCACCCGTGAGCCGTGGTTCCGCTGGAACGCGTCTGACCTCTGACAGACAAACTCTGAACTTCAGATCTTCAGCGCGCTGTTAATAGCCTGAATGGGAATCATTTCTTGATTTATTTTGTTACATCCACAATGTTCTGTGTGTGACGTTTACAATGTCAGAACACCTGCATGAGACACGGTGTTAATTACAATCTGCCAGAATGACTCACCACCTTCAGATTTCTCCAACACCGTTAAAAATGATCAAATACGGAACATATCGGTGTGCGCAGGCCAGAGTGCTGAAGCTCGGCACATTGTTATTATGAAGCTACGGCACATGTGGAGGACACACGCGCAAAAATATATTTGTTTTCAATTACATTTATTGTGCCCACTTACTTTTCTTAGGCCCACCCACAAATGAGTTTCTGGCTACGCTAATGGTGACATCTGACAGACTTCTCTGAGCTCTGCAGCCATTACACTTTTCACCTCGCGCACCCCGTAGCGGCAGCTCGCTCACCCCCGGGGGGTGCGCGCACCACACTTTGGGAATCCCTGATAGGCTATAAATTATAAGTCGCTTTGGATAAAAGCATCTGCTAAATGAATAAACATAAACATAATAATTTCCCCTTTCACCACCAATCTATTAGCAACCTGATTCTACCTGTGTAGGAGTTGAGGAGCTGCTGACCTCTTTCAACTCTACCTGCTCAACTGTTTTAAATGCAGTCGCTCCTCTAAAATCCAGGCATAAAAAAACGGTGGGAGACCCTTGGCTCAATGAGGAGACTCGTGACCTAAGACGCCAATGTAGGGTCTGCAAACGCCAGTGGCAAAAGGACAAGCTGCAAATCTCCTACCAATTATTCAAGGATTCTTTGACCTGCTATCAGAAAGCTGTCCGCACAGCTAGAAACAAATATTTTGCTAAAATAATCACTAGGCATAAAAACGACCAGAAGAAACTGTACAGTGTCCTCACCTCTGTACTATCCCTTAGAGAATTTCCCAACCCTTCTCCCTCTACAGGGGCTCTTTACAATGAGTTTCAAAACTTTTTCCTGGATAAAATCCAGGAAATTAGAACCAGTCTCTCTTACTCAGGCTGGGTTACCTGTGTGGAACCTCACTGTCCACCCTCATTCTCTTGCTTTGCTGGTTGACCTAATCTTGGCTATGAAGCCCTCAGGCTCTCCAGAGGACAGCCTTCCCCCAAGACTGCTGCGCGATGTCCTTCCAGTGGTGGCCTCTAATGTTTTGGAAATGGTCAATTCCAGCTTCTCCTCTGGTGTGTTTCCAGCTGCTTTTAAAAATGCAGTTGTTCAGCCGCTGTTAAAGAAACCAGTCTGATTGTGCCAATTATCGCCCAATCTCAAAACTTCCATTCATTGCAAAAGTAATTGAGAAACGGGCTCTCACGCAGCTTACTTCTCACCTAGATGACAATGGGCTTCTTGACCCATTCCAATCAGGTTTTAGACGTAATTACAGCACAGAATCTGCACACATTAGGGTACTCAATGACATCCTGATTCTAAAGCTTGGTTTATGCTTGACGCATTCACTTTCCGCTTGGTGATGCGGCTCGCGGATGGAACGAGCTTCACAACTCGCAGCGTTTATGGTTCATGCGGCTTGTCTCTGCGGTGAGCCAATATTCTCCCAAACTGAATGGGCCAGCATGAAGCTCTACGGCATGCATCCAACGCTACACCATAGT
Organism: Nothobranchius furzeri; assembly: GCF_043380555.1. Lineage (NCBI taxonomy): Eukaryota > Metazoa > Chordata > Actinopteri > Cyprinodontiformes > Nothobranchiidae > Nothobranchius > Nothobranchius furzeri. The sequence continues at coordinate 50,632,843 of NC_091746.1, forward strand.
AGAAGTAGAAATTACTGTTGTTTACAACATGGCATTCCAGCATTTTTAACAGCGTCCTTGTCTTTTCCGACAGTGCAAGCTATTTCTCTCCAAGAATTATTAACAACATGTTGATCACGGTGATCTATGAGAGCTGAATCATACAAATATCTGTATTTACGAACCTCTGCCATACTAGTTCTTGCCGGTCCGCCATGTTTTTACGCATCCGACCGTCCACGTGGTTAGAAATTTTCCTAGGTGCGCGTTGCGGAAATTTTGGGCCGTGTGGAGGCGCGGTGGAGGGGCGTGGTTGTTAAAATGACGCAATTTGGCCGCGCGGAACCGTGCGGACCTCACGGACGCGTCAAGCTTAAACCAACCTCACCTGACTCTGGCTCCCATGTGCTGTTACTGTTACTCGACCTGACCGCAGCATTCAACACTGTAGAACACACAATCCTACTTCACAGACTTGAATTTTAGGTGGGTGTAACTGGTACTGCCCTCGAATGGTTTAAGTCATACCTTAATGGTCGGTGTTTTAATGTTCATGTTGGAGACTGCTCTTCTCCCAATGTCCCACTTCCATGGGGAGTACCGCAGGTCTCCATCCTGGGTCCTCTCCTCTTTTCAATTTGCATGCTACCACTTGGTAAGATTTTAGCAAGTCTCGGGGTTAACTACCACTTTTATGCAGATGATTGCCAGATCTACCTTCAAATCAACCAACAGCACTCATTTTCTCTAATGTCAGAATGCCTCTCCCAGGTTAGATCCTGGCTTTCTCAAAACTGCCTACGGTTAAATGACAGCAAATCAGATGCCATACTTTTTAGCCCCACTAACGTGAATGGTGCTTTAGATATCTCAACTCTCCCACTCAATCTCAAATCATGTGCCACTCGCCTAGGTGTGAAACTGGACTCTGACCTTTCAATGTCTTTACAAGTCAACGCTACTGTCAAGTCCTGCTTTTTCCAACTCCGCCGCGTCACTCATCTTAAGTCAATCCTCAAACGTCCAGATCTTGAGTCAGTCATTCATGCTTTCATTACTTCACGTCTGGATAACACAAATTCAGTCCTGATTGGGATTAATGTTTCAGCCCTAAGCAAACTGCAGAAGGTTCAAAATGCCACGGCCAATTTTTTTATCCAACACCGACAGACGCATGCACATCACATCCATCCTCGCAGATTTACACTGGCTCCCAGTCAAATTTGGGATTAACTTCAAGGTCTTGTTATATGTTTTCAAGGCTTTGTACTGCCCATCCCCATCCTATCTGACGGAAATGTTGACCCTGTGTGTTCCCACCCGTGCCCTTCGGTCAGCAGATCATCTGCTGCTTGTTGTTCCAAAGGTTCGGAACAAATCACGAGGGGAGCGTGCCTTCTCTTATGCAGCCCCAAAACTCTGGAAGTCTCTGCCCCTTCGTGTGCGTCTGGCTCCTTCTGTTAGTAGTTTCAAGTCGGCCCTGAAAACACTTCTTTAGTATTGCCTTCCCTCCGTGACACTTTTCATGAAAATCTAGCACTGGATTTGATTTTTTAATTCCGTTTTTATGATTCAGGTGCAAACTTTTGTTGCCTCGCATCATCTGATAGCTTATTTCGTTTTATTTGTGCCATTTCAAATGTTTTTATCATTCGTCACATAATTTTATTTTTTATAGTGCTGTTAACTGTTCTCCTATTTTATCTTTTGTAGTAGGAATTTTTATCTCCGATTATTCATGCTTTGTTCTTATGTATTTTGCCCGTTTTTATTGTGTTTCTTGTTCAAGCATTTGGCTTTTTTTTTATGTACAGCCCTTTGGTTAGCTGCCAAGCTATTTTGAAATGGTGCTTTATAAATAAATATGGTATGGTATGGTATGGTATGGTATGGTATGGTATGGTAAATGAACGGTTCAGGGACCATTCTACTAGTCAAATTACACATTTTATGAGCTTAGCAAAAGTTTGAATAGCTTTTGATTCTAAACAAGATAATTGAAGGCACATGGCATGGACTGTCTAATCTGAGCAACAATGTTTGATAAACTCACTAGAAAAGATCTTTAAAGGAGACACAGAATGGCTGCCATGAAGATTGCATATAAAGTAGGATGAAAATGGAGGCCAGGTGTGTGTGTGTGTGTGTGTGTGTGTGTGTGTGTGTGTGTGTGTGTGTGTGTGTGAACAGAGGCTCCTCGCTTATGTGGTTAAAATGCTCCCAGACCTTTTTAACCACAAAAACTCTCCAACTTCAGATAAAACAGAACAGGACCATGTATATAAAGGTCAGATGAGTCTAAAGACATCAGATTAAAGTGTGAGACACAGGAAGTTCATCACCTCCTTCCTAATGTTACAGCAGACTTTGTTACCACCTACACCAGCTTTAGACGCACACACACACACACACACACACACACACACACACACACACACACACACACACACACACACACACACACACACACACACACACACACACACACACACACACACACACACACACACACACACACACACACACACACAAAGACACATCTGCGGCACTCTCATTCATTACTTTGAAAAAAGACACCTGTCTTGTTCCATGCACTAGTTAGAATTTCAGGTATTGGGTTTAAGTTCGCCAGCAACAACCCGTCTCTCATCTTTTCCTAACCAGTTCTGAAGCTGTAGCTCTGTCCCACAAGTCCAGGTGTGTCTCCCCTCTCTTAAACTCCTGAGGAGGGAGAGGGTTTCAACAGCAGCTGAAAGTGAATTACACCTCTGGTCTGTGATGAGAGAAGAAACTCAAAAAGAGTAAAACTCTGTGATGTGGTGAAGACACCCAGCTGTCCTCAGGTACAGAAAACCGAGCCAAGTCAGACCTGCAGAGGGCTTTCAGTCTAGACACGCGAGCAAACCAAAGCAAAAGCCTCACTGAGGACAACAAGACATTCCCAAGTCTGTGAGACAAAACCAAAAAATAATGGGGCTGAAAATGTTTTGAAAGCACTGCTGTCAGAAGTAGATACTTTAGCTTAAAGATCAGTCATTTTTGATTTCCGTACAATGAAAGGGGGCTTTAAAGACCGTCATCCTGTATTTTTAATCACAGACACACAGCTCAAAATCCTCAGCTGTGTTTTCTGTTCACGTGTTTGAAATGAGCCCAAACTGCGGAGCAGGAAGTTAGGGATCTGAGTGTATTACAGTCTTAGATTTAATTTATTGCCTGCAGTCCAGAGTGGTTTCCATCTGTTATGAGATGCTACTGTAAGAAAGACAACACAGTCTTCACAACAACAGAGAAAATACTGTTTTAATCATTTGCCATCTTGTAATTAATTTTCCTAAACTCTAATTAGTTTACACAGATTGTACTAAATCTAGAATAAATTAAATCTGCTATATTTGTCATTTTGTTGAATACTGTGAGGAAATTGGAGCAGGCGGAGGGAGACTAGGGGTCTTAGCACACCTCTGTTGTTGCTTGTCTTCCCGGGACTGGAGGCTAGGAGGGGGATCTGGCCGTCTGGCTGGTGTCTGGGGTGGTGGGTCGCTTTGCTCAGCATTGGGCGGGGGAGCCTGCTCATCAGCACCCCAGCAGAAAGGAAGTGTGTGACTGTGTTTGTGTATGATTGTATATGTCAGGTGGGGCCTTTGACTCCTCCCCTATCCTGGGACTTCTTTTGCTGCTATGCATCTTCGCCTCCCCTCCCCCTGCCACACTAGGTGTGGAGTGTGGTGCCTTGGTCTGCCCGAGTGTTTGTGGCTCCCGGGTCAACGGATTTAAGATTTTTGGCATCTGCCTGATTAATCCCGGTGGCTGCCTGGTGGGATCTGAGTCCCTGGGCTCTGTTGGGTCCCTGGCGGGGCTGGTCGCCCCTGGGTCTAGGGTCGCTGGGTTCCAGGCTCAGCTGGCTTGGGGGTGGGAGGCTGCGGGCGGGCCTAGAGGCTTGCCGCTGATATCCCCCCGGACTCTGCCGGTTGCTGGTTGTGGCCCCATGGGGCAATCCTCTGTGCCTCTCAAGGGGGGCGGGGGCTTTTCTGGTCACGGTCTCCCTGGGGTCCCTGCACTCTGGGGCAGCTCCTGGATCTTTGAGCTTTGGAGCTCCTTCCATCTCCTACGCATCTTTGGGGGGTAGATCTGTGGTCCCTCACACGCTCTATTGGACGCTCCTATAGAGAAACCTTGCATATACAAGCGCAGGTACACACACAGGTGCTCACATGGTGCTCTCATAAATATGGATTTGGGCACGTTCATTACATGTCTTAAGGCTATGGTTGGCACTTAATGCACTGTGATTTATTATTGTGATTGTTCAGTAAAACAATGTTGATTTAAAATTTCCTCATCAGGTTGATGCAGTGATAGTTTTCTCCTGTTGTATTGTTATTTGTCCCTTTTCTTTTATTTCTCCTTCTGCAGGTCTAGAAGCAGACTCTTGTTCATCATTGATTGTTTATTTATTATTTATTTAACCCCAGAAGCGGCTCGCCACCCCCCTAAAGACAAGATTGGGTTCTTTTTTTGCCGTAGACCGCTACTGGGACACGTCAATATTCGCAGTTAAAATAGGGCTAGACAGGAAATCACACACAATGTCTGTGTAAAACCTCTGGTAATTTTCTAAATAAAATACTTTTGCACCAATGCAACTTCATATCTATATATAGGTGATGTCAAAACATGGTATATATGTTGTTGATGTATGCGTGTGTCTGCTCTGTCTTCTCGATCTCCAGGGAGTCGTGGCGGATGGCTGCTTATACTGAGCCAGGATCTTCTGGAGGTTTCTTCCTGTTAAAAGGGAGTTTTCTTCTCCACAGTCGCTAAATGCTTGATTATTATGAGGATTGCTGTAAAGCCACTGACACGAGTCAGTGACTTGATGCAATCTGCTGGATTCCTTACATAGGAAACTTTTTTCTGATTGGCTTAATGACCCGGGGTTTCATTTATTAAACATTGCGTAGAATCCTTACTAAAACCATGCTTAAGCTCAGCAAAAAAAATATGTACTTACGCCAAGTAGGTTTGTGATTATCAAACATGGAGTACGCACAGCTGCACGCAATCTCCGCTTCATAAATCGGAGACTAACGAGAATGTTTCTCAGCTGCATTTTAGTCACATCTCGCCCTCACCACGCCCACTTACTGCCATAAATAGTCAATGCAAAGTGCCTTGTGGATCTCATGCATACACATACGCCGGCTGTTGCAGCGCTCCACCAATGACGATGGCAACCGTAGATCAAGGAAGCACAATTTCACAGAAGCAGAAATTAAGGTACCTGTGGGTGAGGTGGAGAAATGAAAGGAAGTGCTTTTGCAAAACAAATAATGAAAATCCACAGAGTGGCATAGCGTTGCTGAAGCCGTCAATGTTGTGAAATCTTCAGAGAGATCTGTGGCGGATATAAAGAAAATGATCCAATCGGGACTCAATCCCTCGAATCCTGGGTGAAAGTCATGTGCGCTAACCAGTCAGCTACACTGAGATCTACCTTGTCCAAGTAGCCAGGGTGCACGATTAATCAGGTCACAGTGACAGGACACACACTGTCACAGACGCATGACATTCTGTCTCAATCTGTCCCCCTGCTAATATTCTGCATTCCATATTCTGCGCTTCAGGCTGTGTGTGTGCGCACGCGTGTGTGTGAGTGAGTGTGCGCGCATGTGTGTGTATGCGCACATGTGTGTGCATCTGGAGGGTCTTGTTCTGTGTGAAAACGAAGCAGTACAAGTGATAATACTGCAGGATTTCATAATTTTATCCTTCTCAGCAGCAGCACTGCAGGTGCTCTCCATGTCCAAAATGTGCATAAGCAAGACCCTTAGTCAACTTAAAGTCGGGCACATTTTTCCGCCAAGTTTTCTTTCATAAATCCCAAAGTTTGTGTGGAAAGTTGCTTATGCAATTTTCTGACCCCATTTTGTGCATAAGCAAGCTTGATAAATGAGGCCCCTGACCTGTATTGGAATGTTTACTATGTAAAGCGCCTTGAGACAGCTCTTGTCATGATTTGGCGCTATATAAATAAACTTGAATTGAATTGAACCTAACAGCTTATCTACTCCCAGCATCATTCAAGAAGTGCAACTGTGTGTTTTCATGGCTTTAATCCTAGCAGTGGAGAGGATCACCATCACATATAACATCAAACAGCGATTTCAAATGTGATTTCCTTCTTTTTGGTTTAATGGTAGGGGGCATAATCAAACCGTGATCTATGAAGTCTTGAGAGATTTTGTAATCTCACAAGTCCAGCAAGGACCTCAGCAGAGAAGCCGCTCCACAGCTTAGACTTTCCCAGTGTGTACTGGTATGCAGAGAAACTTGTGCCGATGCCTCCAGTGTGACCTAGGAGAAAGACTTCCAATCCTGCTGTTTTTCAGCTCCGACTAATTCTTCGTCCTGAAACAGGAGCACCAGAACATTTTTCCCCAAAGAAATTGACTCACAAGGCATTTATTATTTATACTGGAGACAGCTACAAATGTGTTTAAATTAAGCACACTTGGTCTTTAAGAAGAGTTGTAATCCAACACTTTTTATGATTCAACTAGTTAAAAGTGTCAGGATTTGTGCTGTCAAGGTGCTAATTAACTGTTTCGGTCGTGTTTATTCATTAGAATTGTTCCAACACAGTTTAGACAAACTTCATCTGAAGGATGAGGATTGAATGAAAATTTAAAAGACATGATGCAATCTACTGGCTTAACTTACTAATAGACAGATCTGGTTATTTTATTATCAACAGCCGGTGTTTAAATATCATGGTTTTAAAAATATTATGGCTGTGTATATTATCCTCTTGTTATTTGACATTATGTACTTTTAACGGTTAACTTTAGCCTGTCGAGGGCTGAGTGCTGCAAATTAGTTCTTTTAATTTCAACAGCGAGTTTTCCCTCGTGATCTTGTAGCAGTAAAAGCTGCAGCTGGGTAACAGACCGAACCGGGCCAACAATTGAAAAATGTCAACAACAAAAAAAAGAAAAATGTCAGTCTTCTGAGGGTAATAGCTCGCCACCAATAAATTGAAGAAAATAAAAAAAGAACTGTGAACCAGTTCTTTTTATGGAACTGTGAACTATGAGCTGCCCTGGTCAATTTTAAAATTAGTGAGCTGAGAGCATTTCACTAAAACAGCAAACAAGGTTTTTGTTATATAATACAAGATAAAATAATGACATCTATCACCACTCTCACTGGGGCCTTGAGTGCCGTGCGTTTCTCTGAGCAGTCTTGTCCAGCCACGTGACATGTCTTCTGTACAGGTGCAGTCCAAATGCCCAGGCTTGCTCTTCCTCTGCACACTGAACATCTGCTGAGATTCTGGGATGAATTCTTAAATGTTATTCAGTCATTTATCAGACAGTCAACACGTGCAGCATGAATTTTATTCACTGAAGTCTGTCTTCTAGTTAGCACGTCCTTCATCTCTTAAACCTCAGCCTTTGTCTCCTCGCCTTCGTCTTCTAATGAACAGAAGTTAACTACATGTTGCCTTTTAAAAAAGTGTTTTACTACCCAGTAAACTTTCTGCATGGGTGTAAAACTTTTCCAAGTGTGTGGACATTAAAATGTAATAATGTGTAAGAGTACAATTTCACGGGATTCCCCAGAATTCATTGGAGATCACAAGAAACAAGAAATGTATTTGCAAGACTAATGTGTCATCTGAAGGTCACGACTACAATAATGGTTCTTTGGGGGATTGATCAAGCCCAAAATCAGAACTGATACACAAATACAACTTTCACATAGTTGCACTTTTTGTGATTTTGATAAATTGGTTTAAATTTTTTTGTACTTGTTTTTTTTTATTTTGTATGCCTTTATTTGTTTATTTTCATTGTTGTGGAGCTGCTAAAAGTAAATTTCTCATTGAGTTAAATAAAGTATTCTATTCTATTTTTCATTATGTGATAAAACTGCAACTCAGAAGTTTTCTTTATAACAAACTATACTTTCTATTCTGTTACAGTATAGTAACGTATAGTACAGTATCGTTTATTGTAGTGTAGTAGAAGATTAACTTGATTTTTATTAAGTGAAGACTTGTGACTGATCTAAAGTTGAGCTTAAAGTGACATTGTGTAGTTTTTACCGTTCTGGAAATATCATCAAAACGTTGTTGAAAATGAATAAAATGATGTCCACTTGTTGAAAAATATTGGCAACTTTGTAACATATAACCCAAAAATTGGTCTAAAGTACATATGGCGCATACTGGTGTCTTTGGGGGATGCCATATTAGACACCAGGGGTGTTTCTCAATGTCATAGCGTCTTGCCTTGTGAGGCGATGTCTTGCAAGGCCAGGCTCCTTGCTTACGAGGACACTGTCCTTCCTTGGTCAAAGAAAACGGTTAAATGGAACAGTCTTGCATCACGTGACCGAGACTTCCACAGCGGTCACATAACATCCCAAGACACGGGAGACAACGTTATATTTTATACATATTAGTTTCAATATAAATTTATAAAAAGCCTTTTACTTTTTAAATTGTGTATATATTTATTAAATTAAATATATAAGCAAGTTATTGCCCACTAGCCACTGAAGCTACAACTGCTAAGCAACTAACCAACCATAGATAACTGCTTTAGGTCTAAAAAAATATTTTAGATTAGTTGACTTACTTTTAAACTTGAAAATTGTCCCCGAAGTAGCTGCTGGCTTCTGATCTGCCATCCTTTTGAAAATACTGTGGTGTATTCTGGGAAATTTTTTGACCAAGGCTAGGCTACAAGACACCTACCATGTATCCTTGCTCAGCTAGCTAAACGGCTAACAAACGGAGAACACATGCCTCGGTAGAACATGAACATTGGAACACGTCTTGGCGGTTCATGATGATGTATCTCCTGGGCAACCGGGCAGGGCCAAGGTTCCTTGACATTGAGAAACACCCCAGGTTTCCTTCTGGCCGGCTTGAGGTGCTGCGCCTGTTGATGACATCACACTAGATGACTGGCTAGATGTACAACTTACAGAAGTGATGTTACCATGAAAGCAGTAAGAAACACGAGTTTAATAACAAAACTGCTGAACTCTTTTTTAAAACACATGTGAAAGAACATAATCTGAATATATTTTGGTCAAGTGGTATTGCCGTAGTATAATGTGGGTTGATGACATCATAGCCGAGCAGATACGGAAACTACAGCACCAGAAAACTACAATTAAAACTGCATTATCTTGATGGAATTACCTGTATGTGTATCCTCTCCATCTTCATCATCCACTCACACCTTCAACCGCAAATCTTCAGCCAAGAACTTCCTTTCCCATCGTCCCCCTCTCACTGCGACCTCCTGCGTCCTCACCGTCATCGATAAAGGAAGGATGTACAACCCACAAACTCACTCAGTCATCGATTCATCAATCTTTGTCAGAGACTCAAGCTACTCAGCTCATCCCTCGAGTTTTCCAGCTCTTCATTTGAGCTTCAGGCCTTTCGCCTTTGTCCAAATAAGTCAGTCTCTTACTTTTCGGAACAATGCTGCGTTCCTGTTCTCACTCAGGTCCGACGCTGTTGTTCCTAGATTAACTGTGTGCTAGCAGCCCCCAACGCTCGTTCTTCCACGTTTGGGTTGCCTAGCCATGATACACTCACACTACTAATGCTGGTTGTGTGAGAGACTCACTGTTGTGACACTGATGGACCATCAAAGTCTGATGTCACGCCAAGGTTGCATGCTTTCTGCTCCACAGGTAACATTTACCGTATTGTTTTTTTTTAAACTAACAACAGTCACAGCAATATGGTATAAAACTACCCTAAAATGTATGTACTGCCCCCTAGTGCAAAGAAACTACACACTGCCACTTTAAACCCAAACCCCAAACAAAATAAATAATGTTTTATTTATAGACTAATTATGTTTTAATTGTCACATGAATTGTTGGCCACTTTCTCTAAAGGTCACTTTGATTCCACGCTGAATTTCAAAAGAACAAAAAAGCATCAGGAGAAAGTCTAGTGGTTGTATCAAAGACAACACACACACACACACACACACACACACACACACACACATGTACAGAAAACATGAACCTGTGGTTTGTAAAATCACAACAAACAGACTGTCGGCCTAATCCCATCATGCATTCTGTGTTTTCTCCTGTTTACTCTCCTCTAATGATGGGGCTTTTTATAGAGTTGGTCTCACATTAAAGGAGTCATCATGCTTCATCATCCTAACAATCTCCTGCTTGTAAGCGAGTCTGGGCTTCCCCTCACCTAGCTGATGGAATCTCGTCGTGTTCCACCTTTTTTTCTGACAGCAGATTAATTCAACTGCAGCCTGTAGTATTGTGTAAGATATAATGCTGATTGCACAAATAAAATAAAAAAATTGACACAAATTGGGCATGCAATGTTTTGTGAAACAAGCCCTTACACACAAAAAAGTGATATTTAGTCATTTAAAAGTATGTTCTTGTGTAACATTAAAAATCAGGAAACATTAAAGCTGTTATAATGAATCTGCAAACCATAGGTTTGGAACATTCACCCATCCCCTCAGGTATCTTCTCTGAGATGCTTCTGCTGAAACTGGAAACTCGCAATGCCGGACAAAGAGATACTGCTAAATACCAGTTGCCATTTTTTAGGTCCAAATGTTTTATGTTGTCCGTGACTCTGGTTGTTTGTCCGTAAGTGGTAGCAGCCGGCTGTTTCCCCTATGATATAAGTCACCCCCATCTGCTTCCAGACCATGGGTTCCCAGAAGAACAAAAAAATTATGCAAATCAATGGGGCTAAAAACTCTACTTTCTAATCCTGTTTGTTGTGTCATGGATTTCACATATGATATCCATGAATTTTAAAGACACATTCTGATGCCAAGAACGCACCTGTTTTTGAACGGGGGCAAAAGTATGTTTTAGGTTTTGAGCCAAAATACACCCAGCACTACAAAAGTGCATCACCAAATTGACATCATTGAATCATACATGGAGAAAATCAGACCAAAAATGGCAGTAAGTTCAGCAAACTTCAAATCCTTCCTTCAGGAGGAAAGAACTATCATAAATCTGGTCATGTGGTAAGTTGCGGCTACGCTAGGGATGAGGAGATTCTGTGGGGATGTCATAAATGCATGTGCTGACATTTGTATTCATAGTAATTACTAATTTTTACAAGCTGGTAAATCTCAAAACACATGACAGGTGTGGTCAAAACACACATCATTACTTGTGATTTAAATTAAAGTACAACATATGTGTAATTTAGGGCGTAAACAAAGCGGATACAGAATACAACTCTTTTAGCCCCGTTGACGGGCATCCATGTTTTCATTTCTTTTTTTTTTTTCATCTCCACAATATATTTATACCCATCTTATGCTAGAATGTTGAGGCATGAAAAAAATATTTTAAGCTAATAAGTTTTCCCATTTTGCCATTGTAGCTTTAATAATTGCATACATTAATGCTTTTCTCATAAGTTCATTGGTCCATTTAAACATCTATCTGATCAGTTTATCTGAAATCATTTCAAATAAAGAAGACTTATTATGACATATTTTCTTAAGTAATAACAGTTTCATGTTAGATTCGAAACATGTTTATAAAGTTATTTGCACTAAATCCCTCTTACATTAAGTGATTTCAACAGTTTTATTTGTGATGGTTTCAGTACCTTCCAGAATGAGTCATTTCGGGTCTCTTGCCACTTTACAAAAACAAGCTGGAGTTGGACACCCCCACCACACACACACACGCGCGCGCACACACACACACACACACACACACACACACACACACACACACACACACACACACACACACACACACACACACACATACAGACACACACACACACACACACACACACACACACACACACACACACACACACACACACACACACACACACATACAGACACACACACACACACACACACACACACACACTCCCAGGCAGAGAAACGATGCCCAACAGCAGCAGCTCTCACTTGCATGACAGATGGTTCTATACAAAATTTCCCATTTGTGACATCACAAACAGGAATATATGCAGATTGGTTTTTTATGCTTGGAGTGTTCATAGAGGAAGTAGAGACCCACATGGCAGCACAACAGGATGGAAAAAGTGAGTTTTGCATATTTCCCCTTTACAGTGTGTAATATTAGATTTGTCATGTGTACTCTGACCTGCAGTAGATACTTAGAGGGGAAAGGATGTGAGACAATATAATTTATATATATATATATATATATATATATATATATATATATATATATATATATATATATATATATATATATATATACATATATGTACATATATATACATATATATATATGTATATATATATGTGTGTAAATATATATATATATATACATATATGTATATACATACAGCTTACTATATACATATATATATAGAGAGAGAGAGAGATAGTACGCTGTTTTAAATTTGAGTTTCCCACTCACAAAAATAGCAATGACATACAGCTCTGACATATCTGTGTGAAAATCAAAGGGGTTTTTCATGTGGTAGCCAGCACTACCCCATCATTACCACAACTACGTGTCAACTAGAGCCAAGTTATTCATATGGAGGCAACAAAATATTAGGGACAATGTGGGGTGGACTGATTGTCTCTCTCTCGCACACATCCTCCGTCTTTCTCTCTCTCTTTCTCTCTCACACCCACACAGCCATTTTTTTACAGTGTGTGAAAAAGTGTCTGCGGAGGCCAACTCATATGGAGGCAACAACACACAAAGATCTTTGATGTTGTGGATGCAGAGCCGACTCCACGTCTCTCACAGAGATGATTAATGGCTAATAGAACAGGAAAAGTTCCAAAGGAATAACCTTGTGAACTTTAATGTACAATAAACAAACATGCCATGTTACATTTGTTTCTATAATGACTTTGTTTGTCAGTCTTGTCTGAGACGTTGATGAGGCAACATGGGAGCATCTGGAGAGAGTTGGGGGATTGTTTTTGTTTGTATTTTCTTCTTTTTCTTGATTTTTGTTCTCACAAGGGATCTAAATTCTTAACAAAAATCCTCATTGGAGTTAAGGTTGCACCTTAATGAGTCTATTAAAAATAAGTTTGTCATATTTCATTTGATTTTTTTAACAAAGCTTCATAACTTGAGTTCTTTTTCATTTTGAGTCTATAGTAAAATGATCAGATTGATTATATTGCTCAGATCTAAAAACAGCTTCACTTAGATAAGGTGGAAAAGGCCATTCAGTCTCCCCCATCTGCTGCTCCAGCTCAGCGTTGTTAAGACGTGGCATGATAACCCAAGACAGAGGTTGAATGCAGTCAGTGATGCATCTTTGATGTGATTTATCAAAAAGACTGCTTTAGCCATTTTTCCACTATAGGAGTTCTGGGAAATTTCTGGAAGGGGAAAATTGACCAGGAGATACAATAGCTCAGTCCTATCAGCTGCTGTGTCTCCATACAATAGAGCTCCGGATGTCATGTGACTCTCAGAGAGTAGACGCCATGTTGGCAGGCAACAAAGGTAAACAAAATGAATGGGATCGGCTTGGATTTTACTCAGTCGGAGTTTAATTCATAGTTTAAAACTGAAGAAATCGTTTTATATAGTCAGAAATTAAATAGACTAAACATCTCCGATCCATACCATGCCCCTGGGATACTTTTTAAAAATGCCAGAAGCTGTCGGAGCGGACCTGGCCAGGGAATGCATTGGGATTTCCCTGGAGGAGCTGGCCCAAGTGGCTGGGGAGAGGAAAGTCTGGGCCTCTCAACTTAGGCTGCTGCCCCCGCGACCCTACTCCAAATAAGCGGATGACAATGGATGGATCGATGGATGAATGGACAAATAACACAGAAGTAGTTTTAATAGAGTGCTGTGCTGTTTGAATGTGTAAACTGAACGCCAAGAGAAATCACTAGTTTGATTTTTTTCCGTGAATAAAATAAATATGTCAGGCAGGAGCGTCTCAGGATCTGTCTGAGATCTGTCTCGATGAGACAGATAATAGCAATCCAAAGTGCTTTTTATGTGTGATCTGACAATTGATCAACCATTGCTTAAAAATTAAACACAACTTAGCCGGTTAATTGCTGTGATCATGACACATAAACTGCAAAACGCAGAAACACGAGGCAACGTTTTACGTGATGTTTACTTGTTACTATGAGTAATAAGACAGAAAAAGCCACGCCAAAATAAGTTTAGGAAGCCCACTAAGAATCGTAATAAAAGCATTTAAAATAAACACCATACACAGTTGAGGAAACGTTGGTTGAAGTACCCGATATGAAGTGGTCGCTGCATAAGTGAAAACCTTTACTCTTGGGATCCCACAGCTTCATTTTAGCCCGGTCACTAGCGCGTTTCATTGCGATGATCCAACGTTTGTGACGCTCCGGATCTTGGGGAATCCTGTAGATGGCTCTTCCCTTATCTCGTCCGCGTCTGTTCTGGCATCCTGGGGCATAACAGGAATCTACCATATTTCCCGTTTGATTGAGTTTTCTGACAATAACAAACAGCCCAGCTGCGGCCTTCTGCCTGCTAAGATGGCGCCGTTTCGATTTGAACTGTTGCATGCCGGGAGAAGTGACGTCAACTCCCGGAGCTCTATACAAGTGCGGGTCACTTATCATTTATCATTTAACCCTTGAGAACCACCTCATCAGGTCAACACTCTGCAGTCCACCTACACCTACTGCCCCCTATCGCCAGGGATATTACTGTACACATCGTCACTTTAAACTCATAAAATGAATGCTACTTATTTAAAACCTATTTCAAAAGCATTTCAAATTACGTTTGCTCTTCCTGCATTCCTGCCCCCAGGGTGAATCTGTTTTAATCAACAAAATCACGATGCACATTAAAATATGTGTATCTGAAGAAGGCACCTTTCTACCAAAACATCTGTGTCTGAAGCATTTCTAACATCCGCAGCGCTTTTATCCATAACCGAAGGCCCAGTTTGCAACTATCCCACCTGTTTTGTTACCACAGCAGATGCAGTGATCCTTCGGGAGGTAAATCTGTCAATAAGTCTGATGTTATAAACCTCTGTCCCCACGCATATCCAATAGCTAGCGTGAAATCAAGTGGAGTCTTCTTGAGAGGTGGAAAAAGGATGCCCAGACTGCACCTTTCTCTTAAACAATTACCATTTTAGTTCCTATATTAATCATAAGATTTAAGTTAAAAGCTGGGATAAAATGTTTGACCGCATTTCATTATATCTGTCTTTTGTTTATCTGCACTTATAAAGGTAACAGGCCATAAACCAGAGAGAAGACTCTCATTTACAGCTCCGTGTGCATACATTTATACATTTTTGGACTGTGTATAAAAAGATGGATGAGACAATTCATTGCTGAAATCCAAATAAAATGTAAATATTTGAGAATCAGCACACTTTTGTGACAGGCTGCATCACGCTAAAGTAGACTCGGCTTGCTGTGTGTGTTAGGCTGATTAAGATCACTTCTCTTTTAGGTTTGGGATTACGGTCATTTGTGTGCATGCAGCTGTTGGACCTGAGGTGATCATGTCCCGTTGTTATAACCTGGTGCCGTTCATCACTAATGATTGATTGGATAAAGATGAGGAGTTTGTCGTGTTTTGGCAAGACTTTAGTAGATGTTACATGAGGAAAATTATCAGCTTTTCTTATTTCTGCTTTATTTTATTCTTGTTTTATCTACATTAAACCAACATTCTTCTTTTTATTTAGCTTCAGTTGTATTTATTTACATTTCAGCTGAATCTCCAAAGGGAATCAATTAAAAACAACAGAAATCTGTTTCTTGTGATCAATCAGATTTCGAAAGGGGTTTTCCTTTGAGCACAAAATCATTGTTTTTTTATTAATCACAAACCTTCCAGTGAGTATAACTTTCTTTCCCTCGATTGTCCCTACTGGGACATTTTAGGTTCTCATTTGCACACAGCACTCTCACATAGGTTTTCCAGGTCCAAAACCTCTAGTGTGCACGGAAACCAGATATTTTTTATTTTTTGCCGTTGATAAACACATTTTCTGTCACTCTCTATCATGTCTCGTGCACATGCCATTTTTCCTTCTGAGCAGGAAAAAGCAACACTGAACTTTTTGGTCTAGTACCTCATCAGCGACTCCTAACCCTAACCCGCCTCTAACACACTTTACTTCTGATTAAAATTTGTTCATTTGAGCCCCAAATTGTAAAAACGTCACAAAAATTTCCATGTTTTTTTAAAGACATTGCAAATTACCTCGAGAGAACACAACTTGGCTTGTTTAATGAGCCCAAAGAAGATCCTTTCACGGAATTTGGGATTAGTGTGTGTGTGTGTGTGTGTGTGTGTGTGTGTGTGTGTGTGTGTGTGTGTGTGTGTGTGTGTGTGTGTGTGTGTGTGTGTGTGTGTGTGTGTGTGTGTGTGTGTGTGTGTGTGTGTGTGTGTCTGGTTTTTGTTACTACTTTAGCCTCTTGTCTGGTATGATCCCCTACCTTGACTTCATGGAGACTCAAACCCAATCCTAATGTGATGACGTGTCCTTTCTAGGCTAAAGATTAGTATTTAGCTTTAGGCTGCATAAATGAATTGAAGGTAATACAATTTTCCTTTTAAATAAACTGTGAACTATAAAACAACAAATGATGTCATGACAACAAATTGTCTGAGTGATAGAGTGCTGAGGCACTTATCTAAGACACATAGAGAAAGGAACAGTGCGAGGTTAAAAATGCCATAAATATGTCGCCACCGAGATGAGCTGGGAGATAACCCTAAAATGACTGCTGCAGAAAGCTAAAAGAATTTTACAAGTCTGAGTTTAGTTCTATTGTTCTTTATTTTATTTATTATTAGAAAATAATTTCATTTCAGTTTATTTCTGCTGCTTCTTCATTTTATTGCTGTTGCACCAGCGCTGAGCATTTTTCACTTGCAGAGCAGAGAGATCCTGTAAAAGTCCAGCTGTGAAGACGGACTCCAGAGCTCACGGGGAGACAGAACGCAATCCGACAGCATCAGGTCCACATAACTCAGCTGATTAATTATTTACTAACAGGCTCTGATGTCTCTTCATGTGAGAAACCTCCAAACAGCTGAGGTATTACTTTACTCGCACACTGCTCGGTGTTTCTGCTCACAGACCTGCACAATCAGAAATGAGATTTTTGTAAACTGAAACATCACTTAGAGCTCATGCATGCTCTTTTGGCCCTTTCACTTGACTGCAAGTTTGGTTTGCAATCCAACTCTTTTTCTCTAAAGCAACATTTGACCAGCAAAGCGGATAGAGATTTACAGCACAGCACAGACTAAAGCTTGATTTAAGGTGGTTTCTTTCCCTTGCTGAGAAGTTTACGTGAGGGAGATAAATGGTGATAAATTGAAGCGATCAGGAACACATGGTTAAACTGCTTCCGGGCTGTGATGAGGAGTGGATCTCAGGGCCAGATCCTCCAGATCTCATTTATTACTGTGTAGGCGAAGACCTGTTGGATTAAAGCTGCGCCAGATCAGCAGATTGTGTTTCTGAACGTACAGTAATGCTGATTGTTTCATACAGTAAGACAGTGAGACGGAGATGATGAGAATCTGATATCTCTGCTTCAGAGAGATGACAGAGTTCTTTTTCATGTCTCCCTCATTAAGGTAAACCAGAACACATGTACGCCGCGTCGGCTGTTTGCGCTCGTAATTAAAGACCTGTCATTTAGTGACACTCTGGTCTCTCCAGGCCAAGATGCACACTCACACACACAAAAGTGTTTGCTCTGTAATAAAACTGAATAAATCATTGTAATTATTGTCAGACAGGCGCTGGAAGACAGCACCTCAGTTGACTGAGCACATGGCGTCGTTTCTCTCTCAATCCCAACAGTTAGATTAGAGAATGTATATGTGAGATGAAGTAATCCAGATGCGGGACCCAAAATTCAAGCTGATACCATTTAACTGGCACGAATACGGACAACATTATTCCTAATGTGATCTGTTATCCAAGATGGTTTCTACATGTTTGATGGTGTGTAAGCAAGCATTTCATTACATCAGGTAGATTCCTAGAGGAAACAGTTTTTTTTTTTCCAAAATGGAATAAAGGATGTTTGAAGAGCAAATTGCAGTTTAGAGACTCCCATTGTCCAATGTTTAGAGAAACATAATAGAAACTCGGTTTAAACTTTTTTTTACACAAACATAAATTATTTAGGCTTTTAGAGTCATTTTTGTG
The DNA here is from genome assembly GCF_043380555.1 of Nothobranchius furzeri. Classification (NCBI taxonomy): domain Eukaryota; kingdom Metazoa; phylum Chordata; class Actinopteri; order Cyprinodontiformes; family Nothobranchiidae; genus Nothobranchius; species Nothobranchius furzeri. The sequence continues at coordinate 50,651,027 of NC_091746.1, forward strand.
AGAAAGGGTTTTTATTTTTTTTTTATTTTTGGCCAAACCAAGTGACGTCAGCTGAGGGAGTCCTGTTAGCTTAATCCAGAGAATAATATAGACCCTAATGCCGGCTCTGACACGGAGGAAACTTTAAATGTTTACAATTATACTCATGATGGACCAAAACTATAAAGTTATGAGTTTGCTGCACGCCCCAGAGGGCAGAAACAAACCAGAGGGAGAAATGATCGGCCAAAGTAGAGAGATTAAGGAGGAGAAGCAGCGGGGGAGCAGCAGGTGTCTGGTGAGTTAACCATGTTAGCTTAAACTCGTGTGCGAACATCACAATATTGTACAGATTACTATCGTGTACCAGACAATAAAAATAGAGAGGGAAACGCCTGTGATCTGGTTCTGGAGCTCATCCAGGCTTCTTTGAGCTGAATGCGACCCAGACACCAGCGAGCCAATAGAGCTAATATTTTTAAAAGCTGCATACAATCCTTCCCTGGAGGTTTGCGGCAGTTCTGATCCAGTTCTGACCCAGAAAGCTTGCTCGGGTGGCCTTCTGAGCTGAGAGAGAGACGCCTGTCCTTCAGTTCTGGAGCTAATGTGGGCTTCTGTGAGCTGGATCCAACCCAAACACCAGAGAGCCAGTCGAGTTGGTATTTTTAAAAGCTGCGCATCTTCTCCTGGTGGTCCAGGCGGCGGTTCTGATCCGGCTCCAACCCATAAATCAGCTCGACTGGCCCACTGAGCCACACGTCTCTTCTGGTGGTCGATTCTGACCTGGTTCTGATGGTGATTTGAGCTCCAGAAATTCACATTTAATTTTTTAAACCCCGCCACGGATCTCCGGAGTCCAGCATGGACCTCCCTGTCCCGGTACCGACCGATGTGGGCTACAGAAGTCCCTCTTTTCAGCTGCACAAAACTCCCTCAGACACGGAGATAGAGGCGTTGTTTCTCTAATCTGGAAACCCGTGGACTCGATGTCCAGATAGGCTGGAGTTGGTACAGCCTTTGCAAACTATAGTTTATCAAGATGAACACAACCCAACACTAGTAAACACACATTGACTCGATAACACGACCTCTCTACCCTAAAACTATAGCCACTCTCTACAAACTCTCTAACTCCCTTCGGTTGCGTCAGAGGTTCAGATTTAGAAAAAAGAGCCTTTTTAGAAGCTTTGCTGAGAAAGACCGCTTTTTACTAGAAAACTGCTGTTTTAAAACCAAATATCCACAATAAGCATTTCAAATTGTATTTTTGGACAGCATTTTCTATGAATTAGAAAAAAAATTTTACCTGCAATTTGCTCTTTAATTTTTTTCAGTGACAAATGATGTTACGCTTGTGTTCCTTTTGTGCAGAAGGAAGATTCTTCAATCTAACTCATGCAAAAGTATGATCAAGAAAAGTAAAAATAATAATAATAACATTAGAAATATTCTGGAGAAAATTAAAAAAGGGACCTGCCCACTGGCACAAGAGAGGCCCAAACCCCTGTTATTGGGGTGATATTGGGGTGAAAACCTTATAATCAAGATATTGGGTTGACATTGGCGTGATGACCCCAAAATCATAACATACCACACTTCCCACAGTCGAGCCGGTTGTTTCGATGTAAAATGTGTGGGGGTGCACGCAGCCATTCAAGCAGCATTACCATTCACGGAATAATAATAATAAAGGGGTTGAATCCTCCGGTGAATAAGGGCCCTGCCAGAATCATTTTTGAGAATAAGGGAACATTTTCTCATTTTTTTAACCTGTAAATCGAGTAAATTTGAGCACCTGGAGTTACTTCAACCCATTTTTGTCGAAGATGCTTCATATTTGTCCATTAATATGATGTGCATCCATCCATCCATCCATCCATCTTCTGAACCCGCTTTGTCCACGCAGGGTCTCGGGGGGGCTGGTGCCTATCTCCGGCGGTCAACGGGCAATCCATTAATATGATGTGAATGACAAATATTGAAAATATAAATGCACAACCTCTCTCATCACTCAGGGAGTTCAAATTCATGTTTCATTCCACTTGAGCCTGAAAACCACCTGGTTAAGTCAAAATTCAAACACAGTTGTTTAGGGCCGTGACTGCATAATGAACAGAGAAGCATCTCTACTTCCTGTTAGCAGGATGATGAGAGATGGTTTCATCATGATCTCTAAGACTGAGTTCAATGAGATAATCTGAGATGTCCAATATATTCCTACCATCAAGAAGGCAAATCCGGAACTGATGGAGCACCTGAAAAGTGTCTCAGAACAACTCACCAGCCTAAAAGAAGCTACTAGAAAAGAAAAATCTTTCAAGAAACACGCAGAAGACAACAAGGTGAGAAGTCCTAGATGACTATGTGACAAGACCTGAGAACTTCACATTGCTCTGAAAAAAGCAAAGACTCGGCTGGAAAAGAAAAAAAACTCAGATTGAGGACAATAATTAACAGGTAGAGGATCAACAGCATTGGTTAGTTGACAATAAAAAAGGAAAAATCTCATCTGAATTACAGTTCAATTCAATTCAAAAATACTTTATTAATCCCAGAGGGAATTAGAGAGTTGAGTCAGATAATGGCCACAAGAGCAGAATAGAACTCAACAAACTGAAAAAATTGTCTCAGACAAGAGGACGCAGACAGCAAAACAGTCTCTGGCTGCAGTTTGTAGCTTTGTTGCAAGGTCACAGGTTCAAATCCTGGCTCTGGCCTTTCTGTGTGTAGTTTGGATGTGTGACTTTCTTCCACACACCAAACCATGCATGTTAGGTCAAAAGGTGTCCTCCACCTCTCACCAAGGGATTGCTGACAATGTCAGTTCTCTGCAACCCTACACAGAACTGGGGGTGACGGTGGCATTGGAGTTCATGTGCCCACCCCATAACTGGAGAGTTGCAGGTTCATGCCCCACTCAGTCAGTCACAGTCATTGTGTCCTTGGGCAAGACACTATACTCTCATTGCCTGCTGGTGGTGGTCGGGGGGACCATTGGAACCTGTGGTCAGCGGTCTTGCCTCTGTCTGTATACTCAAGGGCAGCTGTGGCAACAATGTAGCTCATCATCAGTGTGTGAATGGATGAATGACAATGTAAAGCACTTAGGAGTCCTCTGACTTGGAAAAGCACTGTACAAGGGCAGAACATAGTCTGTCAGTCCCGCTTGTGGAGCATAGGGGGGATCAAGGGGCTTTGTTGGCTATCCACACGTAGAGGAAGGCAGGTGTGAGCTGAGGAGTGTTGGGGCGTGCGAGGAGGCAGAGGAGTTGTAGAGGACGTGGCATGCTAGCCGCCAACAGCCGCTGGCTGATGGAGTTAGGCTGGAGTGTAAATGGATTGTTTTAGTGGGAGATGAGAGGCGCAAGGACCGAAGTGGAGAAATGACCGGAAGCAGGGTCTTTTGGCTGATTTGGGAAATGATGAGTTGACACGGATCAGGACTCTTATCATGAGGAAATGATGACTGAGCAATGACAGGTGAGTAAGAGAGCTATTTAACCCAATAGCAGGCGGGCAGCTAAGCACGCACGGCCGGTGAAAGTTAGGCATGATGACCTGACATTGTCATTCATTTAAGTGCATAGTCAGCAAGATGAATGAAAACAATTATAAAATGGACAGAAATGTTAAAGCTGTTCTAGTGAATCTACATAACAAGATAAGTTTTGAGCACAAACACGATCACAGAACACACGTCCCTCCCCTCAGGTTTCTTCCCTGATGTTTCTGCCGGAACCCGAAACCCACGAAGCAGGAGCAAACGAGATAGTGCTAAACACCAGCTGCTGTTTTCCAGGTCCAAATGTTTTTTTAAAGTCCGTAACTAAAATGGTGTTTTTCTTTTTGGTACTCTGATAGTTTGCCCTAAATTTGAAGTGGTAGCAGCCGGCTGTTTCTCCTCGTATAATATTATTGGGTGGAGAACCTCTCCTACCAGTGGTGTTCTGTTGCTAAATACGTGAGTGCAGAATGAATGGAGGACCCAGGGAAGTGCGGAAGTATGGCAGTTCGGTGAGACCGACAACCAGATGGTCCAATAGTTGCTTTCAGTTCGAGTCGTTTTATGGGCGGAGGTTTCAGACAAATGCAAGAGAATCACTTTATTTATTTTTTATTTATTAATATCTTCATAGCTATACTAAGTTTGAATGTTTTTAAGAAGCAAGTTTCAACCAAAACAAAATTGAGACTATCAGGTTTAATGCAACAAACAACCATGGAGGTGACTTTTCTTCATTGTCACCCTATGCGAAGGCAGTGGTTACCAATCTGGGGTAAAGTTCGATGCTGAGCTCAGACTCGGCTGCCCGGTTAACGAAACTGTGAGATCCTGCTATTTCCATCTCAGGCGAACAGCCACGATTAAGCCATTTCTCTCACACAAGCATTTGTTAACGATAATCCACACCCTCATCATCTCCAGGTTAGATTACTGTAACTCACTTTATGCGGGCATCAGGCAGGCCTTTATAGCGAGGCTTCAGGTCGTCCAGACCTCAGCAGAAAGGTTACGGACTGGTACCAGGAGGTCAGAGTACATCACGCCAGTATTTGAGGCCTTGCACTGGCTTCTGGTTTCTTATTAAGTCTTTAAAGTACTCGTTTGTTTTTAAGTGCTTGAATGGGGTCAGATCTGATTCATCCGTACATCCCATTGAGCCCCTTTTGGTCAGCGGAACAAGGACTGATGAGTACCCAAGCATAGACTAAAATCCCGAGGGAGTCATGTCTTCTCGCTCCTGGGTTGGAATGATCTGCCATCAGACGTGAAGCAGGCCCCTTCGCTTAGCACCTTTAAGAGTTGTTTAAAGACAGTTTTACTCAGTGGCTTTTAGTCACAATGATCTATGCTAATGGGTGGCTGTTGCATGTTTTAGGTCCAAACTTGTTTCTAATTAGGAGAGCTGAGCTGGATAGTTAACTGTTTTTAATTGGGTTTTATAGCTGTTTGTGTCAGTCCATGTATTTTTGATGTTTGAATTATTGCTTTTACAATGCTGTACAGTGCTCTGTGTGGCCCGTCGGCCATGTGAAGGTGCTATATCAATAAAGTTGTACATGAATGTGAAGAAAAAAAAGTTTTAAGCTCATTTGTTTTCTAAATTTGCCATTTTAGCTTTAATACAAATTAAATGTATTAAAGAAACTTTAAAAACAAAAACAAAAACAAGTCCAGTAAAAAACAAACCAAATTGTTAACAATAATATTCTTTGCAAGATTAAACAAAAAATAAATATGTTTTTTTATTTATTTATTTTTTTTATGTTCCGCTGAGTCACCACCTAATCATGGTGGAGGGCTTTGCAAACTGCAGGATCCTTTATTTGTCAGGGTGTCAACCCCAAGTGGGGTCTCGTGATAAATTAACTTCATGTGTGGGGTCTGACTAAGACTTAGTTGGAGGAAGATCATAAAAACAGTGTTTTCTTTCCCAGGATAGCCCCCATTAGTCAGGTTGCTCCACCCAGCTGAGGTTCTCCAAGATGACGCTCTCACTGGTGGACTCCAACACCAGAAAATAAAAAGGTCACCTTTCTGCAGCTCCAAGCTAGTCAGAGTTACTCAGTCTTTAAGTTTCTGTGAGGATGGTGTAGTGAGACTGATGTCCTCTGGTGCTTTTACATATTTCATAAAAAACTAATGTAAGTCCTCTTCCAACAGATGCTCAATTTCATATTTATTTTTTGTTTTTGATTCAAGGAAGTTGATTATGACAATGTGATACTATAAACAGAATTGTACTCTGCGGGTTTTGTTTAGGGTTCAACAGATCAAACATACTGTTATAGTGACATAAAAATCCAGTCATTTTAAACTTAGTACAATAATAAGAACCAGAACAGAAAACACACAAATACTAGACAAAAAGTAAAAGACCTCTAAGCTTTTGCAGAAATGGAAACAGACCTAAAGTCCTTTCCCGTAATGGAATGACAATCTACTTTGACTGAATATCTACATCCTCTGTGATATGTTGCCATCAACTAACAGTCGAACTGGTGTCAAGAAAAACAAAAAAAAAAAAAAAAAATTTCACCATTTTTTAGTTTTTCTTTGTAACCCTGGTGAATGTGTTTGACACGTCATGGTCGTTGAGTAAGTCTCCCACAAGTACATAAAGATCTGCTTTTAATAGCTGTCCATTATATTGACCATCATCATCATCATCACCATCATCACCATCATCATCATCACCATCATTACCTTCATCATCATCATCATCATCATCAACATCATCATCATCACCATCATTACCATCACCATCATCATCATCACCACCATCATTACAGCACCATCATCAGCATCACCATCGTCTTCATCATCATCATCACCATCATCATAATTACCATCATCATAATTACCATCATCACCATCATCATCATCATCATCATCACCGTCATCATCATCATCACCACCATCATTACCATCACCATCGTCTTCATCATCACCATCATCTTCATCATCACCATCATAATTAACATCATCACCATCATCATCATCATCATCATCACCGTCATCATCATCATCACCACCATCATTACCATCACCATCGTCTTCATCATCACCATCATCTTCATCATCACCATCATAATTACCATCATCACCATCATCATCATCATCACCATCATTACCATCACCATCGTCTTCATCATCATCATAATTACCGTCATTACCATCACCATCATCATCATCACCCTCATCATAATTACCATCATTACCATCATCATCACCATCATTACCGTCACCATCATCATCACCAGATTTTGAACACAGCCTAAAATCATCATCATCATCATCATCATCATCATCACCATCATCAGATTTTGAAAGTAGCCTAAAATGAACTACAAAACCAAATACAAGTTAAAAACAATAAAACATGGGGAAAACCTAAAAATGTGTAGCAACACAACAAAAAGGACAGGAAAAAGGACAGTAAATGATACAAGAAAACTCAATTACCACTTGACCCAATTAATGTTGGCCACAATCCATTTCTGAAACTGTAAAAGCTGGTTTGGTTGGTTTGGAGAACATGTCAGTGTCATGTTGAGAGGACTGTTTGGACCCAAAATGCAGATACCCAGGATGACACGAGGCAGGAGTTGATATAAAGAAAATCATTTTATTGTAGGATGAGTCCAAAAATAAAAATAAATCCAAAAGGCAGGGAGCCAAAATCCAAAAATCAGGAAATGATCAGGAGATCCAAAAACACCTGAGGAACGGGCAGACTGACAGAATAAATCACGCTGACAAATAACAATGGACCGACAAGACAATGAGAAACAGACAGGGCTTTATAGACTGGGGCATAATGGGAGGCAGGTGAGCTGCAGGTGTGGGGAGAGAACCAGTTGAAGGCAATAACTAATCAGGGAGGAGGAGCAGAAAGGAGCAGGAGAGGACACCGGACCTCACTGGAGAAGAACACTCTCTCACACACACACACACACACACACACACACACACACACACACACACACACACACACACACACACACACACGCACGCACGCACGCACGCACACACACACACACACACTAAGCTGGGGAATAACACACACACACCGAGCTGGGGACAAAGAGGCTGGAGCTACAACTGGAGGGGCTGGGGATGACCTGAAATGCTATAAACAGAAGGCACATAAATAATGGGCCATTCCCATCTGTACCGGGTCGGCCCGGGCCGGGTAGCGTAGGTTTTTTACATATCTGGGTGGCCTGGTATTTTTCCGGGCCAACCCTGGCTCATTCTCAGCCCTCTTCTCGAGGGGGTCTGCTTCAGGCCGACCAGGGCCAACACACCCACTGCTGACAGCAAATTCACACCTTCCATTAGAGCAAGCCTCTGATTGGTGGGTAGAATCAGCCCACATGGGCTTAAGGCAAGGATGTGTGGAATCAACCGGGCCAGGCTGGGGCCGACTGGGGCTACCCGGCCCGGGCCGACCCGGTACAGATGGGAATGGCCCATAAGACGCAGACAAAGGACACATGAGGGCGCTAAGAGACACAAAAGGGGAATCTAAAGAGGGATGGAGGACATCAGGAGACACATGGGGAAAGACGCAGACACAGACCATGACAGTCAGGTCATAGCTAGGCTGAAATTATACTGTTTTTGATTGAAAGATGAAGTTTAGTTGACACCTTGCATTTCTTTCAGCATCGTGTCTAAAACTTCTAGCCTATAAGACAACTATCTCTGCTAAAAACTGTTTCATAATTTCAAAGTAAAAGAAAGATTATTAAAGCAGACACATTTCTGATTTCACTCTCGGGGTGTCTTCAGTAATCCTCATGACTGTCCATGGGAGTTGTATCAACCACAAGTAAAATCTGCAAGTGCCTATCTTAATTTTTCTGTTGGTCATAATTTTGTCTAAAGCTACTAGCTTTTCACACGCTCATTACAGGTTTGCATTACATGCGTGCAGGAACTTCATTTAATTTAGACAAATTTCTTTTCTATACATTATTAGCATTAGAGTGCTTAGTTTTTCTCCTGACAGCATCCAGGTTAAAACTTTTTGGGTTCCTCGGTGACTGTCTGAGCCCCCCCCACACACACACACACACACATCTCTCGGGCCCCTCAGCCATGACACCAGCAAGCCTTTGAAGTCCGGTTTTAAGAGAACAATTAACCCCCTCCTCCAGACGTTGCACTCACTTCTCACCTTTTTAATAAGGTCTTCATAGACAAGTGTCAGACTTTTTTTCTGTCTCTCTATCACACACTCATGTCACATGCACACGTTTAGATCCACAGGTCCTTATAAAGTGCCTGTAAATTCTTTGTCACTCGGCTGCTAAGTCAGAGAGCCCTTCCTGTTTGGGTGCTGCAATACTCGTGTGTGTGTGTGTGTGTGTGTGTGTGTGTGTGTGTGTGTGTGTGTGTGTGTGTGTGTGTGTGTGTGTGTGTGTGTGTGTGTGTGTGTGTGTGTGTGTGTGTGTGTGTGTGTGTGTGTGTGTGTGTGTGAAATAAAAAGAAAGACAGAGGAGGCTTCAACTGGTTTGAGTCTGACTCGTGTCGCTTCCGTTGCTTTGATACAAAGTGATTCATTGGGAATTGGCATGGGGGTGGGAGGGGACTGGGCCGGCTAATTATCTGTCAACGTGGGCATTTGTGGGTCCATTACCTGCCTAGTTTAAATCAAGGGAAACGGTTTGCCTGTTTACTGCACCAGAAGACATAAAAGGCATGGGCAGTAGGACGCATCCACATACATCTGTGTAAACCGACATTGTGATATAACAGTTTTCAACCCTTCTTCTATTAAATGGAGTTTAAATGTCAACATTTTGGGTAACATATGCTCAGTGTTTCCTTTGGTGAATCCTTTAAATGGCTAACAAATGGTGAACAGATGCCTTGGTACATGAACATTGGAACACGCCTTGGCAATTCCTGATGACGTATCTCCTATAGGCAACCGAGGTGGGGCCAAGACATCAAAGCAAGGTTCCTTGGCATTGAGAAACATCCATAGTCTGAATTTGCTGAAGTCTACGTGAAAATGACAAAAGTTGCCGTTCCACCCTCATCCACTAGGCTGGCACCAGAAGTGACCTAATTCTTATTGGCTCTTCACAGCAGGAGTAAACAAGATTACAGACATGTTCAAAATAAACATTTTTGTTTTAATAGATCTAGTTTACAGTCATGAATTTTTGTGCTGGGTTGTGAATTTTTTTTCAACTCTTACATTTAGGTATAATTAAACACTTGAAATTATGAATAATTTGACCTGATAGAGTGTCAGAGCTAGCGCTAGGAGCCAGCTCTGGGGAAGCCCTCGGCCTTGTGTTACTAGATGTTCAGCCATTTCGACTCTCTGACCTTTCGCTGTGTCCTCTGTGTGTTCATGTTTGAATGATCATCTTGGAATTATTGGACAAAGAGGGCAAGCTTCAGACGGCATTAACAAACCATCCAAGAAGTCTCTGCTTCTTTTTATCAGTAAGTAAAATTATATTTCTGTTTTTAATTTCGCTGGTTGAATGGAAGAAATGCTGTGCATTCAATATAACACTGTCTGGTCAAAATGGGCTGAAATGTAACGTGTTGGCAGGGCTGGGAGACTTGCGGCCACAGCTGCAGTGGCGGCAGTCCCGCTGACCTCCAAACTCTGGGAAGGAGAGCTGGCTGGCTCCGCCCCCTCACCGCTGCAAGAGCGCAGTGATATAGCTAGTCCCGCTGACAACATACTTTGTTAAAAACGCATCCCGAGTCATGACTCACATTACTTTATTCTAAAAATAAATTAAAGTATTGTAATGAGGAGCTGCATTGCCTAAATTGGCTATTGTCTATTCATGCGAATTAAAACATGCTTAGTGAGTTTGAGTATTAGGGAGAGAACTTAGAGACTCGGGCAGGCTGAACTGCCTCACTTCTTGCTGATTGCTTGCTCACATAAAACAGATAAAAAAAATAGCTAAATCATACGAATGCACTTGAGGTTTTAAGGTAGAAAAGAAGCAAATTAAGATACTTGAAAAGTGTGATTTATTCATTGTGTATTCAGGAATGTGCTTAGTTTTTACTTGTCTGAGCAGAACCTCCCTGAACCGTCTACAGGTGGTTCAGAATGCCTGTGCTCAGCTTCTGACCAAGTCCTCCAAACACACCCACATCACCCCGCTTCTCCTCCAGCTTCACTGGCTGCCAGTCAACTCCAGGGTTCATTTCAAGATCCTGGTTCTGGTCTATAGGGCCTTACATGGAGAAGCCCCATCTTACATTGGTGGTCTTCTCAGTCCCTACACCCCCAGCAGGTCCCTGAGGTCCTGTGACCAAAGCCTACTGGTTGTGCAGCACCAGGCTAAAGACCAAAAGTGACTGATCATTTGCTGCTGTGGCCCCCAGACTCTGGAACTCTCTCCCCCTGAGCCTGAGATCAGTGGACTCAGTGGTCTCCTTTAAAAAGCAGCTGAAGACTCACTTGTTCAAGCTGGTTTTGGTGTGAACTTCATCACCACCCTCTCCTTATTCTGCTCTTTCTACTTATTCCGCCTTTCCCACGATCCACTGATTTCCCTTTTTCCCTATTCATTTTCTCTCTCTTTTCCTTACATCTTTATTCACAATTTTATTTTTTTTATTTTAAACTTTTTTTTATCATAAAAGAATTGTTTTAATTTTTTTGTTTTTGTGAAGTGCCTCGAGATTTTAATCTTGAGAGGCCCTATATGAAATACCATTTTATTTCTTTCTTCTTCCTAGTTTAATCCCAGCGTGGAAAACATTAGATGCACAGCTTGAATTGCCAGGTTTATTCAGTATGTCTAAATAACCTAGCCTAGAAATCTAGACAAACCGTAGCAGTAGAGTTTGCTCTGCAAGTTGGCCACGCTCCATTTTAGCCTCAGAAGGTTTGCAATTGGCCCAAACAGTTTTGTCTTGCCAATCACAGCTTTCAATGTTTGTTGGGCGGGCTTAGAGCAGCGATGGAGAAAAACCACAAAAATGGCGTCAGCTCAGGAAAGGTGCTTGTTTGAAATTGCTTTGGCTTCAACTTTGGATGATTTTGACTTGGGCTTTTCTTTGAATCATGAGCAGATAGATGTACTTAAAGAGCAAGTCACCCCAAATCAATTTTCTTTTGCTGATAAACTTAATAAATGTGTGTCTAATTGTGCGGTAGACACGTGTGGTCAATAATTTGGCACTTTTGTCAGTGTTGTGCCATCTTCAGGTAAAAAGTCTGCACTGCATTCGAATTTAAATCTGCCATTGCAAGGCAAGGCAAGCCAGCTTTATTTATAGCACATTTCAAACACAGAGGCAATTCAATGTGCTTTACAATTATCAGGACATGATATGAAAACAACATAAAAACACAAATTAAAATATACATAGATAGACTTACAGTTTAGAGCTAAAGGAGAAGACTCAGTTACAGTGCAGATTGCAGTGAAGATAACACATGATAAGAAACAATTCATTTAAAGGCTGATGAGTTCACTAGGGTTTTTACTTTTGTTTTAAACAACACTAGGGCTGGGGCAGATCTGAGGTCATGGGCAAGCTGACGCCAATTGTGAGCAGCATAGTAACTAAATGCATCTCCACCATTTTGGAGGTTCTACCAGCTGATTGTTTCCAAGGGATCTCAGAGCCTTATTGAGTGTGTATGCAGGAATGAGATCAGACATATATTTTGGTCCCATGCCATTGAGTGATTTATAAATGATAAATGACCCGCACTTGTATAGTGCCTCTCAGTGTAAGGACTCCAAAGCAAACACACAGCAAAATTTACAGTGTACACACAAATATTTACAATAACAGACAACTTTATATCATTTGATCTGATCTGTTGGGACTTAGAAAAAAATGGAGCTGACATACCTGGAGCTTCTGCTGTGTTTCTGAGCAGACCGGTGTCCATTACAAACCTCACAATGATGAATCATCTGATCTTTAGAGCCACTGTGGTTGTTGTGTGAACCAGGATTTAAAGGTAAATTTTACTAACATTTTTAATACATTTGTGGTGGTCTCTTATTAGAAATTAATGCCTTTAAGTTGTTCTCTGATGCGTCTATTTGAGGATGGAGAAATTAGCAGGAGGAAAGCGTATCCTCAGACTAGAGGATTTGGAGTCTTGTGTCCTGATGTTTGGACATCTTGCCTCTGATTGGCTAACAGCAATATAACTCTACCACTGACTTTGCTTGCTATGTTGATATTTAATCTCCACAATAAACACAAGGCTGGCAGAGTTCTGTGTGGTGGAGTTGCTAAAGCTAACGGTTAGCTTCTACTAGCCAAGAAGTTCTCTGTTGTTTCCTGGACGCTAAACCAACAACAGCCTTTCCCGTCGTGAGTCAAGGTGGTTGAGTCCATGAATGCTAAGTGACAATGTGACGTTGATCTGTCAAGATTTTAAATTCCTAGAATTTCACCAACTATTTCCTATGAGAAGCTGATGCAGGAGATAGATGTCGGAGACTATTTTCATGTTCATCCTGCTTGTTAAAGCAGTCTCTCCGACTGCTTTGAGCATGTACATGACACAAGAATTTCCCTCGGGATAAATAAAGTTGTTCTTATCTTATCTTATCTTAAACGCAGAGTGGTTTCTCATTTTTGAAAACGAGTAAAAGATGTTTTTTCTGTGAACCTGCTCTTTAAATGAAGGAAATACAAGTTGGCCTGTATAGGTCTTTGTTGATCAAGCCTGTAATCAGAGTTTGTAATTGGACATTAACAGGAGAGACACGAGGCTAAGCCCTCTGTGTATTGACTCAGATCCATATGCAAACACAGACATACTGTTTGCTTATAATAAACTTCCTCAGAAGCAATGGCAGCTCAGCACTGAGCTATTTAAGACCAGCAAGCCTTTGAGGAGAAAGGGGTTTTCCTTCCTGAAATCTCTCCTTCCCTTCATCCATTTTCTTTCGGTCATTAATATTATGATATTGTCCCATATTTCGGGGCGGCCTGCACAAAGCATGTGTTTCCAGTTAGGCTCATCAGAACCTGATGTGGGGAGGCCAGAGTGAAAAAGAGTGACTGCAGGCAGCCTGGTGTAGGAAGGTAAAAGGAACTAATTCACAAGCTGTCTCAAGACACACATATGCATTCATGTGATTTATTTCTTACTTCACATATATTAGAAAGTTTAACATTAAAACAATAAATTTATGGCTCCTCTACAGAATTGTCTTGTGTTAGTTTCACAACAAACTATAGCTGCTTTGGGGTGAAAGTTGCTTTAAATGGGAAACATATAACTTAATCAGGTACCTTGTTCTGCCAACTGTTGTTATCCACCTCCAGACTGAATTCCTGCAATCATTCTGTGCTAAATACGATGCAGAAATAAACATCTCCAGGCTCTGGATTTATAGTCAAAACACATCAAGGATGCCATTCCCTCATTTATTACAGAAGAAAACATGCTTGATCTGAGTTGCAGGACAGCAAATCTGGTTTAAAACTATCAATAGTTGCCTTGTTGACTGATATTTTCTGTAATCTAATTATTGTATAGCCTGTGTGCACTAGTTGAAGTTTGATTTGGACAGTTTTCATGGTCAATCACAGTAACATTGCAGGTTTTCCATGCTTTTTAACCTTTTCATGGCAATCTGTGTTGCAGTTTTCCAAAGTTGTTGCTTGAAACAAAGAAAACGTTAGAAGCACGTCCATGAAGTGGTAAGAGATTATCAATTAATTTACCTTTGTCATCTGCTGTCATTGCACCATCAAATCTACATTTCAAGAAACAGAGTAGAACGAAACAAGAGTAAAATCTGATAAATGTGATTTAATTTTCCTGCAAAGCCTGAAGCAACAATCAGAACAAGGAAGAGCTCCATCGCGTTTTTTAAATTATTTTCATCGCATAAGATTTGAGTCATTAAATGCTTGTTTTCCCACAGGAAGTGTTCCACATCCTATCCAAGTGGTTCTTTGTAGATGGTTGTTCTGGTTGCAAATGACTAATAATTCATTGCAATTGTGCTTTTACTCTGAAGATTTCATAGTTGTTTGGATGCAGACCACCAGTGGTGGAAGATGAATTAGCAAACCATTGAAGATTCAACTTTTAATGTATGCAGCAACCCTCAAGGACCATCAAGTAGCATAACACGAAAAAACTGGAAAAAGAAATTGGAAATCAAGTGACAAGAGTTCATGTCTAAATGAGTGTTGCAACTGCAACTCAGAACCAGAAGTGACAAAGACGTGAAAAACCTAGAAACAAACTAGAAACAATTAGATTATGGCACTAAAACATGTTACTGTGTTCCAACAGTAAATTCAACCCGGATTTGTTTTATTGGGAATTAACACATCAGCATTTGATTCCAGTTCTGAGATTAAAGCAGGATTGAAACATTTGTTGGGACAATAGTGACCTCTGATTTTTGGAAACCAAAGATAGAATGCCCAAAGCCTGGATCACACATGGCATTAACACCGATTTTTGACCAGCTCCTCCCATTCCCCTGCTGACAATCTTAATGTTGCACATGATTATTGTAACAGTTTTTAAGATATCTTATCAGATAATCTTACCTTGTGTGGTAGGTTATGAGCGCTCTGGTCTGCTTGGAAGGAAATCGGGACCGCTCCAGTCTTCAGTCCAGGCTTTCAAACATGTTGTCTTGGTCAGATTTTCAGGGATAAATGGACGTGCTGTCTGTTGAATGTGACATCTAGCCAAGCAGAAAACAAGGTGATGGAGGATTGCTGAACACGCCACTTCTGTCACTTTTTTTTTACTTTGAAGTCAGTTTTTAGCTCACGAGATTTTCCAGCTGAGCAGAGAAAGTCCATGAGTGGAATTGGGTTGTATATAGTGTGTAGTATTTGCTGAGTTGCTGTACACTACACACTGTATGACTAAAACTGGTTTATCAGTGATTTTGCATCTCCACATGTGGTCTCATGCATTGAACATTGGTGAACAATTTAAAAATCCTGCCATGTGAACCAGGTTTATGGTAAATGGCCTGTATTTGTTATAGTGTCTTCGAGAGTCCTGGAGACCAGAGAATGCTGCTTTTGTGTCCTTGTGCAAGACACTTAATCTTGCTTGCTGGTGGTGGTCAGAGGGACTGGTGGCGCCAGTGTTCGGCAGGCCTCACCTCTGTCAGTGCACCCCAGGGCAGCTGTGGCTACATTGTAGCACATCCCCACCAGTGTGTGAATGGGTGAATGACTGAAGCACCTTGGGGGGTTGTAGAACCCTAAGCAGGGGCTATACAATCACAGACCTTTTTTTTTTTTTTACAGGCGCCGCAGGTCTCTTCAACCACCACCAGCAGACAAGGAAGTTCAAGTGTCCTGCCTAAGAACACAATGATTGACACAAATGGAGCCTGGGTTTGAACCTGCAACTCACCAGTTACAAGGTGAACCACTGACCTCTGAGCCACAATTCAGGTTAGGATTAAAGAGGAAATCATTTAAGTAAGGAGTGATATGAAGTACCTTGGGATCATCCTAGACAAACACTTAAAATTTGACAGTCAGGTTAAGCACGTCTGTAATACGGTTAATACAAATTTAAACTGCTTCCGTTTTATCAGAAGGAACCTGTCACACCAAACTGCTAAACTGTACATGCATGCACTGATTTTTCCCCACTTATCAAATTGCATTACATCATGGTCACAGGTTTCATCCACCACTCTAAAACCTATAGTATTAATATACAAGCAAGCAATAAAAATTATGGACCAGAAACCATTGAAATGGCATCATTGTCTCATTTTAAGGAAACATAATCTTCTCACTTTTGAAAATGTTATTAATTTTAGCACTCTAAGATTCTTTTTCAATTGTCTAAATGATAACTTGTCTAAACTGTTCTCTACTGTGGCCATCAGACGTCAGAGCTCTCATAGAGCGATCACTCGAGCCTCCACCTGCGGTGATTGTCTCGTCCCGCGGTGCAAGACTTCTATTGGAGTCCCACAGGCCAAAAAGACCTGATAGGACTCTTTTTTCAGCTTGACAGCATTCCTAACCGCCGGTGTCCACCAGCGGGTTCGGGGGTTGCCACCACGACAGGCACCGACGATCCTGCGACCACAGCTCCGGTCGGCCGCCTCAACAATGGAGGCACAGAACAAGGTCCATTCAGACTCAATGTCCCCCGCCTCCCCCGGAACATTTTGGAAGTTCTGTCGGAGGTGGGAATTGAAGCTCCTTCTGACAGGAGACTCTGCCAGACGTTCCCAGCAGACCCTTGCAATACGTTTGGGCTTGCCTGGTCTGACCGGCATCCTCCCCCACCATCTGAGCCAACTCACCACCAAGTAGTGGTCAGTTGACAGCTCCCCCCCTCTCTTCACCCGAGTGTCCAAGACATGTGGCCGCAGGTCAGATGAAACAACATCAAAGTCGATCATCGAGCTGCGGCCTAAGGTATCCTGGTGCCAAGAGCATATATGGACACCTTTATGTCTGAACATGGTGTTCATTATGGACAATCCATGACTGGCACAGATGTCCAATAACAAAACACCACTCGAATTCAGATCAGGGGGTCGTTCCTCCAAACCACACCTCTCCAGGTCTCTCTGTTGTTGCCCACGTGAGCGTTAAAGCGTTAAAGTCCCCCAGCAGAACGAGGGAGTCACTGGAAGGAGCGCTGTCCAGCACCCCCTCCAAGGTCTCCAAAAAGGGTGAGTAGTCTGAACTGTAGTTTGGTGCATAAGCACAGACCACAGTCAGAACCCGTCCCCCATATGTAGGCGGAGGGAGGCTACCCTCTCATTCACTGGGGTAAACCCCAACGTACAGGCACCAAGATGGGGGCAACTAGTATGCCCCCCCCTGCTCGACGCCTCTCAGTGGTAGAAAGTTAAACCCCTCTCAAGGAAACTGGTTCCAGAGCCAGAGCCATGCGTTGAGGTGAGTCCGACTATATATTTTATTTTGTTTTGTTTTGTTTTATTTTACCAGAAGAATTGACTGAGAACTCATTCTCATTTACAACTGCAATCTGGCCAAGAGGCAGCAGCAACAGACACATAGTTAGTTTTACACCAAAGAAAAACAGGCAAGATAAAAACATACAAGATAAAAATAAGAAATAACTGTTAGACATAAAGTCAAAGGACTGTTCTCATATGTACAAACAATCAAAACAGTCTTTAAGTAATCAGAAGTACATTGATCAGAAAATATTGATTGCAATGAATAATTGAAGGTAGATAATGGAATGTAGATAGTGAGCTCATTCCAGTCGTTGGGAGCATCAAACTGGAATGAGGAGCGGCCAAAGGAAGTGTGAACTTTGGGAATAACCATAGAGATTAAGTTACTGGAATGTAATTTGTGTTGATTGTTAGATGAGTAACAACAGAAGGTATGTTGGTGTTATACCGATGATTGTTTTGTACATGAACTGATACCAATGTAACAACCTGTAGGAGTGGAGTGATGGCCAGTTAACGAGTGAGTACAGATCACAATGATGAGTAGTGAAAGAGTCACCAGTGACAAAATGGATTGCTGAGTGATAAATGGCATCTAGTTTATGAAGAAGTTTTTAGAAGCAGTTCTATAAAGAATGTCACTGTAATCTAAGATGGGAAGGATTGTCATTTTGACCAAAGATTGCTTTGCAGAATGAATAAAGGATGACCTTTTGTGGTACAGAAGCCTAATTCTTGACTTGACTTTAGAAAGTAATGAATTAACGTGAATGTCAAATGAAAGTGTGCTGCCAAGCTAGTTACCCAAATATTTATAATTATTATTTTGAGATATACTTTGAGACCTTCAACCATAATTGTACAGATAAATGATAAATGACCCGCACTTGTATAGCGCCTCTCAGAGTAAGGACTCCAAAGTGCTTTACACTACAGTGTATCATTCATCCATTCACACACACATTCACACACTGATACACACAGGAAACCCCCAAAACAGACTATGGCACACAGAGTTTTGAGCAAATATTAAGCCTTTTCCTGAAACTTTCTTCTTTAAACTTTAAATTACTGACATTGTTACTCTGATTTGACCTAACTTTCATCCATACCCTCTTGATTGGAACATGATTAAGGAAAGTGATGCTCAAATAATATGTTGTTATTATTATAGCCTTTCAATTACTTTCTTTTGGTATCAATCCATTGGTTTCAGAAAATGACTATTAAATATTTTCCATCAAAGAACAGCATTGCGGTGGAGCTAAAAACTTGTTTTTCACCAGCAAGCAAACAGAATTGTGTCTGAAAATAGCTCAGCTGTGCAGTAATTAAGTAACATGCTTTGAAAAGTTTGTGTTTTCTTTTTTGCGTATATTGTGTATGCACATGTTTGTGTGTTTTTGCATCCCTCCTTTGTGCATGTTCTCACACACGCGGATGTTTGTGTGTTACAGCAGGCCGCAGGCGAGGTTACATCTTGCAGCAATTAAACTGCATGCGTCTCCTACGCCCCCTCCCTTCGTCTACTGCAAGCTCTTATTTCAAGGCCCGCCTGCATTAGACAAACTGCAAACATTTGATGGCTTGGTGGCTGAACACAGCAACAACATCTTGCGCTCATCTGTTAATTACTCAGCAATAAAATGTGGTTGCATCGGGATGCAATGTGAACATGTTTACCGTGTTGACAAGCCAGAAAGATTCGCAGCCAAAGAAGAAAACTGAAGGAAAGTTTGAAGATGTGCTACAGTGATAGGTATCGTAAGGTTAATTTCTTAATGCATCAGTCATGTTTTATGTCAGACCTCCCAATGACATACATTTGTAAACACCCCAGTGGGCTCAGTTGTCTGCCAAAGAAAGATCAGTGGGAATCTTCCCTGATGAGAACATGACTGAAACATGTAAGTGGTTATCAGGGATGAGATTAACTAACACGGCAAAACCATCAAGTTTTGAAAGGAGCCTAAATGGCAAAAGTCAATTATCCTTAACATAGCTGAGAGGCACTTCACATAACTAAATGTCACAAATGTTTTTCAGTAAAATCACCAGATAATCAACAAGGAATCTGTTGCAGATTAGAGCACTGTTTACAGAAACTGCTCACCTACCACCAAGAACTGAGCAAGCTTGATGTTGTTAATGTTTTGCTGTAGAAAGTAATGTGTTCCACTCTGATATTAGACAATAGCTGCTTTTGGTTCTGTAAATAAACCTGTAGGTTCATTGTCTCAGTGTTTCCTGAGGTTAAAGGCGTGAATCGCTGAAAAAATGAACACTTTTTAATGATTAGTCCTGATTGTAATCAGTTACTGTGAGTTTTTCACACAGACTGTACATGAAAATAGTCTCCTACACCTATCTGCTGTATTAGCTTCTGATAGAAAATAAATGGTGAAAATCTAGGATTCGAAAAACCTGACAGATTTACGTCACACTTAACATTAATGGACTCACCCATCTTGACTCACAACGAGGAAGGCTGTTGCTGGTTTAGCCTCCAAGAATCAGCAGACGTCCAAACTAGTAGAAGCTAACCATTAGCATTGTTACATCTCCAGAAATGAGAGAAACCATGCACCCATCTGACAAACAAATTTTACTGTGCCAGTGCAACCAGCTTATTGGCTGCTTCGAATGTCCATGCCCACGCCCCTCTGTCACCATTGCTCTGGCTTTGTGTAGCCTGTCAAGATCATGAGTGGTTGCACCTGTGGGTGCAGCACAAAAATGCTGTTTGGTGCAACTCCAAAGAGTTGAGACTGATCAGAGAGATCTACTTGATAGCCTCTGCCTGTGTGGCAGTTGGTGAGGCCATTGGGAGGCAGCAGTGCAGGGGTTCTGCTGTCCTCCAGGCCTCATTTTGATTTCAACCCCTTCGATTAGATGAGTTTTAACTTTTATAGTTTTAACTCTGAGTGATCCAGAGGGATCGTTTTAAAGGTTAACTTGGCCATACGATTTTATTGACTTTGGTTTTAAACACCTTCTGTTGGGTAATACTTTTAACTGAAGTTTTAACCAGATGTTTGGTAATTGGTCTTTTAATGTTAGCCTTTTTGAGAGTTTTTTTTTTTTGTTTGGCATTATTTTAACAATGCTTGCCATCTGTTTGCACGCTTGTTTTGAAACCTTTTTGACAATTAAACCCATTTTTAAACCCACTATCATGTTTCTTACCACCTCCTTCACATTTTAACACCTCCTGTCAGGGATGTAACAAGCATTAGCAACACCACCACACAGAAAAACACCCCCAGGCTTGAGTTATTTGTAGAGATCCACGTCAGTGGTAGAATCAGGTTGCTGTTATCCAATCTGAGGAAAGATGTCCAAAATATACAAATATCAGGAAATAAGATTTCAAAACCCGCCGAGTTCTGTCACTCTCTGCAGCAGCAGCCTTGTTGGTGCTGGTCCAAGCATTTCTGGGCCTTTGTGTCCCCAGTATGGCGTGCAAGGCATTCATTCCTACAGAGACCTGAAAATGTATTGATTAAACAAGTGAACCACACCTTTAAGTCCTTACTTGAGCCAGATAATTTTATGGAAAAAAGTAAACTTTAACTATTTGCTTTTTATCTAAAATGTCTGGGTATTACAAAAGAAAACAGAGAGTTTGTTGACTTATTTGTTTCTGGATTCTGTTGAGGACATGTGTAAAAGGAGGATGTTGGTGAAGCTGACCTCCATCTTGGAAAACCCCTCCCCCCACTGTATTCCACTGTGGACAGCCCTTTTAGCGGCAGATTGAGACATCCAAAAATGTAAAACAGATTCTTACCGCAGGTCACTCATTCCCACTGCAGTAAACCGTAGAACTCCACAGTTTAACTGGTACTGGCATTATCCTTTTACACAACAACATCAGTGCTATATTCAGTATGTGTTCAATACCTGGATGCATATTTATGTCCGTGTCCTTAATGCACTGGAAACACATTTTTCTATTTTTATTCATTATCTTAAAAGAACACTTGGCAGTTTTGGCTTGCTTTTAGCACCCCCTAATGTCTGTTTAGTAGAACCAAAAGTGAAACTTACCTCCCCGCTGTGCGTTCGATTTTTAACACCTTAATCTAATGGCTGAAATGTCTTCATTAGTGTCTACAGGATCAGTTCATCACTAAATGAAACAAATCAGCTGTGTTCATGATCTAAAACATGCAGGAAACGTGCTGGAAGCAGACTGCAGTGCCTGGCATGACAGCTCAACTTTTTCTAAGTGTAACAGGTGACGGCCCACAAGTCTGAAGTTGCAAGTGCGATATTCTGGCCATAGAGGACGTGGGGGTCTGAGTGGCATTTTATTAACTCTGTAAAGGGTAATTTTACCACATATTCACTCAAGAAAATTATTTTAAAATATTAAAAAATGCATTGTATCCCTTTAATAGCCTACTGCCTTTGTGTATTTACCTGTATTATTTTTTCCTCTTCTCTTAGTTTATGTGCTGCCTTAGCGAGTGAATTCCCCCGCTGTGGGATCAATACATCTATTCTATTTTATCACAGGCTTGGGGCAGGTTTTGCAAAGAAGTCGATTAATTCATGAGACCACATCTCAGTCTTGAGTGACACTGTCTAGCTCATGGGGGATCTCAAGGCATTCCCAAGCCACAGAGAATATTTGTTTCCTTCAGCGAGTTCTTGGGTGGAAGCTCATTGCAGCCTCTTGTAGCTATGATCTTGTTCTTTCAGACACAATCTAAACATCATGAACATAAATGAGAGTAAGTCAACAGCTTTGCCTTTCAGCTCCTGCTTCATCTCAACAGACCGGAGCCATGCCCTGATTTCTGCAGACAAAACTATCTATTGGTCCATCCAAGACTCAAAGATACTCCTCTACTTGTCTCAGAAACTCACTCCCAACCTGGAGGGATCATTCCACCTTGTTACAGCGGAGATTCATCAAGTCTGAGCAGCTGACTCATCCCACTTGCTCCACACGGTCAAGGGATCGGGTTGGGGTTAGGGCGAAGGACCGATCTTGTCTCATTGCTTTTCCAGTAAATATTTTTCTAACACAAACACCAGCTGATAAAGCGGCCATTCATTTGTACACAAACTGTTACTGCCTACAACTCACACATATCTGATTAAAAACAGCAGAGACATGCTTAGAGTCTTAGACATCTAGCAATGTGACAAACATTCTTGGACCATGTTGGTGAAGATGGTGGCAGACATTCAAATGCAATAGACAAATAATGCAGGGATAGGATTACATCAATTCAAAGACAGCAGGAGTCCTAAGTGGTTCCCAAAAGAGTTCAAGATCAGATTTCCTGAAAGGCAGCCAAAAATATTCTGAAACACTTCATCAGCTCAACAGCTGTGACTTCTACACACGTAGTAGGTACAAGTTGTGGTTCTTGAGCAGCACATAAAAAACAACACAAGGCCTATGACGCACATTAGCAAGAGGCAAGTCAACCATGTTTACAAAGCACACAAACCCTGATTAGATGAGTTACACGGCTTAAACAAATAGCAAAAATACAAAGTAAATATAG
This sequence comes from Nothobranchius furzeri, assembly GCF_043380555.1. NCBI lineage: Eukaryota > Metazoa > Chordata > Actinopteri > Cyprinodontiformes > Nothobranchiidae > Nothobranchius > Nothobranchius furzeri. The sequence goes on from NC_091746.1 coordinate 50,673,949, forward strand.
AAATATTGTGTATTTTAAATGAAAAGAGAGCTTTGTCCCTGCTCTTCTCACACACTCCTGGCAGCAGATCCAAGTTTACATGCGTTGCTTCTGAAGAGTGTGTCACTGACTGATTAGTCATTCGCCCAGGGGTCTTCAACATTGACACTTGTTCTTCTCTGCTGACCTGCTGCTGCAGCTTCTCTTCGGGTTTTTTCCCCTCATACAGTGATGGGTGGAGCAACACTGATGCATAGGTACATGAATCTAGCTCAGGGGTGTAAAAAATGCGGCCCTCGGGCCGGATCCGGCCCGCAAGCAGGTTAAATCCGGCCCGCGAGATGGCTGTGTAAACTTTATTTTCATACTTTACAATGTAGAGTGAAAATAAACTTATCTTTGTGAGCAAGTTTTCTCTGTAATGAGTATAAATAAAACAAAGCTGTGCTCAAGGCTCACACAAGAACTTGAATTACATCCTGAAGTTGGCTTCCACTCAGGATGTGACTTCTGATATTGATGTGCTGGTGAAAGCTAAAAGATGTAAAGTAAAATTAGTCAAATATACTTTAAGTGCTGCATGAAACTGATCTAGACATGTGATCTGTAAGCTCTTTGAATCACTAAGGAATGTGTTTTTTATTTATTGATTATTTTATTTTTTCCAAATTTTCAAGTACACTTCAGGTGTTGTACTATTTTGGATACACTGTCCTCAGGCTCCAGCCTTGTTTTATATTGATTGTATTAAAACAAAGAAAACAATCTGAAGTTGTTTTTAATTTACCGGTCCAGCCCACTTGGGACTAGATTTCCCTCAATGTGGCTCCTGAGCTAAAATGAGTTTGACACCTCTGATCTAGCGGATAGAGCAAGACCCCGTGTCGGTGGGTGTATCGTTTAAGAAGTAGTCACGTGACCGATTTGGCTGCTGTTTTGCCTGTAACTGAAGCGCCAAACTGTGTTTGAATGGAGGAGCATCTCCATGTAAATGGTAAATGGCCTGTATTTGATATAGCGCCTTTTAGAGTCCTGAAACCCCTCAAGGTGCTTTACAACACAATCAGTCATTCACCCATTCACACACACATTCACACCCTGGTTGGGATGAGCTACATTGCACTGACAGAGGCGAGGCTGCTGAGCACTGGCGCCACCGGTCCCTCCGACCACCACCAGCAGGCAACATGGGTTAAGTGTCTTTTCCAAGGACACAGCGACAGACTGAGCGGGGCTCGAACCTGCAACCTTCCGATTACAGGGCGAGCACTTAACTCCTGTGTCACCGTCGCCCCATCTGTCAATGGTGTGTGTTTCCATCCATCCATCCATCCATTCATTTTCTTCCCCTTATCTGGAGTCGGGTCGTGGGGGCAACATCCAGACTTCCTTGTCTCCAGCCAATTGGGCCAGCTCTTCCAGGGGAGTCCCAATGAGTTCCCTGGCCAGGTGAAAGACATAGTCCCTCCAGCATGTTCTGGGTCTCTCTTTAGTTCTCCTCCCGGTTGGGCGCGCCTGGAAAACCTCTACAGGAAGGTGTCCAGGAGGCATCCAAATCAGGTGCCCGAGCCACCTCAACTGGCTCCTGTTGATGTGGAGGAGCAGCGGATCTACTTTGAACCCCTCCCGGATGAGCTTCTCACCCTATCTCCAAGGGAGAGTCCAGACACCCTGCGGAGAAAACCCAGTTTCACTACGTGTATCCACGATATCATTCTTTCGGTCATTACCCAAACTCGTGACCATAGGTGAGGGTAGGAATGTGGATCGACTGGTAAATCGAGAGCTTCATCTTCTGGCTCAGCTCTCTTTTCCACCTTTTTCTGACTCAAGTCTCGGATTTAGAGGAGCTGATTCTCATCTCAGCTGCTTCACAGTCAGCTATGAACCTCTCCAGCGAGAGCCGGAGACCACATTCTAATGAAGCCAACAGGACCACTGCAAAAAGCATCTGCAAAAAGCAGAGACCTGATCCTCAGGCCACCAAAATGGATCTGCTCAATACTTTGGCTGTGTCTAGAAATACTGTCCATAAAAGTCATGAACAGAATTGGTGACAAAGGGCAGCCTTGGCAGAGTCCAACTTTCACTGGATATGAGCTCAACTTACTGCCGGCAATGCGGAGCAAGCTTGGACCCAGTCATACAGGAGCCTAACAGCTCGTATCAAAGGGTCTGGTACCCCATACCCCTGGAGTACCTCCCACAGGGCTCCCCGAGGGATGCGGTCGAACGCCTTTTCCAAATCCACAAAACACATGTAGACTGGTTGGGTGAACTCCCATGCACCCTCTAGGACCCCCCTAAGCGTATAGAGCTGGTCCGGTGTTCCACGGCCAGGATGAAAACCACATTTCTCCTCTTGAATCTGAGGTTCGACAATCCGATGGACCCTAATGCAATATTGTGGATATTTTGTTTTAAAATACATAACGGCACAGATATTGTGGAAAAAAAGTGGTCTTTCTCAGCAAAGCTTCTAAAACCGCTCTTTTTTCTACATCTTAACCTCTGGCGTAACCAAAGGCAGTTATAAGCTAGGCGCTGTCTCAGCTCAGTGTGGAGAGTGGGTCGTTTTAGGGTAGAGAGGTCATGTTATCGAGTCAGTGTGTGTTTACTAGTTTTGGATTGTGTTCACTTTAATAAACTATTGTTTGTGAAGGCTGTACCAACTCCAGCCTGTCTGGACATTGAGTCCACGAGTTTCCAGATAAGAGAAACAACGCCTCTATCTCCATGGCTGAAGGCGTTTTGCGTAGCTGAAACGACGAACTTCTGTAACCCACATCGGTCGGTACTGGGATAGGGAGGTCTGCGCTTGGCTCCAGAGACCCGTGGTGAGGTTTTAAAAAATAAATACAGATTTCTGGAACTCAGATCACCATCAGAACCAGGTCAGAACCAACCACCAGAAGAGACGCAAGGTTCAGTGGACCAGCAGAGCTGGTTTCTGGGTGGAACTGGATAAGAACCGCCACCTGGACCACCAGGAGAGGATGTGCAGTTTTTAAAAGTACAAGTGAGGCAGTCTAGCTGGTGTCTAGGTCGGATCCAGCTCACAGAAGCCCGCATGAGCTCATTAACCAGATGACAGGCGTCTCTCTCCCTCTCTCTAAGCGCTAAACTACGTTACGTGAACGGATATTAATGAGTATGAGACAGCTGACAGACGCTCATTAGTTTATTATTGTCAAGTATTAATACTATATTAACTGACTGATACTATTTTAATTGTCTGGTACATGATAGTAATCTGTACAATATTGTGATGTTAGCACACGAGTTTAAGCTAACATCGTTAACCCACAAGACACCTGCTGCTTCTCCTCACATCGCAGCACAATCTCTCTGCTTTGGCCGATCGTTTCTCCCTCTGGTTTGTCTCTGCTCTCTGGGGCATGCAGCAAACTCATAACAATGGTTTTGGTCCATCACAAGTAGAGTAATAAACATTTAAAGTTTCCTCTGTGTCAGATCCAGCATTAGAATCCATATTTTTCACTAGATTAAGCTAACAGGACTCCCTCAGCTGAAGTCACTTGGTTTGGCCAAAAAAATAAATAAATAAAAGCTTTTTTTCTCACTAAAATGACTCTAAAAGCCTAAATAATTTATGTTTGTATAAAGAATGTTTGAAACAAGTGTCTATTATGTTTCTTTAAACATGGGTTCATGGGATATTCTAATGCAATTTGCTCTTTAAGGAACTTGGGGCGGATCTCATCCACCCAAGGAGCCTTGCCAGCATCCTCTGCTGTCCGTGGACAAAAGGAAGCGATGCCACCAACACCGGCCACAGTCAGGTTACGAATGCCTGCACTGCAGCCTTAATTTACAGTAGATGTAGCAACCTAGAAAGAGATAACAGGGACATTCTAGAAATCTAGAGAGAGTAGCTGAAGCTAAATGGTTTTGCATTGCATATTCACATATGTAGGATGGTTTGCCAGGCTATAATTATCTATCAGTTGAGCCTCGCACTTACAATACAAGGCTGCCACGCATCTGACCCTCGTCAGACGCTCTCACGCCACACCTTAAGTATTTCATGCTGATTAATTAAACCCCCTCTGCTCAGTGAACAGGGTGCAACGGTCAGTGAACTTAATGTTTTTATTTTATTCTTTGTTTTATGATATAAATCTTTGAATGTGTTCTTGTTTTAAATTCCTCTTTGGTGGGCTTTTTTGTGTAGAATGCTTTATAAATTGGTATGGTATGGTATGGTATGGTATGGTATGGTATGGTATAGTATGGTATGGTATGGTATGAGACATTTGGAAGGAAGACCATTTTGACACTTTCAATCCTCAAACTTAGAGATTTCATTGCTGTCTAGGATCCTCAACAAATGTGGGCCTTTCCTAGATTAGGACACCCCACCCCCACCCACAGGCCTAAGGGCAGGTCGTGTGGGAAAGCAAGATTGACAGGAAGCTGTCGGGTAAGGGCAAAGTGTGTTTCCTGCATGCATGTGTGTGTGTGTGTGTGTGTGTGTGTGTGTGTGTGTGTGTGTGTGTGCGTGCGTGCGTGCGTGCGTGCGTGCGTGCGTGCGTGTGTGTGTGTGTGTGTGTGTGTGTGTGTGTGTGTGTGTGTGTGCGAAGCAGGCAAACAGCAAGGCAAGGCCAGGAAATGGGGTGGTTGTGCCAGTAGTTAGAGGAAACAGAGCAGCAGATAAATTACTCCAAATCAAGCGGACAGGGCTATGAGAGGCTAAGCGGAGTGGACAATGCTGGAGTGTTGACATGGGTTACGTGGTGCCCAACCAAACAGGAAAACAAACGACACATGTGATCAATTTTATAACTACAAAAGCATTTGAAATTCAGATTGTGAGTGGCTTCGGAAGGTGATTAAAAAAATGCAGTTACTGGGCAAATGTGAAGAAAAAAACATAGTATTGGATGCCAAAATAAAGAAATAAAACTATATCTTCCTATTGTAATGGTTTTGTTGTGTTGATTATGATGCAAAAATCTGTAAAAATACATATTGGCAGGATTAATTTAAAAATATGACAAACTGGATCCTACACTTTATTGTCTTGGGTATAAAACACAGATTGCCTGATTGTAGATGCCACTCCTCTGCTGGTTAATGCTACCACCTTGTGGTCATGTAGTACCCGTGCAGTTTGTTGGCAGTAAAACACAAACCTAAAAGGATGTGCTCATTTTTGGTTTTTGGTTGTTGTTTTTGACCAATCAATGTCTCTTGAAGGTCACTCAAAAACGTTGGATCGAAACAGTTTGTATCACTTAAGAAATATCTCCAAACTGCAAAGGTTAATGTTAAAACATGAACTTGAAATGGTTATCCAAGCCTTTATCTCCTCCCGTCTAGATTACTGTAACACACTTTTCACATGTTTTAAGAAAAAAAGCCCTTGACCGCCTTCAGTTGGTTCAGAACTCTGCAGCGAGGCTCCTAACTGGAGCAAACAGAAGGGCACACATCACTCCTATTCTAATGTCTCTGCACTGGTTACCCATTAACTTTAGAGTTCATTTTAGAATCCTGACTATAACTTTCAATGCTCTACATGATCAAGCTCCTCCTTATATTACTGAAATGTTAAAGCCTTATGCTCCAACTCGAGCCCTCAGGTCCACCCACCAGATCTTTCTAGTAGTTCCAGAGACTAAATATAAAAGTCGAGGTGATCGCTCCTACCAGATTGTTGCACCCCGACTTTGGAATTATCTTTCTTTATCCCTATGTATTATTAACAGTATGGACACTTTTAAAAAACAGCTTAAAACCCTTGTATTTAAAGCTGCTTTAAACTAAATCTCTTATTTTATTTTTTATTTCTAATTTGTAATCATCTTTCGTGTTATATGGTATTTTATAATTTGATGACTGTTGTTCTGATTTTAATTTATTTCTGTTTTAAGCTCATTATGACTTTATTCAATTGAATTCAATTCAAAAATTATTAATCCCAGAGGGAAATTAGAGTATCAGTACACACAATTCAGAGATCAAACATACATACATAGACACATGACAAGAATTGGTGACTGTGGTCATTCGCAACCCGAGTTGCGCTACCGTAATAGATCAAAAGGGTTTATATGAGGATAGAGTCAGGGGGAGGGAAAAAAGGCACTTCAGAGTTACCCTCAATAGAGAGGGTAGCTTTGCTATGCAAAAAACACCTCAGACAGATATGCACACAGACTTCAGACATTACACAACACAAGTGTCCACTAGGTGGGGAGGTAGGGTTGGGACTCTCCTCACTTCAGTGTGTGCAGCCGCATGGAGTAGCGCTCATCAACTCCGTTTGGACAGGGGAGGGAGATAATGGGTTAGAGGGCACATTGACTCCTAGATACGGTTCCACGGCCTTCACCGGTCACAGTCCCGCCCAGGCTGGGATAGGGAGAAAGAGTTTCCATAGCGACGGCAGCATTCCACATTTCTTCTGAGGGGAATTTACACTTCAGCCTCACAGGCTCCAAGGGCACCAGATTCAGATAAGAATTGTTTGGGGACAGACAGGGATAATTTCCTCTCTGCCTTAGTGTTCTGTTGGTCTTCAACCCCTCTAGATCCAATAATGGTGTAATTAATCTATCCCAATCCGTGCTGATCCGTCAACTCGCTCCTTGATGGAATCCACCTTTCGTGCCAGAGCCTGAATCTCAGCCAAAGTTCCAAGCTTACGACTCATTTCTACAATTATATGAGTTTGTGTGTTCACAGCACGATGCATCCCATCCCTGAGCTCCGGGATTGAGCCAATATTCCTCGAAAGCTCGTTAATTTTCCAGTAAGCCATGTAACCGCTCAGGCCAAACAGCAGGAATCCCGACACCAAAACGGCAAATATCCAAACATCTTCAGAATCCTCTACAAACAGTTGAGAGAGGCAGATCAGGTTCCACTGTTTCCAGGAGTCCATGATATATCCAGCTGGCTCTGTCCCAGAGGGGCATCCAGGAGCCCCTTCTCCCGTTCTCTTTGTTGAAAAAATTGTATCAATCCATTGAGAGACCAACTAACCAGATCCATTTTTAATAATTTCCAGTTTCTAGAAAAAATGCAGAAAGCGCCGTGCACACAAAGACATGACTAAGAGCCTTGGGATGAGGAGGGAGGGAGAGGGGGGAAAAAAAGCATCTGTACTCTCCAAGAGCCGGAAGAATCCGGATGCTTTGTTTTGTTTTGATCTATGTGAAGCACATCGTGATTCTATGTCTGTGATGAGTGCTATATAAATATAATTTACTCACTTACTTATCATAATTGTCATTTTATGATTGTTCTGGTAGAGTTATGAAATTCCAGCCAGAGATAAACAGGTTAAAAATTTCCTAAACCATTTTCCGCTGCAAGTAAATTAGTAATGGCCCGTTCCGATATTGATATCACATATCAGCCCAAAAACACTGTTTTTTGTTTGTTTGTTTATTAAGATCTCCATTAGCCACTGTTAAAACAGTTGCTATTCCAAAAACCCTGTATCAGGCTATATCCGACTGCATCAAAAATCTCTGATATTAGTAGTGCATTCCGCTTTAAATTCCATTCCAGCAATTTTTTATCCATAATATAATTTTATCTATCAGCGCCCAGATCCAGCATGCAAAGTCCACGTGATCAGAACAGTGTGTGCTAACTAATTAGCAAGAAACAATGTCAGCCATGTGGCTGTATTTTTCGTTAAAGTCCGAAAAAGACGGTTTGAATCAGTGCAGCACTTGTCATGCACAAGTTTCCGTGGTGGAACAGAACCGGGGAAGATAACTACGTCCAACCTCATCGTGCATTTGAAGCAGGATCACAACATAGCACGAGGATTTTCAGTGTGTGAAATTGAAACTTTAGACACTCAACTTGTAGCAGTTGGTCAGTGAACAATATTGTGGGTTTTTTTCTCCTTATGTCCCTAAACTCAGCTGTTCACATTCATGCAACCAATGGTTAATAAAAAATTAGTCGGTTTTTAATACTTATTGTTGTTTACTTTTGTTTTCTATTTGAGTAATATGACTTGATCAAGCCTTTTAAACATTCCACACTATGAAATAGGTAAAAGAATGTTTGATTTGTGCTGATATATCGGATTGATATCGGTCAATACTGAAGGCTGCAATATCGGTATCATATCAGAAGTGAAAAAAGTTGTATTGAGATATCCCTAAAGTAATTACATACTTCTAAATGAAGTAAAATTTTACTGAGTAAATTTTTGTAAAAATAGCATTTGCTTGAACCGCTGTGGCATTTTACAGATTAGAGTTGTTTCAATACAGCAGACTTTGTAATTGACCCTATTGTTACTAGTTATTAGCTCATGTTTCCTACTCCAGCAAACCAGACTTAAAGAACCACATCGCCTCTTTACCTGGTTGAGTTCTGCAGAAGTCTGTTAATCACGCTTGATGAATATAACATCTATGAGTTTCCAGTCAGGTTTCAGTAGAGCTCATTCCACTGAAACAGCTCTTCCTAGGGTCTTTAATGACCTTCTGATACAAAGTAATGCAGCGGACTGTTCTGTTCTGGTCCTGACTGCAGCCTTTGACACTGTTGACCATCACCTGCTACTGGAGAGATAGGCTGAGAGACTGGGTAGGCCTATCAGGATCAGCTCTGGAGTGGTTCTCCACTTATCTGTCTGAGCATTCCTTGTCTGTGGCCATCTCCAAGTTTCAGTCCTCCACCATCTTCCTCACTGGAAACAGCAGTAGCTCAGGAGGTAGAGCGGGTTGTCCAGTAATCGGAAGGCTACAGGTTCGATCTTGGCTCCGACCAGAGAATGCTGCTGTCGTGTCCTTGGGCAAGATACTTAACCCATGTTGCCTGCTGGTGGTGGTCGGAGGAACCAGTGGTGTCAGTACTCGGCAGCCTCACCTCCGTCAGTGCGCCCCAGGGCAACTGTAGCTATATCGTAGCTCATCCCCACCTGTGTGTGAATGACTGATTGTGTTGTGAAGCATCTTGGAGGGTTGTAGAACCCTAAGAAGGCATTATACAAATACAGGTCATTTATCATTAACCCGCGGTGCCACACAGGGTTCTGTGCTGGGGCCCCTACTCTTCCTCCTCTATCTGCTCTCTCTTCAACACAGCCTGAGCTGCTCTAAAGGAATCTTACCATCTTTATGCAGATGACATCCAACTGTACATCTCCTTAAGCCCCTTGAGATGTCTAAGCTGCAGCTACACTCCTGTTTAGACTATTAAAACCTGGATGGCTGGGAACTTTCTACAGCTAAATGAAGATAAGACTGAGATCCTCATCTGTGTCCCAGACAAGCTGGTTCCCAAAATCAGAGACTCTCTTGGCCAACTTTCTTTTCACACCAAACCCCACCTTTTGTTGTTAACATATTATATGAACGGTTCGTTAATGCTGCTAACTACAAGCACACTGATAAACATTGGTTTGCCATTATTACCTCCTTGAATGACCTGTTTATCCATCTGCTTTTTGAGCTTTACATCACATTAAAGATCGAGTAATCAAAAACATTTCTTTAGTGTACACTCGTTTATATATTTATATAATAAATGTTTAATCTTACTGATATGTTCCATTTATTATCTCCTTGTTAATAATCAGGATGGGTCAAACATTCAAAAATACATTGGACTTTGATTCTGGTTGGTAATTTATGGTAGACTGTCCCTGTTATGTTTTAAATAATACACTGTCCTTAGTGTCAGTTGGTTTAATTTCACCATAATTTTATGGTGTGATTACCAAGAAGGAAATACGAAACACACAGATGATGGTACAGTATTTTGAAATTTTTATAAATTGGGCAAAATACAGTTGGCAACATTTGCTTGTCTCTACAAAACTGTCAGTAAAGAAACAACAAAGAGAAAAGCTGTTTCTCAGGTTTCCCTTTCACGGTACAAAACACTTCAGTCGAGGCTTGGAAAGGACGTTTATGATGTTACCTGAGTGAATCCCTCAGACACAAATACATTTATTCAGCCTCATATCCAACCGTTTTAGTGTGTGTGTGTGTGTGTTACGGATCCAAGTATGGCGCTAAGGCAAAAGGAGTGCAGAGTGGAAGCTTCCAGAAGACACTTACAAAAGGACTAAGTTTAAAACGGATTCTAAAATATGTACGGGTGTTTGAACAACATACAGTGTAAATGTGTTCCTACAGAGGAGCACTGCTTGAAACGTTAGTGTTACAGAAACACAAACCAGATAAAAAAGAAAAGGTTTGTAGTAAATAAGTTACTGAGATGGTACGAAGTCTGATATTAAATCAGTTTACAGGCATGTGGCAGGAGAACTCACATCAGACAACGATCCCCATGCTGTTCAAGTACAAAGATGCAAACAAAAGACAAAACTGTTGGTGAAAACCTAACAAAATAAAGACACAAATAATCAGCACATACTGTTAGGCATTCGTCTCAACAGAAATGTTTTCCTTTTTTAAACCTAACTACAGTAAATTATTAAATTCAGTCTCTAATTTTGGGAGTAACAAGAAAAATTATAGAGCTTTGTCACACAAAAGGCTCCTCGGCTAATGAACATCGTCATTAGGTTACAGTAACCTAGAAAACATTTCATTTTTACTTAACAAAAGGAAGTGCTACGACAAAGTATTTAGGTTGTATTCAATCAAAGGGACACAAACCGGCCATGACAAGTTCACATTCAAATTAACACTGATGTTTTTAACATGGCTAATAACAGCACGAATCCAGCATGTTTGTATGGCATCACACACACAGATGTTACTAAAATAGATGTTTCTGTGCATAGTGTAAATTTGGCTGTGAACGCACAGAGTAAGCTGGTTTCTGCATTTATTTGGCTGCACACTGAGATGTAGTTTCACTAAAACATCTTTAACCATAACATCAGTAATATTTCTGCCCCGTTTACAACTGGTGTGGACATTAGATCTGTATCTGAACATCTGATTTGTTCCTTTTTACACTTAAACTTGCAGCTGAAATGTCCTTTTAGTGTTTGGATGGAGCTAGAGATTGATTCAAACTCAGGGTGGCTCGTTTTTCTACTAACATGTCATCTTTGTTGAGGGCAGAAATGTGAATTATTGTTTTTCTGAGCTGATATTACATTCAGTGAAATGTGAAAAGGAAGATGTTGAGTTAGATGAACATGTAGTTCGTATGAGAGCTGTTGAACTAATTTCCCAGACAAGTTAGTGTTAGGGGTACAGAATTCATTATGACACCAGGTGTGTTTGGGGTAGAAGAGTTTAAAGGTTCAAAAGGACCTCAGCAAAGGCAATAAAATAAGCCAATTCCTTACAAAGAAATACTCTGGGTTTAAACCACAGGCACAGTGTGTCTCCAGTGAGTGTGGGGTTTGTGGGGTTGCTCCGGTTGTGTCTCAGCAGGCCTCCCTGGCTTGGCTTGGCACCTTGCACATTTTCAGAATCTGCTTCAGGGCTTTCTGGACATCCTCGTCCATCTGACCCTGAATATGCACACCAAGAGTTTCAGTTATTTAACAAATCTAAGGTAAAATATTGGATAGACTTGTGCAAAAGTGACAACATTAAGGGGAACATATTATGCTAATTTAATTTTTGCAAATTTTTGTGCTGCCACATAGGTCTCTATTACCTCTATAAACACTCAAAATGTTTAAACAAATAATCCATCTGTTTTCTCACATGCAGTTTCCTTTATTGGAAGGAGGGCCAGTATTAGAGGCAGGCCTCAATTTCTATTTGCGCAAAATGAACTAATGGTTCGCTGGAGTTTTGACAATTAAAATTGCGCCCACATTTTCAAAGTTAAACACATTTCTTTTAACAACGGTAGTTTCTGCTTCAGCCCTCTCCCCCCTCCCCCTGCGCAGCGGCCGCAAACTCACTGATGCGCCTGCAGCCTCTCGGAGTTGCTGCTGCTCTAAACATTAAAATAATTATTTCATTTTCTGTTCCTCACTTCTGATTACCTTCAATGGTGTCTGTTTGTTGCAACCACCAGGTACAAAAACTAACTTGTTTTTATTTGACTATTTTTCTGTCCTGTCTCTGTTTATTATCTTCCTGCATCTCCTCTCAATCCTAAAGAAAAACTGCTACCTGGGTTCATATATATTCACCTTATGAGTTACCTTTGAACTGCAGTTCTAAAAGATCTACCGACCGCAAAACCAGCGGAGTGCTCGCTGGCCGCATCAGTGATAGGTGCGTCAGAGGACAAGGTGATGCGCCCCGCTCCACAGCAGCGAAACGCATCAGGCGCAAATAAAGGACAGAAAACATTAAAGGAAATGAGAGGACATGAACGATTGCGTGTTAAATTAGTTTTTGAGGTGGCGTCACCTGATTTGATAATGTTACTGTGGCCGTGCTCAGGATGCAGATGTCTGGAGCGCGTCAACAATCAGAGCTTTGCATGCGCAAGCTGGTTAAGATTAGGATGGGGGTGAGGGGAATGTTAAATTGCAAGAGGGCTAACGTCACAATTTGGTTAAATGTCCGTTTTACGGCGGGTGTCAGTACCGACGCTCTGGCACAGCGCGTTGCCTCCCGACGCGCAGGAGCTCGTCACCTGCTGACAGCAGGCTGCTGTCTTTTCCGAGGACTGCATCTTGCCGGTCATTATCACGTGACAGCGACTAGTCGATGACAGGCATAAAAAGTCACTATAGAGCAGTGAAGTCGACTAGTGACTAGTTCATACAACCCCGCTACTGCTCCCCAGAGTGTTCTGCAGCATAATCAGCACGTTCTCTTTGAACTTGACATCAAATTTTCGCCTCCTCTTCGTCTCCGCACGGTTAAAGTTACCCTCGCGGTCTATCACTGGCAAATCAAAAGTGAGACGGATGACACAACCGCCCCCCGTACTTGCTTGTTACCACATTCCACCCGGCCACAATAAGAGACCGACCATTATTCACCTCCGCCGACTCCGACACCGGCCAAAATATGACACCCGGCAGTTAATTAAATACAGGCTAATATTAGAGGATTTACGGTAACTCAGAAGAATAAACAAAACACAGATGGATAAAGACACAAAAGACTGGACTGAAGTAGAACTCTCAGCAACAATCTAAATCTTTTGGTGTGAACCACCTCGAGGCAGACCATTTCTGCTGCGGGACTCGAGATCCACAGGCATTACATGGTAGAATTAGCCAGCAAACTTCTTCTGATGGAGCTGTCAACGAGTCAGCAGCATGAAGCTATGCTAACACTACTAACAACTATACGGTTGCCTTCATTCCTACAAAATTTACATCAGAGATATTTTTTTTTCTGTTGCCTGCTGCCTGTCCAGGATGTCCGGATATTTGGACATCCTGCCTCTGACTGGATAACAACCACTGACTCTGGTTGCTTTGCAAAATTGATGTTTTATCTCCACTAATTCTGCTGTGTTGTAGAGATGCTAATGCTAAAGGTTAGCCTCTGCTAGTTGAATCATTCTCTCCTGGATGTTAAACCAAAAACAGCCTTCCCAGTCTCGAGCCAAGATGGGTCAGTCCATGACTGTTAAATGTCTAAGCGATGTGCATTTGATTGGTTTATCCCATCCAAGCATCTATCAGAAGCTAATGCAGGAGACGGGGGTAGAAGATTATTTTCACATTCCCAAAAATAACAAGTAAAAAATTGTTTCTCAGTGAAGTTGGTCTTTAATTATATTTTGGATTTACCTGAACAGCATAGAGGAGGTGCATCCTGTAGACAGACACTGTTTCATCATGCTGCTTCTTTGATTCCTACAAACACAAAACTCACAGTTTAGGTCTCAGTAAAACCAAACCGAAAGCAACAACATTATAAATTACAGTATAATCTTTAATCTCAACATTAAATCTTACAGCTAGCTGGTACTGTAACTGTTTGACTTGCTGCTGCAGCGTCTCCAGCTGCTGGCTCTGCTGTTGTCTCTTAGAGGGGGAGCAGGAGCTGCAGGAGAGCTGCGACAGGCTGTTCAGGGCATCCTTTAGCTTTCCTACTTCCCGAGACAAGTCATCTATCTGAACGCAGAAAAGAAAGAATTACAGAAGTCCATAAAAACTACCAGCATCATGTGTTTTCTATGTGAAAGCAGCACCAGAGTGATGATGGTGGTTCTACTGACCCTCTTGTTCTTCTCTCTCTCAGAGTTAACGTGATTCTCCACCAGCTGTTTGAGCTGGCACACAGCATCCTGGGACTCAGCCAGTTTGGAGTTCAGCGTCTGGTTCTCCTTCTCCTTCGTCATCAGCAGCTCCTGCAGGGCTTCCCGCTCTGCACGATTATCCCTTGCCTAACACATGAGGATAAGTGAGCCATGACAGGAAAACCTTTTAAAGTGTGGATATCTTGTTTCTGTTTTTCCAACCTTCTGCCACGCATCAGCCGCCTCCAGAGCCATCTCGTCCTGCTTCCTCAGAGCGCCCTGAAGGAGCTGCGTGAGGTGGTTCACTTCTCCCTCCAGCTGCTCCCGCATGTTCTCATGCTCCAGATGGGAGACAGAGTCCTCTGAAGTTACGTCTTTCTCAGAAGTCAGGCTTTTATTGCAAATATGAGAGAAAAAAAAAAGAAATATCTCCTAAAATCAATCTTCCTTGTGATGTTTCTGCTGCCAGTTTGCCTCCTCACCTCTTTTGAAGAGCTTCCACCTGCATGGTTTTTTGGTGCAGCTGCTGTCTCACGGCTTCTAACTCACTCTCCAGCTCCTGGATGGCATTCCCCAGAGACGACACCACCTGTGTGTGATCAGTCAGGGTCACAGAGCTCTGAGTCTGAGCTTCGACCTCCTCCTTCAGGTGTTTAACGTCCTCTTGTGCAGCCGCGTACTTCTTCTCCATCTCATCTAGCAGCATCTGCAGCTCCTCCGCTCTGCTGTTCAGGTCCTGCTTCTCTGAAGAGGTAGACGAAGCCTCAGCCAGCAGCTTCTGGGTGGCATTCAGCTGACTCTTGGTCTCACTGTAGGTGTGTGACAGTTCCAGTAAACGCTGCTGCTGCCCAGCAATGACCTCGTTAAGCTCCGTCTTCATCTCCTCAAAGTCTCTGGCAGCAGATTCAACAGGCACCGTGCCCTTCAGAGCCTCCTAAACATCAGAATGTTACACATTACAGGATGACCAAACTACATGACAGTCACACGGACACTAACTTTGTTACCTGCAACATCCTGATCTCCTCTTGTGCCTCCTTGTACAGCTCATCTATCTGTGCTGCCCTCAGTTCCTTCTCCTCCTCCATCCGTCTGCTCTCCTCCATTCTCCTCAGCGCCTCCTCCAGCTGTCTGACTTGTTGAGCTGCTTCATTTTTCTCTGACTCCAGCTGGATGAGCTGAGTTTTCAGCTGTTTTACCTCAAGGTCCAGTGCAGAAGGTGACTGCTTCTCCGTCAGCTCAGCTTCTCCTCCTCCCATCTGCACCTTCAGATCATCCACCTCCTCCAAAGCCTGATGGTATCTCTCCTGAGTGTCTGTCAGCTTGGCCTGCAGCTCAGCTAAACTCTCCATCAACTCTCTCTCTTTGACATTTCCATCCTCGGGTTTCACCTGAGCCTGGAGCAACTGGTTTTCCTTCCTGGTTTCAAGCAGTTTTATCTGGAGGCTTTCTAGAGCTTGTTTCAACAGCCGGATCTCCTCGTTGCTCCTTCCTCCACTCTCCTCTTCCTGGGGTTTAACAGAAACGTCCCCTGGATGGTCTCCCCCTTCCAGTTGGATTGTAGAGGAGGACTGAGGATCAAAATCATCCTGGGTGGAGTGGAAGGAGTTGTTGGAGGCCATGCTGTTTGGACGACTGACCTCCTTTAGCTCATTTCTTTGTTGAGACGAATGTTTCTGTAAGATCAGAGTGAATCTAGAGTTTATGGATGAGCTTTGAAAACTACAATTCAGCTTATATTAAAGTAAATATCATCAGGACATTTCTATTCTTATATTAATCTGTCTCTGGGTATTTTGGATGTAATAGTACCTCATACATTAACTGAAATTGTAGTTTTATTCCAAATAAAACAACATTCTTGTGTGGCTTTAAACGAGACATTTTTGATTTTAATTAGTCTCTACCGTGCATAGGACCGAGTTGCTCGTGGTTTCCCCTGAACACGACACCACAGCGCAAACCTACCTTGAGTTTGTTTGTGAGTTCTTGTTTCTCCAAAGTAAGAGCCGCAATTTTGGCTTGCAGGGCCGAAACCAGAGCTGCAGACGTTGTTTGCTCGACCTGCCAACAGACGTGCACACACACACACACACACACACACACACACACACACACATACATTCACATGCCACAGGGAGACATAAAGGCAGCATTAAGGACCACTAGCTACACGACAAGTCACGACACGTTGCAAGCTCAGGTTAGACTTCCTTTGAGAATGTTGTGAGACTTCAGGATTAATCTCTGAGGAAAAAGCTGATTCATAAATACGCGCACAAATAAACCAAGACTGGTCCTTTAAATGTTTCATTTTGTTGTAAATAATATTTTTGCCATTATTATAAACGGTGTCTTGAAATGTTGGACCGTTATAAAAATGCTTTCTGATAACTAAAACAAACTAAAGATGAAGTCTCCTGAAGACTAGCAATGACCTGTTTAGATGTCTGAACAAATCTAACATACATGAAATAATGAACCCACTCTGTTTATTAATCCTCCCACTGTCACCTAAGCTCTTATCTAGTCAACACACCTGGTTTAAAACCTGCTCACGCGTGAAACAAACAAGTCACCTTCCTGTTGATTTGGTGTTACCTTGATATCCAGCTCAGGACTAGTCACCGTCTCCACCGTCTGCTTCAGGTCTT
Source organism: Nothobranchius furzeri (assembly GCF_043380555.1). NCBI lineage: Eukaryota > Metazoa > Chordata > Actinopteri > Cyprinodontiformes > Nothobranchiidae > Nothobranchius > Nothobranchius furzeri. Next base: position 50,690,673 of record NC_091746.1, read on the forward strand.
CGATTGTGTCCAGCAGCATGTTCCTCTCCTCGTGGAGCTTCTCCACCTCTTCTTTCAGGGCTGATCCAGTGAAGTCATCCTCCTTAGATATGAGGGGAGGAGACAAAAGAGAAGGGTGGCGGGAATAAGGAATAACAAGCAGACGGGATAGATTATAGAGGCTGAAGGCAGGAATTTACCTAATCTAATGAAAACACACACAAGGGTGATGGCTAGTGAGGTTTTACCGTATAGTTGAATCTCTTGGGAGTATCTCCTTTGCTGGATGCAGGAGTGCTGGTAGATGTAACAACAGAGGGGGAAGATGGTCCAGAACTCTTAAAGGAGTAGAAAAGAACATATTTTAGCAGCACTTAACTTAGGTTATCATTTATTCACAGTAAATAAGCTGTGCAGAAATGTCATTTATGAAAATTATATGCATTCTAAAACTGCACACAAGTTATGGTTAAAAACAGAGAAACACTGTCAGTCTGTCACAAAGTTTTGAATACTTTTGTACATAAATACTGCAAACATGCATTTATATTAATACTGAGTGGTGAATTGATACAAGCACACACACGTTTACCTGCAGTGGGCTAATAGGAGGTGGAGGTGCTTTTCGTTTTTTGGGAGTTGTGATCCGCTCATCACTTAGCTTAGCTACTTGATCATGCTAAAGAGTCAGCAACAGAAAAAAGAAAGGGAAGGTAACAAAAAGAGAAAAGAGAAGTGGGATCAGTGCCGTTAGTAAAAGAAGAGTCGATCAGTGAGTGATACAGTAAGATTTTTTTATAGCAACTAGGAGGCTTATATCAAGAATGGAGACATTCGTTTTTCATTCATAAGAAAACGTAGAATAACAAACTGTTTGCAAACAGCTGACTGACTACATTTGTTAGGGTTAGCTGCTTTTGACTCATAAGATGATTATGATTTAATGAACCAGAAAAGAAATAAAAGTGATATTTATTATTTCAAATCATGAGAATTTGTAAAATATTACGGTTTTATAATAATTATACTTGTACCATTGTCATAATTCTATTATGAGTTCTGACCATATTTGTGTCATTCTCAAAGTTTGGGCCAGAACTGTGTTTATAGCTTTTAACTGTTCAACCTTTTTCACAGAAAAAGATCTTATTGTTAGCCTCTTGTTCTCATTACAAACTAAAATAGAAAATAAACTTTAATCCATGGTTTGTCCATTGGTTTGTCTGTGTGCCTGTAGAGATTTTAGTAGCTTTAGTACTTTACTGTGTAGGGCTAGAGAAAACAACAGGGAGTCTTACCGGAGGACTTTTAGGAGATTTAGTATCTGTAAAGGAGACAGTAATACGTTAGACAATAGAAAACATGAAAAAAGAGCAGCCATTAAAATAAAAGAAAAAAGTACATGTAGTAACCAAAATGCAACAACAGAGGGCAGTGTTGGTGCATACTGAAACCAAACTTGTGTGACTCTCTGGTTTTTGCTGGAAAAACTTTAAGTGGAATTTAGCCGGACTTAAAAGCATAATTTATCCAGTTGTAAATATGTTTAGTTTTAGATAAGGGCAGCATCAAGACTGCATACTCTTTTAGTGACCCGACAAGTATATCTTCTGTTGTGTAAACTTTCATAAATGTCCCCAAAATACACATGAGCTAACAAAGAGTGGGTTGACATGTCTTTATATCGTCTTCTGTATGATATTTTACAACTTTTACCTAAATGCAGATGCCTGTCCAGAGCAGCCAACAGGGCAGGTTTTGCTTCAGAGTTTGCTGATAGTTGGACAAAGTGAAACACATCGTTTCCTTCTGAATCTACAGCAAACACGTCTGCTCCTCGCTGAACCAGAACTTCCACCACCGACACGGAGCTGGACTCGGTGGCAAGCATCAAGGCTGTCCTACAAAACACAAAGACTCGTGTGTTTATGCATTTCATTAATCGCTGCGAGACCTCTGGAGACGTGCTGCATGAGGAATTTAACATGTTGGTATGTTTTTACCTGCCAGTGTTGCCAGAAGTGTTGATTTCAGCTCCACAGTCGAGCAAATTGCTGCAGACTTCATTGTGACCATGTCTGGCTGACAACATCAAGGGAGTAATGCCATCCTGTTGGACAAAGACAATAAATACGTTGACTAACATATATTTTACAGAATTACACAAATGCACACAAACATCTACGTCTACATTTTATCAAATAAACACCAGGATGTGGGTTTCCATGTAGTATTTCACCTATCTGTGTGGTGAGAAAAATCACAGGTTTGTGTAAAGAGATCATAAAAAGCTGGTTTTGTTCTGATTTGAGATTACTCGATGTTTTTAAGTCCAGTCAGACACACTGAAGCAGATTTCTCTTGAAAATTAATAAATTATACTTTAATCACAAGTAACCGAACTCACTAAATGAACATTTTCAACATATATAAGCAAATGCAATTGGAAACTGTGCATTAAAAAGTAGTCATATGATCAAAATATGCAGACTTCTTTGTTGTGCTTGTTTTAATCACATAAATTAATGCCTCATGAGGTCATTTAGGTGGCTTTCAGAAAATAAATCCTGAGATTAGGAATATGTTAAAAAGATCTACTGTATGAAATTAATACAACACTGCACTTACTCCTTTGCAAATGAGGTTCATAATTTGCCACTGCATCAAATCCAGTAAAATAATGAAACAAATCAAAATTAAATTTCTAAAACTCTTTTACAAACAAAGCAATTGGTTAAATAATTTTTGTGTGATAAAAACTATAAGAAAAACAGTCTAAACTGACGTGTTCTTTATAACCACGCTGAGCTCCAAATGTCAGAAAACAGGAACATAAGGAAGTTGTAATTCGTTTTATAAAATGACATACAAGTAAAAGAAACTCCCCAAATGGAGTAACTGCAGCTTTCGGATGTAGGCTCGGTGGAATTTATTGCAGTTATCAGAGTTGGCAACCTTCTGCAGTATTTCATGAAATGTAGCACATTTTTCCCCGGGACCGACTGATTCTAACCTCTGCCATGACACTTAATATAAACATGGCTGTGACTCAAGTCCAGCTGAAATATCTGATTGGCTCAAGCTTCTGGAAGACAACATCTGCTGATATTAAAAAGAAGTTAAGAACTAAGCATAATTTAGATTAATGACTGAGCTATGGTGTAAAAACCAGAATTAAGTCAGAAATTTTAATTCCACGGAACATTTACTTAAAGAAGACATATCAATCAATCAACCAATCAATCAATCAATCAATCAATCAAATTTATTTATGAAGCGCTTTTCATACAGATGCAGCTCAAAACGCTTTACAATATTAAAAACAAGATTATCCACCTGTAAGTTAAAATCACCGGCTAAAATTATTTGGTCATAAGAGTTGTGTAAATTTGATTAAAAACTCTGAAAATTCTTCTATAAAAGATGTGCTATTTTTGGGAGGTCTATATACTGTGACACATAGAACTTGAGGAGTCCCAAAAACAGCTGCATTGGATTCAAAAGCGCTAAAATTATAAAATGAAACAGGTTTGGCGGTAAGTGTTGCTGAGAATATAAAGGCAGTACCGCCTCCCTTTTTGCTGCTCCTTGTAGAATACGTAAAATGAAAATTTGGTGGGGAAACCTCTGTGAGAACAACAGGGGCATCTGCACTCAGCCAGGTCTCTGTTAAAAACAAACCGTCCAGGTTGTGATCTAAAATCAAATCATTAATAATAAAAGTTTTATTCAGCAGAGAGCGGACATTCAAAAGTGCCATATTAATGGTAACTGGAGAGGGAGTGACAGTATGATTGTGTGAAAAGTGGAACTATTGGTAAGTGTTTAAGATTACTATAGTTGCATTTGTTTGGTTAATGGTGATTAGGCTGCTCTCTGCTGATAATGACAGGAATTAGTGAGCTGGTGTGAGGTCCAAGTCCAATATGTGAATTACTGTTAAAATCATAGCTGGGGTCATAGGAGCAGGGACCAGCTGGACATCCCAATTGAGTGGGAGGACGGGGTGGAGAGGGCGGGGGCAGCAGGGCATGGCGTGGTGGATAGTGGGGGTTGTGGACATGCTAAACTCATTGCCAGGGTACGGGTACCCTGTCTATTTAGATGGAGCCCATCTGCCCCATACAGATGCCTCCTGCCCCAAAAAATGTTAAAATTATCTATAAAACCAAAGTTGTGCATCACAGTGGCAGAGGAGAGCCAAGTGTTCAAAGATAAAAGTGTACTAAAACGACCTATTCCTCTGCCAAAGGTGGGAGTGGGGCCAGAGATATAAACAGACACATGTGAGTTTTTTAAAAAGTTAAAAAGGTGGATAAAATCACGCTTCAGAAGCTCAGATTGTTGCTTGTGGATGTCATTGGTGCCAGCGTGGATAAAAACCTTACTCACATGTGGATGGAGAGCAATGAGACTGGGGATTTTGCAGCAACATCCATTACTGTTGCTCCAGGGAAGGACAGAGTGAGCGCTCCTCTCATCCGCACATTCCTGATGATTGAATCCCCGATGATGAGCGTGGCGGGTGTGTCAGCGTGCTGATCGCTGTTGCCGGAAGTTCGGGCACGGTGAGGTCCAGGTAGAGGAGCATCTTCAGAGCTGCTGCGACATGTTGTCAGCACAGCAGACGCGTTCCTTGGGTCCGGGGTGAAATGAAGAACTCCTCGACAGGTTCGGGCTGTGATCTGGGGTTTGGCTGGAAGGCTGGAGGAGCTTGACTGCTGCTTCATCAAGGGTTGAGAGGGCTCGAAAGGTGATCCTGCAAAGCGGTGGGGTCCGGGAGCTGTCAGAGGGGGGAAGTCTGGATCCACGGCTCTAAACCTGTTGGTCAGTGGCAGGCGGGAGGGAGGAGAGCGGTGGCAAGCGTGCCATGCTCCCCTACCGCGGCTGGGCGCAACTGTGGACCAGGCACCCCGCATGACTGGAGTGGAGCTGGACGGGGCTTTAGGCTTCTCCCCCTGCTGAAACCAGCGACCGTCCTCTGCAGCAGGGGAGGCATGGGCATTCTGATCCCCAAGTCCAGTCAGCGACCCTATGGTGGATGGTCCGAAAACAGGCTCGAGCTGACCGCACCCACACATTCCCCGTTAAGACGATTGACATATATACTGGACAATTCATGTCCATAGGCTCGAATTATAAGTTTTTGTGCCCTAATGGAGGTTCCCACCACTGCCATTTTGACCGTGTCACAGGTCCCATCATGCCCAGACAATCCAAAAATGGGAAAAGAGGTGGAGCTAAGGGTGGGGGCTGTTACGTTTGGAACAAATGAACCAGTACGTTTGGAACAAATGAGTAGCTACTAGCTAACTTGGCTAACTCAAGAAGCTAAGAAGGGCTCCTTGGACCGGGGTATCCCACCCGCGCGGCAGACTGGCTCCCGTGCAAGGCTGTAGTCATGCTGATCGCCTGTGGAGATCTAATATGGGCTGGGACTGTTAAATTACAAGCGGCGCCTCAGACCGCTGCGATCGTAACCGGGCGCCGTGGCCTTTTACATCAGCTCTTGCTCCACCGTCAGATAAGCGAGACACTAGCTACAAGCTAACCCAAGGCTAACTGAGTTTTTCCTGGCTTTTTCAGCAAGAGAAACACAGTATAGCTTCTCCAAAGTAAAGGCACCACCGTCCTGCTTACTAACGAAATCATAACTAGCTACATACCGTAACTAATGGAATATTTCTGGGTGTTTTTAACGAGAAAAATGCAGTTGAGCATTTCAAAAGTGAAGCAGCATCAACTAAAAGAGCTGTGGTGTTTCTGTGGTCTCCCTCAGAGATCCAGCATGACTACAGCCTCGCTTCAGAGTTGGCCCGGATGCCCCAGGAAACGGGAACAGGTAGCCGCCATGCTATTCTGAGGCAGGAGACAGTAGAAGCTGAGCACCCGCTCAAGTTTCTTACGCAGCCCCACTAACATGTTTGACCAAGCAGTTAAATGACACAGCATTTCCTCCCATTCAATCAGCAAATTATAGTATAGAAATATAATTTTACTTAGTGATTAAAAAAATATATAAAAATACTGCTTGGATGGTCTGTTAGTAACCACAGCTTGGCCTGTTGTCCAAATAATTCCATGATTAACATCCAAACACAAACACATAGACAAAACTAAGACTGCTATTAGCAGAGAAGCTCCAATAAATGGGAGGGGCTTGGAGTAGAGTCGCAGGTGTGCCGTTTTGCAGATGAGAGGTGGTTCTATTCTAATGTCCCTGTTTGTGACATCACAAACAGGGACATTTTAACTGCTTGTCACAGGCACATAAATCTCAAAACCAAACACTGACAAAAAGAATGGATGGAATTTTTTTCATGTTTGGAGTGTTTATAGAGGCAGTAGAGACCCACATGCAAAAGGGGAGTTTTGCATAACATATCCTCTTAAAATTTCAAAACAATATGTTATAAAATATTTAGAGAGCCCCATCCAAAGTGTGCTAGCATAGCTGGGTGTTTTGTATTACAAGGTTGATGTTGTTCCCACAGAGTGAACAGAACTGTGTTCTGGGTTCCTCTGAGCTATGCTAAAGACGTTAACAGCCCATATTTTTGCTCAGTTTGTGTTTCTGCTGCTCTGGAAACTGAAAGGCAAAAATCATTTTTGTCCTTTTCTGGGCAATAGATTAAGTGTGAGTTTGTGTGATTACACAGGTGTATTGCTTGGCTTGCATGTGTAACCAAAGTTGTGTCCAGAACTTGTACTCACCCTGTCGACAAACTGTCCACATTTGGACATTGGCGGGAAAACATGGGTAATGTGAAGCGAAGAAAACGAGAAGCAACTGTTAAAGTACTGTTTCAGTCTCAGAGGCCTGTCAGTCAAAATACCACCGCAATGCTTCAGTTTAACATTTAAACTTTTTATGCAATATTATGCATAGAATTAAAGTAAGAGACATAATCCTAGAAGAAAGTGGCTTTAAATCTTCTGCCTGCAGTTGAAAAAAAGTATATTTTCAATGATCTTCTGCTAGTGGAATGAAGGTGTAGTTGACTTAATTCACATATTATTAAACATGAAATAATAAAGAGCAAGCCACCCTCTACCAGTTTAACACTTGGCAAAAGTAGCAGAGTTTAGTGCTCACCCCATACTCGGGAGGTTGCAAGTTTGAGCCCCATCTGTTGTGTCCTTATGCAATACACTTAACCCACCTTGCCTACTGGTGGTGGTCGGAGCCAGTACTCAGCAGCCTGGCCTCGCCTCTGTCAGCGCGCCCCAGAGCAGCTGTGGCTGCACTGTAGTTTTGCACCACCAGCATGTAAATGTATATGTGTGTCAGAGATTTTTTATAAATACAATATGTCTAACCTGACAGATGTTCCTCTGTTTCTTTTGAGTTTTTACTGTGTGTTTATTTAGGTCAGATATGGATCTGCTGTGGGTAGATGATGCAGCCATGATGTGCGCCCAAGGCTAACAAGCTGGCATGTTCAGGTCAGTATTAAACCTTCATGTTCCAGACGAATGGCTCAAATTCTGCATCCAATAACAAAACACAGAGCAGCTAAAACCTCACACACACACATTTGCACTTGATTACAACTGGGAAAGTGAATGATTCAGTAAAGAGTAAGTGAGTAAGTAAGTGAAAGAGACATGGTGATTCCTCTTGCTTTTTTGCAGAAAACAGCTGTAAACTTGTCTTTTTGACATCAGGTAACCAACAGTCAAATATCTGAAGTTAAGTTTTAAAAGTCGCTACTTATAGTTTATCCAATTTAGAACCAAATAACCTAATATTAACTAAATGTAGATAAAGATCTGGAGAAGTCAGCAATGAGAATTCACTCTGAAAATCCTAAAAGTCAGTTGCACAAAGTTGCAGCATTTACTGTGCATATTTCAAAAACAAAAATAAACAGCTTGTTCCTTGCTCTAAATCAGGCTAAAAAGACTTTTTACTGCCAGTAAATGAACATATTTCCAGGAAATTATTGTTGCGTGAGAGTATTATTTTTGTCTGACTGCAGCAGGCAAGAACCAACATAATCCTAAATTACAAATAAACTGTAACCCTCTTAATTTCTTTCCTCTTTCTCAAATTTTCAAACACAAACACAGACATTTTCATGCTTACAACACATCCCGGCTGGGTAAAAACCACAGGCATGGTCTGTCACTGCAATGGAGACCACATGTCTGGAGCTTGAGTTCCCACAGATCTCTGACCTTTTACCTTACACATGCACAGAAATCAATCTTCAAACGGATGACAAAAGAGAGGAAATGTCGTGTCATCAAACTCTTTTAGACTGCAGAAATGTGCAGCAGATAATTTAAAATTATAAAGGCTATGTTTTCATGTCATTACAACTTTTAAAAAAGGAGCACAAGAAAGATGCTCACAATGAGAATCACAAGAGAATCTGCAGATTTCTCTGTCTCCACTGGAAATACTGCTGCTGCTGAGGAAATGTAATTTGGTGGAGCATATTTGTGGTCTTCACCCCTCCACCAAACCAGAAGGAGGATAAGAGTAAAAGTACATACTGTATCTTTTAGGTTGATGGGACTTTTGACTTCACACAGCAGTTGGACAATCTGGACGTTCCCAACAGCAGCTGAGAATAAAGAAATGATAATTATAATCCTTTAATTCCAGATATAAAAGACGATTTTATTGGAATAAAACTGGAGCTTAAACTTAATCTTGCTAGAACATTTTCCCACGTCCTTCTGAAAGCAGGCTGGCTCTATATAAAATCCTTCTGTGTAATTAACTCTGGGGCTGCAGAGACACTCACCAGCATGATGCAGAGCAGTTCTCCCCAAGCTGTCCATGGTGTCAACGGGACACTTGTTCTGCAAATTGAAGAAAAAAATGACTTTACTAGATAAAATCCATGTTCTCTGAGTTTATGTTCAACAAAAAGTAACTTGTGTAGTTCTTTTAACTAATTTCTTCAATGGAAGTGTCCACATTTTAGGTTTATATATTCCAATTAGCAGTTTTTTTCTTTGTTCAACTTTTATTATGTTTCATAAGTTTGTCTTGATTACAGAAGATACTTTGTAACAAACATTTTCCATCACATGTTTTCATGATAATTCTAATAACATGATAAGGACCTCCAAATTGTGATTTTTTTCTGATTATAATCAGTCATTCAGAGTTTTTCATGCGGGCTGAACATGAAAACAGTCTCCTACACCTATCTTCAGGAGCATCCTAACTTTTGATTTACACTAGTGAACACTGCAAATGTTATGAATAAACGAGTAAACCACACCTTTTAAAGTGCAATACTCTTTATGTGCAGCAGTGAGATTAGTGAGGTTTGCATTGCTGAATAACTGCAAATTATCATGCGGTGGGTTAGGTGAGCAGAACCGAGGAGGAAGAGTGGAGCACTTGTGTGTTTGTGTGTGCGCATGTGCGTCTTTCTTCCTGCTAAATTCTGCTGATCAGCCCAGTGAAACTGTCTGGTTTAAGACAAGAGAAAACAATCTGTTCACACTGCAGGATTCATATGATGTGTGTAGAACTTTCACACACTGTGTGTTTGAGTTCAGCCAAAAAAACAGTATCCAACCAAAACGCTGCTGCTAGATGAATTTGTACCAAAACATGTTCTTGCATGATTGGACACATATGAGTTCATCTGTAGCCACAATGTGATGCAAACGACAATTATTGTTTAACTCTCCTTCAGCTTACCTGAATGAGCTTCCTGCAGCATTCCACATGGTTGTTTTTGGCAGCCAGGTGTAAAGGAGAAAAACCTTAACAAAGATGAAAGAAATTGCTCTAAAGTGTCCAAAGGAAAGCATCAAAGCACCTTTTAAGTTGTCTTCCTGAAAATTTGATCCAAATTGTTGCAACAAGTACAACACCGTTTGTTGCTCCCAACCCGACCAGAGTCATTTTATTATGAGCATCTGCCAATTAGGGTTGTCACGGTGTGAAAATTTAGCCTCATGGTTATTATGACCAAAATTATCACCGTTATCGGTATTATCGCGGTATTTTTTTTAAACGTGTTACATTTTCAGACAACTAAATAAACCCTGTATATCAGGAAAATATTGTCCTCAGTTTGTGTAAAAATTTTGCCTAAAATTTGTTATTTTGTAATTATGTTATTTGTTTACATTTTTCCCCGTTAGTCTTTAATATACCAATATTTGCCCATAACTTCTTATTTTTTGTCTGTTTGATGTCATCATTTTTAAAATATTAGATCAGATTAGGGCTGCACGATTATGGCAAAAATTAAATGATGATGATGATGGTGGTGGTGGTGGTGGTAGTGATAATGATGATTGTGATGATGATGATTATGGTGGTGGTGATGATGATGATGAGGATAATGATGATGATGATAGTGATAATGTTGATTGTGATGATGATGTTGGTGATAGTGATGATGATGGTGGTGATTGTGATGGTGGTGATAATGATGATGGTGATGATGATGTTGGTGACTGTGATGATGATGTTGGTGATTGTGATGACGATTCAATTCAAAAATACTTTATTAATCCCAGAGGGAAATTGATTGCTGTAGTAGCTCAGAATAATAATAATAATCAAGTCATCAAAGAGTTATTGTATATTACAATGGCTGTTGGCAGGAAGGATCTCCAGTAGTGGTCAGTGTTGCAGCAAAACTGAAGAAGCCTCTGACTGAAGACACTCTTCCGTTGTCAGACAGTCTTGTGAAGAGAATGCTCAGGGTTGTCCATAATTTTCTTGATTCTCTGGAGAATCCTTCTTTGCATTATCTCCTCCAGTGGTTCCACAGTCATCCCCAAAACAAAACCAGCCTTTTTTATTAGGCTGTTGAGCCTTTTCAGGTCCCTGCTTCTGATGCTACAAGCCCAACAGACATTGGCTGAAGAGATTACACTCTCAACAATAGACTTGTAGAAGATCTGCAGCATCTTGCTACAGACATTGAAGGACCTAAGCGTCCTCAAGAAGTGCAGTCTGCTGTGTCCCTTCTTGTAAACGGCTTCGCTGTTCTTTCTCCAGTCCAGTCTGTTGTCCAGGTGAACTCCAAGGTATTTGTATTCCTCAACCACTTCCACTTCTCCCATAATGGAAACAGTGTTTGACTCTACCCTGTTTCTTCTGAAGTCTAAAATCATCTCCTTTGTTTTGTTCATGTACAAAGTCAGATGATTGTTTCCACACCATGCTACAAAGCGCTCCACCAGCTCTCTGTACTCAGCTTCCTGTCCATCTCTGATACACCTGACAACTGCAGAGTCATCTGAGTATTTCTGTAGATGACAGGTCTCTGATTTGTACTGGAAGTCTGAGGTGTACAGGGTGAAAAGGAATGGTGAGAGTACAGTTCCCTGTGGTGCTCCAATGTTACTGATCACCTGGTTTGATGTGCAGTTCTTCAGCCTCACAAACTGTGGTCTGTTTGTCAGGTAGTCTTTAATCCAGGCGATAGTTGAGGCCCCCACCTGTGTCTTCTGGAGTTTCTGGCAAAGTACATCAGGCTGGATTGTGTTAAATGCACTGGAGAAATCAAAGAACATGACCCTCACAGTGCTGCCTGCTTTGTCCAGATGACAGTGGATTGGTTGAAGCAGCTGGACGATGGCATCTTCAACTCCAACTCCATGGCGATAAGCAAACTGCAGCGGGTCCTGATATGTCCTAGTTTGCTTATTCAGGTGGACCAACAGGAGTCTCTCCAGGACCTCCATGATGTGGGATGTCAGGGCAACCGGTTTGTAGTCGTCACTGACTGATGGGCGAGTTTTCTTTGGAACTGGAACAAGGCAGGATGTCTTCCACAGGACTGGAACCTTCTCCTGGGCCAGGCTGAGGTTGAAGAGGTGCTGCAGAATCCCTCAGAGCTTCTCTGCACAGGCCTTCAGTACTATGGGGCTGACACCATCTGGATCTGCAGCCTTGTTCCTGTTCAGTCTCTTCAGCTGCCTCTTCACCTGACTTCTAGAGACAGATAGGTGGGAGGAGGAGGTAAATGGGGCAGCAGCATCTCCTGACTTGGTTGAAGACAGATTTATAGAACCAGATGAGTCCATGACTGTGTTAGAGGACAAAAGAGCTGGCGTGTGACAGGAAAATGTTGGATCAGAGGAGGATGGGATGTCTGATTGGCTGGGGACAGGTGAGGAGGATGCTGGGTTTGTTCCTGAACTGAACCTATTGAAGAACTTGTTCAGTTCATTGGCTGTGTCCAGGCTGCCATCTGTGCAATCCTTCCTCTTCTTGAAGCCTGTGATCTTCTTCATCCCTGACCAGACATCTCTGATATTGTTCCTCTGTAGTTTGTTCTCCAGCTTCTTCCTGTATGCCTCCTTGCTGTCTCTGATCTTGATCTTCAGTTGCTTCTGTATACTCCTCAATAATTCCCTGTCTCCCTCCTTGAAGGCTCTTTTTTTCTCATTTAGCAGATTCTTCAGTTCACTGGTGATCCAGGGTTTGTATGCTCACTGTTCTGGTGGGTATGATGTTGTCCACACAGAAGTTTATATAGTCAGTGACACATCCAGTCATGGCATTGATGTCCTCTTCATATCCTTGGCAGTAGGGCAGCACAATATATTGAAAAATTATCGTCATCAGGATAACAAGACGTGCGATAGGCCCATTGCAAAGCACGTCAAAAACGGTGATAAATGCTTGGTTCAAACATTTCTATCCGTGTCATAAATCAACTTTTTGTAAACCAGCTCTGTTTTTTACGCGGATGTATTATTTGACCAATCATATGTAGCCCTTTTGATATGCGGCCAATCAGATGGGTCCGTTCATGTAATACGCCCGCCCCCTACATAGACCCTTAGGATGGAAAGCAACACCCGAACTGAGTTAGCGGTGCCGTTCCCTTGTTCGTCATGCTGGCTCAGAGCAACAAATGCACTTTGTGCTGAGGTTTCTGGAATCAGCCCTGCTTTCAAACGTGAACGTAAGTCCGCTCTGTGTTGTTAATCATTTTTACCGAGCTGACTAAGACACGCGCCGGTGAACCAACCCACCTTCATGTCGCTAGTGTTCCACCGGGTGGTGATGTTAGCCCCAGGCTCCGGTTAGCTTCCAGCTAAAAAGCTACAGCACTCTCTTCCCAGTCCCACCCTGCTAAAGAGGGCCTGGAAAAGTTCCCCCACACATCAAAGTGATTTTTCATTTATGAGCGTTTATAACCTTGTTAATCAGGATAGTTGATTTGCTGCTGCACATAAACTGTCAGTCAGAAGCTCTGCTAGCCGGTTATCTTAGAGGAGCTAGTTCAATTTGTTAGCTTGTTATCAGAATCATAGTTGCAGTTTCATCATCTGAGCTGCTTTTTAAGATCTAGGTAAACTTGTTCAATTTGGGGTTAAAACCAAACGTTTTCACATATTTTCCATGTAGTTTTTTGCCAGTTCCTCTTCTGAAAGGTGGACAATTGTTTTTCTCTTTCCCTCAGAAAATCTTAATATTCTCCTAGTTTGGCCCAGCACAGTTCACTTCCCATTTACAGACATAGCCTTATATCATAACCACATAAGTGGAGAAAATGCTCAGTAGCAATGAGAGAATTTGCTGTTGCATTTAAGTGATGTTAACTATTATTTAACATTTAAACTTATTTTCTGATTATTTATTTATTTATTCAAAAACCCTGGTAAGGGATGTTTTTCTGTATTTGGAGCATCAGAAAAAGTTTTATGGTGGTGGTGATGTTTTAAAGTCACTGAGAAACTGCATGCATGCAGTTTCTTGTTTTGCTGCTAATACAGTAGCAGGTGCAGCTGCATATTTTTTCAATAAAAATGTTATGTTGTAATGGAATTCATGCATTAGTTTTTGTTTGCTTTGAACCCAGAGCAGCCATCACACGCCAGACGACATCAATACTGCATACTTTAGTATTTGTTCATTTATCGCAAGTAATATCGATATCGCAATATTAAGCACTGTTATAGAATATCACAGGTTTTCCTAATATCGTGCAGCCCTACTTGGCAGAGAGTCATCCAATCTGTGGTCTCAAAACAACCCTGCAGGGCTTCTTTGGCATCCTGTGACCATTTTCTCACAGTTCTTCTTGTCACAGGTTGCCTCTGAACAAGTGGTTTGTATTCTGAGCAGAGAAAAACAAGATTGTATCTGATTCTCCCAGAGGAGGTCGTGTTTTGGGCATGTATGCATTCTTTAAATTTGCATAACACAAATCCAATGTCTTGTTTTCTCTTGTGGAGCAGCTGACAAACTGTTGAAATGTTTGAAGTGTAGCAGAGAGCGAGGCATGATGTCAAGAATGATGTCAGCTGGCTACCTGAATATACTGAATGACCAGGTTATTCCATCTTCCCTGATGGCACGGGCATATTCCAAGATGACAATGCCAGGATTCATCAGGCTCAGATAGTGAAAGAGTGGTTCAGAGAGCATGAGACATCACTTTCACACATGGATTGGCCACCACAGAGTCCAAACCTTAACCCCATTGAGAATCTTTGGAATGTGCTGGAGAAGGCTTTGTGCAGCGGTCAAACTCCACCATCATCAATGCAAGATCTTGGTGAAACATTAATGCAACACTGGATGGAAATAAACCTTGTGGTGTTGCAGAAACTTTTTGAAACAATGCCACAGCGAATGTGTTTTCTCGCGATAGGGCAGGCATGCCACAGCTGGCAGGTTTCGCTCTTCACTGTAGAGCTACCTATACTGTATGTCTACCTCAGATCAACTGAAAATCATGTGATCAGGCCTTATTTCCAATCATTTGATCGGATTGGAGCATCATTACAATTTTTAATAATTTTGCAGAATAGGGTTGTCACGGTAACCGGTGTAGCGTAAACCCCGGTAAAAAAGTTGACAATAATAACTGTCTTGTTTTTTAAAAATATATATTATCTTGGTGGGTTACCGTGGCTGCGGTGTAGGCGTGATGACCCTTACCAGCCACCGTATCATCTGCTGAAGTTGTCTGCGGCACATGCGCACTTTGTTGTTTACGACCAAAACTTTCTTGCAGCTAAAGCTGAGATAATGGCCAAAGGAGGAGACGGCTGCGCGCAGGACATTTATTATCCTTCAAAGAAGACAAAGTGGGAAGTATGGGTATTTTTTGGATATTTGAAGAATGCCGAGGGACAGTTGATAGAAGACGGCTATCCTGTTTGCAGCACGTGCAGAAAAAGTGTCTGTGAAAGGCAGCAACGCTTCAAATCTCATGACACATCTGTGTGACCATCACCCACAACTCTACAGTCAACGCAAGGCAAGCTAACGTTAGCGTTTTAGCTAAAATGCGTGATCCGAGGATTTGGGTTGAGGGAGAATGTAACGAGTCGCTATATAAAGCAGCCGCAGCACCTGCTACCTGCATATAAACCATGTTGCGGACACCCCCATGTTGAAATGACGCTATGCATTACGGGGCTCCCAGGGGCAGATAAGAGTTGGTCTCTCTCTGAGAATAATTATGAATTTAACAATGATTATTGCCTGATGACATTTTCCCAAACCTGCAAAGCTCACTGGAAGGACACAAACCGAGGACAATATTTTCCTGATATAGGGATTATTACACAAGTAAGGGTAAAAAAAGTATCTGATTAGAAGGCTACTTGAGTACTGAGTATCATCTGATCTAATATTTTTAAAATGATTACATCAAACAAACAAAAAATAAGAAGTTATGAGCAAATATTGGTATTTTAAAGACTAAAGGGGAAAAATGTAAACGAATAAACAACATAATTACAAAATAACACATTTTAGGCAAAAGTTAGACACAAAATGAGGACAATATGTTCCTGATATAGGCCCTACAGGGTTTATTTTGAAAATGTAACACTTTTAAAAAAATACCGTGATAATACCGAAAACCGAGATAATTTTGGTCACAATAACTGTGAGGTTAAATTTTCACACCGTGACAATCCCATTGCAGAATAGAACAGATCAAACTTTTGTGATACACTCAAGGACCAGCGTACATTAAAGATCAGTATAAACAATATTAAAAAATCTGTCTAAATTACAAATAAAAAAGTACCATAAAAAATGATTACACAGATTTCTGCACACACACAAAAATCACCATAAATCTCTTTTATTCTATCACAGCAGAATCACTGAAGGACATACCAGCAGCATCGGTGACTGACAGGTCAGCTCCATGGGACAAAATCACAGCCAGACACTCCGTTTGGCCACGAGCAGCTGCAACATGAAGACTGGACACAAAATTAAAAGACGTCAGAGATGTTAATGTCAGCAGATACAGTACCCTAACAAATATCTGTACTCATTTATACCTAGAAGCACTTTCAAATCAGCTGTGTGGCGAATACATTTAACTTCTGTGTCACCAACATCTACTTGGCAGCTTCAACCATAGTGTCCACATGAAGTATAGGTGTTAGGGAAGTGGTTATTAGTGAAAATACTGAACTAAAACTGTTCTTGGTCATCAGGTGGAACTTCTGTCAGTTTTACGGCAGTTTGACTCTAAAGGAAAAATGTCAAAGTCATTAAAATACAGGATTACAATATTGTTATTCTGTTTTCTTGTCAACTTTCATTTTCCACATTAATCCTACACACATCAGGCATTAATAATCTGTCTAATCTGAACTGTGCTCATCTATCTGTGCCTGTATGCAGAGGGAAATCAACACAACCCAAGTCCACCTCTGAGACCTGAATGAAAAGAATAAAGCTGTACATACGCTCTTCCTCCTCTTAAGAGTGTGCATGTATGTGTCAACACACAACTACACACAGGATGAAAAACTACATCAAGATGCCTTTGAGTCACGTATTATCACCATGGAGATTTAGTTGACTCCTCTATTGAGCATTCTGAAAAGATGTGGTTTTTGATTCCAGATCCCGACACTCATCAGGAACTACAGACTTATAAACATGCACCTGCCTGTGTGTGTCTGTGCTCCATTTGCACAGACAGAAAAGGTCAAATGATTAGTACATAGTGGTGAAATAAAAAAAGGCTATTTGTTACAGCTTTTGAGAATCTGCATGCTTGCTTCTTACTCTATCTGATCCTGTGTTTGGATTCGAGCTGCTCTGCTTGAACTGCTGAGCACTCGGAGGTCAATAAGGGGTGTTGTGAGCATGATAAAGAGAGGGGTGAAACATTAACGCTGAGGCTCGGTGTTATTGACAGTCTCAGCAGGAGAGTGAACAAGCTCAACTGCCTGTGCAAGAATGAGATCTCAAAACACTGAACGTCATCAAGGCTGCACAAGCCGTTACAAAATGTGACCCTCAGAGATTTGACTAAAAACAGACTTATTTTTAGAACAGTCATTCATTTTTAACGTTGTGGAGACTGAAAGCACTTTCTAAAGACCTGAGGCCATAGGCCTGCTAAAGCATGGAAGACCTTAAAAGAGGTCAAATCAAAACAAAGATGGTTTATTTCACCAAAATCCATTTGTTACATAAGTTACTTACAAAATGTGAATGTCTTTCTTTCCTTGATTTAATCATCAGTCTTAAAGAATACTATTACTATAACGTTTGTGCTATTATTCTGATTCAGAATACCACAAAGAACACAAAGATACAACATCAACAAAACGTCTGATGATGACAAAAGCAATGCTTACGCTGATTTGCCCTCGCTGTCCAGCTTCACAGCATTGGCACCTTTCTTACTGAGAAGGGACACCACTTTGTCCAACTCGCCGTGCTCCACTGATGCCAGCAGGCGCTCGTCATTCTTGTTCCACTCATTGACCTAAAGAAAAAACGAAGACAATTAAACATAAGGAGAACCAAATAAGAAAACACTACTGCTTATTAGAAAATGTTCTCATTTTCATGGAAACACTTTAAATGAGTCCAGACTGGAAATACAGCAATGAAAAAGAAGATGTAGATGCTATCAAAGTTAGAAATGAGGACACTGATGATTTTTTTTTTCATTAAATAATTCACAGCAGTCGCAGCCTGCCAGACACTGAGGTTTCACCCTCGATCCTCCTCTCCAGAGGCTGTGCCGACCGCTCCATCAGTCAGAAATCTTTCTGCTTGTTATTTAAAGATACTTTTCACTAATTTTTTTAAATAAATCTGCTGTGGTCTCTAGTATAAATTAATTGCTTGTGAGTCGTTTCTGTAGAAAAAAAACTCTGGAGCTCCTGTTTCAGGGAGTAGAAGGGGGTGGGTGTGTGAGTGTGTGTGTGGATGTGTGGGTGGGGGGTGGGGGTGGGGGGTTAGGATTATGAATCTTACTCATTAAAATCCATTAAAGGTAAATGTCTTGCCTCTGATTGGCTAACAGCAATGTGACTCTTGCTGCTTTTGCTCACTATTGTTTTTTGGGTAAAAAATGCTAAGTTGAGGTTTTACCTCTACAAATGACACAAGCGTGAAGGAGTTCAGCCATGTTGTGTAGTTGGTAATGTGCTTAGCTTCCACTAGCCGAGGTGCACCCTGCTCTTTCGGCCACATAATGAACACGGGCTTTTGTGATTGCAATAAGACTGCAAATGCTATTTTCTCAGCGATGTAGGAGAGCCTAGTTTTTCTGACCTGATCATTTTCTTGTTTATTTTCTCTTTACGACTAATGTGGGAAATATGGTTTGAAGAAAATATTCATGTTCAGAATGCATGTGAAACTCAGAGTGAATTATCGTACCTTAAAAGGAAGAAGGAGAAGAAGAACACGATTTTTTATAGCGCCTCTCAAGATAAAAATCACAAGGCACTTCACAAAAACAAAAATTAAGGCATAAAAAGATTTCAAAAAGGAGAAAAGAAAAAATATGTAAGGAAAGGGAGAGAGAAAATGAACAGGAAAGAGGGGGATCAGAGGATCCCGGGAAAGGTGGAACAAGAGCAGAACAAGGAGAGGGTGATGATGGTCACACCAGAATCAGCTAGAACAGGTGAGTCTTCAACTGCTTTTTAAAGGAGACCACTGAGTCCTCTGATCTCAGGCTCAGGAGGAGAGAGTTCCAGAGTCTGGGGTCACAGCAGCAAAAGATCTGTCACCTTTGGTCTTTAGCCTGGTGCTGCACAACCAGTAGGCTTTGATCACTGGACCTCAGGGCCCTGCTGGGGGTGTAGGGACTGAGAAGATCACCAATGTAATATGGTGCTCATCCATGTAAGGCCCTAAACTCCACAACCAGGGTCTTGAAATGAGTGTTTGGAGGACTTGGTCAGAAGCCGAACTCCACAACCAGGGTCTTGAAATGAGTGTTTGGAGGACTTGGTCAGAAGCCGAGCACAGGCATTCTGAACCACCTGTAGACGGTTCAGGGAGGTTCTGCTCAGACACGTGAAAAGAGAGTTGCAGTAGTCTAAGCGTGAGGAGATGAAGGTGTGGATAACTGTCTCAAGTTCAGAGCGGGACAGAATGGGACTCAGCTTTGCAATGTTCCTGAGATGGAAGAAGGAAGAGCGAACAAGAGAACTGACATGAGAATCCAGGGTGAGAGCTGGGTCAAAGGTCACACCAAGATTCCTGACAGAGGGTTTGGTGTGAGAAGCAAGCTGACCAAGAGAGTCTCTGACTTTGGGAACCAGCTTATCTGGGGCACAGATGAGGACCTCAGTCTTAACAAGTATTACGTGTTTTCTCAGTTAACAAGACCTTTAACTATAATATACAAGATGTCTGCATTCCAGCTTCATGGTTCCTTCCAATCTGGTCTAATCTCATATTTTACCATCTCCAGACCATCATGCTATGCATGACAATTACAACAATGTTTTCTAATAATTTATCAACTTTAAGAAATTATTACCTTAGATTAGCAGCCATTTGTGCAAAGGACAGAAAATCACTGACGATAGGTTGCTAATTGATTTCAGTTGTTGGTGAATTGATAAAATTGTTTGTGAACTAAATTGTTTGTGAACTACATTAAAGTGCATTTATCTAATGAAAACAAAAAAATAAGTGCTAGTGATTCCAAGTTTTGAGCTGTATTTACTCGAAGATGAATTTCAGACTTACTGATCTTTTTGGAAAATATCCAAAAGTTTGAGTTTTATTAAAGTATGTTGTAGCTTATAATAACTGTTAATAATTATTATTGATTATATTATGATTTGTTATAACTAATGTGCATTATTATTATTGTTATTAGCAGGTCTGACTTTGCAGTCAAAATGCCCAAGATGCCCCAAACATGAGTAATGATTCTCAAAGGGGAGCAAATATGTTTCGCTCTGCTACAGCTTGCACAAAGCATTTGTTATCATGATTAAGTGCACAGGCAGGCACACACAAACACCAACTAAATGAGCACCCGTTTGCATCAGTGATAGAGAGATCAGCTATTGGAAAGCCTCGGACATGATCTCATTCAGGTTATATTCTGATTCACAACAGCTACGAGATACAACAGAGCAAGAATTAAGAACAGAAACCACTATAAACTAGGACCTGGCATGGAAAAATGAATTTCCTCCAGCAGAACATGGCTTATTAAAGACAAAGTACAAAGAGGAGGACTGAACTCTTAGCCCCCATGGACTTGGCAAAAACAGCTCATCAGTCAGCTCTCCCTGCAATCAGCTATGAGTATCGGTTTGCAGTGCAGAGTGAGGTTTGACCTGATAGCCTACTGACAGACAGTACACGTTAGGAGAAGCATTGATTCCTCTAATAGATGGGATGAAAACTTGGAAGCTATTTTAGAAAGAGCAATATGCCAGCGCAGCACTGCAAGGTGTAAATAGCTTCTAAGGCAAACACCCAAATGCAACCACTGCAATACATTTTGTATAGCTGGTGGAAAAATGCAGGGCTATAAAAAAAAAACCTTAATGACTTAAACAGTCATGATGACCCCCGAACTCTGCAGCATAACACACAAGGTCATCGACTAGTGAGTGAGTTAAAAATAATAAAAACAATGTTTAAGCTCCATTTTCAAAAAACACTTCCCATAAGATGTCCCAATTTTTTCTTGTTGACAAAAATAAGTTTTTTCATTTTTTTCTTATTAATAAAAATATCTTGATTTCTTTTGCAGAAAGTCATGAGTTGTTGAGCCACTGTAAAGGGCTCTGAGCTAATTGATCTCTAAAAGTAGCAACGCTCAAGATTTCTTTAGAGAAAACAAATAAAACAACAAATAAACATCAAAGGTTCTTTGTTTACATTTTTAACAAGTTTAATTGAAAAATTGGAAGCGTTTGTTTAACGGAAACCAGCACCCCGCTTATCTTGCTTTGTGAATATCAGGAAGGGCAGAACCAGCTGGCTTAATTGAGTGGCTTTATGATACGGAAATAACAGCTAAATAAACTTGTTCCTATAAACGACAGACTCGGTACCCAGAGTGGGTCAGGTGGTGATGTGGCACCAGGTGTTTAAATTCTACCTAATATTAAAACAGACCTTATTGGTCTTTATACAGAAATAATAACTCATTTGATGTTGCACCAGATTTTGCAAACAGGTTTGATTAAGTTTATTTTTCTTTTATTTTTTATAATCCATTCCTTAAAAAGTAATCATGTGGCTGTCTTCAAACATTTTAGTTCAATGTATCTAATTCCTTCTTGGACTTCAGCTTTCCAAATGTCTTTAATTGAGAAAAAACACATTTTACATTTGTGTTTCTCTATGCGTTTGCCTCAAAAAAATTGAGAAAGAAAGTGAGAAGAGTTTATCTACCTTGTTTTGTATTCATAAAAAACATGATTAAATACAAAGACGCTCAATAAGTAAAGTAAGTTTAAAGTGTAAGAAGTTTATATTTAAAGCAATACACTCTATAAAGCAGATGTGTTGGAAAAATGTGTGTTTTATGAGGACATAAAAACTACTTTTAAATAAGTGCTAAACTGAATTTACTGCCAGAGAATAACCTCAAATGAACTTAAAGGTTCAAATCTACTGGTAACAAAACAACTTTAACAGGCAACAATGCACTGAACTCCAAACACTGCAGAGAATGAATGGATGAAACCAGAGCAGTCAGAATATTTATGAATGAAAGCTGTACTAATAACATGTGTGGCCTAAAGGTTTTATATTTGCCTCATTCTTAAAGCTGTGTTGTATAAATCTGCTTCTGCAGAAATATGTTCATGCAGTTGTTTGCTGTCAGATTGCTTCTAGGCCCGTATTACAATCCTCTAAACCTTTAGTGCAGTGAGGCAGCAATTATATATATATAAATATATATATATATATATATATATTTTTACTTTTAATGAAGTGATTTGTAATGCCGAGTTTGAAGTTCACGTTTACATTATAAAAAATAGTCGTAAGCAAGAGCTGCAAACGGAAAATAATTAATGACCCAAAACCAAAATAAAAGCCCCGTGCTGGCATTGACAAAATATCAGTTCAAACAATAATGCACACCCTAGTATGACCATGTGACAGGCCTGTGATTTTAATAAGCTAAAGAAATACTGAAGGGCAGTCAGGACAGAGCAACATGACATCAATACTAGACTACATTGTAGGAGACAAGTTTAAGTGGAGCGGAATGCACTGCTCCAGTTACGGCCCCATAAGTTGTGTCATCACAGGAAGACTGTGTTACGATCCAGGCTGTCTAGTGGGCCTGGGGTAACAAGGAGGACACATGCTCGGGTTTTTTAAAGTTTAACAAATTTATTTACACCAAGGAAAAAATAAACACAACTGGACTAAACGGCAGCAACTAAAAAAGTAAAATAAAATGAACTCTACTTAGCCAATACACCTACAAATCAGGGAACCCCATGCACACACAAGAACATTAATGTTCATATCAGGGAAACCCCTGCACATAAAAGACACAAACTGGCTAGAAGAGATTAAAACAAAAGCACGGCGAGGAGCCAACAGGACAGAGACCACATGTCCAGCCTGTTGCTCCCTGATGATGAGGGCTGGGTGCCTTTTGTGCAGTGAGTCCTCATTCAACTGCTGATTGTCATTGCCACCAGCTGGAACTTCAGGGTGGGGCCGGACAGGTGTGGGAAAAGCCAGGTGCTGCAAAACAGCTCCTCTCACACGAGGGATAAAACAGCGGAGTCAGAAATGAAATAAAAGCATAAATGGCACCAGCCATAACAACTGATGGAGCAATCCTGTGCTAGTACAAAAGGTGAAAAAAGAGATTAAATAAAGACTCAATAAATGTTTGGAACGGTATAATGAGTGGAGAGAGATGATTTCTTTTGGAAATGGGGTCCCAATAATAGAGGTCGAACCGGGACTGCATATGTACCAAAAATAATTCTTCATTGGTATAATAGTATCACAAATAATCATTACAAAATAATCCATATAGAGATGCACCAGTTATGGTTTTGAGGGTCAATAGTAATTTCTCATTCTTGCTCCAAACGGTTGACTGAATCCAATTTAACACTAAGAACTAATATAGGAAAACGTCACTCAAAGGTTTGAAGCTAACATTTGGATGCTAACAGGAATTATAAGCGATGCATCTGAAAGGAAATTTGGAAGGTTTTCCGCCGCCTATTTTGTTGTGAACACAAGACTTGTTATGGATCAACTATTTTATTGAAATACTTTTTCTGTATGTGGGTAGGTACTAAGACCATCCTTGTTGGAGATCTGTTCTATTCTGTCAATGATATGAGGCTTCGAATGGTGAGTTAGACTTTTAGAATTTCTGAGAGGTTTGTCAAATGCAATTACTGCGTCTAAAGCTATAGTTGCATCCTTGATTACGTACAATATGTCATTGAAATCACAAGAATCCTACTTTTAATGATATGTAGTAGGTCTTTGCACATAGAGTACAGTATTTTCCGGACTTTAAGTCGCACTTTTTTTCATATTATGGCTGGTCCTGCGACTTACACTCCGGAGCGACTTATATACCAAATTATGTATACCGCGCTGCTGTGGAATGGCTCGGGACCAGGAATAAGCTCCTCTGCCCCGCCATCACCTGCTGGAGACCGTGGCGCGCTGCCAGCGCTCCTCTGCCCCGCCATCACCTGCTGGAGCCTGTGGTGAGCTGCTGCGGGCCGGGCGGCTCCGACTCAAGAATGAGCTCCCCAGTCCCGCTGGGAGGGTTTGAAACACCGCCATCCTCTGCTGGAGACCGTGGTGCGCTGCTGCGCCCTGGTTGTTTATTCTGTTATTGTTACCGGTACTTGTCTTGCAATGTGAAATACTTGGTCTCAGATTTTGTAAGAAAAATAATAAAATTTCCCCCCAAAATGCGACTTATAGTCCAGAGCGACTTATATATGTTTTTTTCTTCTTCATTATACATTTTATGGCTGGTGCGACTTATACTCCAGAGCGACTTATACTCCGGAAAATACGGTATGTGTTGAAAAAATATGCTGATCTAACGTGGAAGTTTACAATGTCCATTCTGCAAGACTAATCCATAGGCATTAAAAAAATATTGCTCGTAAAAAAAAAGATCAACAGAGGGCTTGGCAAATCACTGACGATCGAATAATTTGTCCAATCAGCCAATCCTTAGTTGGTTCTACCTTTATAAATGCTCCAAAAGTGAAATAAAAATGTCCATCCTACTTCTTTCAGTGTTTGGTTTTAGGTATTATGTCCCTAAAACAAGGCATTTCAAAAGGTGCCCATTTGTGATGTCACAAACAGAGAACTTGGAGTAGAACCATCTCTCATGTGCAAGAGAGAGTTGCTACTGGAGGAGCAAGGAGCTCTGTTCCAAAGCCCTCCTGGATATTGGAATTCCTCAGCTTACAGCAGTCTGAGCGGGATGGGTGGGTGTGGCCAGCTCTAGCTGGCTTTCTTAAAGCGACAGAGCACTGGAACTGTTAATTCTAGAATGTACTGAAACAGTCAGAGCGTGTGTGAAAGGGATTCTGTGCAAAGAACTTCATTAACATTTTGTATCGACCATCAAAGTATTATAACTTGACAAAATTCTTAATATGTCTCCTTTAAATTTATGAATGGAAAAAATATATAGTACATCAGTGGCTAATAGTGAGCAGTAAACTGCACAAAAGTGAACATATGTATATTTTTTATTATGAATTCCAGTAAAAATAAAAAGCTGGTGGAGTTTGACTTTAAGAATATTGAAAACACCTACCAAAGTGGAGTTCAGGCGATCCATTATTTCATTTTTACATCATAGTAAAATAAGTAAACAGAGACCTTGGACCTGTGATGCAGAGATAATAACTGAGCTCTGCTGTGAGTGGACAGCCAGGAAGTGAATTTCCCTTCCTCTCTTGTCAGTTCTGTTTCCTCTTGCTTCATCTGCCTCTCTGTTTTTCTTCCAGTGTGTCGCTCTCCTACTCTGTCGTGAGTGTGTTTACATTAAAATCGGGGTGTGTGTTCCCTCTCCTTCTATAGCCTGACACTCATTAGTTCACAGAAAGAGTGAGCTGATAACACAAAGTGTTTCCTGTTTGTCCAGGCCTGAGGCTAACTGCAAGGACAAGCGAGTCAGGAGCTGCAAGAACTTACAAAAAATGTATGGGATTAGATTTGTGCCAAAAGGATCAAGAAAAAACACTTTAGAGATCAAACAAATTTTAAGACATTGAGAGAAAAAAAAATATCGTTTCAAAAGAAAAACTTACGATCTGAATCAGCTTCTTAAAATCATCAAGAAAAACACTTTGACGATCAAACAAAAATTAAGAAATTGACAGAACAAAAATATTGACTAAAGGGAAAAAATTGTTTGCCTCTATGTGTTTTTGTTATCAATTTCCTTTGTTTCATTCTTGCTGCTCAGAGTTTTGCTCACACTACCAGATTTGCACTTACACTACCTGGCTTTCTTCTTTACAAACCATGAGTTTTTGGTTGCAATTCTGACACAACCCTCTTGGGTGGGTGGGACTTCTGACAAGTTCTCTCCCATAGGACAGTGGTTTCTCTTGAGTGAAATTTCAGTGACCCGGAAGTGATGTAGCCTCCAAGACTTTTTTATTTTTCCCACCTCAGTTAACAACTTGCATTTTGAGCCCCAAACACGTTATTTCTGCTGTCTGTAGTGTCTACTGTGGATCTAAAGTGAGTATTGATAATATATTTGATCTTTTCTTAAGCACTCTTAGTTAATCTGTAAGTTAAGCCACTTTTTAAGGTGGTTTTAACCAGATGTTAGCTCACTAGCTAGCTGCTAAGCTAGCATCCAGGACAATGGTCTATAGAGCTCCGGACATCATGTGACTCTTAGAGAGTAGACACCATGTTGGCAGGCAACAAAGGTACACAAAATGAACGGGATTGGCTTGGATTTTACTCTGTCGGAGTTTACTTCACACTTTAAAACCAAATAAATCGTTTTATATAGTCAAATTAAATAGACTAAACATCTCCGACCCTTACCATGCCCCTAGGATACTTTTTAAAAATGCCAGAAGTTGTCAGAGCGGACCTGGCCAGGGAACGCCTTGGGATGTCGCCGGAGGAGCTAGCCCAAGTGGCTGGGGCGAGGGAAGTCTGGGCCTCTCGACATAGGCTACTGCCCCCACGACCCGACTCCGGATAAGCGGATGAAAATGGATGGACAAATAACAGATTTACATGTAAGATGTTTAAATAGAGTGCTGTGCTGTTTGAATGTATAAACCGAACGCCAAGAGAAATCACTAGTCTGATATTTTTCTGTGAATAAATAAATATGTCAGGCAGGAGCGTCTCAGGATCTGTCTGAGATCTGTCTCGGTGAGACAGATAATAGCAATCCAAAGTGCTTTTTATGTGTGATCTGACAATTGACCAACCACTGCTTAAAAATTAAATACAGCTTAGCCAGTTAATTGCTGTGATCATAAGACACGTAAATGGCAGCACGCAGAAATCACGAGGCAACGTTTTACATGATGTTTACTTGTTGCTATGAGTAATAAGACAGAAAAAACCACGCCAAAATAAGCTTAGGGAGCCCACTAAGAATCATAAAAAAAGCATTTAAAATAAATAACATATACAGTTGAGAAAACATACCTGATATGAAGTGGTCATAAGCGAAAACCTTTACTCTCGGGATCCCAGAGTTTCATTTTAGCCCGGTCACTAGTGTGTTTTATTACAATGATCCAACGTTTGCGGCGTTCCGGATCTTGGGGAATCCTGTAGATGGCTCATCCCTTATGTCGTCCGTGTCTGTTCTGGCATCCTGGGGCACAACAGGAATCTACCATATTTCCCGTTTGATTGAGTTTTCTGACAATAACAAACAGCCCAGCTGCGGGCTTCTGCCTGCCAAGATGGCGCCGTTTCGATTTGAACTGTTGCATGCCGGGAGAAGTGACGTCAACTCCCGGAGCTCTATTGCTGCAGAGAGGCGTGGTAAAGTCTCATCTTAACACATTCATTACTGGTTTCATGGAATTACATATAACTGCAGTTTATGTTAATAAGTTTGCTAATTTTTCAGGAATCTGTGGAACATCAGAGACTTAGCAGCTACTGGAGCTAACCTGTGTACAGCTAACTTGCTACAGAGTAAGCAGCAGAAAGCTGAGCTAACAGGCTGTCAATGGGTGCTGTTTGCAGTGGAACTGCAGGATTTTTATGGTATAACTCAGACAGAATCTACAAGAGCTATTGTGGGACGGCATTTAAACTACTTTTACATACAGATACATGTATTTTTTATTCAATGTTACTTGAATGGGCTAAACAAGTTAATACTTCTGCCAACTCCTTTTTCAGTCAAATGAATGGTTTATATAATGTAACTCAGACTGAATAATTATATAAGTGATAGCTCATCTATAAAGAAACAGCAGGGGTTAAATACTCAGGAAAAGGCTGACTGAGTTAATAAGGTATTATTTATCAAGCTAATCTAGTCTTTGGCCTACTAAAAGACCATGTGATGGCAATCTAATATCAGGTAGACAAGAGCACAATATCCTAAAATGAACATGAACACACAACAGTTCACTCCAGCCCAAATCACACACTAACCTACATTTGGCTTCTGTGTGAATGAAAATCTTCAGTCTCTGGGATTTATCTAGAATGTGAAGTAGGTTAGGCAGGAGGCAAACAACAAGATTTACCTCCAAGGGGGAATAATATCTATCCTGCTTACAACTCAAAGAGTGGTACAGATGGGCAAAATAGCACAGATGAATGTATACTGAATGCCAAAAGAGAAGAGAAGAGAAGAGAAGAGAAGAGAAGAGAAGAGAAGAGAAGAGAAGAGAAGAGAAGAGAAGAGAAGAGAAGAGAAGAGAAGAGAAGAGAAGAGAAGAGAGTGATTGACGGATGTACAGCATCCCCATGTTTTGGTCAGTACTGGCTGTTAACTTCAAACACCTTTTCTGCAGCGATGCCAATGATCAAATGTCCTTAAACAATACATCCTTTCTCTCAGGCCACAGCTGAAACTGCTTACTGCTTTTTAGGGTGCGCGCGCGCACACACACACACACACACACCACAACAACAGTTTAGTCTCTGAAACTCTGAAAGCAGGAATAAAAGACTAAGTCTGCTGAAAAGCTAAACAAAGACCAGATGGTTCCTCTTATGATGACAAACACTGCCATCTATTTCACAATACTGGACAATGGGAGCCTCACAATTAGATAATGACATTTACATTGTGGGAATGCTTTCCCATTTTGCATCCATGATTAATAATGACTGTATTCTTACCTGCATTAATCCCAACAGTTAAGTTGCCTTGAATGATGAGTAAAATCTTACCAAGGTGTAAGTAAAAATTTTAGATTTAACAGATTTTTTTTCTAACACTGTAATATATATGGTGGAATATAAAAATGTCTAAAATGAATGCAGCCAAACTAAATATATTGTTTTGTTCATTCCACAGATTTTTCCTCCTGGTCAGACAACAGACCTCCCCGTGCAACTCAGCCACTAATAATCAAATGTACCAAACTAACGACTGTTACTTTAGCCACAAACCACTAGAATCAAGCTGATACAAAAGGAAAATAATCTTTCCACTATGTTTCAATGCTCTAAGATTTTTTTCAACTCAGACACCAGCTCTGATCAATTTTAACTCAACGTTCTACTTTTTTTACGTTGTGTGCAGCTCCTTGGTTACTTCCTATTAACACCAACGGAGAATGCTTTTAACTGTACCAAAGGATTATTTTTTAAATAAATAATATAACACAATTCCCAAAAACATACATGTTGGATACTAACTTGTCTTTATCAGTTTGAGTGAGTGTGTGCATAGTTGTTTGTCTCATTTGACTTTGTGTGGCCTTGTGATGAAGCAGCGACCTCTACAATCAACATTTAGGATGCATCAAATAACACTACTCTAGTATCAGTGCTGCTGCCTTCTTTTATTTCATAAAGTAAGACTAATCATATTTGATGGTAATTTGTTTTCAAACATTGGGAATAAATACAGGTAAAACCATGAAGAGAAAAACAAAGATGGCGTCATCTATCATCTGTCTCTTGAAAACCATTTGTATTGACTTTTTTATAAACTTAACCGGCCCAAGTCCATTAATAGGTTGCCACTTCCTTAATACATAAAAATGGCTTGTAAATACTTTTTCCAGCTTGAACTGTTCTGTTAACTTTGATGTACTTGCATTTCAAAAAAGCTAAAGGACATCCCAGTCCCAGTATGAGACCACTGAGGCTGCAAGAAGACCTCCAGTAAAAAAAAGCTCTGATGCAAACTTCCTCTAGATACAAATAGTCTTTCCTGCTCCATAAATACACACCAGTGGGGGTGGAAAGAAAGCCACTTCATTAAGCTTGGAAGCTGCTCGTAAAGTCCTTAAAGAGCAGAGGAAATGTAGCATCACTTAAGAGAAGATAAGGCAGGCTCTTTAAGCACTCGTACAGTTAGACAAAGAAGTACCGAGTTCAAATAAAAACTAAACATTACAGTCAAATTAGTCATTATCTGGAGTCTAAGCAAAACATTTGGAGGAAAAAGTATTTGGATGGTTAAACAATTCCCAAGTTCTTTCCAGAATCCCGTGTGTCTCCATTATGAGATGGATCGTTGTGTTGATTTGAGTTCTCAATAAACTAGGATTCAATCTGTGTAATGAAAAGTTTTTTTTAATTAAAAGTGATGTCGGGAGATCCGGTCTTGGGGAGGGAGCTGGGTCTGTGACGGTGGCTGCAGCGTAATTATCTGTCTCTTTTATTTAGCGACACGGAGAAGTTAAAAGGAGAGAGAAATAGAAGTTTTTGTTCCACTTTATTCTTTTGTTTCATGATGATAAACTAATGTTAAATTCAAATTAAAGAGAAAAAGGGAGGAAGCTTTGGTTTATTTGAAGTTACAGGAGGAATTGTTTCCTATCTGCATATCCAGAGTAGGGCTGGGGGTAAACGATTATTTTTAAAACGATTATTCTGACGATTATTTTATTGAATAGTCGACTATTCTAATGACTATTTAGAAAATTAATCTAATGATTATTTTTCTATTGCACAGTTAACAAAAACCAGAAAATCTCAAATAAATTCCTCAAAAAAATTGATAAATTCTTACTGTAAGAGAATAAACACTACAGGCCTTCCATTTTGTATAACACTGCGTTTATTGTGTTGGTTGGTTATGTTCTGGTGACGTGTAGAACTTGGGAGTGCAGGCTGCTGCCTGAGAGGTGGTAGAAGATGGAGTGTCTCCATGCTGCTTTGTTTTGGTCACTTATGTGCGTGAGGCGAGTGGTCTTACGGGTTAAACCAAACTCAGGTGATATTTTACACTAAACCGAAAACCCACAACACTCTAAATGTAATAAAAGGGAGATCTACACCACAAAAAAGATCAACTCTAAACCAAAACGTAACAGCTTATCCCAACGCAAGAAGCTGTTAGCGAAGATGCTAACAGTAGCTTTACCAACGTTAAGTTGAAGTTACCAAGTTTAAATAAACCAAAAACACCCAGCAGCAAACAGACCAGCACGGAGGAGAGACTGCTACCACCAAAACAGCTCTCCTCATGTCTGAAAGAAGCTCCTTAATGAAGGGAGAAGCGCTCCCGGTGATTTTCTACATCTGCGATAGACACGAAGCAGCGCATCTGACCCCGGAAGTTGTTGTCCGTTGCCGGGAGACGAAGGGGCAAAACAGGAAAATAATCTAGTAGAGGACGGACGTTGTTCCGGGTCTTCGGTATTTGGCGGAGATGTTAGTGAAGGCGGAGAAGAGGGCGAACTAGAGGAAAAACGGGCAGATTCCTCCTCTATTTACAAACTCCTGGGGATGCAACAAGTGGGCGCGGTGCGTCGACTTCCGGATCTGACGTCGACAAATTTTTAGAATCGAGCCGTCGACTTCGTCGAGGCTTCGCTACAGCCCTAATCCAGAGACAGCATGGACATGAGGCTTACATGGTGAGGGTCCCACAGGACAGGTTATTGCAGTCACACATCCGAGCTAGAGGGGGACAGGTGTTGACCTTTATATTGCAAGCTATGTGCATTACAGCCAGTGATCTAAGCAGCAGGGGACCCCCCCCCCCCCCCCCCCCGCAAATTTAAATGATGATTTTTACATCAGTAATGACTGTGTGTACAGTCTCTCATACGGATCTGGAAACAGCCTGAACCTACTGCATGAAGCAAGGGTGATAATTGTGCTTTGGGCTGCTGTACTAACTCCTGTCGACGATTGATGACACAGACAAACACCCCTCCTCCACCTCCTCTTCCAGATTAATGCAGAGCTGACCCAGAGGTTTTACTGTCTCTGTACTTGTTCACCGTTCCCAGCCAGAATAAACCCTGCATGCCTAACCAAGTCTGGCTCATCCAAATCAAATACAGCCAAGAGGGGATGCTTCAGGCTATAGTTCAATTAAAAGAAACACATCTATAACTCGAGTCCTCCTGCAGCATTAGGAGGTATTTTTGCCATTCTTCCATGTTTCATCTTTTGTGGAAAAAGCTGTGTAACATTTTTCTCTGATAATGAGCAAGCCTAAGGATGCTGAGAAACTTTACATTTTAGTATTTTTAACCAGAGTACAAGGCTGTTTTTTACAGAAATGTTTTCAGATGATCAGCATGTGATGTTCTCTGCTGTTCTGCTCTAGTTAGCACAGCAGACACATTTCAGAACTCCTGATAAGGAGGACTCCATTCTTCACGATGTTACAGCTAAACTAACACCCTATACATTTTAAAAGGTGTCAGAAATTCATCAGACTGTGAAAACAGAGTTTAGACTTTAATGTCTAGTAGCTCTGATTAATTCCAGCTCTAAAACAGTTGTGTGGCATGAGCCGAGACAGCATAATCCACACATTGATTAGACGCAGAGGGTGATAAGTGGGTGGGTGTGTGGGTGTGCTGTCTAGCTACATGGATGTGTGTGTG
This sequence comes from Nothobranchius furzeri, assembly GCF_043380555.1. NCBI lineage: Eukaryota > Metazoa > Chordata > Actinopteri > Cyprinodontiformes > Nothobranchiidae > Nothobranchius > Nothobranchius furzeri. The sequence goes on from NC_091746.1 coordinate 50,722,866, forward strand.
TTTGTAAGCCTCGAGTAATCCTGCTAAGTGTAGACGCTGAGGAAGCAGGTTAAAGCAATGTGAGAGCTGGTTGAGTGTTTATTTCTAGGACAGCGACCAAACAAACAAATGCTGATTCTGTCCATTTTGATTCTACATTTAAAATAGCCCACCCAATAAAGAATTTATGAATAGCCTGACAATAAAAAGCATGTGAAGTCAACGATGGGTGCTATGCTGCTGAAACGGGGGACCTGATATAATTTATATAGCTGTCCAAAGATTTTGAAAATGACTCAATGATAAATTGACAGTTTTTATGATAACAGTTTGTATAAACTCAAGAAGAGTAATCAGGTTCATTCAAATTAATTACAAAGTTCCCCTTTGACATGAAATGATCTCAACTCCTCCTCACATATTACATTTCCACTAAATTTGTGAGAAAGTTTTCAGGGCCCCAAAGAAAGTCCAACAAGCACCAGGATGGTCTCCTTAAGGAATGGCAGCAGGCATGTATGAGTGCTTCTACATGCATAGTGAGGAAAAGACCTTTGGAGGACTGGCTGGTTTCAAGAAGGGCGACAAAGAATCCTCTTCTCTCCAAGAGAAACATCAGGGACACAATTGCAAAAAAATGTATAAGAATCAAAATGCTAAAGATTGGGGTAAAGGTATTTCCCACCAATGTGGTGCAGTTGGGAAAAGAAGAAGAGGAAAAAGTAAAGGGCCTGTATTTCTATAGCACCTTCTTGGGGTTCTACAACCCCCCAAGGTGCTTCACTACACAATCAGCCATTCACCCATTCACACACACATTCACACACTGGTGGTGATGAGCTACAATGTAAACACAGCTGCCCTGGGGTGCACTGACAAAGGCAAGGCCTGCTGAGCACTGGCACCACCGGTCCCTACGACCACCAGCAGCAGGCAAGGTGAGTTAAGTGTCTTGCCCAAGGACACAACAGCAGCATTCTCTGGTGGGAACTGGGATTGAACCTGCAACCTTCACCCGCTTTACTCAAGAGTGTTCCCATTAGTCCTGTGCCAAGCCAAAAGCAAAGCATCCTGAAACCATTCATCAAGGCAAGGAAGTAGACTCACTGACAGTTTAGCTTTGGAACATAGCTTTAAATAATGGTGTCACAGTTAGTAGCATTGTTGCCTCACAGCAAGAAGGTGTAGCGTCCAGAAAGGGTCAGCCATGTATGTAGTGTTAGTCTATGTATGCATTTATTTTGGGTGCTTTTTAAGCTCAACAAAAGTCATACAAATCCTGGCTTTTGCTTTTCTGTGTGGAGTTAGCATGTTCACCCTATGCATGGTTGGGTTTTCTCCAGGTTCTCCGGTTTTCTCACAGACAAAAACATTAATCTTAGGTTAAAACTGTAAGTCACTTGAATAAAATGCATCAGCTAAATGAATAAACATAAATATCCTTCAGAAGCAACTTCTCCAAACTGTCCAACAACAGTGATAGGTGGTATAGAGTCAGACAATGTCTATTTTATCTTTATTGCGTGGACAGAATCGTTACCCAAGGGTGCTCAATCCTGGTCCTTGAGGACTGGTATCCTCCATGTTTTAGTTGTTTCCCTTCTTTAATACACCCGGTTTCAATCAGCAGGTTATTAACAAACTTCTGCATAGCTTAATGAGCTGCTGAACCAGTGCAGTGTTTCAACCACTGCATCAAGTGTGCTGGAGCAGAGAAACATCACCGGAACATTGTTACCATGAGGCAACGGTGATAAACAGGTTTCTTGGGAAATAAAACATGAAAATGTAGTCAATCCCTATCAGGCAGGTGGTCAAACAAACAAACAATTATTCACATATTCAAACTAACTTTAAATATTTTCATACAAGAATGGTCTGCCATCAATCAGGAAACGAGGCAGAAGATGATTGACAGAATGCCAGGGTCAATTATAATAATTTTGAAAACAAAAGACCATCAATAAAAAATAGTGACCCTCTGCATAAAACTTCAAGTAATTTATAATAAAAACCCAATAGAAATTCTGCAATGTTTGATTTAACCAACTCAGAAAACTTCTGCAAATCTTATCTTACACCTTTACTTCACTAAAAAAAAAAAGCAGCAACGGTTGACTTAAATGTAAATACAAGATTATTACACAATATGGAGAATAGTTTAACATCGTCCAGAACATGGCAAGAATGTGTGTGAGATGCTTTATGGCAATTTGCCAAACTCATTACCATAAACCTGATTACACTCCTAAACACCGCTCCGTCTCTAGCACACTCGGATAGGGACACAGACACACACTCTGTTACAGACACAAAATCTAGCAGATACACACACAAGCTACACACCACAAAGAATTCCTCTAATTTGCTTTGTCCTTGCATAACTACACACCTGCTCACAGCTTCTGATAAAATCAGCCTCCCTGGAATGTGCAGAATTTCAGTGGGCTAACTTAATCTGGAAGAAGTCAACCCGCAGCACATTTGATGTGTGTTGCGTAAATGCTACACTCGTCACGGTTGTTAAATAGATGTAATTAATCACCTATTAGCTGCCATCTCACCTAACCTCTTGTGCCAGATCACTATTTAATGTTAAACTTGGCAAAGCATGAGCACCTAAGCTGAAGCACAAACTGCATAGCCTTACCGAGGATTCACTGTCCAGGATTTCAGAAAGCTAATTTACCTAGCCTGGTGACAAGAACTATGCAGAGCACATGGAGTTCACATTGAAGTTAGCTTTTTTTAAGGTGCACATTTAAAGTATTTTCCTTAAAATCCTGTCTAATGAGAGTCAGATCTCTTGAATCATTGTATACTAATTACTTCATGTTCAGTAATGATTTTATATGCATTGTCGGTGTTCAGCACTTTGGGCGGTCTTGATTGGTGGCAGTAAAGGACTTTACAAATAAATAAATGGCTTGTATTTGATATAGCGCCTTCTAGAGTCATGGGACATCATGTATCAACCGTACTTACGCACAGATCTGTGCATAAGTACTAATTTACGCATTGTGTAGTATTCATCATTTTGTACACATGCGTAGAAATGTTCCTAAAACATAAGAAAACATCAGACCATGCGTAGGAAAAGCATCTTGAGGTAGAATGGGGAAACCGCTACACCGAAGGTCTCAGTCATCCACAAATGTTCCTCATCCACAAATTATTTTACCCATTAAATAAATATTTCGGTGGAAAAACGGCCTTGTCACATAACTGGTGCTAAAACACCCAACGGGAATCAGACATTCTAGAATGGATTTCGTGTTTTTTGTAATCACAATTTGTATTCTTCCTATATTTATGTTTTAATTGTTTTTAATTAATTAATTAATATTATTTAAATGTTTATTATATGACATTTTTGTTCTTGTGAAATGCCTCGTGATTTTGCTTGAAATACACATGATAAAAGAATGTTTCTATATTATTATCAAGGATTTGTCAGAGCATGCTCTCTGAAGTAAACGTGTTTCCATGAGCGCACTAACAGGGGATCCGTCTGGAGTTATGCTAGGATTTGAGACCGATTGTGGAGTGACAAACCGCACAAATCTGATTCCAGTCCATTTTTAATTTTAAATTACAACTACGAGAACCCCCCAACATCTCCTCTGCTCCCCGATCATACACGCGTCGTCAAGGTAACCAGACTGAATGACGGTTCAGAAGAGGCTGCACTCTCAGACATTTCCAAATAAAACTAACTTCAAACAGAACGACTCCTTAAATGTAAAATGAAAATAAGAGCACGATTTATCAGATTAAAGTTTTTATTTATTCCTGACGGGAATCTCTTCTTTAACAATAATAATAATAATAATAATAATAATAATTTTAAAAATCGAACTTATAGCGCTTTTTAGGACACTCAAAGACTCATGCACTCTCACATTCACACACTGCTAGTGATGGTAAGCTACTTTGTAGCCACAGCCGCCCTGGGGCGGTCTGACAGAGGCGAGGCTGTCATTTGGCGCTATCGGCCCCTCTGACCACCACCAACACAGGGAAGTTGGGTGAGGCGTCTTGCTCAAGGACACATCAGCAGAATACCTCTGGCAGGAGCTGGAATCGAACCCATGACCCTCCGATCATGAGGCAACCCCGCTCTACCTACTCTTCTCTGTCGCGACCACATAACCTAACTTGTTTGGTTCTTTTGTTCTTCGGCAGCCTGATCTCACAACAAAATAAACTTTTTTTTTCCTGTGTAGAAGGCAGAGAATCCCCTCATCTGCTGAGGACATAGCGTGACCAAATATAGTAAATTGAGGGTGTTTCTGTATGTAAATGACTGAGAACAGACACGAGCACCTGGGTACACACAGGTGGGATTTATCAACAGACGAGTGCGGAGGAGCATGCGTACGAGAGGCCACCACATTTCATAAATCAGGGTTTTGACCGTTCATACGAACATTCAAAATTTCGTTCATAGGAACAAATTTAGGAATTATACTACGAACGTTGGATGAAGGAGGCCCCTGGAACCCCCCAAGGCACTTTACAAAACAATCAGTCATTCACACACACATTCACATAGTGATGGTGATGAGCTACACTGACAGACAAGTCTGCCATACACAGGTGTGTTGGAGCAGGAAAACAGCCAAAACATTTTTTTTGTCAGGTTTTGGCCCTCCAGGACCAGAAATGAATGGCTCTTATCTAGGATATCTGTGTAAGAGCTATCAAATACTTTTTTTTTTATTTCCAATGTATTTTGGTTTAAAGGATTAAATATGTAAGAAGCATCACATATATTTTTAGAAATATATTTATTACAAGGGAGACCCAGCACACGTTGGTAGGTCTATGTCTCTTGGCTGGCCAGGGAACACCTTGGGAGTCCCCCGAAAGAGCTGGCCCAAGTAGCTGAGGAGAGGGAAGTTTGGGCGTCCTGGCTTAGGCTGCGGCCCTCACAACCCGACTCGGATAAGCGGCTGAAAATGGATGAATGGATGGATGGCATTTATTACATGTGGTATAGTTTTAGAAAACATTTCAATCTTCCAGCAGTAGTTAATGAAATTGGCTGTGAAAATATCAGCTTGGAAGCCAGAAAATCATGGTTAACCGTTTGTTAACCATGATTTTTTTTTCTATTACAATCATACTTCAATCTAGACATGAAATATTTTTTAAAAACAACCACTTAAACAGAAGACAGCCAGCTAAAAACTGATGGCTTATTTTTGAGAATTTTTTATCATGAGCTGAAGTATCTTATTGTAAGTCTACTGTTGATTTGGGCTCGGCAATATGGAACAAAAGCTTATAAAAAATACTACTACTAATAATAATAATAATGATCTATATAAATTATTATTGAAAAAAATAAAAAAGGTAGAAAATATATTTCATGTGCAGCCCTGAACATTTTATACCAATACTTAATGACAAAACAAGTTGTGTTACCAGACCTGGTTTTTATCGGATTTCTGCAAACTTTGAAAACCACCATTGTTTGTTTCGTTTGTTTGTTTTTGTCAGACTTGTAAGAATGAAAACATTGCCACACTGGTGAAGTACTGTAACATTTCTTTGGGAAAATGTCTTCCACCTCTCCTAGCTGCAACATCTTATTTAATTCACATTGCTGTCGTTTAGGTTTGGCGGGGGGAGGGGGCTTGGTGACCGAGCGTGCTTCGGTCTGTGTTTCTGATTGGTTTGGTGTAAGTAATTACTCTAGTATGAAGCTTCCAGATAGGCTTTAATGGAAAAAGGAAACTTAACTGGAGTTTTTATTGATCCATTGTTTTTCTGTCGCACCACATGTCTATTGATCGATAAATATCATTACTGAATTATTGTCCTGCCCTACCACTGATATTTAAATTCCATTGTGGTCTCCATATTTTACATAAAATTACATCATGATACTTTAATAAAAGACAGTGTTATCAAAGAGCTCTTAGCCATCCATTTCACTTAAAAAAAAACAACACATCATGTTCTCTACCACAGGCTCATGTCTCTCTTGGACCTTCTGCTGTAGAGGTGTTCAAGTGAAACTTTGGCTGACTGATGCACTCAGTTCAATAAAGTGGAGGAGGATAAGTAAAGTGGAACACTTCATTAGAAACTCAACCCAGCCACAGATTCCAGTGCCAGTTATCTGACTGGAAATGTTTTTACTTCACCAAAAAGGTATTTACAATGGCACAGGGTTACTGTTATTTTGTTAGGGAAAAAAATGAAGGGCTGCTTTTTGGGGGGAGAACATTCCTCAGTAATCTGTCACTGACACACACAACCTAAAATAGAACCCAGGAGATGTTTTCTTTCTATTTAGGTTGTTCTGGAGCTCTATAAAAAGCCATGGAATGACTATTAGCTATAACATGCTACTCTTTTTATTTTTACTTTATGCATTAATTTGAATCGCTCAGAACTGTACTAAATTGACTACTCATCACTTGTGCTGGTCAATAGTACACACACATGATTGAATATAAGATTATAACAAGGAAGAAACGTGTAATCTAAATCTATTGCCCACCTCAAAAAAGTAATATGGTGGGCTATAATGTTTTGGCCTGTATCTGTGTGAGTTGGTTTGTAGTGTTAGCAAAATACCACAGGAAACACTGGATGGACTTAATTAAACTCTCAGGAAAGGAATTATTTGATGTGATAAAGGTTTGGAGTCAACCACATCTAATGGACCTTAAACATGCAAATGGCTATAACTCAGTCAGTTTCACTGTAAATGGCTGCTGTCCAGTCGATTATGCTCTTTTATTTGACACAAGAGATGGCATTGGCATCCCACTTCGGCTTGGATGGTGACAGTGAGAGTGTCGTGTACATTTCTGTGAGATTTATACTGATCGAAATGGTGTTGTTTTTTTGTGGATAAATTATTAAATAACTTATTGGAATATTGTGAAGTGTAACTAAAGCAGCTGTTCTTGCATGTTTTTACTATTAGTCTATGAACCCAATGTGCAAAAGCCCGTTTTTACCTCGTGAAGTGGCCATGTTAATGACTTGTCTGCACCCTGTGGCAAGCGGAGCAAGGTATGCATAAGTCACAATATACTGCGATACATTCAAGTCAGATGTAATTATCGATTTCTTTTTTACTGAATTTATTGCAGAAATATTCAATAAACAGTCTAAACTTATAATTAACATGTTTAACATGAGGTATCTGAACCAGAATAGAGGGATTTACATTTCAATGGTGGAAACAAAACTAATTGCACACTGCTGCTAACTAGCGGTCGGCGTTTGAATTGCACCAACAGAAAAGAAAATACATGAATGTTAGCATGTGAATTCTTTCAAAAATTAGATACATGCCTTTTGAATATTGATGTAATATCACAGGAAAAAATATCACAATATATTGCCATATCGATATTTTTGATACACAGCTTTGGAATATCGATATAATATCGCTGACATAATTTTTGCGATATATTCCTATATTGATCTTTTCTTACATCCCTATTCACAGCTATTGAAAATGATCTCATAATTTGGCTAAAACGGCTCTAGCTCTATCGTTTCTCAACATATGATGACTTAAACTGACATGGACAGCAGCAGCCACTGAATGCTAGGCTTTACAGCTCCCCCTTCAAAGTGTGACAGTATGAGTGGGAGTTCTGCAAAGACATGTATGATGTGGCATCAGTAGTGTTCCTAAGCAACATCCACATGCACAGCTCTTCCCTTTCTTCTCTAACGCCGCCTACGACGGGTTATTTTGGTGAGGACAGGGAATTTGCTGCTACTCAAACCATGTCTCACTGCTCCTGTACAACACGTTTTGACAAGACATCTTATCATAAAGGTGAGATATCAATCGGTTTTATTCACAAATAAAGAAGTATTTCACCTGGCAGCTCTGGACAAAATATTTACTTGAACAATGGATGCCATTGTACTCCCCCACAAAGCTGACTGGATTTGCAACACTTTACTAATTTTAGGCAGATGTGGAGTGAGTCCTCCTATAAGTTCTACACATGGATCTGCTCAGATTTGTAATCCACCAGTAGATATCTAGTCCTAACAAAAACCTAGGCCTTGGTTATAATTTGCAATGCGTCGTGGGTGTAATGGAATGAAAGCAGGGGCGTACTCCACCTTATTCCTCCTCTGTGAGCCCGTCTCACCCACTCTCAGCAGAACATGCTATTTAACCAGAGCTAACCACACACTCCTAATCTCCTGGAAAGTGTCAACATAAACCAAATGTCTCATTTACTTGGCATTCTTCACTCCTTTTGCTGACTCCTCTTTGCTTCTGCCACACACACACACACACACACACACACACACACACACACACACACACACACACACACACCACCACCTAAAAAACTTGTCTCATTTATCACGCTGTCTGTCAGACTTTTCCTGTCTGCCGTTTGGCTCTGTGTCATTAGGGGTCACCGTGACAACGGATGAGTCAGACGCAGTGGAGACGCCTCACTTCCTGTGAGTGTAGAACATCTCCGACTGAAGCCAAATGAATGACTGTAGGGCTGGGGGTAAACGATTATTTTTAAAACGATTATTCTGACGATTATTTTATCGAATAGTCGACTATTCTAATGACTATTTAGAAAATTAATCTAATGATTATTTTTCTATTGCACAATTAACAAAAACCAGAAAATCTCAAATAAATTCCTCAAAAAAATTGATAAATTCTTACTGTAAGAGAATAAACACTACAGGCCTTCCATTTTGTATAACACTGCGTTTATTGTGTTGGTTTTCTGGTGAAGTGTAGAACTTGGGAGTGCAGGCTGCTGCCTGAGAAGTGGTAGAAGATGGAGTGTCTCCATGCTGCTTTGTTTTGGTCACTTATGTGCGTGAGGCGAGTGGTCTTACATTTTAAACTAAACCGAAAACCCACAACACTCTAAATGTAATAAAAGGGAGATCTACACCACAAAAAAGATGAACTCTAAACCAAAACGTAACAGCTTATCCCAACGCAAGAAGCTGTTAGCGAAGATGCTAACAGTAGCTTTACCAACGTTAAGTTCAAGTTACCAAGTTTAAATAAACCAAAAACACCCAGCAGCAAACAGACCAGCACGGAGGAGAGACTGCTACCACCAAAACAGCTCTCCTCATGTCTGAAAGAAGCTCCTTAATGAAGGGAGAAGCGCTCCCGGTGATTTTCTACATCTGCGATAGAGACGGAGCAGCGCACATCTGACCCCGGAAGTTGTTGTCCGTTGCCGGGAGACGAAGGGGCAAAACAGGAAAATAATCTAGTAGTGGACGGACGTTGTTCCGGGTCTTCGGTATTTGGCGGAGATGTTAGTGAAGGCAGAGAAGAGGGCGAACTAGAGGAAAAACAGGCAGATTCCTCCTCTATTTACAAACTCCTGGGGATGCAACAAGTGGGCGCGGTGCGTCGACTTCCGGATCTGACGTCGACAAATTTTTAGAATCGAGCCGTCGACTTCGTCGAGGCTTCGCTACAGCCCTAACCATCATGGAGAAATTCCTCCCTAAAGACTGACTCACAATCCACAGGATCAGGAGAGGTGCACCGCCAAAGTATCAGGGAATATTTGTCGGTTTAATGAAAATCATTTTAAAAAAATATGGCTGTAACACCATAAATCCTTTTAAGAAGTCACTCGAGTTTCCATGATTTCTCTTTTGTATATAGGTCTGTTTCGTATCACTTACAGCATGAATCATTGCTTTGTGATGCCAAAGCAGCATTTTTAGGTCCTAACATTCTGGTGATGTGCTCTGAAGGAGCTGCGATGCAAAATCAACATTTTTATATGTTTAGAAAAGCTCTAAATGGAGCCCTAAAGAGATAGCACAGACAAAATCAATAAACACTTTATTCCATTTTGCAACCTATTTGGTTTTACTTAAACATACACCAACAACTCAACGGCCATTACTGACAATAAAGGTGAGAGAAGCTGCTAAAAGTCATTCACAACTTCTCAGGGCACACAGACACACACACACACACACACACACACACACACACACACACACACACACACACACACACACACACACACACACACACACACAGAGCGAGAGAGAGCTTACATAGTCATGAACATGTGTTTGAGTGCTTACATCAGTTTTCCTAAACTTGGCTTTAAGGCTCTTCATGTTCAGTCTGATCCATGCAGTCAGTCGATTGCTCTGCTGAGGCTGTAAAGAACAAAACGCAGATGTTTAAACAAAGCCTCAATAATGTTTGCACCCATTTCAGATGTGATTCTGAAGATTTCTGACATGCTGAGTGTTTTGGGATTTTTGACGCACACTGGTTATTGCGATACGAGTTATAAATCTGGGTTTTGTCAGCCGTGAGTTAAGCTGTCAGGAGTTTTACAGCCAAAGTAAATCAAAGTTGTTTTAAAAAAAACTAGAAATGTATTAAATGTTTCATTGAGGATATGTTCGGTAGGTAGAAACGAGTGTGACACATCTGTTTGAAGCTCTTTACCGTTTAACGTTTGATCTGAGTTAATAAGTAATGGTAAATATAGATCTCACTAATTAAATCTATGCAACACCCATGTCTGCTAATGGTGCATGGTTTTGTTTCCCCTACAAGGATGTTGTAAATCACAAGAGATCTGTTGGGAATGTCTGGTTACTACATTTTGGCAACACCTCAAGGCAACCTTTTGGAGTTTGGATTGGCAATCTTACTTTAATCTAATTTGCAGAATACTGTGCATAATGTTTCTACTGAAAGCCAAGTGTAGGACATTTGACTCGTAAATACTTTTGCAGACAGAAAGCATGAGTTGGAGGGAGTTAGGTGGGTTAAGTGTAGCCTACCAAAGGTGTGTGGATACTAGAAACGTGTTTTGATTAATCTGGACACTATTTGGACTGATATCCATTTGCCTACCGAGCTCACTGATTGACACCAGAATCTGAAGCATCACTGTTTACGAAAACATGAAGGTAGCAGAGGTGCTGCTGCAGACACCAGCTGCTCTTCTGCAACATAAATAAAACACAGATTTGTAAAACTGTTATCAAGTCAGACCCAAGCTAATCCGTTATCACATCTGTGTTATTTAGGAGGAAACACGCGGCTTTTTGAGTAAAGCTTTCAGGAAACCCGCTTTAGAATGAAAACCGAATATGAATGAACCTTCGTACTGCATCTGATGGAAAAGCGTAGCTTCTCCTGAACGGAGCCGAGCTTGTGCCTCTGGGACTCATTTACTGTTTAAAGTGATTTTTTAAAAGAAGATAACGGTTCATATAATCAAAACTACTTACCCTGCTGTGTTTTGTGGACTCACAGGACTGCTGGACACATGAAAGACACAACGGCTTTCTTCTTCTTCTTTGAGACAAAAACAGAAATTAGCCGCCGAGAACAACGAGCCGCAGCGAGGCTAGTAGCCCGAAGAGGGAGAAAACAACCCGACGATTCTCACTGGCTCCACTCGGCCCACATACATTAAAAGTTGAGCCGTTCATGGACTCCTGCTGCTCTCGCGCTCGGGACTCAACTCCGCGAGCCTGCTGCTGCCCGGTTTAGGAAAGTGACGTCACGCTCCCTGTGCTCTCGTGACCGCGGAGAGCGAGCCCGCTTCTGAGCTCCATTAGCTCTGTGAAGCTGACCCCCGTCAGCTTCAAAAGTGCAGGCAAATAGCCTGCTCGGTTAGCGCTTCGTTTGTGTTGATTTGTGCAGGTGAAACTGACGTTTGTGCTGCTATGGTTTCTGAGATATTAAACTTTATTTTATAGGTCATTCAGAGCCCCCCCCCCCACACACACACACACACACACACACACACTCCAAACTGCTCCAAAATGGACCACAATAGTCCACTTTTTTAGTGCTTTGTTTGTGCTGATTTGTGCAGGTGAAACTGACGTTTGTGCTGCTATGGTTTCTGAGATATTACACATTTTAATTTAGTATGATGACATCAAATTCCCAAAGTGCTCCAAAATGGACCATATTAGTCTATTTTTTTAGTGCTTCGTTTGTGCTGATTTTTGCAGGTGAAATTGACGTTTGTGCTGCTATGGTTTCTGAGATATTACACATTTTAATTTAGTATGATGACATCAAATTCCCAAAGTGCTCCAAAATGGACCATATTAGTCTATTTTTTTAGTGCTTCGTTTGTGCTGATTTTTGCAGGTGAAATTGACGTTTGTGCTGCTATGGTTTCTGAGACATATGCTTGACAAAGTTTTTTCAAATACCATGTGTGCCTTTTATTTGTAAAAGAGTTCAATAAAGTTTTGCAAGAAAACCTGTCTCATTTATGTTTTTTAAATAAAGATGGGAGACAAGATAGGGTGTGGCAGTACCCCCCACCCCCACCCCCCTCAAAGGGCGGATTCCAGATGCCCACAGGAACATGGAGCAGGGCGGGAGGAGGGGGACCCGGAGGGAGGGCCGAGAGGGGCCGAGGGCCCGATGAAGAGGAGGCAGGGACCAGTAGAGTCCGGGGGCCTGCGCCTGGGGCAGAGGAGGCGACGACGACGGGCTCTTGGGGGCCTGCGTCTGGGACAGAGGAGGAGACGAGGATGGACTCTTGGGGACCCCCGCCTGATGAGGGCAGGACTGGTGGTGACCGGAGGCAGAGACGCCCTTGACTTCTGGACTGGAGGCAGCGTCGTCGGCCTCTGGGCTGGAGATGGCGGAGACGTTGGACTGGAGGGAGCGTCGACCTCTGGAGTGGACGAGGCGTCGACCTCTGGAGTGGATGAGGCGTCGACCACAGGACTGGAAGAGGCGTCGACCTCCATCGACTTCTGGTCCGTCGACTGCTGGACCGTCGACTTCTGGTCCGGGGGCGTCGACTTCTGGTCCGGGGGCGTCAACTTCTGGTCCGGGGGCGTCAACTTCTGGTCCGGGGGCGTCAACTTCTGGTCCGGGGGCGTCAACTTCTGGTCCGGGGGCGTCAACTTCTGGTCTGGACCGTCGGCTTCTGGTCCGGGGACGTCGACTTCTGAATCGTCGACTTCTGGTCCGGGGGCGTCGGCTTCTGGTCTGTCGACTTCTGGTCCGGGGGAGTCGGCTTCAGGTCCAGGGGCGTCGACTTCTGGACCGTCGACTTCTAGTCTGGGGGCGTCGGCTTCTGGTCTGTCGACTTCTGGTCTGGGGGTGTCGGCTTCTGGTCCAGGGGCGTCGACTTCTGGACCGTCGACTTCTGGTCTGGGGGTGTCGGCTTCTGGTCCAGGGGCGTCGACTTCTGGACCGTCGGCTTCTGGTCCGAGGGCGTCGACTTCTGGTCTGTCGGCTTCTGGTCAGGGGGCGTCGACTTTTGGTCCAGGGGCGTCGACTTCTGGACCGTCGGCTTCTGGTCCGGGGGCGTCGACTTCTGGTCTGTCGGCTTCTGGTCCGGGGGCGTCTGCTTCTGGTCCAGGGGCGTCGGCTTCTGGTCCGGGGACGTCGGCTTCTGGTCCGGGGACGTCGGCTTCTGGACCGTTGACTTCTGGACCGTTGACTTCTGGTCCGGGGGCGTCGGCCTCTGGTCCGTCGACTTCTGGACCGTCGACTTCTGGACCGTCGACTTCTGGACCGTCGACTTCTGGACCGTCGACTTCTGGACCGTCGACTTCTGGACCATCGACTTCTGGACCGTCGACTTCTGGACCGTCGACTTCTGGACCGTCGACTTCTTGAGTGGAGGAGGAGTTGCTGCAGACGGGACCGCTTGGACAGGCTGGACCGGATGCCGTGCGACCCCCTCGACCACCGCTGGAACAGGATGTGACTGGACTGGTGGTGCTGGAAACTGGGAGAGGAGGGAGGATAGAGTGTCCAGTTGGAGCTCCTGGAGACTGAGGCTCTGATGGAGTTGGGCCAGCTCAGCTCGGAGACCGGCGAGCTCTGCTGGGTGGACTGCAGGCTTGCTCCTCTGGCTCTGAAACGAGGGAGTTGCTGGCTGGACTGAAACCCTCTCCTGGTATTCGGGGAAGACAGGTTGTCCAGGTGGGACTCCTTGAGGCTGACGAGCTGACGGATCCGACCAAGCTCCGCCAGCAGATCTGCGAGCTCTGTCAGCTGGGCTGTGGGCGTGGTTCCTCTGCCTGCAGATGACGGAGGCGCGGATTGGTCTGACTGGGGGCGGGTCCAAGCAGGTGCGCAGAGCTGGGGCAGCGGCAAGCTCGTGGCTCCGTCCTGGGACACAGGATTGCGGTGGAGCCCGGCTTCCTTCCCCACGCCGTGGGCCAGCTCCGGGGGAGCACACAGCCAATCTGGTTCCCATGAAGCTGGAGCGATCCGGAATCGTCTCCCGGTCCAACCTCTCATCTGGCTCCAGAAGGGTGGAGAGGAACGCTGCGGTTGAAGCCCGGTGACGGCGTCTGCGGCGAGGCAAAGGCGAAGCCGGAGGAGGAGAAGAAGCCGGCCGGTGGTCCAAAGCGAGGAACTGGAGCAGGCACCCCAGGGGAGAATCTCCCCGCTGGATCCTTTACTGGGTCGGTTCATTCTGTCACCGCGTGCCGGTGAGTGGAGCGGAGGTGAGGATCCACACGCTGGGGAGGAATCAGGCAGGCAGACAAACCAGGACGAGGTAAAGTCTTTAATAAAGCACACGCTGGTCAATGAAACAATGAACCGACAATAGACACAGAACTGAAGGGGTTTAAATACAAGAGGGCTGGGAGTTTGGGTGATTGGAAAACGAGAGGCAGGTGAGAGCAATTAACAGAGACACATGACTAAACAGAACGGGGAGACAAGACAGGGTGTGACAAAAGGTAGGTCAATTATGGACAATTTGAAAGGGCTTTTATTTTTGAAAGCAAAATCAGAATAACTTGATATTGATACAGTATCACTGTGGGGTTGTATACTGTTGATCTAAAGTGGAATTACCCTGTGGAAACAACAATTTGCTATTTTAGAGCATTTTGAAATCGTTAAAGGTCGATCAATTATGGACAATTTGAAAGGCCTTTATTTTGGAAGGCAACATCAGAATGACTTGATATTGATACGGTATCACTGTGGGGTTGTATACTGTTGATCTAAAGTGGAATTACCCTGTGGAAACAGCAATTTTCCATTTTAGAGCATTTTGAAATTGTTTAAAGATAGGTCAAATATGGACAATTTGAAAGGCCTTTATTTATGAAGGCAACATCAGAATGACTTGATATTGATATGGTATCACTGTGGGGTTGTATACTGTTGATCTAAAGTACAGCATTTTTCCATTTTAGAGCATTTTGAAATCACTGAAAATTAGATCAATTGTGGACAATTTAAAAAGGCCTTTATTTTGGAAGGCAACATCAGAATAACTTGATATTGTTACAGTATCACTGTGGGGTTGTATACTGTTGATCTAAAGTGGAATTACCCTGTGGAAACAGCAATTTTCCATTTAAGAGCATTTTGAAATTGTTTAAAGGTAGGTCAAATATGGACAATTTGAAAGGCCTTTATTTTGGAAGGCAACATCAGAATGACTTGATATTGATATGGTATCACTGTGGGGTTGTATACTGTTGATCTAAAGTACAGCAATTTTCCATTTTAGAGCATTTTGAAATCACTGAAAATTGGATCAATTGTGGACAATTTAAAAAGGCCTTTATTTTGGAATGCAACATCAGAATAACTTGATATTGATACAGTATCACTGTAGGGTTGTATACTGTTGATCTAAAGTGGAATTACCCTGTGGAAACAGCAATTGTCCATTTTAGAGCATTTTGAAATCACTGAAAGTTTGGTCGTACATGGGCAAATTAAAAAGGCCTTTAGTTTGGAAGGCAACATCGGAATGACTTGATATTGATATGGTATCACTGTGGGGTTGTATACTGTTGATCTAAAGTGGAATTACCCTGTGGAAACAGCAATTGTCCATTTTAGAGCATTTTTAAATCACTGAAAGTTTGGTCGTACATGGGCAAATTAAAAAGGCCTTTAGTTTGGAAGGCAACATCGGAATGACTTGATATTGATATGGTATCACTGTGGGGTTGTATTCTGTTGATCTAAAGTGCAATTACCCTGTGGAAACAGTAATTTCCCATTTTAGATCATTTTGAAAATTTTTAAAGATAGGTCAAATATGGACAATTTGAAAGGCCTTTATTTTGGCAGGCAACATCAGAATGACTTGATATTGATATGGTATCACTGTGGGGTTGTATACTGTTGATCTTAAGTACAGCAATTTTCCATTTTAGAGCATTTTGAAATCACTGAAAATTAGGTCAATTGTGGACAATTTAAAAAGGCCTTTATTTTGGAAGGCAACATCAGAATGACTTGATATTGATATGGTATCACTGTGGGGTTGTATACTGTTGATCTAAAGTGGAGTTACCCTGTGGAATTAGCAATTTTCCATTTTAGAGCATTTTGAAATCGTTAAAAGAGATGGTCAAATATGGGCAATTTCAAATTGCTGTGGTTGGATAGTGTTGATACAAAATGCAACTACTCTTTGGAAACATGACTTGTGCTTTTAAGAGCATTCTGAAGTCATTGAAAGAGTAGTTCAAAAATGAAAATTCACAGGGCTTTTACTTTGAAATCCAAAACTAGACAGCCATAGGCCGCTAATAGTGAACAAGCCTAAATTATATGTTATGTTCTTAAAATATCTGTTAATTCACTCGAAGTTTACTTTCATTTTGAAATCCGGTTTCCACATCTCTTCCCGTAATACTTTGAATAGACGGGGAACCGACAATAAACTGGAAGCTGGCTTGACACAAGTTCCGCACGGCAGCGGCAAAATAACGTTTAGCGCTCATAACAAGCGGATTATCAGCGCTTTGTTTATAAAACAAGACCTGCAGGCCTCTGTGAGTTAAAACATCCTGATATTGTTCAATTGTAAACATTGGGCTCCATCCCTGTGTTTGAACTCAAAAGTTGCTCATTGATGCCACAGATATGTGATGATTTAGCTTGTTTCTTTATTTTACTCCAGAATAAGAGATTAAATTATTACTAAAGCAGTTCAGTGTAGTTAAATTAGTCATTCAAAAGATTCTAACATGCTGCAGTGTGTGTGTGTGTGTGTGTGTGTGTGTGTGTGTGTGTGTGTGTGTGTGTGTGTGTGTGTGTGTGTGTGTGTGTGTGTGTGTGTGTGTGTGTGTGTGTTACACATATAGAACTGCATGAGACAGCATGGTTTCATCAAATCCATGCATCTTATTTCTTGGCTGAAGTAATGGCTCAGGAAAATAACTTATACTTTATAAATAATGATGTCTCTGCAGTGTTTATGTTAATGTTTTATCTTACATTGGACCTATCTTTGGTCTGGGAGGTGTAACATATCATGATACAAGCCTTTAAAAACATGTTAAAGTGTCACAAGAGGAGATAAATGCATGAATTTAAAGTTCATGTTTGGAGACCAACCTTCACAGTTTGGAGGCTCACGCTGGTGAGGAGACACCATTAGTTCTAGTAACACCTGGGCTCCCAAGGCCTATTCTGACAGGATGGACATTACAGGACCCTAAAGGATTCCAGTTGGATGATTGGACGATTATTTAGGAGGATTGGAATGAAGAAACTGATTTCAGTGGTGAAGGGTTAAAGGTATTGGCTCGGCATTAAAATTGTAGAAATGCTAAATAACTACACTTTACCATCTATATAAACATGTACTGGGTTCAGTTTTTTATTTTGTTAAGGACTTTTGTCATAAACCATTACAGAAAATCCAAATCCTCTCCTCCAGACAGTGAAGAACTGTGTTTCGCACACGTCACTCCAGCACGTAAAACAAGGTAGCTGCTGATGCTAGTATTGTGAATCACTGTTATTTGTTTACTTTCATGCTCCTAATTATTACGGAAAATTGCGTTTACAGCTGCAGCAAAAGGTCTGAGCCATGTGTCTGTGTCCTACACGCATTTTTAAATAACAGGTCTGATCTAAAATAATAACCTACATCTTTAAATCTATCTAGAACCACACCGGTACTTCTGGACTCTAGACAAGTCCCATTAGCATGACCGCAGCAACACTGCTAACCGTGTTCGCTCCAGTAAGGAAAGAACAAATCCTTTGGGAAAGCTACGACACCCACCCACCCACACACACACACACACACACACACACACACACACGCACATACACACACACACACACACACACACACACACACACACACACACACACACACAGATATAATCTAAAAGATGATCTCTGTATTTCAACATTAGAACCTCCATGACATCCGGGATTAGTGTAAACAACGAATTGAGCTAAGGAGTTACTCCAGCATCAGGAAGATTTATTCTGGTAAATTGTCGGTTAAATATTTTCCAGAGTTATATCAATAAATACGCACAGCAGTAAAACTGTGGATTACTGAACTATATTGGGACACATGATGGAGCTAAGACCAGCTGAAAACTTGTCAGCTTAGAGCTCCCAGTGGAGCACAGAAATGAAATGTTTAAGAAAAGTAAACAAACTGTACCGATTTTGGTTCTGACGATGAACAGAATCCTCCTCTATGTCCAAATCGGGTCGCAGGTCTTCTGAGTCAAACGGTCTAAAACATGTCTGCACCTCTGGTAGCTATATCCAGCTGGCGGGGTCGGAGTTCGGTTGAACTTCTCCGGTAATCCAGTATACGTTCTCGTCGCCGTTTCCCAGAGATAAACAAATCTGACCGACTAGTAGAGGCTTCAGAAGCTACATCTGATTGATGACACATTGTTCTCTGCTGTAACGCTAATGCAGAAACAGCGGAGTCAGGCGTTGTTTACTGCAGCTGTTTCAGCAGAGCTCCATGTGAAACGTCACCAGCTGCCCTGGGCTTAGACCGGAGTTAGTTTCTGTTTTTCCTACGCCAGTCACAAACATCAGATTTTCTTACAATTCCAGCCATCAAAATCCAAAAACCTTTTTTATTTAAGGTTTTAATACACATTTACACATGCTGTTCAAACGAATTTTGCCCCAGGCCGATATCTTTAAATGAGTGAGTGAACCCACTACCAAGGATGAACTCTGCTAACTTTAAAAATCAGCTGCTCTAAATAAGCATGAAGGTCAGAGAGAAGCTCTAGGATGGACATGGATAAAGGAACTGTAATGTAGAAGTAGGGCAGGGCCAACGTCAGCAGCTGTCATACGGTCCATTTGAAATGTTTGACTTTCATTAAGCTTGTTATGTGACAGGTTAGAGCACAGTCTCAAGTTAGAGTTTTGTCATGAGAACATTGAGATACCTCACATGCTGATGGCATCTAAAAAACTTTTTTTTTCAAAGAATAATTTTAATCACAATTGGAACATACAATCCTAGAAAAACTCATCCAATCAATGTACACGTCCTGTTCTCACTGATTGGATAGAAATCCTTCCATCAAACTGTGTGTCCGTGTGTGTGTGTGTGCACACACGAGCATGTTGTGAACTGGTGTTGTAGTTTTGCACTGATGTAACCATCTTTACGCTGACAAAAATGTAACTAAGTAACTTTTACTTTGAGTACATTTTATTTACGATACTTTTTTACTTGTACTTGAGTAAAAATTTAGGCAAGTACTTTTACTTGAGTAAAAAATGATCAAAGTACTGGTACTCGTACTTAAGTAGGAAATTTTAGTACTCTTTCCACCTCTGGAACTCTGGTCCTCAAGGGCCGGAATCCTGCATGTCTTTCCTCCACCACTTCTGATTCAGTGGTTGATTTACCTGTTCATGAGCTCATCAGGCTCTGCAGAAGCCTGGTAATCACCTGCTGATTGAAATCAGGTGTGCTGAAGCAGGGTTGAAACTAAAATATACTGGACCATATATATATATATATATATACAGTGGGGCAAAAAAGTATTTAGTCAGCCACCGATTGTGCAAGTTCTCCCACTTAAAATGATGACAGAGGTCAGAATGTGAAAAAAAAATCCATGAATTCACGTGGCAGGATTTTTAAAGAATTTATTTGTAAATTAGGGTGGAAAACAAGTATTTGGTCAATAACAAAAATTCAACTCAATACTTTGTAACATAACCTTTGTTGGCAATAACAGAGGTCAAACGATTACTATAGGTCTTTACCAGGTTTGCACACACAGTGGCTGGTATTTTGGCCCATTCCTCCATGCAGATCTTCTTGAGAGCAGTGATGTTTTGGGGCTGTCGCCGAGCAACACGGACTTTCAACTCCCTCCACAGATTTTCTATGGGGTTGAGGTCTGGAGACTGGCTAGGCCACTCCAGGACTTTCAAATGCTTTTTACGTAGCCACTCCTTTGTTGCCCGGGCGGTGTGTTTGGGATCATTGTCGTGTTGGAAGACCCAGCCACGTTTCATCTTCAAAGCTCTCACTGATGGAAGGAGGTTTTGGCTCAGAATCTCACGATACATGGCCCCATTCAATCTGTCCTTAACATGGATCAGTCGTCCTGTCCCCTTAGCAGAAAAACAGCCCCAAATCATGATGTTCCCACCCCCATGCTTCACAGTAGGTATGGTGTTCTTGGGATGCAACTCAGTATTCTTCTTCCTCCAAACACGACGAGTTGAGTTTATACCAAAAAGTTCTACTTTGGTTTCATCTGACCACATGACATTCTCCCAATCCTCTGCTGTATCATCCATGTGCTCTCTGGCAAACTTCAGACGGGCATGGACATGCACTGGCTTCAGCAGCGGAACACGACTGGCACTGCAGGATTTGATTCCCTGCCGTTGTAGTGCATTACTGATGGTGACCTTTGTTACTGTGGTCCCAGCTCTCTGCAGGTCATTCACCAGGTCCCCCGTGTGGTTCTGGGATTCTTGCTCACCGTTCTCATGATCATTTTGACCCCACGGGATGAGATCTTGTGTGGAGCCCCAGATCGAGGGAGATTATCAGTGGTCTTGTATGTCTTCCATTTTCTGATAATTGCTCCCACAGTTGATTTTTTCAACACCAAGCTGCTTGCCTATTGTAGATTCACTCTTACCAGTCTGGTGTAGGTCTACAATTCTTTTCCTGGTGTCCTTCGAAAGCTCTTTGGTCTTGGCCATAGTGGAGTTTGGAGTCTGACTGTTTGAGGCTGTGGACAGGTGTCTTTTATACAGATAATGAGTTCAAACAGGTGCCATTAATACAGGTAACGAGTGGAGGACAGAAAAACTTCATAAAGAAGACGTTACAGGTCTGTGAGAGCCAGAGATTTTCCTTGTTTGATGTCACCAAATACTTATTTTCCACCCTGATTTACAAATAAATTCTTTAAAAATCCTGCCATGTGAATTCATGGATTTTTTTCACATTCTGTCTCTCACAGTTGAAGTATACCTATGATGTAAATTACTGACCTCTGTCATCATTTTAAGTGGGAGAACTTGCACAATCGGTGGCTGACTAAATACTTTTTTGCCCCACTGTATATGTGTGTGTGTGTGTGTATAAGACAAGTAGACACAAACACACACAATTGGATTTCTAGAATTGTGTCTCTTCAGCAGGCTGTTGAAGTGGGTAATTTCTTAACATTTATATGTTCAGATTTTTACAAATTTACAAATGATGTCAGGAAAAGGTTTCGTCATACAACTGATGAGGAACCAAATGAGTTACAGGTCACAGCTTTGTACTTTGTACACAGCTTGTGTCAAAATTTGTTTTAGAACTTATTTTAGTAACCGTATTAATATTAATAGAATCATCCAGATAGTTTGAAAAAATATTCATTTTGATGCTGTTCCAGGTCACAAACTCTAGCTTTTGTAAATAATAATAATAAAAAAGCTTGTATGTATACCCATACCAAAAAGCTTGAATGTTTGCCTAAAGAGGTTTACCCCTTAAGTCCTAGGCCTGTGACGTTAGTTCATTAACAGGCCCAAAACAACCCTCATACTACAGAAGAAATAGTATTACTTCCCATCAAATTAATCAGCAAACCTAGCACTACAAGGCTATCTAAACTATTTTTACCATTAATTACCATTTTTACCATTTTTCGAGGAATAGGCATCAAAATAGGCTTAACCAAATTAAATGTTAAGAATAAATTATATTTTTCTTTAAATGAAATTAACTGGAAAAAAAACCAAGGCAACTTAGAGATGTCATACTATCCCTTAAATAATCTGCTCTAATATGGACCAAATTTCTGAGAAAAATGACAAATAATTTTGAATAACAGCAAAGATTCAGACATACATCAGTGCTGGTGGTCAAACTAAAGGTTTGGCCTGAATATAAGTCTTTAAACACAGCCTGCTGAACCTTTTCCTAAGTTAAAAATAGCTCCAATCCATGCACTCAATAAAATCTAAATATTTATTCTAACTGAGCCTTCACCAGCAGTAATTTGATATTAAAAACGTACAAGTGATCCAACCTTGGGCTAGTTTTATTTACATATCTAATTCATTCTTTAGAACTTGAAAAAGCTTGCCCAAATCAAAAGCAGACTGTTATTTGGTTTTCATGCGTAATACAAAGTGCCTCAACAAGTCACGTTGAGAAACTCTGCTCAGCAAACATGCCATGGAGATTTTATGATCCTGTGTTGCAACAACAACGCAATGAAACTGATAATGCAGGTAGAAACATGTTGATGCTGTAAACCTTTCATCGGAAAAGATGAGATGATGTATCAACGTTTCTGGATGTCCATGTGTGACATCAAAAGCAGTCATATAGAACAAACGTGAAAGTATGTGGCTTTACTGTATGTGTTGCTTGTGTGTGTTGCATGGAGTGGAGGTCCCCCTATTTACAATTCAATTCATTTCAATTCAAAAATACTTTATTAATCCCAGAGGGAAATTGATTAAGGGGACCACAGGGTGTCTTCCAACTCCAGGGGGATGGCAAGGTCTATTCATGGGTTCTGGAGAGGAGGGCCTGCCAGATAGTCAAACCTCAGATTCAGGCGGAGCGATGTGGTTTACTTCCTGGCTGTGGAACACTAGACCCGCTCTATACCCCGAGGGGTGTCCTGCTGGATGCATGGGAGTTTGCCCAACCAATCTACATGTGTTTTGTGGATTTATGGAAGGTGTTCAAGGGGGGCTTGTGGGGGTTACCAGGCCTTTCGATATGAGCTGTTAGAGCTTGGTTCACATTGCCAGGCAGTTTATCTGGCTTGTTCCCGATCAGAGTTGGACTCTACCAAGGCTTCTCTTTGTCCAACCTGACCCAGAATAAATGGATGAAAAGTGATGGATGGATGGATGGATGGATGGATGGATGGATGGATAGGTGGAATGATGGATGGATGTGTTGCTTTTGTATTTGCTCTGATAAGGACTGTAAATCAGATTAAAACACTTCTAATGTTCACACTTTAGGTTTAATTTTGATTAATTTGTTGATTAGTTTTATAGATCCTATGGGGTTCCAACATTGCCTCCACCCTAACACACACACACACACACAGAGAGAGAGAGAGAGAGAGAGAGAGAGAGAGAGAGAGAGAGAGAGAGAGAGAGAGAGAGAGAGAGAGAGAGAGAGAGAGAGAGAGAGAGAGAGAGAGAGAGAGAGAGAGAGAGAGAGAGAGAGAGAGAGAGAGAGAGGATCATGGTCTGATTGACTAGTCCAACAAACATGTGGACCCAAAAACAGAGTTGACTGGCTACAAAAAAGGAAAATATAATTGTTTCAAAAAATGACAAAGCCCTGCCATCTAGTGGAGAAGATGGCAAGGCAGTGCAAAAGCAAATGGGAAAGAGAATCAAAAATAAATAAATAAATAAAACTAAAAAGGCTGACATATATTTACCCACTTTATGGTAACTTTGTATGTTTAAATCTATAATTTCAAGTATGACATTGTTTTAGTTTGAGAAGATGTGTTCGCTAAATGAACAGAAGAGAAATAAAGAGATTCCAAACAAAGAACTCGAGATGGTAACCAGCAGTTTTCTCGTTTGTCTTTAAAACTAGCATTTTTTAGAAAATGTGTTTTATATATGTTATTGTTTTTTACCACCTGTTACAATTACCTCTTCATATCGAAAAAAAAAAATACAATTCTAAATCTGAATGAGGTCTGGTTGAGTGCTCCAGAAAACTCTTTACGCCTCAAGCAACACCGGAAGTGGTAAGCATGACGATTCTATCCGGATGTGTGTCATTGCTTGATCGAGCAAGTTCCTGAAGTGAGAGCTCTGACCTAAACAAAAACACCTTGCTCAGTGGCTCTTGTTCGAGCCAGCTTCCTGAAATCTGTTCTGTTGTCTCACCATGGTACTGAAATCATGCTGTATTTACGCCATCGGAGTCTTTTCTATCCTGCTGCTTCTTTTGGGCATTTCTTTAGTTTTGTCTGACGTGTTTCCAAATGTTTTGAAGAAGACGGTTAAAAAGGTAAGCATGCTAATCCCTAGCTTTGCAGCTATGTTTGCTAACATTATCTTAGGAATTGAATTTCATTTTTTATTGTCATTATGCATACACTTAACAAAATTTGGTTGGTAAATGGCACTAAGACCACAAATAGAATGATAAAAACATGAAGAGTAAAAAAAATAATAAAAGAACAACACATAGCCTTCCCTTTAGGGAGCCATACACACACTAGTAAAATGAGTAAAAAAGCAGAATAATTAAAAAGATAAACATTGCGCTGACTGACATTCGAATCGTACTGATCGACATGTTGATTGATATTATTGCACTACTTGTTATTGCACATAGAAGATTCAAGTGTGAACAGGACAATAGCAGCATGAAAAAACAGGATCATTGTAAATGACAGCCAACCCATCATTAAAAGTCTAATAGTCTCATGGGTCATTGTTTTGGGAGTGTAGGTATCTGCAGGGCTCGGGTTAGGTAGTTAGAATAGCAGTTCAGCAAACCATTGCTACTGGTTAACATTTGTTTTCTTATGAAATTTGTAGCCACATTTTTTAATGCTAATTAATATTCTGAAACTGCAGCTTGTGTTGCTTGAATTAAATAGTTGTAAGTTGCTACATTCACGTTATTTCAATCATCAAATTCTCTGACCTTGGAACATGTATGTTAAGTGAATCTGAAGCATTTATTTAAGCGTGTCAGTAATTAGATGACCGAAGTAACCCTTTTAAACTGTTGTATGTACTTTAGGTTTTTTCCTGTCTTTACTCAAAAATGTTGTTTGTGGCTTGGATGTCCTAATCAGGGCATGAGCTCACCCTCACATGTCTTGTGAAACTACTCATCAGCAGATCTGGTTAACCAACTTCGCTTTGTCTTATTTCTGTAGGAAGTAGTTTTGAGAAATGGGACGGAGGCTTTTGAAGCTTGGGAGGATCCTCCTGCACCCATCTACATGCAGTTTTACTTCTTTAATGTGACAAACCCAGAAGAGGTGCTGGATGGGGAAAGGCCAGCTGTGGTGGAAATTGGACCGTACACATATCGGTGAGAGAATATCAAGAATGCAAAAGCCTTCTACCAGTGCATGGGTGTTTCATAGCCAGATCCATTACAGCTGCTTGTTGTTATAAATAATAGAAGCAGTCATTCGTGAAGATCGAATGACTGGCGAGAGCTAATTTTTAGTTTCTAAAGCAATCAGGAAATCAAAAGGTGTTTCTGTAAGAGCCACATGCACTTGAAAGAAATATAATGTCTGAAAAATTGTCAAATAAATTGTCATCTTAAAAAAACATCGGGAACAGGGTAAACTGGTTTAAACCAATTAACCAAATGGTGTCAGTAAAGCCTCATGCATTTCCCTTCCAGAAAAAAAGAAAGTCACACAGACATGCTAAGTATCAAAATGAATTGTTTTGGTAATGGGAGAATCAGACATTAAGTTTCTTCAGCATGTTCCACAGATTTCAAGTATGGGTTAAGATCCATGCTCTCTATTAACCATTCAACATGTGAAAATGATGTCTCATGCTCCCCGATTCAGTTTTGGGCAATTACCATTATGGAAACTTGACCTGCATGCCTACATCTACTGCTCTTCTTGCTTCCATCAGTCCTAAACCGGTTGCATCTTGGCCCAACTTGACCTTTCTCTGTTGCTCCAGAACCACACTTTTATGCTTTCTTTAAAATTGGAGTCTTTTTTTTTAAATGAACATCACACACAAGTTTTCTTAAAAATTACACAGCTTTATTTTCTAACGTAGTGGTGTATTATTTCACCAGGCAATATTATTCCTCCACGTTTACCTAAACAGGCGTGTCCAAACCTTTTGAGACAAGGACTAAAATAATCTAGTTTAAAGTATTTTCCCACCACAAAAATGTTATTTTCTTAATTTTAAAAATCCATACATTATTTTATGGTTATTTTATTCATCTGTACTCTTCAAAGTATGTCCAAAAGAGACATTTAAGTACAAATGTGAAAAATAACCTGCTGGAGACACAAAATTTATCGTTGTAGAAATTCAAGTTGGGGCTGCATAAAAGTCACTGAGGGCCTCAAATGGCCCCTGGACCACACTTTGAACATTCCTAAATCCTTCATTGTTTTTAAATTTAGAGCTATAATAATAATAATAATAATAATAGTAATCATAATAATAATAATAATGCACTGAACTTATATAGCGCTTTTTAGGGCACTCAAAAACGCTTTTACACACTCACACTGCCAGTGACGGTAAGCTACTTTGTAGTAGGGGTTGTATGAACTAGTCGAATAGTCAACTAGTCGACCTCACTGCTCTGTAGTGACTTTTTATGCTTGTCATCAACTAGTCGCTGTCACGTGATAATGACTGACAATATGCAGTCCTCGGAAAAGACAGCAGGTGACGAGCTCCTGCGCGTCTGGAGGCAACTCGCTGTGCCAGAGCGTCGGTACTGACACCCGCCGTAAAACGGTCATTTAACCAAATTGTGACGTTTACCCTCTTGCAATTTTACCTTCCCTTCACCCCCATCCTAACCTTAACCAGCTTGCGCATGCAAAGCTCTGATTGTTGACGCGCTCCAGACATCTGCGTCCTGAGCACGGCCACAGTAACGTTATCAAATCAGGTGTCGCCACCTCAAAAACTAATTTAACACACAATCGTTCATGTCGGCTCATTTCCTTTTATGTTTTCTGTCTTTTATTCTTTTATTTGTGCCTGATGCTTTTCACTGCTGTGGAGCGGAGCGCATCACCTTGTCCTCCGGTGACACACCTCACCGGTGCGGCCGGCGAGCGCTCCGCTATTTTTGCGGTCGGTAGATCTTTTAGAACTGCAGTTCAAAGGTAACTCATGAGGTGAATATATATGAACCCAGGTAGCAGTTTTTCTTTAGGATTGAGAGGAGATGCAGGAAGATAATAAGCAGGCAGGACAGAAAAATAGTCAAATAAAAACAAGTTAGTTTTTGTACCTGGTGGTTGCAACAAACAGACACCATTGAAGGTAATCAGAAGTGAGGAACAGAAAATGAAATAATTATTTTAATGTTTAGAGCAGCAGGAACTCTGAGAGGCTGCAGGCGCATCAGTGAGTTTGCGGCCGCTGCGCAGGGGGAGGGGCAAGAGAGCTGAAGCAGAAACTACCGTTGTTAAAAGAAATGTGTTTAACTTTGAAAATGTGGGCGCAATTTTAATTGTCAAAAACTCCAGCGAACCAACCGGCCCCCGCGCTGCTTCTGGTGTATGACGTCATCAACGACTAGTCAAAGTCGACTCGATTTTCATTACTTGACAGTCGACTTTAAAAAAAATTAAGTCATGCAGCCCCTACTTTGTAGCCACAGCCGCCCTGGGGAGGTCTGACAGAGGCGAGGCTGCTATTTGGCGCCGTCGGCCCCTCTGACCTCCACTAACACAGGCAAGTTGAGTGAAGTGTCTTGCCCAAGGACACAACAGCAGAATACCCCTGGCAGGAATCGAACCCATGACCTGCTCTACCACCTGAGCTACTGCTGCCCCTGGATAGAGCTATACTCTATCCAGGTGATGAGTATTCCATGTTTCAAGAAGACAGCTACCACATTATATTAGTAGAAGTTCAGACCACCGTCCAGGAGGATCGGGCCAGAAAAGGTTAATTGCTGATGCACCTTGAGTGTTGTCTGTTCTGATGGAGATCCTGTGTGTCCATATCAGAGCAGACCCAGCTCTGGGATCTTTTTTAAATCTTGAAACTAAAACAGTCCTGTGTTTTCCTAAAAGCTTTTATGTCATGACTCATGCAGCCTTATTTTACCTGGAAAATCCCTGTCATCTGTTTAACTAGCATAGAGCAACTCACAGCTATCTGTTTTCTTTGTTGTTTAAGTTTGAAATAACTGCATTAGAGTTCTTGACATTGTTATCATGTTTGTATTTGTCTACACAGAGAGTACCGGCCCATGGAGAATGTGGTCTTCAAGGAAAATGGAACCAGAGTGTCAGCAGTCAATCCTAAAACCTACATCTTTCAGCTCAACATGTCCCGAGGTCCAGAAAGTGACCTCATACGGACGATTAACATCCCCGCTGTAGTGAGTAAAATGTTTTAACTGGTTACCAACATGGTGATTTTTGTCATGAATGAATGAAAAACTAAATATTTGTATCATTGAGGCACGCATTTATGGATTACCGGGTAGTTAGTGACACTCACAGTGACAACATAACGTAATTCTGTAGGAGAGATGCATATTTTGGTTATTCTTCAAATATAGAGCAATGGAAATCCTCCTGTGCCATTTCTGTTTGGTCAAATGTGTATTTTAGATCATTTACTCAAGTAAACATGTGAATACCAAACAGTAAAAGCATTCAAGTACAAGTAAAGTGTTGCATTAGCAAAAATGTACTTGAGTAAAAATTTGGATTCTCCTGGCTTTTTTCATAATGAATGAATAGATTAATTGTTTGTAAATATGTAAATTCTAATTACGTGTAACATTTATGAAGTGATGACAAATTAAATTGACTGAAGGAAAACTGGTTTTACTGAACTTTTTAAATGAAGGCTGGCTGTTTAACGCTCACTTCATACACATTAAGATGATCGTGTGTTTACTGGTAATTCTGACATAAAGGTTCAGAATTGTGAAGTTATTTTTTGTCATAGATGCACATTAGATAATATGAAGTGGCTTGTGTTTTTTTATTTATTTCCAAAGGAAAACGTAATGATTCAGTGTGACTCACTCACTAGAGGCTTTTATTTGATACCGGGATGTCCAATGCTGTCCGTGCCCTCCTTCTCCACAGACGGTGATGGAGAAAGTCAAGAACATACCTGTAGTTCCCCGTCTGATTTATGACTACATGAGGTCCCGAGGTATCGGCCTGTTCACCACCCGCTCTGTGGGAGAGCTGCTATGGGGATACGAGGATCCTTTGCTCAAAATGGCCAAAGTATTTGTCCCTTCCCTGGATGATGTTTTTGGACTTTTCTATAAGACCAACGGCTCAAGTGATGGAGAATACGTCTTGTTCACTGGCCAGCAGAACTACAAGGACTTTGGTAGAGTAGACACATGGAACAGTCAAAGGTAATCTTTTCATCTTTGGCAGAACTTTATAGAACTGTGTGTCCCTAATCATAAACCTACTAAACAGGCCGAGTGATGATTCGTGCAGTCCTACTAAACACGAGCCACGGGTTATAAACGTCAACTCACCTGGTTCTCAAGATGCTGACAAAAGCTGAAATTTGTACCATGTTTGTGTACAACTGCAGGTCTTTGGACTGGTGGACAACTGATGAGTGTAACATGATTAATGGAACCAATGGAGCTTTTTTCCATCCTATCATCAGCAAGGAGGAGATCCTCTACATGTTCTCCTCTGACATTTGCAGGTGAGCTGCAGTCGAAGTAAGTTGAGAGATGTCCTGACTGGGGGTGCAGCGATTGCAATTTTTGGCCAGTCACCGATCTTGAGAAAAACCTGACTTGCTGATACCCATTTAGTCTTAACCAAAAGCAGATTACATCAATGTTTCAGTTTCCTCTAATTGAGAAAACCAATATGAATACTCATGAAACAGTACTGGTTTTAACTGGACATGAGGTAATGTTCTCAAATATAAACAAACATGATTAGCATTGCTGTTTGAACTACTAAATCATATTTGTTCCTTTAGACTGTCATTTTTCTAATTTGGAAAACAAAACGTTTGTACCTGTTTTGACACACACGTCCCCAAAAATTCTTCTACAGCAATGATTTGCTTTAACATTAGCTAGGAGTGCACTGACTGCAGTTTTTGGCCGATTATCGATCTTGACAAAACCCGAGATCGGGGCCGATAGATTGGTGCGTCCCTAGTCCTGACATTATTGTTTTAGTTTGGTGGTTTTATGCTCACTTTTCATTTAATCTAAAACATTGAAGCACCACATTACTCCAGCTAGAGGACATTTAGACACAATTATTTAATTTAACTGATCATCGACTTGTCATGTTTGAAAAATCTGCATGAAAATAAGTTTTTGCTGAAAAAGCAGCCGTGATTTTCACCTAAGCGTAAGGCATGTAATGAAATGCCACTCTCAGTAGTCCTCCTAATCCTTATGATCCAGGTCTGGAGATTAGATTAGGAACACCAGTTTAGGCCGACTGGTGGAATTTCTGATCAGTGTTTCTTTGTTATGTGAAGCCACCGTTAACGTGCAGCTTGTAACACTTTAAACAAGAAATACCAGATTGGACTGTAAATACATGGAAGTGTAGCCTCTGATGGCTAACTTCCTTATAGAAAAATAAACATCTGGCAAGAACCTTTGAACACTTACCGTAAAGCTCACTGCTCCGGTTTTCAGTTAATCAGCTTAACGCTCATGTTACTAACTGAATACCAGTTGTCCGTTTTCACACACTTTTAGTAATAATCTGTAGGGATTATCCATCTTGTGAATCTGTTTTCCAGGTCTGTGTATGCTCTGTATACAAAGGACGTGAAAGTAAAAGGGATCCCTGGGTATCGCTTCGTCCCCCCCGATGAGGTGTTTGCCAATCTGACCGTGAACCCAGCCAACACGGGCTTCTGCGTTCCCGCTGGCAACTGCCTTGGCTCTGGCCTGCTCAACGTCAGTGTGTGTAAACAAGGTGGGGGGGGGTGCTTTAGCAGCAAGCCTGCGTGAAGAATGAGACGATACATTAGTATGTCACAGAGGTGTTATATGTTCTGGATCCTGTACAGTGGCTTCTGTGAAGTGGTCTTTTTTCTGTTTAGGTGCCCCCATCATTATGTCCTCGCCCCACTTTTACCAGGCAGATGAAAAATGTATACGAGATGTTTTTGGGATGAGGCCCAATAAGGAGCAACACCAGACTACCATCGATATCCATCCGGTACGACTTTCATTCTATGCCTGCAGTACAAAACCCTACCACTAGATGGTGAACTGTTTCACATTAGCAGTGGTTAATCAGGGGAAACGTGGTTAACTATTAAAGTAGAGGTGAGTGGTACGGAGCTGTCTCCAAAGATAAGTTCAGGCCACTCTTATCGGGTCTAATAACTGTAACCATTCCTGATAAGTGGACAGAAAAACAAACACCTGTTATGCTGTAAGCACCCATGATGAAGGGATGGGTTCTGCAGATATAAAGTTGCTCTCATATTGATTTAAATGTGTTGAACCCTGAAAAACTAATTTTAAAAATGTATCTCCTTCACCTATCTCCTGCATTAGCTTCTGATAGAAAACAGACGGTGAAACAGTGGGATTAGAAAAGTCTGACAGTTCTATGTCACGCTGTCACTTAGGAAATTAAGTCAGTAGTAGAGTCGTGTTGCTATTAGCCAATCTGTGGCGAGATGTCCAAACATCAAGAAATAAGACTCCAAAACCTGCCGCCTGAAGCTCAGCTGTGATGTGGCTCACTTCTACTTCCTGGAAATGGTGCACTGGTGTTTTTTAAAATCTTGTTCTTATTTATTCATTTTTTTATTCTACAAAAGTTGCAATTTTTGAGAGTTAAACCGGAACGTGTCCTCGGACGCATTGATGTTTTACGCTCTGATATGCAAATGGGGATAAAAAACTGTCATAAAAATGGAAACCCTTATTTTAAGTGGGAAATAAACTTTTATTGTTAGCTCTAACACATCTTTGAACCCAGTAAACAAGCTACTGTTTGCCCTCAATTTGGCATGAGTTTATCTAGACTGATCAAAGTCTTTTCAACAAATGTGCCAACGTCACTTTACAGTAAACAAGTTCCACCATCTCACAAGCAGCTTTAGAGCAGTGAAGCTGCTTTTACCTGTAAATTTAATGTATTTAAAGGAGCCGGATCATATTTAAAATGAGAGCAAAGGTAGGCACAGTATATAAATGATAAATGACCCGCACTTGTATAGAGCCTCTCAGAGTAAGGACTCCAGAGCGCTTTATGGGCTCGATACACGGGAGGCGACAAACTACCACGATCATCAAAATTCGTCACTGTCACTTTTATTACCTGACACACGGGAGGCGACCGGCGGCTAGCGGCAAAGCCGCCGACGCGTTCTGTTCCATGACGAAATCAAATCTTCCGTTTTTTTGATTGGCTGTGCCAGGTTGGAGGGAATTAAGGTTATTTAAGCGGTTCAGAGTTAAAAAAGGTGCACGAGCGCAAAATTTCACACGCACGTTTTTCACGTTTCACTTAGTAGGAGGGAGACCTGCAATTATCGCTTTGTCGCGCATGACTCATTGAAAATGAATGGAGGAGAGGTGAAGTCGCCTCCCGTGTATCGAGCCCATAACACTACAGTGCATCATTCATCCATTCACACACACATTCACACACTGATGATGATGAGTTACGAAGTGGCCACAGTTTCACTGGGGCGCACTGACAGGCGAGGCTGCCAAGCACAGGTGCCACCGGTCCCTCCGACCACCACCAGCAGGCAACAGCAGAATTGTCTGTCCAGAACCGGGATCGAACCTGCAACCTTCCGATTACTGGACAACCTGCTCAACCTGTTGAGCATACACATATATATATATATATATATATATATATATATATATATATATATGTATTTATATGTATGTATATATATATATATATATATATATATATATATATATATATATGTATATATATATATATATATGTATTTATATGTATGTATATATATATATATATATATATATATATATATATATATATATATGTATATATATGTATTTATATGTATGTATATATATATATATATATATATATATATATATATATATATATATATATATAGTGTATATGTATACATATATATATATATATACATACATATAAATACATATATATATATATATGTACATATATATATATATATATATATATATGTACATATATATATGTATACATATATATATATATACATATATATGTATATATATATATGGGCTGCATGGTGGCGCAGTGATTAGCACTGTTGCCTCGTAACACGAATGTCGCAGGTTCGAAACTCGGCTGCGGCCTTTCTGCGTGGAGTTGCGTGTTCTCCCCATGCATGTGTGGGTTTCCTCCTGGTACTCCGGTTTCCCCCACAGATCACAACATGTCCTATAGGTTAAAAATAAATAAATAAATTGTAAGTCGCTTTGGATAAAAGCGTCTGCTAAGCACATAAACATAAGTATACATATATATATATACATATATATATATATATATATATATATATATATATATATATATACATATATATATTTTCCACTACTATATATATATATATATATATATATATATATATATATGATAAAATCTTACCGTTAGCGCTACTGAGATGTCAGATTTTTGAATTTTGTCATTTCCAAGCAGCATTTTAGTTGATTTACTATGCTCACCTCACATGGACTCACACTGGCTAAATAAACAAAAACAAAACATTTAAGAAAAATAAGATCAGTCCTTAGATTTGAAACAACTTACCAATAAT
Organism: Nothobranchius furzeri; assembly: GCF_043380555.1. Taxonomy (NCBI): domain Eukaryota; kingdom Metazoa; phylum Chordata; class Actinopteri; order Cyprinodontiformes; family Nothobranchiidae; genus Nothobranchius; species Nothobranchius furzeri. Next base: position 50,756,575 of record NC_091746.1, read on the forward strand.
GGGTTGAAAACATCACACTTTCAAGTGTAGCTAAAAAAAAGAAGAAAAAAGTTGGTGCTGAGACCAGTATGCAAACCTGCACATAACTGTGTGCGCCCTAACCTCTGGACTACCAAGTCTGTTGTAAACAATAGTAGGGATGTCCCGTTCCGATATCAATATCAGAAGTAATTAGATATTGGCCCCAAAACACTGTACCAAATTTTATCGGACTGCATCAAAAATCTCCGATATAAGCAGTCAGTTAAGGTTCACATTTTTGCAACCAATGGTTAAAAACAATGGTCATTTTTTTTCATACTTCCTGTTATTGGCTCTTGTTTGCCAACTGAGAAATATCACTTGATCAAGGCTTCCATACATTCCACGCTATGAAATAGGTAAAAATATGTATGATTTTTGCTGATATCATATCGAATTGATATTGATTTGATTGAATTGCTCGAATTGATTGGTATCGGTCAATACTGAAGGCTGCAATATCAGTATCATATCGGAAGTGAAAAAGTTGTCTCGGGACATCCCTAGACAGTAGTGCCCTAACACACATATCCTGTGCTGGCCATTACAAACATCTTTGTAGACAGGACACATGGTTTGTACTGCCGTGTTTTGTCCCCAGTGCAGAAGATCAGACCAGGTTCACGGTACTTTCTCCCGGATGCAGGAAAAATCTTTACATTGACTAACTTGCAGCTGAGACAGGAAAATCCATGAATGCAGCCAAAAAAGGGTCAAGGGCTTTTTCTCATGAGGAAATGTCAATAAAACATAGTAAAAAGGGGATTTTTCTGTGATATGGCCCTTTTAAAGCTGCCAGAGTAAAAGACTGAGCTCTGCGTAGCCCTAAATGTGCTCTTCACTTACTCTGTTAGGTGGTTCCGGTTTCTGCTTTACTGAAGCTTTTTAGCCTGGCCTGTCAGACTCGTCCTCTTTGTAATTCTCCACAGAGAGAGAGTCTGGTAACTCGCAGGCAGAGTCACATGAGGGGCGGGACTAGCCAGCTCAAAAACAACCAATCAGAAAAAAGACGGAAATGCCGACTGTACTGTGCAACGCTGTAGTTTTTTAGCTGTAGTCCAAAATGGTGTCTGGCGACAGCACAACCCTCTTTCTTTAGAAGAAAGGCTTTTAGCGCTTCTACTTGTTTTTTTAACGACGTGTCCAAGTCAGTTAGAACAAAGGAAAGACCTGCAGCGAACTCCGGTTCAGTCGCCATGTTTATGACAAACTCGGCGTTGTGGTGTGTGACGCACGCTGTTCAGCGCTGATTGGCTCGGTTAGAATTCTATTTGAATAGGAGCGTTCCCAGACCCTTTCTCTGTGCAGAATTAAACATAGGAGGAGTCTGGCAGGCCAGGCTAGAAGCTTTTAGCTGTGAATCATTCTTTTATGGCTCAGATCTGATGTCATTGATGAGAAGTTACAAAACTACTACTTATATGTGTGGGTTAATGAGTCATTTTTCAAATACTTATAATAATATAACTAGAAGGATTCTGAACATGTTTGGGGTGTTGTGTACACATTAAACATACTTTATCCTTATAAAAGTTTGTTTCTGATGTGCAGCTCACAGGAATTGTCCTGCAAGCAGCCAAACGTCTCCAGATTAACGTCTATATAGAGAAAATGTCCTCCTTCAGGTAATCTGCTCATTTCTTTCTTCTTCAAGTTTCTGTTGTCTCAGAAATCTCGCCTAGTTCTTCACAAATCTACCATTCACCACCGAACAAAGCTGCTCCATCGGTATGATCTGACATATCTGCAAGATAAAAGCTGATTAGCCACCATCATCATTATTACTGGACTTTTGAACAGTTCTGGCTCACTTGTTTGTGTGACCACACGACATCTGAATAATTCTGAATCAGTGTTAGTTTTGACAAGAAGATTTAATTTAGTTTTAGTCTTTTGACTAAAATAATTTTTATTTTAGTCGCAATTTATTTGTCCAATTTGATTTAATTTTAGTCTACTTTATATATATATATATATATATATATATATATATATATATATATACATACACACACACACACACACTGTTTTTCTTCTCGTCGAGTCCTGTCTGTTCCTGTTGCTGATTTTTTCCATTTTCCCATCTTTTTTGTTTTCATATGTTGTCATATTTTATATGTCGACAAATATGAGTAATTGTCATAATTTAGTCTTTAATAGAAGTATAAATGTAAGTTTTGGGTTTGTTTTCATTCGCAATAATTAATTCATCATGAAAAAAGAGTAATATAAAAGAGTAATATATATTCCATCAACGAAATTACCAGTATTCTGAGTCCAAACGTTTTCTGTTGCCCCGCTCTATCTTTTATTCAGCACCTTGGTCTTCCCTGTTCTGTTCCATCTAATCAAGTGAAAACTGCTTCTTTCATTTTATATGAAATGCTCCAATTTGTTTAAATGAATGAGAAAATCTTATTTATCTATAATAAGTAAACTTGTGCATGTACATGCTTTGCTCCATTCAGTTGTTCAAGTCAGAAATCTGTAAGTGCAAATGACTCAAGTTCTCTTGTCCTTTATAATTTGTGGAAAAAATATATTGTGTTGAAAATATTTGATAGTTTGATATTTTGATAAATCCCTTATGTTAAAGCCATACTATGCAGCTTTTTCATATTTGTAAATCATTTTCTTGAGCCAGTATGTGCTAAAATGACCCTTTACAGCCGGGGTGTCAAACTCCATTCATTGAGGGCCGATATCCTGCATATTTGTGTTGTATCTTTGTTCCCGTACCGTTAATGCACCTGTGCAGCAGCTCGTCAAGCTCTCCAGAAGCCAGAAAAAAAAAAAGACAGCAGCTGTATCGTAGATAGTGTGAAAGACCTCTAAACCAGAGACGGGCGCCATGTGTGTCTTGCTCGTTTTGTCAACTTCACCTACTGGTTGCTCGTATATTGCAGAGTTCGGACGCGTCACGTTAATTTTGGGGGACGCGCACAAACAACATGTGGCAGCCATTTTAAACACGTTTGTGCTGTTAAACATCTAGTATGTCACAGCCCCTAGATTAAGGTCTTAAAAGGACGAACACGCAGCAAGGAGATAAGTTTCATTTTCTGTTTGACCACAGATAAATAATAACGGACACTAGTGGGTGCTAAAAGCAAGCAAAACTGCTTAGTATCCCTTTATTTATTTTCACTGAGAACCTCAGTAGTTCCCACCTTAGTGTGGCGCTATTCTTCCTGGGGTCTCCTCCATTTTCTTTGCAATCGTTTTGCCTCAATATCCCCTCTTTTTTAGTCTTTAAGACTGAAAAATAAAAATGTTAGAGGCTGTGGTTTTTTGGCATTAACTGTTTTAGTAATTTTTAAAATGCTGAATCTAAAAATTTTACTGAAATCTGTCAAGCTAATTGAAACCGTAGCAGGTGCCTACGCTGACGCAGCAAATTAACAAATTTGACGACATACGTTTTTGTGCACAAAAAACATCTACTTAATAAATGCTTTTAGACATTGTTGTCAGCTGACATTTTGTTTGTTTTTATTTGTTGAATATTTAAATAGCCAGTTTATTGATTTTAGTGATGCATCGATATGAAATTTTTGGGCCGATACCAGTATCCGATATTAAGATCACTGTTATGGCCGATAACTGATATTTGCCGATACCACTGATTATAATGCTTCTAAAATCAGCAGATTTTGCATAGAGTAAAAATTATTAAAGCTGAATTGACATTTTCATGTGTACACACCACACACATTTACTCTCCTGAGATGATTACAATCACTGTCACTTGACTAAACAAATACACATCACCCTCTGAAACAAGATGGGAAAAATATCGGCCTTGTTTTATTTATCGATCCAATACCAATATGTTAAAAAATGACTGTCATCGGCCGATACCTGCCGATGCATCATGCATTCCTAATTGATTTATTTGATTAACTTTGGTTTAATGTTGGATCTTAATACTGTTCAACCCTGTTTTTCTGCTTTCAGTCAAACGAGAAACGTGAGGACCGTGATCTTCCCTGTGGTTTATCTCAATGAGGTAAAAACCCACATCTGTTACGTTTATGCAGCCCTATTCTTGGTGCTGGTTTACATTAATGCTACATGAGCAATAAAAATCCAATCCAAACTGATGGAACGAAACTTATTTAGTCTTTTTTACGTACATGCATTCACCTCTATCAGAATAGTTGCTCCACATGAACGTTTTTATCAGAGTGAATTTCAGCATTTTTCACTTATTCATCAGTCAAATGAGCTTTTGTTATTATTATCATTTTTATTCTATAATAGAAAAATAAGCAGTAAAGCAGCTGTTGGTTTGATATTCACAAATCATTTTTTTATTGAAATCAGTAAAGACAAAACTAAATTTTTAAGGTATAAACTTATAAATACAGATTAAATATTCTTGTATATTATTTTTATGAATTGATCTTTTAGTTGTGCATTTAGTTCAAATTTTTAGCATCAGGGGGCTTTTAAGATGTTTTGCTTTATTTCATTTGTAAAAATTGTGTATAAATATGTGTTAAACTGACTGTAAGCAAAAACCTGGGATTTGTTCTTTGATTTTATTATTGTTGTGTGAGAATCTAAAGTTTTATATTGCTGTGCTTTGATTTACCTTCAGAGTGTTGTTATTGATGACACGTCAGCCCAGAAGCTGCAGATGGTTGTTGTGAAGAAGAACGTTGTGGAGAACATCCCGTTCATGCTGATCGGTCTCGGCATCATCCTGGGAGGAATGTTCGTGATCCTGATGTGTAGAAAGAAAGCCCCAGAGGTGAGCGAGCAGCACCGACCCCATCAGAGAGGTTTGAGTTCGATGCACTAACACACAGGTGTCAAACTCCGGCCCGAGGGCTGCCTTCCCACATGTTTTAGTGTTTTCCCTGTTCCAACACACCTGATTTCAATCAGCAGGTGATTAACAGGCTTCTGGAGAGCTTGATGAGCTGCTGCACAGGTGAATCAACTGGCCCTCGAGGACTGGAGTTTGGCACCACTGTATTAACAGGAAATCAGTGTTTTACTTTGAGTCACCATCCGTAATGGATAAATGTCGACATATAACAAGTTCTGAGTGTGTGATTCTGTTGGAGAAATGATGAAAAATGTCCTGCCATTTTTGTTTTTCAGAGCTCTGCTGCAGAACGTCAACCTCTGCTCTCATCATAGCACTAAGCACCCTGACATAGTCGCGTTTGTACCACAAATCCAACATTTCTGCCATCGGTCTCTAAGCAACAACTAATACTTAGAATATGTTCTAAACCTGTTTTTAACCTCGCGGGTTCAGGCAAATATATGTTCCTGAATTTACTGTTTTTAATGCAAACTGTACTGTTACTGAAATTCATCATTTTAACTAAACACACTATTATAATCATTTCATTTTTACCATAATAAGCAGAACAGAATTATCTACATTTTTTAGGTTCGATAAAGAGATGTTACTGTTGCCATACGTGTGTGTGTGTGTGTGTGTGTGTGTGTGTGTGTGTGTGTGTGTGTGTGTGTGTGTGTGTGTGTGTGTGTGTGTGTGTGTGTGTGTGTGTGTGTGTGTGTTAGCTGAAGAATTTTTGAGTTTGCCTACGTTTTGTTTCTGAAGTCAACCGTTATTTGATACTGTTAGTTTGAATCTGTACAACTGTTGCACGCAAAGTTAAGAAGATGTTCTTATAGTCTAGTAAAAGTTTTGTTCTGCTTTAGCAAACCCTGTTCTAATAGGACGAGAACAAGATGAGCAGAATTGATTTAGGAGGATAAAGGGAGTTTTTTTTACGTGTCTTGGGGGTGGGAAGGGCACGGACACATTTTCTTGCACTTGAGTTTAAATATCTAGGGACCACCTTTGAGCTCCCCCTTGAAATTCGCTTCCCACACTGAGGACATCCTCAGAAAGTGCCAGCAACGACTACCTCCTGAGGAAGTTGAATTCATTCGGAGTCAGGAAGGACATTTTACTGACTTTCTATTATTCTTTTATAGAGAGTATTATCACATTTTCCATCCCCTGTTGGTTTTATTCTGTCAGCCTCCAGTATAGAAACCGTCTACAAAGCACCGTCAAGGTGTGCTCTCGGATCATTGGACTACCACTGCGAAACTTTACTTCTCAGTGACCAGCATACAGGAAGTTTAGCACAGAAAATCATTAAAGACCCATCACACCCTCTTCATACTGTTTTCGAGTGGCTGCCCTCCAAACGCCGACTTCGATGCCCATGCTGTAAAAAACAGAGGAGGAGAAGTTCCTTTGTTCCCAGAGCTGTGCTTCTTCTTAATTCTCAGTGCAGATAGGGGGAGTGTGCATTACTTGTATGTGTGTGTATGTGTGTGTGAGCCAAAGGTTTATTCATTGTTGGTCATTCACATGTGAGGTTATGACATGAATGCACACATAGGTTTTATGGGTTTTACAAATGTGTAAATTGGTTGTGTTTTTAGAATTTAGAGATTTTAGTGCCGGCTGCTTCACAATGCTGTCTCGAATTGCCCCTCGGGGACTAATAAAGTTGTCTTGAGTCTTGAGATGAAAAACTCCATCTTGAATTTGGAACTTTGATTTTCAAAAGCTGTTCTAAAACCAGTCTCATAAGTAATGTTTTATTTTGCTCCTCTAATTAATTGTTTCAGCGTTAAGCTTTTCCTCCTATTTGAAGGAAAGGTTTTTATCTTTTGCTGCTCTGTGATTGTTTAAAAAATACAAAGTCTAACTGTTCTAAAGGATTTTGTATTTTTGTTTAAAGATATGTATTACAGGGTATCTGCGGGTCCTTAAAACGTCTTAAATTTGCTTTTCCAAATTTAAGGCCTTCAAAATCCTTAAAAATGACAAATAATCCTTAAATACAGTTTCCAAAGGTCTTAAATGTCCAAAGACCCAAAGAACAAGATTCTTTTATTTCTATAAAACTTTCATAAATTTCTAGTTGGTGTTCAGCATTTTTTGTGTATGATATTGGCATAAGCGGAACCGTACACATTCAGCTGGTTGTTAAAGGGGGATATTTTTAGATGAGCACATTAGCTGGTTAAGCTAGTGGGAGCTTGCGCCATGGGGAAGTGCAAGTTTAATGGTAACTGGATGGCTAATGCCATGTTCGCGACGTGGTTGGCACCGGTTCCAGGCAATAGCTGGAAATCATAGCTTAAATTTAATTTTAAAAAATTGCTTAAATTTGGTCAAAGTGGCCTTAAAAAGGGTCTTAAAAAGTCATAAATTTGGCTCCCTTAAACCTGCAGATACCCTGGTTTTAGGATCTATTAACTGACAAATATCTTGTTTTTTTTTCTTGTGCACTTCAACACCAATGCTTCATGTAAAAATCTGTATTTACATGATATAAAATCACTGTTCATATACTAAAAACACCATCAAATAAACAGGTGACCACTTAGTCTTGTTTTTTTTCCTTTGGACCAACCAGTTTTTTGTGTAAAACAGCTTTCAGGTTTTTTAATAACTTTTCTTAAATTTTCAATTAACGATAAGTGGTCTGTATTTGATACAGCTCCTTTTAGTGTTCTACAACCCCCCAAGACATTTTACAACACAGTCATTCAAACATTCACACACTGATGGTGATAAGCTACTTTGTAGCCACAGCTGCCCTGGGGCTCACTGACAAAAGCTAGGCTGCTGTACACTGACACCACTGGTCCCTCCGACCACCATAAGAAGGCAAGGCGGGTTAAGTGCCCAAGGACACAATTCCAACAGATGGGGGCTCGAACCTGCAACCCGCTGGTTACGAGGTAGGCTCCTAAGCTCTTGGTTCTGGTTTATAGGGCCTTACATGGACAAGCACAATGGTAATCTTCTTAGTCCCTACACCCCCAGCAGGTCCCTGAGGTCAAGTGACCAAAGCCTACTGGTTGTGCAGCACCAGGCTAAAGACCAAAGGTGACAGATCATTTGCTGCTGTGGCCCCCAGACTCTTGACCTCTCTCCCCCCAAGCCTGAAACTCGACGCAAACAGATCCACCATACTTCCCTCACTGCCATCCCCTCACACAGAGCTCCCCAGCCTCTGAGGGAAGCATCTCTGGTCACTACCATACGCTTGGACACCCACCCAGTTGTAGAACCCTACAGTGAAACAACACTGGTTCTCTCCATGAGAGAAGAGCCACTATGCAGGCCCTGGTGATGATTAACGTCATGAACTGATGTAAGGTACAAAGATGGTGAGAGTGGACCAAACGCTGGGAATGCTGCATCCTTAATAGGCAGAGGACTACAGCTAGAGGAAGCCATCATGCCTAACAGCTGTATGACTGTGTGGCGGAGTGACAGTTTGGCTCCCAGCCGGAAACGGACCATGATGCAGTCGTGGAGCGAGACTTATCTGGTTGTCCAAGAGGCACGCCCTGCTTGACCAAGGGCAAATTTTTAGTCCGAGGAAACTTAGCAGGTTCCAACATGGTGCTCATGGGGAGACAGTGGAGCGGTATAGAAAGGAAAGAAAAAGGCAGAAAGCCAAAAGAGCCATGAAAAGATTGGTGGGCACCAGCGTGATTAGATGCGTCTCCAGCCAGGCCTCACAGAGGCGTGATGTCCCGTGGTACCTTTGTTGTACTTTGAGTGAATCGACTGAAAGGGAACACAGCTTTTACATTTTTTTGGTAAAAAGGATCTTGTTAAGTCAGAAAAACAGAGCCTTTCCCTTTTTTCAGGTGAATGCAATTTGCTTTAAAAAATGATTAATATAAGTGACCATAAGCTTAAGCAGTTTTCTTTTTTCCCTGAATAATTAAGTTTTTATGCATGTTTATGTTGTTAAATCAAAGACATCTGGAGTCAGGTGGGATGGTAATTGTTGTGTTTTGGGCTCTGAAGCTGAAAAGGGTGGGAAACGCTGCTTTAGATGAAACATTCTGTAATCCTACGGATTCCATTCATTGCTCATTTATTACATGTTTGCATCGCTAAGTTGAGCTTAACACCTCGTATAACCCCACTCAAAAGAGACCTAACTATCCCTTTAATGTCTCCAACACCTACAACGTGGAATATAGTCCTAAATGAGCTGATTAAAGAGGACTTTGGACACCCGGAGATAAACTTTGACTCATGATTACCGAGCTGATAAATCTCACCGCTGGGAGAGATTTCTATCTGTGACTTTGTGCCAGACTTTAAGCAACAAGCACAGAGAGTGAAACAGTCACAGGTTAGCTCCTCCCTAACCCAATTAAAGCCTTTAATACAGGTGAGAGGAGACGTGGCACCAACCATCTATCAGACAAGCATCTCTCTCTAACTTAACCTCCTGCAGTGAACATGAGGACGCTTCAGGAAAAGATCATCATCCTCTCTGTTCTGTCCCTAATGTGCATCTCTCAGGTGGGCTCATCTGTATGATGTTTACATTTTTTCTCCATTGCAGACAATTTTTTTAAATAAATGTTCTTGAATTTGCCTCCACAGGTGAATGCACTACCTGTTCCCGATGACTGGAACAACTTGATCCACCGAACCAAGCGATCCCTGCTGTGGCGCTGGAACAGTCTGAAGCCGGTAGGATCCAGCTGCAGAGATCACTTGGAGTGTGGAACAAAGAACTGCAGGTAAAGCTGAGTTTTACACAAGAAAGCATCATGCCCAGTTCCAACTTTGATAGAACTGTTTGAAAGTTGTGTTTATGTGCATTTTGCATGTCGCTGGCAAATTCAGAAAAACAAAGCTGCTATTGAGTTACTTCTTATATTTTTTTCAGGAAATACATCTGTTGCTTCTGATGTTCTAAACTGAAAAAAGACACACAGACCTATTTCTGTCAGGGGAACAACACAACAAAAATCTTCATGGACCAACTTACTGTTCTTTGACCAGCTGTCTCGGTGGGAGTTTTTTCGACCCTGCTTGTACGTTTAACTGGAGCAAAACAAAATAACAAAGCTGTAAAAGCTGACAACGCGTGGGTCAAATGTCATCTTTAATAGTTGTTTTCTGCAACATCAGGCAGGCTGTGTTATCTGAGTGTGTGTTTTGATAAGAAAATACAAGCATCCAGTCTAAGTTTGTGAGCTGTGAATTTATTGGATTATTTTGTTTTTATTGTGTATTTATTTGTATATTTTGTAAATGATGTAAATATTCAAATATACTAACACTCTTTCAAGAAATTGGATTCCTTGATCTCCTCTTTTCCCCCTAAACTGTACAGAAAATAAAAAAATGTCCTCAATCTCTTCAACTCTTTAAAATGAGCAGTATGTAAGAATGACATACTGTGGTTAAATGTGGCTACTGTCCATTTTCTAAGCAACAAGACCCTCTCTCCCTCCTGTTCACGAGTCTCCTGGCCATTGCCAGTTACGAATCAGCACCAGAAGATTCTAGATGACAAGCAAAAACAAGTCATAAGCTGATGAGTAGATAAGTGCATTGCCATATACTTGATAAATAAACAGAATGGAGGTTGAAAGGCTGGCGTCCTGCTGCAGCCACAACAACTTGGTGTCAAATGCACAGAAGACAGCAGAGGTTGTTGTGGACTTCATGTCGCCCCCCATAACCATGACACTTCCATCACGGTGGTGGACTCATGTCGCTTCCTGGGCACCACCATCACCCGGGACGTCAAGTGGGAGCCCACCATCACCTCCGTCATAAAAAAGGCCCAGCAGAAGATGTACTTCCTAAGGCAGCTGAAAAAATTCAACCTACCAGTACAGTCGATGCAGCAGTTCTACTCTGCAGTCATCAAGTACGTTCTCACCTCTTCAATCACCGTGTGGTATGCTGGAGAACTGAAATAGGGGAACCACCACCCCGGTCTGCCAATCCAGTGGAACTGCCACCAATGCCCACGCAATACTGCAGAGCCGCGTCAACCAACACAGCTCTACACCATCCAGAGCCTTAAGGAACTCTGCGTGTGTCTCACCCACCCCCGGGACCTTGCCACCAAGGAGCTTTTGACCACCTCAGTGACCTCGGCCCCAGAGATTAGAGAGTCCAACCCAAAGTCCCCAGACTCTGCTTCTTCACTGGAAGACGTGCCGATGGGATTAAGGAGGTCTTCCAAATACTCCGCCCACTGATCAACAATGTTCCGAGTAGAGGTCAGCAGCACTCCGCCCTCACTGTAAACAGTGTTGGTAGCACTGCTTTCCCCTCCTGAGACGCTAGATAGTGGACCAGAATCTCCTTGATGCCATATGGAAGTCTTGCTGCATCGTCTCACCAAACTCCTCCCACGCCCGGGTTTTTGCCTCCACGACCACCCGAGCTGCATTCTGCTTGGACTGCCACTCATCAGCTGCCTCTGGACTCCCACAGGCCAAAAGACTAGATAGGACTTTTCAGCTTGACAGCATTCCTATTCGCCGATGTCCACCAGCGGGTTCAGGGGTTGCCACCACGACAGGCACTGACGGCCCTGCAGGCGCAGTTCCGGTCAGCCACCTCAACAAAGGAAGCATGGAACATGACCCACTTGGTCTCAATGTCCCCTGCTTCCCTGGGGACATGTTCGAAACCCTGTCGGAGATGGGAATTGCAGCTCTTTCTCACAGGAGACTCCACCAGACGTTCCCAGCATACCCTCACAATACGTTAAAGATGTTTAAGTATTTGAATTTTGCAGCAAATTAAATGTTTATTGAAATATGTCAAGCCTTTGCTGGAAATGGAAGATTTCAACAGAATGCACAGGAGCCATGCCCCTCCTCCACACCCCTCTACCCCCACCTGCACCCCTTTGCTGGAAAGTGAACACACATCTTTCATCTGAATATTTGTAAAGCTATTTGTTCCTTAAGTTCATGCATGCTAGCACCAACTTGCTCACACAGACACATGTCAAACTGCCATTTTCAGAATGAGCTGGTCTTTTTTCAGTAAAGACTGATTTTTTGGAGGAACACTGTAGAAACACAATAACCAAAAACTCTGAACTCACACATACAAATTATTGTATGGCATCTCTAAATAACACACAAAGCATTTTTGTGTGAAATTTGTATTTTAATATCCAGTCAGAGGTAAAATAAATATAATCAAATTCTTTTATTTGAATGCAGTGTCAGTCCTTGCGCTCCTATATATGAGGTGAATGTGCAATCTAGTGGGAAACATTAAATAATAAAAATAAACATTGAATGTGTGACTGGTCTGGGAACCCAGACAGAATAATAAAAAAAGGGAAAGATGGATCGCAAGATGGATAGGCGGATTGGTGCTGCGTCTGCAGTGAGGCGGGCGTTGTACCGGTCTGTAATGGTGAAGAGAGAGCTGAGCCTGGAGACAAAGCTCTTGATTTACCGGTCATTCTACGTTCCTGCCTAAGGTCACGAGCTTTGGGTAGTGACTGAAAGAGCGAGATCTCAGATACAAGCGGCTGAAATGAGTTTTCTCCACAGGGCGTCTAGTCTCACCCTTACAGATAGGGTGAGAAGCCTGGTCATCTGGGAGGGGCTCGGAGAACATCCGTTGCTCCTCCACATCGAGAGGAGCCAATTGAGGTCGCTTGGGCATCTGGTCAGGATGCCTCCTGAACACCTTCCATGAGGTTTTGTGATTCAATTCATTTCAAGTTTATTTATATAGCGCCAAATCACTACAAGAGTTATCTCAAGGCACTTCACATAGTAAACATTCTTAACCGCTGGGCACATCCAACCAAGAGGAGACCTAAAGGAAGACACAAGACACGTTGGAGGGACTATGTTCTCACAGCTGGCCAGGGAACGCTTTAGGGTTCTACCAGAAGAGCTGGCTGGGGAGAGGGAAGTCTGGGTCTCTCGATAGGCTGTTGACCCCGCAACCCACTTCCAAATAAGCAGAAAAGAATGGGTGGATGTATGCTAATATGTAGGCTTATTAGAATTTATATATATACATACATGGGAGCCAATGGCACACAAAAATATATGCTAAATCAAAAATATATTCTGCATTAAATTACATGGTGTAAGTAAATTAAAAATGTATATATTTTGGCAATTTCTCAAAAAATACACATCCTGCAAACAATAGATAAATTGCAAAGCAAAGAGTATTCACAACAACACACCTGTCTGCGCAAAATAAAGCACCAAGAGTGCAAAAGGGTTAAACCTTGAAACTTGTAGTGAAAGTCCAACAACTGAAGCATGTAAAGAAATCATGAAAATTTAGAACTACAGTTAAAACATTTTAGCTGTTTTATTGTTTTCTTTTCTTTTTTCATTTTTGCGCGTTTCTACCTTGTGTCTTGGATACGTTTAGGTGCTGAATCCTCCGTCTCTTCTGATTGGCTGAAGCCGCCGTGACGCAGCATCTCGTCCAGCCTGAAGGGTGCTAAGGCTGCGTTGTGGTGGGGACCCGGTTCGGTATCGGACCGGTCTGTCTCACCATAAGATCCGTTTATACGGAATAGAGAACACACCAAGTTTCTGACTAGAGGGTATCTTAGCTGAGGCTCAAACGTTTTCCCCCAAAAGCTTTTTACATAATTTAGGATCAAATGAGCAAGAAGAGGATGGATCCCCTCTACTGATGGCTGATTTAAAGTAGGTTTGTTTGTTTATAAACGTTTCCGCAAAGATATGACCAGTTATTTATTTATTTGTGTTTTTTCCCCCCATCCCCTTTTATCGTTGTGTGCTACTAGATTTTTGCATTTAAGTGCATGCGCTTTCCATCTTGTTGGCAAGCCTGTTTCCTTCTTACAGTAATTGTAAAAACACTTGAGACCTAATGTTTTTTACCGTTGCAGAGAAAATATAGATCTAGATGTGACCAGATCAACTTAACCAAATGATTCGATTAAGCAAATAAAAAAAGTATTTAGTTCAAGCTGTGTGAGAAAATTTAGATTTTGCTGCTTCCATGGACATTTAAAGAGCAGATAGCCAGCTGATGATGATATGTTTCACACGATTAGTGATAGTATCTGTAAAACAAGATGTTTCATAGTCTGGTGCGTCCAGGTCGGTGTTGATGGAAAGGTGAAAAGACAATTAATATTCTTAGAGAAGCAGTTTTTTCACTTCCAAACAAACTGGCGTCCATCATTCTCCAGTAAAAGAATAAAGATTCACAAGGAGGAAAAAATTCAAGATAGCTGCTGGGCTTCCCTACAAAAGGATGTTTCCACACATTTACCCAAATGTAAGATGCTTGGAGAGATGGTAAAATACTCAAGAGTGACAATTCACACTCTGCAGACCTCATTTATCATGATGAAATGTTTATGTTGTAAAATTATTTATCCTTGAGTCAAAATGTCCCATTGCAATTTTCTCGTTGTTGAGTGAAGTCAGATAACAGCCAGCCCCAGACTCTGCTTTTATATAACCATGTGCCCTTCCATCACATTAAACAACAGCCTTGAAGTTACAAACATCCAGAGAAACTGTTCACTTTATCATCTAAACTTCTGCATGCTCCAGTGAGAGGCTGTTCAGCAGACCGCCGATCTCTACGCTGGCCTACTTTCTGAGGGATTTAAACAACTGGAGATGAGTAGGAGGAGAATTCAAGATTCTAAAAGTCTCGTCCCACCTTATCACCACTGTAATCCTGATTAGGAAAAGGAGAAATAAAAAGGCGATTTGATTTAAAGATGTAATATAATACAGACATTTCAGGTCGAAATGTCTGTATTATATTACATCCTCTGAAGCACACACACACGCACGCACGCACGCACGCGCGCGTGCACACACACACACACACACACACACACACACACACACACACACACACACACACACACACACACACACACACACACACACACACACACACACTGTGCCTTAGGAAGACCCCGACCCTCTAAAGCCCAACCTGTTCTATTTATATGGAGGCTTCAGCTCAAAAATTGTTCTTCAGCTCCTGCAACTCCCTTAAACTGTTAATGCTGCAGAAACCTTCCACGTCTGCATTTAGCCAAGGCAGTGAAAGACAAGAAAACAGCCCAATCGTAAAATCTAATTTTGAAATCAACGTGACAACCTAAAACAGTAGATGTTAAAATATGTTTTAAATGCACAAATAAAAGTTTGATCAAATAAAAGTTTGATAAAAAAAAAAATTAAAAAACAAAGTTAAAAGGTGCAGCCATGAACGAAACTGTCAGCAAGCAAGGTAGAAAGAAACCTTTTCTGTGTTTTCAAAAAGAACCAAAAATGGATTTCAAACGTGCAGCATTAGAAACCATCACTCAAAGGCAGATGAATCTATTTTCTATTTAAATTTGAATTTTAAGTGATAATGTGTATTTTCTCTGGCAATAGGGGGCAATACAAATCAAATCAGATTTTATTTATGAAGCGCTTTTCAAGCAAAATGCAACTCAAAATGCTTTACAGAATTAAAATGACCCCAAATTCCCATAACTGTTTCAAAACATTAACACACACACACACACACACACACACACACACACACACACACACACACACACACACACACACACACACACACACACACACACACACACACACTAGTAAAAATGTATATTCGGCTGAGTCCAGATGAGCCAAGTAAGGTAAGGCTAGGAAACGCCATCAGAGGAGCCGTCTGCCCCGGCAGCATCAGGTCTTCCACAGCAACTAAGTCAGGGCGCTCAGAGGAGGGGGAGCATAGACCCCCACCTCCACTTAAACACTACCTGTAGAGCACCCAGGAAGCAACAGTCGACCACCGCCCCTGGGGCAGAGGGCCCCTACAGAGAAAACACTGGATTAAAATGAGTAAAAATATGAAAATAAAAGAGCTAATATAAATGACAAATGTAAGAAAATAAATTATAAATAAAATCATATGGACAGTCAAATAATATTATTATTAAATAATGAAACTGTGCTAAAATATGATCATATAAAACATGCTAAGCAAGCAATAACATATAATCATGTAAAATGAGAAATAAAACTATAATAAATAATTAGATGAAAGCTAACCTAAATAGATGGGTCTTGAGCCTGGACTTAAAAACATGAACGTTCTCAGTGGCCCTGAGGTCCTCCGGCAGATCGTTCCAGAGGCGAAGGCTGTAATACTGGAAGGACGCCTCGCCGTGAGTGTGTGTCCTGACTTTAGGGATGACCAGGAGACGCCTGCCAGAGGAGCGCAGAGGCCGTGAGGGTTCACATGGTAAAAGCAGTTCTGAGAGATAAGAAGGCCTAAGACCAGTAGGACACTTAAAAACCATTAGAAGAACCTTAAAATTGATCCAGAAACATACAGAGAGCCAATGCAATGATTCTAAAACCAGTGTAATGTGCTCCCGCCTCCTGGTCTTCATCAGGGCACGTTCCACTGAATTTTGTAGATACCTAAATCGTTGCAAGCAAGCGGTATTTCAGTGGCCCAATCCCAATACTCGCACTTCCACACTTGCATCCTTCAATTCTGCAATCCCGACCAGGGGTGCGAGTGTGTGGGGTGTCCCAATTCTCAAGTACAGAAGTTGATCACGCCCTTTTGCGCCCTTGATTTCTTCACCCAATGATGACTCACCCAAGTCTGCATCGATGAAGACTTGGGTAAAGGGTTTTACCCATAATCCATTGCAGTGGGAGACAAGGCCCAAGTGCCTTTTCTGAAAATATTTATTTTCTAATTAAAGTTGTTCATTTTAGGACGATTAATTGATGTTCTGAATGTTTTAGACAAAGCAGCAATAAATGTAGATTTATTTCAAATAATTGTTTGCTTGTTTGATCGTCTCATTTACAACGGCGATCTGGCCAAGAGGCAGCAGCAACAGACACATAGTAACCTTTACATCAAAGACAAACAGGTAAGATAAAAACCAACAAGATTAGAATAAGATAACACAATTAAACATAAAGACAAAGGACTGTTCTCATTTATATGTACAAGCAATCAAAACAGACTTAAAACAGTCTCGTCTCGTCTTCCTCCGCTTATCCGGGTCCGGGTCGCGGGGGCAGCATCCCAACTAGGGAGCTCCAGGCCGTCCTCTCCCCGGCCTTGTCCACCAGCTCCTCCGGCAGGACCCCAAGGCGTTCCCGGACCAGATTGGAGATGTAACTTCTCCAACGTGTCCTGGGTCGACCCGGGGGCCTTCTGCCGGCAGGACATGCCCGAAACACCTCCCCAGGGAGGCGTCCAGGAGGCATCCTGACCAGATGCCCAAACCACCTCAACTGGCTCCTTTCGATCCGGAGGAGCAGCGGTTCTACTCCGAGTCCCTCCCGAATGTCCGAGCTCCTCACCCTATCTCTAAGGCTGAGCCCGGCCACCCTACGGAGGAAACTCATTTCGGCCGCTTGTATCCGCGATCTCGTTCTTTCGGTCATTACCCAAAGCTCATGACCATAGGTGAGGATTGGGACGTAGATCGACCGGTAAATCGAGAGCCTGGCTTTCTGGCTCAGCTCCCTCTTCCCCACGACAGATCGGCTCAGCGTCCGCATCACTGCAGAGGAAGGCAGCAACTCGCTCACACTGTTTACAGTGGGGATGGGGAGCTGCTGACGTCAACTGAGGCTATAGTCGGACGGTGGAAGGAATACTTTGAGGAGCTCCTCAATCCCACCAATGCGCATTCCGAGGAGGAACCAGAGCTGGGAGGCCTGGGGATGGACTGTCCGATCTCGGGGGCAGAAGTTGCTGAGGTAGTCAAACAACTACACAGCGGCGGAGCCCCGGGGGCGGATGAGGTTCGTCCTGGGTATCTCAAGGCTATGGATGTTGTAGGGCTGTCATGGTTGACACGTCTCTACAACATTGCGTGGTCATCGGGGGCAGTTCCTAGGGAGTGGCAGACCGGGGTGGTGGTCCCCATCTTTAAGAAGGGTGACCTGAGGGTGTGTTCCAACTATAGGGGGATCACACTCCTCAGCCTCCCTGGAAAGGTCTACTCCAAGGTACTGGAGAGGAGGGTCCGATCGATAGTTGAATCTCAGATAGAGGAGGAGCAATGTGGTTTTCGTCCTGGCCGTGGAACTGTGGACCAGCTCTATACCCTTGCAAGGGTGATGGAGGGGGCATGGGAGTTTGCCCAACCAATCCACATGTGCTTTGTGGATTTGGAGAAGGCTTATGACCGTGTCCCCAGGGGCACCCTGTGGGGGACGCTCCAGGAGTATGGGGTGGGTGGCTTTCTGTTAAGGGCCATTCAGTCCCTTTACCAGAGGAGCGTGAGTTTGGTCCGCATAGCCGGTAGTAAGTCGGACCTGTTCCCAGTGAGGGTTGGACTCCGCCAGGGCTGCCCTTTGTCACCGGTTCTGTTCATCACATTTATGGACAGAATTTCTAGACGCAGCCGTGGTGTGGAGTGTGTCGAGTTTGGTGGCAGGAGAATCTCGTCTCTGCTTTTTGCGGATGATGTGGTCCTCCTAGCTTCATCCAGCTCTGACCTTCAGCTCTTGCTGGGTAGGTTCGCGGCCGAATGTGAAGCGGCTGGGATGAGGATCAGCACCTCCAGATCTGAGACCATGGTTCTCGACCGGAAAAGGGTGGCTTGCCACCTCCGGGTCGGGGGAGAGGTCCTACCTCAAGTGGAGGAGTTTAAGTATCTCGGGGTCTTGTTCACGACTTAAAACAGTCTTTAAGTAATCAGAAGCACATTGATCAGAAACTATTCATTGCAATGAATTATTGAAGTTAGATAATGGAATGTAGGTAGTGAGCTTTTGTGATTTTTGCAGCTCATTCCAGTCGTTGGAAGCATCAAACTGGAATGAGGAGCGGCCAAAGGAGGTGCAAGCTTTGGGAATGACCATAGACATTAAGTTACTGGAACATAAATTGTGTTGGTTGTTGGAAGTGATGAGCAATGAGAGAAGATATGTTGGTGTTATACCGATGATTGTTTTGTATATGAACTGATACCAATGTAACACCCTGCAGGAATGGACATCGAGCTTATGAAAAAGTTTTTTGGAAGCATTCCTATAAATGATGCCACTGTACTCTAAGATGGGAAGGATTGTCATTTTTACAATCCCGGCATGCGCTGCAGTCGATGACGCAATGCTCCCTGCCCCAATTCTGCAATTATTTGCACACTTGTGTACCATGCACTCGAAGCCTTACTGCACACTTTCTCCAAGTGCTCTTCACAGAAGACCGTAGAGTGCAGTGTGAGTGTTTAGGGTTGGGCTCGTGTCCATGTAAGACCTTACCAACGGATGGCCATTAGGGTCAAAAATCCCTGGGAGAGTAACCTCCAGCAAAATGACGAGCACATCAGACTCCCTTTCATCACTGGCATCAAGCGAAGAGGTAAATGTGTAAAACAACATCTATGAATGGAGAAAGTTTTGTAACCGCTTGTTAAAAATCAGTAAATGTGTTTAGTCCTCACAGGCTCACATAGAAGAAAACATGGCGTTGCCTAGAGACTTAGACCCGCTCCCATGTAATGTAGACCCTATTTTTATGGTTAAATGTTACAAAGCCGCCAATAATTTCCAACAACTGGGCATCATTTCCTTTATTTCGAACAACATTTGAATGGATATTTCCAGAGATTAAAGGTAAAAACTACACATTGTCTCTTTAAATGTTACCAGAGTTTGGGGCACATTTCAGGTCAGGAAACCGGTTCCGTCTGTGTGCAGCATGGAAGATAAAAACAGCCAGAAACATGTTTCTGTTTCTTAGATTTTAATGTGAAGTGTGGCCACAGGGAAGAATTTAATTGGTTAAGTTGTGTTTGTTCGAAAACGGCACCATTTTGGAATGAGAACATTATTGTAAAGGGTTTTTCTGACTCTGGAAATGCTGCTTACCGACCCCAGAGCAGGGATGCTGTCTTCGGGACACAAACTGAAGAATGTAGGAAGTCTGGTGACAAACAGAAGTGCAGAAGTTGCTTTTCTCCTCTATGTAAGGCTGTTTCAAACCATGTCTGTTGCTGTGTTTTATCTGTTTGCTTTTTTCATGCTGAATGTTCTGAATGCAGTACTTGATTGACCTGAGGTAATGTGTGAGAGTATTTACATCTTAGCGGTGCCAGTGGAGCGTCTCTGCAGTGCAGCTGCCCCAGTTACAGAGCAGCTGACAAACTATGGGAGACGGTGGTTGGCCCGAGCAGGCAGAGGAGGGCTTTATTATTAATTGACTGAATTATGGAGTGTGTGCCGTGGGGCCAGAGGCGAACAACACATGAGGACTCCAAGCACGGTGGGTGCAGACCGTGACAGCGGCTCGCTTTACTTTTTTCTTTAGTTGTGATGGTTTAGTTGGAATGTTTGGTATTCAAATTTTCACATTTTCTTTTGAAGCACCAGGAACTCTAATTAGGTCTCTGGGGCGATGGTTCTGTTGCGTCCAAAACTGGAAAATAACAATGCTAGCAACACGTGCTGTGTTTACCCCTGAATCTGTTTGAGTAATGAGGCTTGAATCACAAAGACTCGTGAGGCTAGAAAATGACAAAAAATGATTGAAACCTAATTTTACAACATTTTCTGTTCAAGAGTTCTGTTTCAAAGGAAAGCTCTTGTTAAATGCAACATCTCAGTCCATCTTTTGAAATTGTACCTTTCTGCTGCTACTAACTAACTTACTCTTTCATGTGGTTGTAGGAAGATGGGAACATAGTCCATGATCCAGCGTACTCCAGCAGCATGATTGGAGCTTCATCCAGTCTCTCTGGTGACACCCTGATAGCGTGCCACTTCCCTGTGGTGCAGCTTCCCACCTGGCAGCTTCCTGTCCGGACCCCGTGCAGCTCAGCCAAGAGACCTGGCCGGCTGTGCTCCGCAGGCCTGACCCGGGCTGCCTCCCTCCCAGAGCAAGCCACGCTCAGCCGAGAGTATCCCTTCGCAGGTGGAGGAAGACGTTTTTCCAGCAGCTACGGTATTCTCAATGAAGATTGGGCAGAAGAGGAAGGAACTAGCGACAGCAGCGGGCGGGACGACTCCACGTCATCACCAGAGGAGACTAGTTCCCACCTGAGGAAGGAAAACACACAGCTGCGCTCACACAACTCATTCCTTCCTAACACAGAGCTAGAGGAGGATGAGGATAGTGATGGAGACAATCTCCACAGATATCACGAGGATTCATCTTTTGTGTTACATGGTATGTCCAACTGGTCACTTAGTAATGGTGATGTAAACTACACACTGCCTGATGGGGACATGGACAGCGAATGGGGCAATGAAGGGATGATGCTGGGGATGGAGAGGGAGCCGGACGTCCAGATGGACTCGCTGCTGCGTGAGTGCCAGTTCCATGTGAGCAGATCCGGCACCAGTCTGACCTCTTGTTTGGAGCAGGGCTCCGTCAGACTGCAAGAAAACATGTCCCGCTGCATCTACAGCCAGCACAGATGTTCCCCAGAGCTGCCGCCCAACAGCGACTCCTCCTGCAACAGCTCTGACGGTGTTTTGGTGAACTTCTGCACCATCTACAACAAGAGCAATAACCCTGCCACCCCCCATGATCTCAGCAACCCTGCACTTCACCCCTCCCACTCATCTGAGGGATCTGTGTTCCTCAGCCTTCAGCCTGTTCCTCAAAGCGCAGCACACGCCGACATGGCTGTGTCCTCCCACCCACAACAGGACGTTGACATAATTCTCTCTGGGTCCTGTTGTTCTTCTCAAGGCCTGGACTCCAACTGCAACCTCTACTCTCTGGAGCCTCCTCCTCCAGGTCTCTCCTCTCTAGAAGTTTCTGATCTGGCTGCTTGTCTGCAAGGACAGGCCTCCCTGGCCATGGAGGCCAACCAGAAATACTACAAGCTAGTGACTTGTGACCTTTCCTCCCAGTCACCCAGCCCTGCCTGGTCCAGCCTCACCAGCTGCCTGCCCGAGGGGCCAGGCAGAATCAGCCCCTTCCTTCCTCCTGTCGACTCTAAGAAAGAAGTACAAGATGGTGAAGTCAAGAAGGTAGGCTGGAAAGAAGTCATCTCTAAGCACTTTTTATTTATTAGTACCAAAATATATGCATATTAGCTCAGATATACAGAAATTAGCTACAAATAAACAGAACCTCGCTTAAATATTCAGAAATTAACTAAAACAGACAGAAGTTTGCCTACATATACAGAAAGTATATAAAACATACAAAATGCTGTACTGTGCATGCTTTCTGGGTGCTCTAATGTTGGTCAAAGTATGCAGTTACAGATGCAAATCAGTTCGATTCTGAGAAACGAGGATCACATCTGCACTGGAAGCAGATCAGTAAATCAGAAAACAGAAAATGAGCTATCATCACATTTCACTGCTGATGTTGACAGCTCTCTGTTTTCTTTTACAGGCATGTGATCACCCCGTTGCTACTACCTCCACTGACAAAACCCTCAGTTGGAGGCAGCATACAGACAGCGTGCAGATCCTCACCCACTCTCCCGTTCTGTGTAGCTCACAGAGCAGGAGACGCCGAGAGGCAGGAGCCAGATCCACTCAGCCATCTGGGTCTAAAAAGTATCACCACCATGATGCAGATGACAGAGGTAGGAGAGAAACAGGATTTTTGTTGCAAGAGAATATTAAAAGCACATTCCTACTTAATTAGTAATTAAATCTAACGCATATAATTGTTTGTTTTTCTCTTTGTCAGGATTGTCCTCCTTACACAGTAAGCCTCAGAGGCCCACCTCGCTGCCCATCCAGCCGTTTGTTCTGGTCCCCACCGGAAAACCACAGCACCTGGGGGGGCTGCTGGAGCAGTACATCAGTCATAAAAGCAGCAAGCCTGGCAGCTCCCAGAATGGCCTCAAATTCAAGGGGAAAAGTAGCCTGTGTTTGTCTGACCTTAATTCGTCACAAACAGGAAGCAACGGCCTCGTATTCCTCGAGGCTTCGTCCAGCTCGGACACCTGCTCCACCTGCACTCCGAGTCCACAGCGTCCAATCCGCAGACACACATGGAGCCAGTTCAAAAAAAATCACGGCTCCCCAAACACATCAGGACCCAGCCTGGACCCACAGAACGTTAAAGCCACGACTCTGACGCTAAATAAAGCAAGTTCACATGGTGGCAAAACTAACAATCAGTCCAAACTTGTGAAGATTCCCACATGCCAGGACCTAATTTACTTCTCCTCTGAGTCTGAACGTCCAAACGAGTCCACCATCAACCCTGCATACCACTTGACTAGCCCACCAGGACCCCGGTCACCTCTTAAAACCACACCGCAACTGAAGCTCCATCGTGCTGCTCCTGTAGCTGACCCTGGGTTGTTCCACAGCAGTGTTAAAGCTGCCCTCTCTGCAGTGGCTCCTCTCTCCTCCTTAAGCTCCTTCCTCTCCTCAGCCACTTCAGGCCTGCATCCCCAGATAGTCCAGGGCACCGCTGGGCTCGGTTCTAAACAACATCAGAGCCAGTCTTTCATTCTGAGTGACAAGCCTCCTGCAGAGTTCTGCCTTTCCCCCGACACATCGTATGAGTCCATGTCTATCAGTCATCTTCAGAGAAAAGGTGAGCATCAACTCTCTACTGATGCACCTCATTATCTCCTACAAAGGATGGGTTATGGCTGAAACTGTAAACCAGTAGTATAGAAACCAGACCCCTGCTTGTTTGAGTCATCTTGCTAGTGATGAGCTGTTGAGAGAAGCAATAGACTCTCACTGTGCTGCAGCTCTGCCTTCAATACCCTGAAGGGGCTTCCTCTCAAACATGACCTATTTTTAACTCTCCCTGCACAGGATTGGTTCAGCTCTGTAGCCTGTGTGTGTGTGTGTGTGTGTGTGTGTGTGTGTGTGTGTGTGTGTGTGTGTGTGTGTGTGTGTGTGTGTGTGTGTGTGTGTGTGTGTGTGTGTGTGTGTGTGACTAAAATCTCCAAGGAAGTGATGCAGTGGTGCTAATATTTTATATCACACCCAATCATTTTGTTTGAATGTGCCCATGTGGGCTACTTAATGTAAAGCTAATCAGATAAATGTGAATATTTTAGAGCGTTTACTTCAGGATGGTTGCATCTGCAGCCGTGGTCTGGTGGTGTGGCGCTGCAGGCGGCGCCAACACGCATGAAGAATTTACCGTGACATTTGCATGGACGAGTCTGTGTGAGATGAAGAGGGAGAGGCAGAGCAAAGCAAAGGCAACCCTACTGGAATTGGAAAACTGACTCTTTTCATGTTTCTGTTCCTGCACAACGATAATGAACTGCGAAAGCAGTCAGATTTATTTCTGTGCACAGAAGCTATAAAAGAGGGGAAAGGCACATTTCTTTTAGATAAAAACAAGAAAAGAAGAAATCTGCAAAGATTGTAACCAGAATAAACTATTATTGTTAAAGGTGTCCTATATTTTAAAGCCTAATTTACCTTCTTGTTGTTGAATATAGGCAGCTAGGCATGTCTTATGTAGCATTCCAAGTAGCCTGTGCTGTCTCCGACCTGCTTTCCTTTGTAATTTAGTAATGTTGTAAAGGCCATGGAGAAATGGTTCATTCTGAAAAAAGCTGATTAAACATCATGCGTTTAGACAAGCAACCTTAAATTAGCATGAAGAAGAAGTAAAGATCTTTTCTGTAGCGCCTCTCAAGATAAAAATCACGAGGCGGCTTCACAAAAACAAAAAATGTGAAAATATAAAAAAGAATTTAGAAAATGATTAAAAATATTTCATATGAGCAAAAAATAGACAATTGTGATTAAAAATGTAAAGAAAAAGAGAGAGTGAATAGGAAAGAGTGAAATCAGAGGATCTTGAGAAAGGCAGAATTGGTAGAAATAGCAGAACAAGGAGAGGGTGATTGAGGTCACACCAAAACCAGCTTGAACAAGTGAGCTTTCAGCTGCTTTTTAAAGGAGTCCACTGATCTCAGGCTCGGGGAGAGAGCTCCAGAGTCTGGGGGCCACAGCAGCAAATGATCAGTCACCTTTAGCCTGGTGCGCTGCACAACCAGTAGGCTTTGATCACTGGACCTCAGGGACCTGCTGGGGGTGTAGGGACTAAGAAGATCACCAATGTAAGATGGTGCTTGTCCATGTAAGGCCCTAAAGACCAGAACCAGGATCTTGAAATGAACCCTGAAGTTGACTGGCAGCCAGTGAAGCTGGAGGAGAAGCGGGGTGATGTGGGTGTGTTTGGAGGACTTGGTCAGAAGCCGAGCACAGCCATTCTGAACCACCTGTAGACGGTTCAGGGAGGTTCTGCTCAGACACGTGAAAAGAGACTTACAGTGTGAGGAGATGAAGGTGTGGATAACTGTCTCAAGTTCAGAGCGGGACAGAATGGGACTCAGCAACGTTCCTGAGATGGAAGAAGGAAGAGCGAATAAGAGAATTGACATGAGAAAACGAGCATATCTCAGTTAGCATGTCTGCTAATCACAGAACAACTCTAGGCTGAGCTACAACTAGCGCTCGCCAGAGCTACTGGCAATCGGGTGACCTGTCTGTTTGCCACACCCCCAGTGCCGTTTTGGGTGTGTGACTCACGTTGCTAAGGTAAGCTGCAGTTAAAGTTGAAGCAGTGCAAAAGTCGAAAGAGTTTAAAAAAACAGAAACAAACCAACTCTTACAGGAATAAACGTGTGAAAGAGTAAGAGGATTTGTATTTTGAAAAACTGTTTACAATCAACAATGTGGATTCCTACAACCTCAGAGGAAACAAACTGAGCTCTTGACGTTTCATTACTGCCCAAAACATATCACTGAGTAAACGTAGAACTACTTTTACATATTTATAATCAAGTAAAGTAAAAAGTAGCCATCCAAAAACATTACTCCACTAACACAGTCGTTGCTTTTATTTCTGCAAGCCTTAATAAACAAGTTACAAGCAGACGGAAACAATACCTACATGCAGAGGGCTTGTTTGTTTTCATTTTGACAACAGGGTTTTAAAAAATGGTCATCATCATTCCCTCCCATCATTTTCATTTATCAAATAATAATAAATAAAAATTCACTTTTTTTTCTTTTTTTTTTTTCATTTATATTTCGTCTAAACAAACTGACCAGCATGTCCAGCAACATATTAATGTCAAAAATAAACAATTTAGCTTAAAGTAAGAACATTTTACCTGCTGTGTTCTGATTCCGCTGCTGGGCTGTGACCCACCGACACGCTCTGAGATGTTCTCACAGCTCCTCGGCACGCTGAGAGCGAGCTGCACTGATCATGGTGTCCAGGCCAGAGATAATGCTCAGATGTTCTGATGGGAATCTTTTCATGACTGATTTTTTTTACCTCTACGATGTTCCCAGTGCGTGACTTTTAAAATGTCTGCACACCTGCATGCATTGGCGTAATTCCAGTCTGTCAGAATGACCAACAGCTATGAGATTTTTTGGCAAAAAAATTTAATGGTTAAATACAAAAAATATCCAGTTAACGCGACCTCGGCCTACATTTAACTTTTTTTGCCTTCTTGTAAAGATAGCAAGGCAGCCCTTCACAGTTTAACAAGCTCACAACACGTAAAGCCGACCGATACTTTCATTTGTTATACACCCAGCTATCCCATCATGCAGCGAGCTACAGCACCCGATGCGTCATCTGACAAGGGCCAGTGCTAGCTTGAGCTACGGACTTCTTGTTGATAAACTGCAGATAAATGATGTTGTGTTCAGTGACCATAAGTCAGTTTCTTTTCATATCAACCTAAATTCTGAATCTCTTTTACCAGACTCTGCCAAGCAACGACGTATTATCAACAGTTCTACCATTTTAAATTTCTCCTCCCTCTTTGACTTTGTACCTTCTTCCTCTGATGACGTAGAGCTCCTTACCAACTCATTTAATGATCACTGCCTCAAAATTCTAGATCAGGTCGCCCCTTACAAAACCAGCCGCAGTTCCAGTGCCTCCAGTTCTCCCTGGCTGATCAACCAGATTCTTGATCTTTGACACTCCTATAGAAAAGCGGAACGACGGTGGAAGAGGACAGGTTTGGTTGTCCATCGCGAATATTTTAAAGAACTTCTTGAGTCATGCAATGAAGCTGTAGAAAATGCCAGGTCTTCTTTCTTCAGCAACCTCATATGCCAAAATAAGAATAATCCTAAGGTTTTGTTCGATACCATCTCCAGCATCGTGTCTTCTTCTCCGCAGCAGGCTCAGCTTTCTTCAGCTGATGATTGTAACAGATTTCTCCACTTTTTTGCAAACAAGGTGCTGAATCTGAGATCCAGCATTCCACCCCCCCCCCCACCCCACCCCACCCCCACCCTCAGGAGGGGAGCCCCCTCAGTGCTCCGAGTCTTTCACCTCCTTCTCTCCAATTACACTAAATGACTTAACCTCAATAATCAGTCAGATGAAACTCTCATCTCCTATTTTCTATTTTATCACTGCTGTTGTTTTTCAGATGTTTTTATTGGTTAGAGGTATTTGCCCTGATCTTTATCATGTTGTACAGCGCTTTGTGATTTATATCTGTGAAAGGCGCTATATAAATAAACTTTTACTTACTTACTTACTTACTACTGCTAGTGTCCTTGTTGGACATTCTAGCAAGAACTGGCATTATCTACACTAAGACCCACATCTTAAGGTCCGGTCTGACAGAGTAAGGCCAAACACTTCCTCATTCGCAACACACACACACACACGCACACACACACACACGCACGCACGCACACACATAGAGTTACTAGCTTCCGACAGTCATAGAGTCATGGGAGTAAATGGACCAATCAGCACACAGTCTATTTTGTATTCATGACCTGGCTAAGTGGGCTGGACTATGGGGTTGTGTTTGGCCCTTTATCAGGGCTCCTGGGTCATTCTGAGCCCCAACAATATGCTTTATAGAGGCTCAAACAACTGTTTCGACTTGTTAAAAAATGTTGTTCTAGGTCATCTTTAAGTTTTTGCCTTCATAAATAAGCAGAAATAACATTAGATGAACATTATGCTAAAGTGAGATGGACTTTGTAAAACTTGAATCCATCTGCATTTCCAATGTGCGCAGGTCTGCTGAGGTCAGTCAGCAATGCTGTGGATTTGCTCATGGCTCATTTCGGACGCAGCAGAGACCCAGATGAAAAGGTATGACTCAGCAGAACTCAGCACCAGGAACAATGTGTCCAAACAAAAAACATGACACTGAGAGAACAACAAAAGATTCAAACATCCTGTGTCAGCAGGACTTAGAGGGCAGAACAATCTTTAGCTTTCTTCTTCTGTGGCACAGATGCGTCTGGGCAACAGCTCCTACAGTCCCACCGTTTCTGGCCTGGTTCTGGAACACCTGTGTCCCGCCATCCAGAACATTTTAGAAGACGGACTCAGGGATCACCAACTGGATTTCATCATCGGGCAAAGACGTAATCACTCCTGGAATGTGGTGGATATCTCCACTAGAGCGGGTGTGTGTAGGCGTATTTTATTAAGGCGATGGTGGCAGAGAGGTTTACTGCCTACCACGTAACCGGAGGGTTGCAGGTTTGAGTCCCATCTGTTGCAGTCATTGTGTCCTTGGGCAAGACACTTAACCTTGCCAGCCTTGCCTGGTGGAGGTTGGAAAGACCGGTGACACCAGTTTGGTTGTAGAACCCTAGAAGATGCTATATCAAATACAGGCCAGTTACCTTACCACAGCTGATAATTCCTGTCAGCGTGACGTCATGAGAGACCTGTAGCTTTAGGCTGATGTTTTCCCCTCTGTCCTGCAGGTCCATCCGTCAGGGTCCTTCAGAGCCTGGTGTCCAAAATCAAGCACTGTCCTGAGCTCACCAGCCACTGTATGAGACTGAGAGCCTTCCTCATGGGTCTCCTAAAGTAAGAATCAAAGCTGCTAATATAGTCAAAGGAAGTAAAACATCTACTTATGTTGGTTTTATTGTCTCCTACAGCTTGAGGTCTTTGGAGTTCTGGCTCAGTCACCTCCAGAGTCAGACAGGTGAGGACGCAGCCAGACCCTGTTACACTGATCTGTAACTCAGCTTAGCAACAAGGGTTAGCGTCTGTTTAAAAGTCCTCGTGATGCCACTCAGGATCTCTCTGATTGTGCTCAATAATTATTTGGTATACAGACCATTGTTAGCTGACCTGTGAAGTGAACTAGAAAAACAACACAAACAAAAGTAGAGTGGTTTCAGCTAACGTTAAGGCCCCGGGGTAAGGTAACATTTTAGTCCATCCTCCTTTTGTCGTTCAACAAGAGTTGAGTTTTGGAAACTTTGTTTTTTGCTACTTTCTAATATTTTTAGTTGACACTGATAATAAATAATAGATGAATGAGATGCAGAAGTTGAAGCCCAACGGTAGAAGTTTAAGTCCCGCCCCTGACGTGTAAACAAACGGGACAGTTTTCCAGGGTCTCCGTGAGTACGTGAAAGCCTAAACCTTTATTGACACCCAGATTGTTTCCATGTGTGTGGATGCTTCTCCCCAGATGTGGTGACAGCATACTACCACTCCTGGGGGTTCCTGTATGTGTCTCTGGGCCGGGGCCAGCCTCTGTTCCAGGAGCTGCTGCTGCTGCTGCAGCCGCTCTCTGTGTTGCCCTTTGACCTCAACTTGCTCCTGGAGCCACGCCTGCTGGGTCACAGACAGCTGGAGCAGGAAGCTTTCCCAACTCGGCCGTGCTCAGCGCTGCTCGTGACCAGCTGGCCTAAGCTACGAGCTGACAGGAAGTCAGACAGCAGTGATGAAAGTCACCTTAAAGCTTCGCACAATCAGGAACTTTTAAGTTCTCACAGTTCAAGTTGCTGCAAGCAGCAACATGGAAGCAGCAGTCCGTCGGTGGCTTCAATTCCAGAGTTTTCACAAAACAAACCCGATCCTGTGGAAAGAGGAGATCGAGAGGTGGAATTTTGCCAAAATCATGCCGATGTTTGGTTTCAAATCAGCATGGATGGGAAGAAAGATGAGACGAGAGAGGAGAAAGATGGGGAGACCCAAAATACTCCAGTTCAGTTAGAGGAGAGCAGACTGCGCTGGGCCAAACTTTTTAGAGCCAAAAAGAGTTCCCCGCATCCCCCTGGAACACAAGCAACAACGTAAGAACCAGTAAATCATTTTAAAAGTACTGATTTCCCCTTTTCATTTGTGTGATTTATATTTTTATGATTCCCATCTCACTCCCAGGAACAAGCTACCATCCCGTTGGTTCCATTTGGACCGATTGCAGCTCGGCATGCTGGCCCGATCCATCCGCTCTTTGAAGCTAGGTGGAGCTCCGATTCTCAATAACTGCTGAGAGGGAAACCTTGTTCTGAGGAACACAAGACTGGACTGGTCTTTAGTGCATGAAGACACACTCACTGAGCTCAGATTCAGTTCTGAACTGGTAAAAATAAAAGCACAAAGATGCTAAACAAAAGCCACTGACATATTTATCAAGTTTCAAGTTACAGTTACATCAATTTTCTAATACATACACAATGGTTAATATTTAGAAAAATGCTCATAGTAGGTCTGTGATCAGAAGGCTTTTTATAAAATGTGAGCATAACTAAGATGGCAAGTTGAGTTCCAGCTCTAAAATCCTAAACATCACAACGTTTGTGATGTTACATGCAATAAAATACCACTTCAGAACAAACCAGATTCAGAGCATCTTCCCACCAATACATTGATAAATAAAAATCAATAGCAATAATCTGCATCTGTACTCTGAATTATCCAGTTCAGGTGCTCGTGTTCAACTCCCTTGCTTTTAATCTAGACACGTTTGTCAAAAATGTTCAGATTTTTCTCCTGTGCTGAGAACTGATTCCATTGCCAGATGTTACACTCACACACCAGCCCCTTAGGAAGGGGTAACATTATTGTGATTGGTGTTCATTATCAGTATTTTCCCAGCATGGATTCACAGTAGGTGCATGACTTGATGCTTTTCCCTATTGTCTCCTGGCTGTACACATGTTTGCCCTCTGGTGGTTAATTCAGATATAACATGCACATTCATCAAATCATTAATTTTTTTTATGTTAAAAATTGTTTCAGCTTTTTTCATCTGGTTGTTTGAAACCTGTTGAGAATCAGTTTCCATCAATAAAAACCTAATGCATTTAACTGTCTATTTGTTATCCTCCCATGGGTCATGCAGTACTTGTGTCCAAATAAGTGATGCTCTTCCTGATAGATCTCCTAAGGTTCCACGTTATTCCGACCAACGATTCCTCCCCTGTATAGACTTGTATCCTGTGGGATAATGTGCAGTTAGATATGTCTGAGCTTTGGATATAGGAAGTTTTATTACATTTTAAACAAGGCACTTTTTCGGTGGAAAATTATATATTAAAAATCTATACTATAAAGTTGTGGAACACTGAAAAAAACTTTTTTGATGATTATTTCTGATTATAATCAGTCACGCTGAGTTTTTCGTGCAGGCTGAACATGAAAATAGTCTCCACCTATCTCCTGCTGTAGCTTCTGGTAGAAAATAGATTGTGATGTATATTCAGGCTCCAAATGTTTTAGACTAAAATTGCATTTGGATAGCAATTAATGTAAATGTTATCAAATAACAGTTTGTTTATTTGTTTGAAAGTTGTTCATAAAGATTTTTTTTAAGTTGCACAGACAGAACCATTATGCAACACAGCTGCTGACTCAGCAGAATAGGCATGGCAAATGTTAATTATATAGCACATTTCATGCAGAAAGGCAATTCAATGTGCTTTCCAAATAGCAAGAATAGCAAGAATATTAAAAATCAATGTGACAGAAAGTACACACAAGTTAAATTTTGATTTAAAAATTAAAGAAAATGGACAAAGTTAAAGGATGGGTAGTTATTGTGCAGAGCAATCTTTCAACGGCTGATCAATACAATATACAGTAGAATAGAAAATAATAGAGTGGACTTTATTGATCCCACAGTTGGAAATTCACTTGCTACAACAGCACCAACACTTAGAGAAAATAAAAAAATAACAAGATTACAGATAAATACAAAGAAGCAATAAGCTGTTATTGTAACCTTAAACCACTGTAAACAAGGCATAAAAAGGAAACTTGGGTTTCAGCACTATGCAGTATTCTGTAAAGGACACAGACATGGTATGCAAATCTGGTATTGCACAAGTATCGAACACATACTGAGTATTGCACTGATGTTATTGTGTACCAGGATAATGCCAGTACCAGTTAAACTGAGGAGGTATACACTCTTTCTGCAGAGGGGATGAATGACCTATGGTAGCGTTCTGTTTTACATCTGGGATGTCTTAGTCTGCCTCTGAAGGAGCTGTCCATGGTCTCCAGAGTGGAGTGCAGTGGGTGGGAGGAGTTTTCCAAGATGGAGGTCATCTTCCCTAGATAGAACTGAGCTAGCTTTGTGAACTAGCTTGTCAAGTCTCTTCCTGTCTCAGTCAGAGCTGCCTGCACCCCAACACATCAGGTTGAATGACAGAGTCAACAACAGAGTGATGGAAGGATTTTAGCAGATGGGAATTAACTCCGAAGGACCTCAGCCTCCTCAGAAGGTGGAGGTGGCTTTGGCCCTTCTTATACAGAGCATCTGTGTTGTTGGACCAGTTCAGTTTACTGTTGAAGTAAACACCTAGATACTTAAATGTATCCACCACCTCAATGTCTGCATGTTTACTGGTGAATAAGGAGGAGGTTTTTTCTTGAAGTCAATCACTCTTTCCTTTGTATTAACTGGTGTTCAAGCAAAGGTGGTTATGCTTACAGAGTCCACATGCTCCAAGATGACTGACCTGCACTCCTGGTCATTCCCTCAGACACACAGCCGACAATGGCTGAGTCACTGAAGAACTTCTGGAGGTGACAGCTGCTGGTGCTGTAGGTGAAGTCCAAGGTGTAGAAGGTGAAGAGAAAGGGTGAGAACACCATACCCTGTGGAGCTCCCAAACTGTACACAACTACCTCAGATGTACAGTTGTGCAGCCTCACGTACTGTGCTCCCTACAATGCTCCTTGTCTCATTTCGGCACATTTGTGTACTACGCACTCAAAGCCTTACTGCACTTCCTCCAAATGCACTTCACAAAAGACTGTAGGGTGCAGTGCAAGTACTGGGATTGAGCCTTCAAGTTCCGGAAAGTAGAGCACCAGTGTTTGTTTTCTCATGGTACGACAAGGCATTCGTTCATTCCTACCAGAATCCACTTGATTAAACAAGTGTACCACACCTTTAATTAAAAACAGAACGTAGTTTGTAGAGCTCTGTTGAGCTGTGTTGAGATTGTAAAAGTGCTACCATAGAAACTGGAACGTTATGGAGGAATTATAAGATAGTTTTAGAAATCATTCAATACAGAAAACGTTTCCAGATGCTTCTTATTGCCCAGCTCAATATTTTGTTCTTTTTACCCTCAATCCTTTTGAAAAATCAATGTGAATCGTAGTGGTTGTAACTAAGCCTACACCCAAAAACGCTTCACTTGGTTTAAGCTACTGAATAAAAACCTCTAGCATTATAGTGACAGACAGGCATACTGACATAATCTACAAAGTAGGTAAAATCATCCCCAGGTGTGTGTCAGGGATGAGTAAATCTAACCAGTTTGAGAATATCTGTCCAATTTAGAATGCTGTGATACCCAAAATATAAATAAACAAACCAGAGCATCACCACTGACTTCCTAAATGATACATCGGTCCTGGTGGAAGGGTTTTGACTCTTCAAAGGCTCCGAGGTGCTGTACCGGTTTGAGGGCGCTGGTCAAACAGGTAAATTTACAAGTTAATTGTTATTATTAATAAGACTTAGAGTCTCTTTGCCCCACATAAGCTCTACTATTGTTACAGGTCTCCACCTTTTTTTGAAGACATTCTGTTCTAAAATGCAATTCAAACATTTCTGGGAGCTTACCAAAAATCTAAAGGACAAAAAAATAAAAATAAAGCTAAATGTTTTGAACTCCTAAAGGCATCAAATTTCCCTCTAATTAAGCATGGTGAGGTTGGCATTATAATGTGTAAATGTTTCACTGTAACAGAAGAAATCTGACCAAGAAATTGCACCAATAGCTTAATTAGCTTAAGCTGCGGACAGCTTGTATACAGGCGGCTTCAGCTGAACTCTGAGCCAAGAAGAGTGAGTAACTTCCAAAGGAAAGGTGTGGTGGGTGTGCTGGATCACTACCAAGAAGACTTGTTCGTCAAGATGAAGGTGAATCCTGTTCAATGACCTCTCTGACCTTTTTTGGCCCTGTTGTCCTTAGATCAGCTGATTGGCTGCTGTGGTTCTCTGGAACAAGTTGTCTTTCAGTATCAAACACTTCCTGTTTGTAAATTTGTTTTAAAAAGCAGTTATTCCTAACAGAATGTGAGTTTATTCAATATAGATTTTTTACTTTGATTTCAATTATCTTCACCTCTGTGACGTTTGTCTTTGTGGATTTATTAGTGTATAGCACTTTGGATCAACGTGTGCTTCACACACTAATTTAATGGAGATTTAATAAATGTACAAAAATTCTCAAGGTCATTATAATATCATAATTTGCTACTTTTATCTTTGTTACTTTTCTTGTCCAACGCCTTGGGCCCCCTTTGAAGGTGGTGGCACTATATAAATAAAACTTGATTGATTGATAATAATAATAAAGATAGTTTTAAATAGCAGTTAATGATAATTTTCTGTTTTGTTTTTTAGTAAATGAACGGCACAATTTGAGATCAATACAAGAAGTTTTCTTTTTTTTTATTATCCCAACACTGGCCCCTGGCGGTCTTGTTTGGAAAAGCAGCTAAAAAATCTAGATTTAAAAACGGCAACAAATGATCAGATAAAATAAAGCCAAAGACCAGAATACAGCTCATGTGATTCAACAAACATTTAGATAAAAATATTCTATATACATATTCTTAAATAAGAATGTGGATTTTGTTTTTAATTTTAAACAGTATTGCTTTCCCCTTCTCGCCCTAATAACAGCACTTATTATTAGGAAAACATACACACAGTCCATGTCCTTCTCAATAAATTATCACTAATAATAAAAACATTCAGAGACAGACAAACCTGCTGAGAGGTGACCTGGAGTGCCTGTTAGACCTGTTCTGTGCACCGATCAGAAGGTAAGAAGTTTAATCTTCATCTTCTTTGGGTCACTTGTCGACTCTTCCTTATGCAAATTACTGAATCTTTCCACTGCTGGAATAAAAGTTTTGCATGAGAAGGTGTGAAAGATGCTCATTGTGTAAGGTCAGAGGTCATGTGCAGGTTATTTTGCTGTTTTACTGCAGCTTCGCCTCCATTAATGAAGAAAGGAGAGCTAATCTCCCCTGCTCGTGTCCACCACCATCTCCTTTGTTTTAGCCACACTGATGGGGCTTGGCTTGCTTTAACACCCCCTAGTGTTTGTTTTAAATGATTGTCGTAAAAACCAACTAACTCCGCTGCTGTGTGTCCATGTTTTCAAAACAGCGGACAACACGTTAAAGTTATACTCAAAAGTGCAAAAGTGCAAACGCAACATTTGTCTCCGAGTTCTCGCTATTCAGAAAATGCTTTCCTGATCTTGACTCTTGTTTGACCCATCTTTCGGTCGGACGTTCTTTTTTACTTTTGTTTCATTAAAAGATTTCTTTAATGCTGAGGTTTCGCCATGATGAACACAATTCAATAAATGGCAATCATCTCTACTTCCTCTATTCTAATGTGTAAGCATGCATTGCCATAAAGCATCAATGCTTTTTGTGAGATATGTGACTTTGCAAGACCACTCACCAGTCTGGAGAAGCTCAAGTTGCAGATGAGGTACTTTGCCCACAAAGAGCGAAGGGGGCTGAGAGAAAATTCATTCACTCTGTAAAAGATCATTTTAGCACTAACTGGCTCAAGAAAAGGGTTTAAAGGGATATTTTGCAACTTTTTCATATTTTAAATAATTTTCTCGAGCCAGTGTGTGCTAAAATGACCCTTTACAGGGTTAAGCCTGAGTCATGCTTCTCTGTCAGCTCCAAAAGGGAGAGACACGCACGCACGGACGGAGATGTTTTGCCCTCATACTTCTCCGTCTCCTGGGGAGTGTTGCAAAGCAATTCCCCGCCAGGACAACAGAGGGCGTAGCGCTGTTCTGTGGTATCCTGTCATGTATCCGGTCCAAGATAGTGTGTTTATATTGTGTTTTTGTATATAAGAGACTTTTTAACACGGACAAATTTGTCTCTCATTCTCCTCCACCTCTTCATGCACTCGCCACCTCTAAACCCACGTTTTCCGTCATTTCTGTCCACAAATTAAACACTTGCTGTGCACCTCTTTCACTCCTCCAGTCACGGGGGAATTAAACATTCATACTTTTAGAGTTTTTTCGCAAGGTATTCTTCAAGGATCTCGTGTCTGCCGCTAGTTATCCTTGGCTCTCTTTATGTTTTTGAGGGCGCAATGGCGGCGGTGTAGACGACAGCGGTGCCCTGACCAATTACAAGCTTGCATTGTCCGTCTCGACGGACAAATGTTTAGAAAAGAGACCTCGACTCCATCCGTCCTTGCGGGGGCTCTCCAGCAGGCCCGCGAGGATGGATAATGGCGTTGCATGTCTACGCACTGACGCAGAAGCATGACTCAGGCTTTAGTGAAAGGCCACCCAACCCCTGTCGCCCCCTGTGGCCAAATATTCCACTTGCAACTTCAACCTGGCTGGCCGCTCTGGTGGGACGTATAAAATTCTGCTTGAATACCTGGTGCTGCAGTCTGGCTCCAGCAAGTGTCCTCCATGTTTTAGATCATGAACACAGCTGATTTGTTTAACTTAGTGATTAATCATTCCTGTAGACGCTAATGAAGGCTGGGAGACATTTCATTTGTTAGATTAAGCTGTTAAAAAGACGAATGCACAGCGAGGAGAGGTTTTGAATTTGGTTATACTAAATGGACACTAGGAGGTACCAAAAGCAAGCCAAAACTGCTAAGTTCTCGTTTAAACATGTGGAACACAGAAAAACACTGAAAACAAAATTGTTTTTCCTATATGTGATTAAAACGGTCACTCTGACATTAGCGTGAATGTAACAGCAGAGGCCGTCTCAACTAGCAGAAGTTAGCATTAGCAATTCCACCACACAGCAGAGCTCCACCAGGCTTGTGTTATTTGTGGAGATAAAACATGTTTGTGTTTATGTTTATGTGTTTAGCAGACGCTTTTGTCCAAAGCTACTTACAAGTGATAATCGGCCTATTGCCCTTGAGGCTAACAACGACAATAACAACAACAACTTGACATCAGTCATGGAAAGTAGGGAACAAGGAGTGGACAGTAGAGAGGGGGACGGGTGCAGGGAGGGTGCTAGTATAGAAGATGCTCTCTGAAGAGCAGGGTCTTCAGGAGTTTCTTGAAAATTGAAAAGGAAGCGGCTGCTCTGGTAGTGCTTGGTAGGTCATTCCACATTTGTGGAACGATGCATGAGAAGAGTCTGGATTGTCCTGAGCGTGGTGTAGGCACTGCTAGCCGACGATCCTGTGATGACCGGAGCGGCCGGGCCGAGACGTAAGCCTTTGCAAGAGGATTCAGGTAGATGAGAGCCGTACCATCTGCTAGTGTTAGCAATTTGAATTTGATGCGTGCTGCTAGCGGTAGCCAGTGGAGCTCAATGAACAGAGGGGTGACGTGTGCTCTTTTTGGCTGACATGATTGTTGCAAAGCAAACAGGGTCAGTGGTAGAGTCGCGTTGCTGTTAGCCAATCAGAGGCGAGATGTCCAAATATCCAGAAATAAGACCCCAAATCCTGTCGCCTGAAGCTCAGCTGTGATGTGGCTCACTTCTAGCTCTAGAAATGGTGCCCAGGGCTTTCCCCCTTGAGCCTGACTTACAAGGCACTCATTCCTACCAGAGGTATTGATTAAATTAGTGTTCCATACCCTCTGGAGACAGGCGTTGCAGTTTTGCAACAGTTAAAACCTACCTACCTGGTTACTCCACATATGTATTTCATGAGCATTTTTTCACTCAGAAGTATCACTGAAGGACTTAGTTGTTCTTCCTTTTCTCAAAACTTATTTTGAGCCTGAGACGGGTTAAAAATATGAAAAAGTTACTCAGTCATCCTATAAATCATTCTGATCATGCCTTCTCAATATTGAACATGAAGCTCTTTGCACATGCAAAAATCACAGTCAATCATTAACTGTCATAAAAATGCAGCCTGTTTGCCCTTCCAGACTTTAACAGTCTTACTTTTGTGTGTGTTTCCTGGGTTGTGAACCAGTTCAGAGGTCAGGTCAGATCAGATCTGATCCTACCTGGGCCACGTTTTCACCTGGAGAATGCAGACAGGAGTGTCTGTTCAACACATTCCTACTGTTTTAGATCAATCCGGGTTTGTTTGGTTTGCCAATGTGTCGACACAACTCACACTGTTGCAACTGGCTTCTCACAGCTTACCACAATAATGTACACCAGCGGGAGAGTTTCGACACCCTACATTTCTGTAACATTAAGGCATGTAGGCCGTGGAGCTCAGCTCTGTTTCTAGCTCATCTTCAGGACATAATGGGTAGCTTCTAAGTTCTAATAATTTTTCCTTTTGGCTGGTAAACAAATGACAACATCCCGTCTGTGTGATCGTGTCAAGTCTTGTTTCATTTCCTTACAGGTGGAGAGACGAATCTCAAAGGGCCATTGAAGCACAAGTTCCCTTTTTCCCGGTATTTGGTGACAGATAGAAACAGGTATGAACATGCAGTTGTGATGTAAAGAGGTGTGGCGAAGCAGTAGAGGTGGATCAGAGGGAATTCTCACCTTCTTATCTGAGCAGGTCGTCTCAGCTGCCGTCTTATTCTTTTTCTCCTTTGTAGGTCAGCAGCGAAGCTGGAGCTTTCTGGAGATGTATTTATACCAGAGCTTTGGGAATCTCATGGAGGCATGGGTGAACGAGGAGAGCGTTTCTCCACAGCAGCGGCTGCTTCAGACTGTGGATGTTCTAGCACCCACAGCTGATGTTGGACTAAGCCCGCGATCAGAATCTGTGGACTCTGGAGTAGAATCCACCAGCTGTGGAACACCAAGTCCTGTCACCCTGTCTTCTGATTTAACAGACAACACAGAAATGGATTCACTACTGTTACAAAGCGAAGGGCTCGCTTTAGCATCAACACCCCAGTCTCCTGAACTCTCTTCTCCCTTGCTGTCATCCTCCTCCTCTTCGTCCCCACAGCTGTGTCCCAGCAGAGCCGAGAAGGGGCCATCTGCCTTGAACCTCAAAGTAGAAGAAGCCTTACGCAGGACTGCCTCAAACAGTCGAAGACGCGTGGATGAGGTGTTCATCCGCTTGCCTGGATCATCTTTGCTTCCCAAACGGCACGCATCAGAGCTGGCACGGTGTCCGAGGTCACAGAGCTTTGACATGAGGAGGAGGTTTAACCCATCTATCCCTTTAAGACAAATGACAGAAATGCAGAAATCGGAGGTAAAAATCCTTTTTAAATGAACTGTTTGAACGTAAACAAGTCTGGTCTCTGCACGGCAGAGAATATGTAGTGTGCTGCATTTGTTTAGCTTGGACCGGTTTCAGGATTTCATTCTTGCCGGTGACTCAGGCTCAAGTAGAGTCTTGCACAGCACACGCTCATAAATGCACAGACGCAGCTGCTCTTCCATTTTCTAAAGCACACGTTATTACCAGTGATATTTCATGCTCACAAATCTACCTTCAGTTGGACGGATCTAAAACCAGTCTGGCCAGCTGACTGACATGTGAGGAATGGAGAGGGAAGTTGAAAAGTCTGCAGGGATCTCAAATGGAAAGAACTAGACAGCAGAGTGAGAGAGACAGCCCTGAGTTTAAATCTGAGTGGGTTTATGACCATCTCTCTCCTCACACCAGTCTTAAAATCAGCTGATGTTTTGTCACAAACCTGCCACAATAACAGGATTAAGTGTATTCTTTTTAAATATCAGCTCTTGTGTGTGTGTGTGTGTGTGTGTGTGTGTGTGTGTGTGTGTGTGTGTGTTTGTGCGTGTGTGTGTGTGTGTGTGTGTAGGAGATTTTCTTGTATTGTTGCACTTGGGGTTAAATAACTGTGAGTAATTCAACACAGAAATGATGATGGGTCATTGTTTTCACAACGCTCGTGCAGAGCCAGAAGCAGTGAGTCAAACTAATAACTAGATTCTGACCTAACAGGTTCTTGTTGTTGTTTAGAAAGTTCTGCGCAAGGTTTTTGAAATGTGATAACCCATAAAGCTTAGCGAGTTTATAGATGTCGCCGAAAGAAGGGTTTTCACAGCTGCCAAAGATTTCTGAAACCATCTACTTTTGTTTATAATCAAAAAATAAAAGCTGAAAAACAACGACGCTGAACTGATGGAAGGTTTGCTTCTCGGTAATAGAAATTTGGAGATTCAGTAAAGAAATGACAAATTACATTTGAAATTTAGATTAAGATTCACAGATGTTATGGATTTATGGACATTAACCCTTTAACCAGCAGGTCAGCTGCTCTGTAGGACAATTTTTTTTATCTCTATATCTTATTGAAACATGCACTAAACTCCACTAAGAAAAGTTTGACATTTTTATCTTGTCTTGTTATGATCAATGACAAATCTGCAAAATAAGCTAGCTTA
This sequence comes from Nothobranchius furzeri, assembly GCF_043380555.1. Classification (NCBI taxonomy): domain Eukaryota; kingdom Metazoa; phylum Chordata; class Actinopteri; order Cyprinodontiformes; family Nothobranchiidae; genus Nothobranchius; species Nothobranchius furzeri. Next base: position 50,796,899 of record NC_091746.1, read on the forward strand.
AAACATTCCCTTCATGCCTCTTAACAACCTTCTAACATTGTATAGCTATAAATATACTAAAATAAAAACAAAATTAATTAATGAAGCGGTTCTCTCGCAATTGTCTAAAAACTTCTGCCAATAAACTATCCGGTTGTCTTTCTCACCAAACTGCAGCACTTCCTTGGGTCCTCCATTTATTACGCACTTGTGTATTTTGCGAGAAAACACCAAAAAGAAAAACACCATCTGAAGTCATTGACAACAAGAAACGTTTGGACCTAGGAAACAGCGGCTGGTGTTTTGCGCCATCTCATTTCCTGTGGCAATGCCTGTTCCAGTTTCCGGCGAACATGGTCTAGGGTTGATCGCCGACGGGAAGGGTAACAGTTCTCTGACCATGTTTGTGTTTAAAAGCTAGCCGGTTTCACAGATTTGCTATAGCAGCTTTATTTTTTTATGATTCATTTTATGTTATTATTCATTTAGATTATATAATATCTTTTAAAAGTTTCATTAATTTAAACATTGCAAAAACCCTTATTTTTCCACGCTTTTTTCTTAGTGTGAAAGACAAAGACATAGAGAAGGGTTTGGATTTGATTTTTATTTTATAACATTTATATATTATAAAAACGATAAAACCTAAGATAGATCCAGATTCTCCTAAACCTCTGTGCTCTACAAGTCAGTTCTGTTTATTATACTAAAATTAACCACAAATTAAAAAGATTCCCACTGTTGGACTAAAATATTATTAGTTACAAATCTAGTAGCAAGAAGGCCAGGTCACCATCAGTCCGTGATTTTGTAGCCTTCTTTAACTCCCTCAAACTAGTGTAGGCCACACTGATGTTCACTCTGGTTTTAGTTTGCTTCACCTCCAAAGACATTACTGTCTTACTTTTACTTCTAGGTTCCACCATGATGCAAACTAGAAAAGCAAACTTTTTTTTCCTTTTTATTCTTTTTATTGATGATCGATGAAATGAAAATGCTAACCGTTAGCATTATAGCTAACAGCCATACAGCAGGTAAAGAGTGCTCTATCTTCTTGGATACCTACCCACTCCACAAAACCATCATGTGCAATTTTTAGTTAGCAGAGGGCTGCAGATTGGTGTCAAAAATGAAACTGGTCAAGTTTTTAACTCAGCAATCATGTATTTCAATGTTAAAGCTCTAACTCAATGTTTTAAAACTATCTATTGTTACTTTATTGTGCAATTGTCTGTGCAGGGCTTTAGAGTGAAGGAGGGAAAAGAACTGAGTCCTGGGCTCTTCTACCTAGAGCAGGTGTGTCAGATGCTGGAAGAAGCTGCCAAACAGCAGATGAGTAAAAATGTGTTACAGAAAGACACGGAAGCGCTCTGGGAACACGTGGAACCTCAGGTGAGCCAAACGATGACAGTTAATACACATGACTTATGCCAGTAAAATATTCTGAGTCCCTCAAAAACAATACCAACCATCACTTGTTTTTCCTCAAAGGAAACTTGTCAGACTGACTTGTCGGCTATTAACGAGGACCAGTTTCCAACTCATACACTTGAAAATGCTGAAAATGTAGAGCTAAATTCCAGCAAACCTCAGCCGCCAAAGTCCAGACATTTTCGCCAAAGATCAGCATCAGACACGACATTTGCATTGCTGCATTCCAGTGAGTCACCTTCCACAAATTTTTCTCCTGAATTCCTCATTGTTTTGCTGTTTTTGTTCGGAGGTTTCTTCTTTGACAAAATGTGTGTGCACTCGGTGCAGAAAAGCTGAATGCAAACCCCAGAGTGCAGCTGATGAGCACAAGTAACCTGCTAGAAACCGTAGAGGAAGACCATGTAAAACAGGTAGCATACATGTGCAGAACAGCACAACACACAGTAGATGCTATAATGTGCAACTGAAATGTGGGTGTGTTTTCAGGAGATAACAAAGGAGGGGTCGAGTAGATCATTTAAGAGCTGGAGGTCAAAGCTTGCAAATCTAAGACGTTCGGAGTCCGATGCATCGGAGATAAAAGGGTGAGGCATGATATTTATAACTGTCACCTCTAAGGGGACAGTTTTATTAATAAAATGCTTGGAGGAAGTATGTGTGTTGGTCTATTATCAGCCATATTGGATACAGTGACCTAGAACTGATGCACAGTTGAGGCTTAGCTTAAAGCTGTCGCGTCTCGCTTTGAGTGAAAATGTTGCCCACACACTGACTCTAGTTTTTACAACATGGATTTTCTGTCTGATGCTTTTTTTTCTTCTTTCAAGCCAAAATATGCAGTCACCTGAGAAAAATGCAACCCGCAGACGGCTGAGCCAACTGTTCAGGAGGAAGAAAACCTAGCTTCGATGAATTGGAAGCCTTTTTCAGTGTTTCAACATTTTTGGTTTAACAGAGGAAAAACTCTTCAAACTGACTCTGCTTTTGAAAGACGTCCCATTGTCTCATGATGCAGCAGTCAGCAGATTGGATGATAACTCATGATTAGACTCTTTTTTTGTCCATCCATCCATCCATCCATCCATCCATCCATCCATCCATCCATCCATTTTCTGTGCCCACTTATCCAGGCAGGGTCGTGGTCTCCAGCAGTCTCTGGGCATGCAGGTGAGGTACGTCCTCATAGGGCAACACAGAGACACACAGGACAATCATGCACACACACTTACACCTTAGGAGAATTCGGAGAGACTAATTAAACTGACAGTCATGCTTTTTTAACTACGGGAGGAAGCCGGAGTACCCGTAGAGAACCCACGCACAGGAAGACCCCAGGCCAGGATGCAAACCCGGGACCTCCTTGCTGCAAGGCAACAGTGCTAGCCACTGCACCACTGTGAAGCCTCTTTTTTGTGAAAATCTGAAATTAACTGGAACACCTTAACTTGTTTTACTGTCACACAAAATGCTAAATGGTAAGAATGTTGAAGTTCTTGTAGTTTTATATAGAATTACATCCAAACATACTGCTTTTTAGATTATTGTTACGGTAGCCGTAACAGTTATCCTGGTCTACACTATTAATGGTAATTGTAGGAAAAAAATCACAATTTTTTTACCTTTTTTGTCTCACAAAAGAGCAATAAGTAAGAATGTTTCTGTGAAATAATAACAAAACATTCTAATGTTTCAGTCATTTTGGAAGGACGATTACATTCAGATTTCCTTCTGAGCCAGCTGGGGGCTTGTCAGTGTTTCTCCTTTAAAAAAGGCTGAAGAAGGACGTAGTCAATTTTTACTATCTGCCCCACCTCCATACTTCCTGGTTCCAGAGCCAATCGTGTGTGTCCGCAAGGCTGCCAAGTCTGCGCCAACATTTGTAATTCGACACCGACCGCCAAAGCAGCAGCGTTGGGAACAGAATCTTAGTCAGTAAAAGGAGCAGGTCCAGAAGCAAAAGAAGGAAGGAAACGATTTAAGCAAAATAAGTATTACAAATTTTGTTTTACTCTATTATCTGTTTAAGAATGCTAAAGGCTAACATTGAGCTAACAATTTGTTGTGTTTGTTTACTTATGAAATTATTGTGCATGTCATCATCTAGAATGTTCTGGTGCTGAGCCGTAGCTGGCAACAGTTGTTCTGAGTGGATTGTTGGTTTTGATACTGCAGTACCCAAATCTGACCACAGGATGTCAGTCTTACTTCATGCACCTTTAAAGGTTTCAGATCACAAAAATATTTCAATGTCAGACAAGCTTGAATAAATATAAAATGCAGTTTTCAAATACTTGTTTTAATGTATCCAGACTAAGCTGTCCTAGATGTGAAAAGCAAGTGACTTCATTACTGTCATAAAAACTCTCAGTTGACAAAAACTACAGTGAAGCATTTGTGACGGGTGTAACTTGTGAAACTAATCCCAGTTTTGTAAATGTTGTGGTTAATCCCAGGTAATCAATGAGAGAAGTGACTGTTTCTCATCAGTGCAGTTTGGTTTTCATTGCTTTTATCTATGAATGATCATTTGAAATCGGCATTTTGTATTTATTCAGTTTATCAGTAAATGCGAGATTTTCTGTTGATTTAAAAACATTTTTGTGTGACAAAAAGGAATAACTGTTTTTGTGGGCAATTAACCCTTTCATGCATTAATTATGAAATCTTCAACCATGTTTTTTTAACAATTTTTTTCATTCATCTTTAGGTGTGAATGAAACAAATTTCAACAAATTTCAGCAAATATTTTTTGTAACATTTAATAATTTATAAATAATTTATTACATGTCCACCTCAGTGGACAGCGTGCATTCTGCACATGAAATATGTTGGCTTGACTTACTGAAGTGCAAATGGAGGGACTCAAATGCAATAAAGTCTTCAACAGCTGTGCTCAGTAGAAAAAAAATACTATTCTGAGTACCTGTCCACTGTAGTGACCATTATGCATCAGAGGGTACATTTTTTTGCAGCATTGCATCTTTAAATTATTTTAAAGGGTGAGGCACGCCATGGAGTCTTCCTTCACCCACACATCCTGTGAGGCAGTGATTGACAGTTTAATAATGCACTAAGTAGCATTAAGAAGAGGAACCTTGTTGTAAAGTTTTACCAGAAAATGTTTTTTTTATCATGAAAGATAAAAAATGGCATCCCAGTTAGGGATGAAGCAATATATTATGTTATTTCTTTTCATTATATGAAATGTAGGCCTACAGACAGGCATTTACAAGAATTTACAGGTTTTTGTGTTTTTGTTGTTAAAAATAAATAAATAACAGTCTTCTGAGAGAGTCTGTTGTATCGTCATCAGAGAAAAAGTAAAAACAAATGTCAAGGCTTTGTAATGGCAGTCACTGTTAGCATATGTTCATCTTTGTTCTGACATGAATGGGTAAGTAAGCAAAGTTTATTTATACTGTATATAAAATCACAAAGTCCTTCATAAAGACATCAACATTCAAACAAGACTAGTTTCATTAATATCCTGTTTATTTTTAACTACCCTTGCTATCTTATGTAGTTCTAATAAATTAGCCACATACACTTAAGTTAGTATTTTTCTGCTATGTGAAATCTGATCTAGCATGCTGTGCTACTGATGCACCAAAAACATCCTAAAGATGATTTATCAGACCCATTAAACGCCATTGTTGGTCAGATTTTCTTGGTGGCTAGCACACACACAGGTGTGTGTATCATGTGTGTTTGGTCCCACAGACTACTCTGTTTTTGTGATCTGGGTGCACCAGGGTAGAACTTTTAGGGAAACATAAGCAAAATTATTTTAGGGGAACGTCATGAAAAATAGCCTAAAGAAAAATATGCATTCCTGCTAAATTTGAATTCTAATAGCACACATTTGTTAGCAGCTGAAATAACAAAAGTTGCACTGCTGTAACAAATCGTTCATTTTAGACTTAAGCAGTGAAAAAAGGGTAATACTTGAATATGATCTGATTATTGGTTAAAGTTACATTAACAGCATTAATTTGTTAGATTATTATTCTACATCAACATTTTAGTCTATTGAGTGATTTGTATTTTTACTTTACAAATCTATTTGAATCTCTTTCAGCACACACACACACACACACACACACACACACACACACACACACACACACACACACACACACACACACACACACACACACACACACACACACACACACACACACACACACACACACCTCATAATTATAATCTGTCCTACATTTGGCTGGTTGAAATCTGGTCTCCCTGGTTGCAAAGGCACACGCAGTTGATGAAAAATTGATGTGTGGCAGAAAAAAAGCTGCATTACTGCCATTATATATGAATAAAGGTGAAAGAGCTGAAAGAAAAAGGCAGCAACAGTTTAACACGTCTTGATGACTAAAATATTCATCTGAGGTTTTTTTTTTTATCGTTTGAGAAAACGTTTCACAGGTTTTTGGTAGAAAGTGCTGTTGTAGATGATCTCGGATAAATTAATTTAATAACCGAGATCTGCAAAGCAATATCTCTGAAGCACAACATGCTGAATCTTAAAGCTGATAGACTCCAGCAGCAGCAGACCACTCCAGGCGTCTCTCCTGTCAACTAGGAGCAGGAAACTGCAGACACAATTCACAGACCTGGACCAGAAGAGACTGGAAAACAGTTCCTGGTTTGATAAGTTTTCATTTCAGCTGCAGCATTCAATCAACCAATCAATCAGTCAAATTTTGTTTACATAGTGCCTTCCACTGCCTTTGCAGGAGTCCAAGGTGCTAAACATTGCATACCATAAAAACACAAAAGAACAATCAAGTAACTTTGATTGATAACAAAAAGGACAAAACAGATTAAACGTCAAACGATAAAAGTGAGTTTTCTCCAACTTTTAAAAACCTGCAACCCTGTAAGGACCGATAAACATGCTACAAGATCTTAAACTTAGCCCAATAACACACAGGTAATGTAAAGAAGCCAGCATGGGGGTAATGTGTTCTCTTCTTTTCCCAGTCAGCATCTAGCTGCAGCCGCTTCAGTGCTGCCTGACTCAAACCAGCAAACAGTGCGTTACGATAGTCTAGTCTTGACAAAACTAATGCATGTGGTACTGACTCAAGATGAGGGCTATACAACATAGCTAGACGTCATAGACGAAAGAAACAAGACCTCACCCCTAGTGTTCAGAAGGTCAGGTCAGAATTGGGGTGTCAACATTAAAGCGTGGATCCATCTAGCCTTAAATCAATGCTTCAGGCTGCTGCTGGTGGTGGTGTCATGGTGTGGGGGAGATGATCTTCTCCAACTTTGGACCATAAGAACCACCTAAGCCTGGTTCACAGCCTACCTGGGTATTGTTGCTGACCATGTCCGTCCCTTCATGACCACACAGATCCATCTTCTGATGGTTACTTCCAGCAGGGTAAGGCACCATGTCATGTCTCAGATAATCTCTGACTAGTTTCTAGAACATAACCTTGAGTTTACTGGACTCCAACGACCTCCACAGTCACCAGATCTCAGTCCAGAATCTTTGGGAAGTGGTGGAACATGAAATTCTCATCATGGATAGAACTGTGTGATGCAGTCATGATGGCCACATGGACCAGAACCTCTGAGGAATGTTTCCAGCACCCTGTTGAATCCATGACACGAAGAACCTGGGCAGCTCTGACAGCAAAGGCGTACCTAATGAAGTGGCTCATCAGTGTACAAATTCTGACGCATTCAGCAAAAGATAAAGGACAGAAACAAAACGTACAATCATCTGCAGCCATCTTCACGTAGAACACTGAAACAAAGACCACACAGAGGTATGTGTTTATTTAATCTTTATTCACCTAGTTTGGGGGGGAGACACCTCCCCTGGCATTCCCATGTAAAGAGATGTCATGACAAACACATCCAACCAAACAAGAGATGGTGAATAGGTTTCCAGTCCATACATAAAATACATTTATTTACTTTATACTGAACCATCAGGATTCATCAGTCCCACACAGCATCCATCTGTGCTATTAAATATAGAGAGATAACATCTATGGGGGGTTATTTACTGTGAGGGGAGGGGCTTGGCAATGTGGGTTTAGCTTATGGATGAGAAGAGTTGTGGTGGTGTGAAGCAGCGCCCTCACCTCCTCCCTCTTGTCTACATGATGCCGCAGGAGGACAACGGGTTGGCAATCTGGCAGGTGCAGGCTGACTGGCAGTATTGACGCACAGTCTGGTAGCAGCTGCGGTCGGCGTCCCCGCCCCACTGCACAGGCCCGTTGGGGTCAGAGGGCAAGCGGCTCAGAATGCTGGTGTTGATGGCCAGAGCAGCTAGGCCATAGTCAGTGAACAGCACCGTCTCACGCCGGCACGTGGGGCAGGAGATGAACTTGTACTTGGGACAGGACTCGTAGAGGATCTGCAGGCACTCCTCACACACCGAGTGCAGGCAGGAGAGAATGCGTGGACGTTTCCCGGCGAAATTATAAGTGTGACCACAGGTGGGGCATTCGAGGGGCTCGCAAGGCATGACTGGCCCCGAGGACGAGGAGGAAGTGGAGGAGGAGGTGGAGGAGGAGCGCAGCACATACTGGTTGACTATGACATCTTCCATCTTGTAGTGGAATTGGTGGTAGCAGATTTCGTTGGCACTCGGTTTGCGTTGCGCCAGGAAACTCTGCTCCCTGTGCATCAGGGGGGCAGGAGGGGACATCATGGGTCTGGGGGACGGTGCAATGTCCAGTGTCAGGTCACTGCAGGCCTGGTTGACAATGATTTCTCCTTCACCACCACCGTCCCACGCCACTCTGGGAGCCGGAGCATAGCGAGGTTGGGTGACGGGCACAGGGCACTCTCTAGGAAACTTCTCCGACTGGATGATCTTGACGGTGTCCATGGGGATGGCCATCGGCTGACGCCTGAGACAGGACATTCGCTCGGTTTAGGAGTTGTACGAGAGGAGGGCTGTGGCTCTGATCAGCAGTGGATTCCTGTGTTTGATTACGACCACGGAAAAGAAGATTAAGCCTTTCTTTTGAAGTCAGCCATTAGAGGGGACATGGGGACGAATGGTGTCCTCCATGTTTCCTTAGAAGATCTTCCCTGGCAGGTGATGTCGTCACTTTTTACGAGAAAGATAAAAGTTTATCCACACCAACCGAGTACTTAGCTCTTAATCGGTAACAGCTAACTTATCCAGATGACTTAACAGTCTGTTCACAGTGTCAGATCAGTGTTGACTAAAGAGATTGTTGTTGTTGTTTTGCTGTTTGTGTGAAAATGTTCCTGCTCAGTCTTTGATTGATGTCTGCAGATGACACAGGAATTTGTAATATTTTAGCACTAAGATATGTTCACACTCAGTTTAACCACCCTTACGTGCACCTAGATGTCCACATATACACAGACAGTACAGGTAGTGGGATAGTTTCCTTTACAGAGTGTGTCAGGACTGAGTCCAGGCAGTTCAGAAATGTTCAGAAGGTGTTACCTAAGATGCTGTTCCGTTTCCTGCAGAAGGAAACTAAATATGTATCATTAAAACCACCACTACACTTCCTTGTTGCAGCTGTGGTCGTTTTTTATCATGACTTGAGCATGTGAAAAAGAAAAATTTGGCCTTCGGTCTGCCTTCCTGCTCTGGTACTGTGTGGTCAGGAGACTCTGTTTGACCCCTTGGCTTTTGATGAGTAGGAGAGAAGGTCTTTCAGGGAGTAGTCCTATAAAACTCCAGAGAAATGTTGCAATGACTCCATTAAAGTCCAAGCTTCTTGAATTCCTCAGATGAGGGAGTGCAGAGGTTTATTGTTTAAAGGTAGATCTTCAGTCTTCAAAGCTAAGCAAAGAGAGCAGTAACAGTTTGACGTCCTTCTCTGTGCTGCGTCATCAGACTCATACCAGAGGTTCAAGATTCCTTTGGTCCATTCGTCTGTGGAAAGAGAAAAGACAGAAACAAAATGTTGGTTTTAGTATTACTGGTATGACTGGTCACAACTAGATCAGCGTTTATCATCTTCATCAAATGCCAAGACTCAAGAGGTCTCATGTCCAGACAAGATCTGGAGAAAGTCATTCAAGCCTTCATTTCCAGTAGGCTGGACTACTTCAATGATCTTTTGAATGGTCGTCCCAAAAAAGCTGTGAAGCAACTGCAGCTCATTCAGAACGCTGCTGCTAGAGTCTTAATAAGAACCAAGACAACCGAGCACATCACTCCTGTTCTTAAATCTCTACACTGACTACCAGTAAACTACAGAATCAATTTCAACTAGTTTATAAATCACTCAGCATACATGTTGGATCTCCTTCCAGTATATATGCCCAGGAGGGCTCTCAGATTCTTAGGAAACAGTCAGCTGGTAGAACCTCGGGTCAGAACTAAACAGGGTGACGCTGCTTTTAGCTTCTATGCTGCACACAGATGGAACCAGCCTCCTCATGACCTCAAATGTGCCCCAACTCTAGAAACTTTTAAATCAAAATTGAATGTATTAATCAGCTTTTGAATGAATGTTCCTTATGCCCCAACTTCTGCACTGTAACTACAATAATTCATTCAGCTCTATTTTTAGTGGTATATTTGTATTTTATCTAAATTCAGAGTTTGCCAGGACGGTTTCCACAGAAAATGTTTTCTTCTGTTTCCTTTTAAATCTTGGCTCCGTCTCAGCTGCTGAGATCACGTACATGTTGCAACTTCCTGTCACATGAATGTGCCAAAGGAAATAAATACCACACGCCCAGCAGTCACCTTACTTCAGGAGGAAGTTTTGATATTTATAAGTTAATTGATTTTAGTTAACTAGTTATTGCAATTGATGGTTCAGTCAGCAAAATGACGGCACATGATGCGAGTCAAAATTACACTGGTAGATGTTGAGTAGAAGCAGGTCCAAATTTCATATGATCACCTCGTGACTTTTAATAGCTTCAGTAGAAACTTTAAAGTTAAACTGAAACATTGCAGATAAAGTCACAGAAAATCTACTAACTAATCGAGGAAAACCATGAATTATATGTACGGGGAGAAGTGTTTTCTGAGTGACAACAGGTGCTCTGATTAATGATGGCTCAATGGCGGTATGGAAGGAATGAGAAACAAAAAGCACCGGTAGCATCTATTGGTAATGTTGGTACAAAAAGCAACTAAATGGCCAAATAACCCACATAAATCCATACACACGTCTAATAATCCAAAGAAAACCTCGACAAGTACTTCCCAACAGAATTTAAAATACTACAAATATAAGCTGCCATTTAAAGCCTAAATCAGTTATTAAATTTGTATTTAATCATACTTTTGATTACTGGAATTAATATAATTAAATTGCAAATATGGTTTTATTACTGGATTTACTGTTGAAGACAGATTTTAAATATACTTTGTTTTCCTGATGGGTAGATTAGGATTGTTGGTGAATCTGATTTCCTTCTTTCATCTACTCAACCAAGAAGGAAAAGAAAACTTCTGCATTTATTTATTTTGTATTCCAGTAAATCTACAATGAAGGTTTTGTGCAGACAAGATCCAACGTTCCCAGTGCATGGATGAAGTGTATCCCGATCCCGATGTGCTTGGAGAGTACTGAACTGGAGCGAAATAAAGATGGGAAATAAATCTTTTTACAAAAACACAAAATGATTTTTGTCTGAAAATGTTCAAAGATACATTAGGTTCAACATGAAAATGCTTACATTGATATAAAAGTAGTTTTTGTATTTCTTTGAAATTGTTTGTAACCAATAACCAGTCAGGATTCTAAATCCCATTCATCCATTTTCAGCCGCCTATCCAGGGCCGGTTACCCTAACCCTAACCCGAAGCCCAGACTTCCCTCTCCCCAGCCACTTGGGCCAGCTCCTCTGGGGGAATACCAACACGTTCCCTGGCCAGCCGAGAAACATGCTCTCCAGCATGTCCAGGGTGTTCCTTTAGGTCTCCTCCCAGTTGGACGTGCCTGGAAAACCTCAACAGGGAAGCCTCTAGGAGACATTCTAACCAGACGCCCGAGCCACCTCAACTGGCTTTTCTCGATGTGGAGGAGCAGCGGATCTACTTTGAGCCCCTCCCGGATGACCAAGCCTCTCACCCTATCTCTAAGGGCACCCAGACACCCTTCTGGCTCAGCTCTTTCTTCAACACAACAGACCGGTACAATGCCCAGATCACTGCAGGCGCAGCAGCAATTTGCCTATCGATCTCACGCTCCATCTTTTCCTCACTCGTCAACGAGAGACAGGACCTTGTTCATGACCCGGAGAAGGCTTTCTACCCTTCTCAGATTCAAGACCATGCTGAAGATCTGATTCTCACACCAGCTGCTTCACACTCGACTGTGAACCAATCCAGTGACAGCTGGAGATCACGGATTTAAAATAGAAGAGCTCACTTTAAAAATATATGAAAGCGATTTTGATCTAAATCACCAAACTTCATTTTAATTGATATCATATATGGAGTCAATAAAAGTAAAAAATCTGATGATTTTGATTTCAAACAAACCTAGTTTCTTTAAACCAGTAGCTATGGAAGCAAAAACGTGTTGTAACGCTGATAGATGTAAGCAATAGTTTCCTCACTATGTGAACAGAGCAGATTGTGACACAGTTGTAGGTCTCTGCTGTTCTTCCGGCCTCTTGTCAAGACACACCACCTTTTACGGTTTTACGTTGGTTTTGTTTGCTCTGACATTCAAAGGAGGAGGTTACAATCTGTGTGGTCAATTAGTGTCATACTGCGTGGGGGTTTGTGGGAAGAAAAAAATAAATAAACGAGCAGATGAACATGTTTGACTTGACCAAAACAATAGCAAAAGCTGGAGGATGACACATATTTCACTCTGTGCTCGGCTGTCGACAGCTATGATTCATGGTAGGAGAAAAGAAAAACTGAGCAGAGGAGGTAGCCTACACGGTGATGAAAAGAGACAAAGAACAGAAAGAAAACTGACGAGAGCACAACACAAGTCCTGGTTTCTATTTATGATGTGTTGTGACCTTCTTTGTGGCTCCCTGCCCCTGAACAGACACCCTGCATGAGAACGATGCACCCATCTACGGAAGTGCTTCGTAATCCGGTGAGAAATGACAACCACAAACTTCTTCATTAATCTGATGACTGTCCCTAACCGGCTCTGCAGCAATGCAACAATTCACCCGAAATAGTCTCATCCTGTGAGCACACAGTCTCTGAACACACACGGCAGGCTAACACACACATTTCACAAAGTTGGACTGCACAGATAGCATACCGTAAGCGTGTGGCGTGACTTTTCAGAGATTACACGGTGTCACATAAAATAACAAATGTACAAAATACTATTTCCTTCACAATTCTGAACAGTTTAATAGGTAATAAAAACATTATTTAGTCAAGTTCAAAAATCATCATTTCATCTTCATTTTTGTTATTTGTAGAACATCTTTTCACCACCAGGTGAGTTGGCCTAATGTGCTGTACACTAAAACCAGAGAAAATAATTAAAACAGATAAAAACATTCAGTCAAATAATTCAAACAAAAGCACAAGATTTTTTAGACTTGTCCAAAGCCAATAAAAGCAAGAAAAGTGACAAATCACAGAAAAAAATGGTCTGAATGAACCTGATGACAGAGATAGGATCAACTTAGTTTTTAAACCCTGCACTGACCACCTAATGCTGACTGGTATGGTTCCAAGAGAATACATCACTGCCTTGGGAAATTTAACTTGTTCTTGCTTTTTCAATGTTTTCATATAAAGATGTTGTTACTCGAGGACAGTTCAGCTTACACTGTTCATTTGTTTATTCAGATTTGTCACTGATTTAAATAAGGTCTACTTTTATGCTAATTTAAATTGCATTCAAGTGTTAGAACAGAGTTGATAATACAAACCATTGGAACGATAAATACCAAATGCCAACTGACACCCATTATTTAAAACAAAACAGTAAAAACTAAGGACGGAAAAGATGAACGATGCTGGTCTTCTGATTAGTCAGTGATGGGGAGATGGAAAACTTCAAGCACTCAGGCTCTGAAGTGGGTGTTTGTGGAACTCCCACATAAAAGTTGTTGAATAACACATTCCATCATGTCACAAAAACTGTCTCTCATTGAGTTTTCAAACATGACTCAGAGCCAAAAGAGTGAACTCTTCAGAGCTCTGATCAAATTGAGCAATCACAAGATGCTCAGGAGCAAAGAATAGAATCCCTTAATTAAACTGAATACTAAATCATGATTTTGGAAAACAGTGGACTCTTGATTATTTAACACAGTTTTGCATTTGGCAGAACACGCCTTGAGTTCACATTCTAAGACAGCAAATGCAAATTTACTTCAGCAGGTTGATTTTGCATAGCCTGGCCTGCCAGACTCGACCTCTGTTTAATTCTGCACAGAGAAAGAGTCTGGTAACTCACAGGCAGAGAGGCACTTGAGGGGCGGGACTAGGCAGCTCAAAAATGACCAATCAGAAAAAAGATGGAAATCCCGACAATACCGCACAACGCTGTAGTTCTATAGTAAAAAAATTGTGTCTGGCAACGGCGCAAACATCTTTTATTTTTTTTTAGAAGAGATGATTTTAGCGCTTCTACTTGTGGTTTTAAAGACATTTGAGTCATTTAGAACAGAGGAAAGAGCCGCAGCAAACTCCGCCGCTGTCTTTGTTGTTTATGAGAAACTGAGCATCACTGTGTGTGACGTCCGCGACACTGTCGTTTTTTAGCTGTAGTCAAAAATGGAGTTGGGCAACAGCGCAAACATCTTTCTTTAGAAGAAAGGCTTTTAGTGCTTCTACTTGTTGTGTCCAAGTTATTTAGACCAGAGGAAAGAGCTGCAGCGAACTCAGTCGCCATGTTCGACAAACTCGGTGTTGTGGTGTGTGACGTACGCTACTCAGCGCTGATTGGCTCGGTTAGAATTCTCACAGGGTGGAGTTATTTGAACAGGAGAGCTGCCAGCCTCTTTCTCTGTGCAGAATTAAACAGAGGACGAGTCTGGCAGGCCAGGCCAGATTTTGCAGACACTTTAATCCATATAGACATATTAATCTAATGTGCATTTTCTAGGCCAGCAGTAGAGTTTTCTGTTTGATGGTGATTAAAACGTATCAAAACTAAATCCTGAAACAGATGATTTCATCATAATAATATATAAGATAAAGACACCTAAGCCTGTTTACATTAAAAACACTAAGATATTAGGTTTGAAGGCATTTAGACACTAACTAGCTAAACTTAAAGCTGTTATGGCAAATCTGAAAACAAGCAACGTTTTGAACGTGGACCAAGAGTTGGCAGCCCTTTGAATGCAAACATCACCCCTCCCCTCAGGTATGTCTCCTGAGCCGCTCCTGCCAGAAACCCGCAGTATCAGAGGAAACAGGAGAGCGCTAAACACCAATCACTGTTTTCTAGATCCAAACGCCTTTTGTTGTCTGTGACTTTAAACGGTGTTTTTCTTTTTGGGACTTTGGTGGCTTGGGTCAGGGTTGAAGTGGTAGCAGCCGGCTGTTTCTCCTTCTCTGATGTTATTGAGCACAGAACCTCTCACACCAGCAGTGTTCTGTTGCCAAATACGTGAGTGTGTAATGAGTGGAGGACCCAGGGAAGTGCGGCGGGTCGGCAAGCCCAAAAACCGGATGGTCCAATATTTGCCTTTGATTTGAAACGTGTCATTGGTGGAGGGTTTTAGATAAATGTGAGAAAACAAATTTACAATTTTCTTCTTTCAAAAATAAATCTCCACTATATATTTATAGCTATACTATGGTAGAATATTGCTAAAAGGCATGAAAAAAATTTAAGGTATAAGTTTTTTTTTCCAGTTTTGTCATTGTAGCTTTAATTGGCCAATTGATCAAAGGTCCAAGTACACAGTTTGTAGGTTCATGTTTGGCCATTGTGTTTTGCCTTTGTTCTGCCATCTTTATTCCTGCTGACCACCGCAAGATGCATGTGAATGTAGCCATAAAAAAGGGGGAACATGCGTGGTATTTAGAAGTGTAGCGTTAACAGCTGCCCCTTTACACAGTAACAACGTGCATGAATCGCCAAGGTCGGATGCTGGTTTCAGTATGTTTACATTCCAGGAGAAGAGACAGAAGAAGAGAAGAAGAACGCTTTCCATTAATTAATCAAAGTACTTTATTCGTGATAAAGCTAATCAAAGCATATGTTGATCAATAATAATCAGGTGAATGATCTGTGAAATAAAGATGTCATGAGTTATGTGTTTAATGAATAAACAGGACTGCACCAGACAGACTGATCTACATTAACATGGAAACGCATGACACATTGTTCTCAACCAATCAGAACTTTCGTCTGTCGTAGGGCAGAATCTGGGTTGTTTAATGAAGTTGTCCAATCCAGTTTACTAAGATTTGTAAACAACTAGGGGATATAAAACAAGGCTACGCCATTTTAAACTCAGTTCCATTTTAACCTCAGTTCTGTTCAGTTGGAGGTCCTAAGGAGTTCCATCGACATCATTAAGAAACTTGCAGGCTGGCCAGCTGCACTGCACTACTTTAAACTGAGAACTGTCAAGCTGCAGATTTCCGTCGTTTGAACAACAAGACGACGTTCCTTCAAAATAAGAGCTAACTCGCTGACACCTGCCGCTGATACCGGGAGTCGATCCGCAGACGGGCTTTGTCGTGCTGCGACCGCTGTTCCACCAGCTCCAGCACATCTGAAGGTCCGAGGACCTGGCATTTCCTGATCTAACACGGGAGGCTCCAGACGGTACATGGTTACGGCAAAATGGCTGCTCGTCATCAGCTTCTGAAGCCTCGTGATTCCTAGTCATAACAACCAGATCCGCTACGTCAGCCTAGAGATTCTGAACAACACACACACCCACACACCAACACTATAACATTCAAATCCATCTGCATCCATCATTGAGATAGTCCTGGTAGATTGTAAGAATTTATAATTATAGAAATTAAAGATTCTTAAACGATCCCAACTCTCTCTTTTCTTGTCTCTCACTCAATACAGTGTTTAAGTAAACTCCCTGATGATAAAAACAACCACTTCTGATTATAATATTTAGATCTAATTACAGTGTATAAATATATGATCTATATTTCACTACAGACAGTATGGCAACTAAACATTGTGCTTACATTTAATTGAATTATTCTTGTAATTGTTCAGAGCTTCAATTGAAACAAATTTGATTAACTGAACAGCTGTAACCTAGACAACATAAGGGGTCATTAAGATAAAGAGGTAAAAATGACCCACTGGTTTGCTGCTACTAACATGAAAACAAATGAGCTGAACAACTTTGGCTCGCCCTTCTCCTAACCGACAAAACCCACTCCAGTTACGTAAGGAGCTCATCCTCTAACCAAACCCCTGTACAGAGGCAAGGGAAACTGTGGCAGTTCTCCACAGTTTTAACTTAGTGTTTGTGTGCATTCACAGCCATGGATGATCTTCCAGCACAGGAACTATTACACTAATGAAATCATGGCAGGCATTTGACCTCATCAAGAGAGAGAGAGAGAGAGAGGCAAGCTGGCCACAGGGATGTCAGAGGAGTCAACCTCAGCAGCAAATTCCTCATGCAATTAAACACACACAAAGTTACATTCACCTTTTAGTGGCATGAACACACACATCGCAGAACATTCCTACCCTCTGATAATTCTCCATCATGTGCATGGCACCACCCTTTGCATTCCTGCGGAAACAAACAATCTTACAGCGGGCCGAATGTTTGTGTTTCTAAACATATTCATGAAAAACCATGCAGCTCTGCAAAACACTCCTACAGTTTCTCCCTGTTTTCATTCACTCACTCACTCACACACACACTCACACACACACACACACACACACACACACACACACACACACACACACACACACACACACACACACACACACACACACACACACACACACACACACACACACACACACACAGACAGCTCAGCATGGACAGAATCTACGTGTGCAGATCAGATGAAGGGCAACGTGTTCTGAATGAGTCACGGTGCGCATGAATATTTCTGTCTTGTTTTCATGCTAAAATTATCAGAAAAGAGGATGCAGGTGCCTCTGCCCCACAGCTGTAGGAGAATGTCAGGTATGCCGACTATGTCAGGATTTTTATTGAGTCCATGTAAAGGTACACAAAAAATATGGGTTCTTCTTGAACATGTGTGTAAATGTGTGTTATGATTACGTAATGTGTCATGGTCCTAGCAGGTTGGGAGGACAAATCCCATGATTTACTGGATGTATACAGCTGGTATTATTTCAAAGATAATAATAATAATAATAATAATAATAATAATAATAAATATGATAATACTGATTATTTTCTGGTATTGAGGTATACACAGAGAGATGTGTTACTCCTGTCTCATGTTTATACCTCAAGCAGAAATGACTAGGGGGTGCTGTGAGGTGTTGGTTGGTTTAAACAACACAGCCTGCTTTCATTCATGGCAGACATCGGCCATTTTGCCTTGCAATTCATTACAGCCAATTGCTCTTTGTTCTTTTCTGTGTGGCTTCTGAACCAGCGTGACAGAGCTGCAGGCTGAGAACTAAAAGCACCGACACTGGCCTCATAGAAGATTTATGAGGGAGAAGCTCGGCAGTAGCAGCAAAGGGCTGACTGACCAAAGCTAATGATTGAGGCTGTCTCAGCACAGGTCAGCTGATGCTGTCCGCTCCAGAAATGTACAACAAAAAGACAGGTGGCCAAAATATTTGGGTTTTTGTGAGATGAAGCAGCTTCAGCGCACGACTTTGCAGAAATGGGAGGGGTTCAGGATGCAGAGGTTATGCAATCGCAGCATGGTGTTCCGAGTGCCCTCACTGCAGCGCCGATGCATGGCCAATCCGAAGATGCCTCAGTGGTGCTGACAACTACAGAACAGGCCATTCCTGCCCCATGTCTATTACACCCCTCCTCAGCCCATGCTGTCTGCGTGTGCAGAGGTCTGTCAAATGTCATGGAAACAGGAAACCCTTAACCTACACATGAGAAGGATCTAATCATCTGCTTATGGTCTCTTTGTCCTTTAGTGTTTCCATTCATTCATCTGCAGGTGTCTGTGTGCCTACGACATGATGCAACAACTCTTATCTTTGGTGCAACAAAGCAACAATCCACATTTGTTATTGTCTGTCTTGAACAAAAACGATAGAAAACAGATGATATGAAAGCAGTGAAGATGGATTTCAGAGATTATTCTGACACATGATGTTAGAGTCACAACAAAAGATCTTTCTTACCTGTCTGACTACGTGTTTGTCATATTTCCAGCTTTCCTCACGTCCTGCTTGCTCATAGTCTTGCCATCAGCTTGATGATTTCGTCTTTGTCTGGAGGACGTCTCATCAGCGGGGGGATGCTCTCTCCTGCCCGTTTTGATGTTCTTGAGGTTTCAACAACATGGAGGAGACGTAAGATGGAGGAGGCTGTTGTAAGGTGGAAACATCAGGCTGCATCCGTCTACCTCTGTGTCCTCTGCTCCTCTTCGCCTCTCCTCTTTTGCGCCTGTCTACTTCAGCCTTTCTATTTGTGGCTGATCATCTGTCTCCTGCATCTTTTTCTCCATCACCCTTCTGTTACCTCCGTTTACACAAACAGTTCAGCAGATTCTGCGCAGTGGCCAGACCTTCTGTTGTCTCTCAGCTGTCTGTCCTTATTTCTCTCTCTTCCTTCTTCCTTCTCTTCTTCAGGTGAACCTCAAGCTTCTCCGTCTGTCCGTCTCCTCTGCTATCATCCCTCCACTGCCATTCATCACAACCCCTTACCCTCTGCCGTCAGCTCCGCTCAGTGCATCCCACAGCCACACATGCGCGGTCTCTTCACACACACACACACTCACACACACGGTCTCTGCTCAGACTTTAATGCGTGTGGTTGATTTTGCTTGCCCCGCCCCTCCTCCTCCTCCCTCTCTATCTCTCACACAGACCAAATCTCTTTTTCCTCCCCATCGCTGCAGCATTCACTGCAGTGCCTCTGCAGGCGGGATCATGTTTGCTCGTCGCCAGAGAAAATATTTCAGCCAATCAGGACGGACCTCACCCCCACCCCCATTTGCACACACAAACACAAGCCTTCTGAGATGCAAAAGCACCGCCAAAAAAGCTATGAATCATACTTTACATGCAGGCATATGGTTCAGCAGCACAGGCCACGCAGGAAGCACAGGAAGCTTGTGAAAACACATCTCATCTAAAGACAGCCGCGCACTGGAGCTGGGAAACACAGGCTCAGTCATAAATTACCTTTGCATCAGGAAACGGATCCATCAGCTTCATCACAGACCACATGCCTGCTTTCCTCAGACGGCCAGCAGCTAAACAGAAAAGGAAAATGGAGAACTCTGATTTATTTGTTATTATAAAATCACCCAAAAGTCAAGGCAGCATCCTAGGCTCCTACACAGGCGGGAAGGTTGCATAACAAGGATTTAAATCCATTTCTGACCAATAAAAAATACTCAGACCAAAGAACATGTCAGAAAATAAACACTTGAGCATCAAACACACACACACACACACACACACACACACACACACACACACACACACAAAGCAATCCATAACACAAAACATTAAAAAGAGCCTTCTGTTTAGAGGAGCTTTACCAAGAAGCGTGATGAAGTATCTTTAGGGGAAAAGACAGAACTAACTCATCTTTGCTGTGACACAGTGAAGGGGCCTCAAACTAAACTAAATTCAATTCAATTCAATTCAATTTTATTTATATAGCGCCAAATCACGACAAGAGTTGTCTCAAGGCACTTCACATAATAAACATTCCAATTCAGGTCAGTTCATTAAGCCAATCAGAAATAATATAATTTTTCCTATATAAGGAACCCAGCAAATTGCATGAAGTCACTGACTAGTGTCAGTGACTATACAGCAATCCTCATACTAAGCAAGCATAAAGCGACAGTGGAGAGGAAAACTCCCTTTTAACAGGAAGAAACCTCCAGAGAATCCCGGCTCAGTATAAGCAGCCATCCTCCACGACTCACTGGGGATTGAGAAGACTGAGCAGACACACACACACACACACACACGCACACACACACACACACACACACACACACACACACACACACACACACACACACACACACACACGCACGCACGCACGCACGCACGCACGCACGCACACACACACGCACACACACACGCACACTCACAAAGACTAGTAATGTGTCTACAGTTATATTGTGATGTCTTAGTAAATATTCTATTTGGTGAAAGATAAACTTTATTGAATTTGTCCTAGTGGATCTATTATTAAATGGATAAACTGAAACACTCTGGAACAAACTATTCATTTGTGCAGCATCATTGGGTAAATACTGTATGTTTAATTTATGATCAGAAACAGTAATTACAATGTATCTTCACTGTGGTTAGCATTAATGATGTGGGATGCTAATGATCCAACCCTGGCCCCATCCTCTTGTTGATGGAACTTTTATTTTTTGGCCTTATTGTAAAACTGTGAGAGTTATCATACTAAACCATCATCGTATAGCTAGCCAGGTTTGTTTACTTTGTGACTGATGAGTCTGCATTTTAAAGCATCCCTAAAGTCACTCTTCCATGACGGATTCAAACTAGTTTCTGTCAGTTATTTACTTTTCTAAATGTTACTCAAACGTTTTCTAAAAACAGCTGCCTTTTTCATTCATGTCTGCCAGGTTCTTGCACAAGACCATGATGGCACGGTGTTCAGCATTTCTAAAAAAGGGAAGAAACTCAACTAGGGCTGAAACGATTCCTCGAGTAACTCGAATAATTCGAGTACAAAAAATCCTCGAGTCAAATTCTCTGCCTCGAGGATTCGTTTAATTCATATTTAATTAATTCATGGCTTTGCAATCGCACGGGGTCATGTTTCACCCGGACCGAAATAAGTGACGCACATGCCCACTGGACTGAATGCACACGGGAGTAGCGAATGTAACTTAACTTTCTCTTAAGCCATGGCGGACAACTTGAACCCCGGTGGAGTGCGAAAAAGACAGAAAATGTAAAAGTTGTGGAACCATTTTTCACGTCGTAAGGTGGAAAACGTAGTCCAGTATAAATACTGTAAAATGGATTTAGCCTACCACAACACCACATTCTCCGTGCTGCAGCACCTGTAAATGTCCCTTCTGCAAGCGGACTCAGAGCCTCTACAAGATAATGCTTTTTAGCCTGTTTTTCTATATATTCTGCAGACACTGTGCGACTTTTTCGTTTGTAGCACTCAGTTTCAGCTCACCGTACATCTGCAGGTAGCAACACGTCGGACTTAAAATGTGCTAAAAAATAGCAGTTTTTACACAATATGTCGGACTTTTTATTGTGTTGTTATTGATATTTGTTGTCCCTCGGGATTGCTGCAGGAGGACACGGGTATTTATGAGTGACGGAGGAAAACGAAAGAAAGTAAATACATGTTTTGTGATCAGTATAATTTGACAAAACCACGGCAAACATGCTTTCGACAATCCTTGTTGTGTGAGAAAAAAAGTGTAGAAATTAAAACGGACGTGTGTTAATAAGGAAACAGGGGCGAGCTGTTTGCGCCGTGAGCGGTTCTGGTTCTGTTTGGGCCGCAGCCGCTCGCAGCGTTATCCTCCTAGTTTTTGTCTGGCTTGCAGGCTAGCAGATTCTCGCACGAGGGGAAAATCGGCTCAGGTTGTATGCTTATTTTTTGCACACGCATTTGTTTACTGTGAAGTAAAGTTGAAGTGCTGAAGTTTTGCAAACTTAATTTTGAATAAAACTTGAAGAATAACTGGCAATTGCTTGCTCATTTTGAGAGGTCTTTCATAATTATAACATGCTATTTGATATAATGGTTTACAAACACAAAAGGGTAATTTATTAGAGTACTCGATTAATCGAAAAAAAGATTCGATAGAGTACTCGATTACAAAAATATTCGATAGCTGCAGCCCTAAACTCAACCACGGTGCAAAACCTCAAAGACTTACAGCTGGTGATATTTATGCTTTTAAGGGTCCTAAATCATGCATAATCAACATGTGTTATTGTTATTTCCTCATGAAAAACACCTCCAAAGTGGTTTTGGGCTTCACGCATGCATTTCCCTGTCTCAGTTGCGATTAGCAACAACCCATCCAGGCTGCATCCAGCTGGATGGGGTTGATGCTGCGTCAGCACGGCCCTCTCCTCCTCATCCAGGTAGTCTATCATCCAGGGGTGGATTTAGGATTGAAAAATATCCAGGGCTTAGCCCAGATGAGTGATGTTCTACTTTTTAATGAAACCTTTCAACTTTGACTATCTTAAAGCAGACAAAAAGCACTAGATTACACTCATAAACGTATAAACTCTCAGGAACTTTACATTAGGATTTGAAGAAGAAGAAAAAAGAAGAAAATATTATTTCTATAGCGCCTCTCAAGATAAAAATCACGAGGCGCTTCACAAAAACAAAAATAAAAAATATAAAAATTGTAAAAATATAAAAAAGCATTTCGAAAATGTTTAAAAATATATTTAAAATGAGCAAGAATAAGCAATTGCGATTTAAAAGAAAAAATGTTAAGAAAGAGAGAGAGTGAATAGGAAAGAGGGAAATCAGTGGATCCTGAGGAAGGTGGAATAGGTGGAGAGAGCAGAATAAAGAGAGAGTGGTGAAGAAGGTCACACAAAAGCCAGCTTGAACAAGTGAGTCTTCAGCTGCTTCTTAAAGGAGACCACTGAGTCCACTGATCTCAGGCTCAGGGGGAGAGAGTCCCCGAGTCTGGGGGCCACAGCAGCTAATGATCTGCCACCTTTGGTCTTTAGCCTGGTGCTGCACAACCAGTAGGCTTTGATCACTGGACCTCAGGGACCTGCTGGGTGTGTAGGGACTCAGATCACCAGTGTAAGATGGTGCTTTTCCATGTAAGGCCCTATAGACCAGAACCAGGATCTTGAAATGAACCCTGAAGTTGACTGGCAGCCAGTGGAACTGGAGGAGAAGCGGGGTGATGTGGGTGTGTTTGGAGGACTTGGTCAGAAGCCGAGCACAGGCATTCTGAACCACCTGTAGACGGTTCAGGGAGGTTCTGCTCAGACACGTGAAAAGAGAGTTACAGTAGTCTAAGCGTGAGGAGATGAAGGTGTGGAGAACTGTCTCAAGTTCAGAGCGGGACAGAATGGGACTCAGCTTAGCAATGTTCCTGAGATGGAAGAAGAAAGAGCGAACAAGAGAACTGACATGAGAATCCAGGGTTAGAGCTGGGTCAAAGGTCACGCCAAGATTCCTGACGGAAGGTTTGGTGTGGGAAGCAAGCTGACCAAGAGAGTCTCTGACTTTGGGAACCAGCTTGTCTGGGGCACAGATGAGGATCTCAGTCTTATCTTCATTCAGCTGTAGAAAGTTCCCAGCCATCCAGGTTTTGATAGAGTCTAAGCAGGTGTGTAACAGCTGCAGCTTAGACATCTCATGGGGCTTAAAGGAGATGTACAGCTGGATGTCATCTGCATAAAGATGGTAGGAGATTCCTTTGAAGGAGCTCAGGATGTGCTGAAGAGGAAGCAGATAGAGGAGGAAGAGTAGAGGCCCCAGCGCAGAACCTTGTGGGACACCATGGGTAAGAGAGGTGGTGGAGGACCTAAACTTGGAGACGACCACAGAAAAGGAGCGCTCAAAAAGATAAAAGGAGAACCACTCCAGAGCAGATCCTGATAGGCCTACCCAGTCTCTCAGCCTCTCCAGTAGCAGGTGATGGTCAACAGTGTCAAAGGCTGCAGTCAGGTCCAGCAGGACCAGAACAGAACAGTCCCCTGCATCACAGTGAGTCAGAAGGTCATTAGAGACCCTAAGAAGAGCTGTTTCAGTAGAATGAGCTCTACGAAAACCTGACTGGAGGCTATTATAGATGTTATGTTCATCAAGAGCAGCTGTGAGTTGTTTAGCCACAACCTTTTCCAAGATCTTGGAGATGAACGGAAGTTTAGAGATGGGTCTGAAGCTGCTATGGAGAGAGGCGCCAAGACTCGGTTTTTTAAGAAGCGGGTGGATTACAGCATTCTTAAAGTAAGCAGGGACCTGACCAGAAACCAGAGAAGCATTAATTATAGAGAGCACGCTGGGACCGATGGACTGAAAAGCACTTTTAAACAAAGATGAGGGTAAGATGTCGAGGGGGCATGCAGAGGTCTTCATAGAGTTGACTAGTTTGGTTAACTCAGGCAAAGAAACAGGAGCAAAGCTATCTAGGATGATGGGCCTGGTTGGAGTCGGGAGAGGCGGCAATAAGGCTGAAGGAGAGATGCTAGATCTAACCTTATTGACTTTGTCCACAAAGAAAGACAGAAAGTTCTCATAGTCTGTAACAGAGTGGATGGAGGCTGTAGGAGAGGCAGGAGACACGATGCTGCTGATGGTGTTAAACAGCACCTTGGGGTTCCCTTTGCTCTGGGACACCAGGTTGGAGAAACAGGAAACCCTAGCGTCTCTGACTGCAGAGTTAAAGGATGTCAGAAGATCCTTTAGGTGCAGCAGATGGACGTGGAGATGGGTTTTCTTCCACAAGCGCTCAATTTTTCTGCATTGGCGCTTCAGGCTGCAAAGGCTGTCATTAAACCAGGGAGTAGGGTTCACTGCAGGAACTGATCTGGTTCTGACAGGACAGATGTTGTCCAGAATGGAGAGGCAGTGCTCGCTAAACTGAGAAGTTAAGGAATCTGGGTCGTTATCAGAAGAACAGGGTGGATCAAAAGCAGCAGAAAAATTGCTAGCTGTGCTCTCATTAAGAAAACGAGAACTAACCATACAGTGAGCAGGAGATGGGGACGCAGAAACTGACAAGTTAAAGAAAATGCAATGGTGATCTGAAAAAACACAAACACTGTCAGCATTTAGACTGTCAGCATTTAGACTCAGGGTAAAAACAAGGTCTAGAGTGTGCCCCCTGGTGTGTGTGGGGCCAGAAACATGCTGGGTAAAGCCAAAGGAGTCCATAAGGCTGGAGAAATTCATGGCAAAGTGGTCAGAGGGATCATCAACATGGATGTTAAAGTCACCAACAATCACCAGTCTGGACAGCTTCACAGTGGAGGATAGAAAGTCACTAAACTCCTGAAGGAAAGAGCTGTTTGGACCAGGTGGACGATAGACCACAGCGCAGTAGAACGGGTCCTTACACCCGACTTTAATCAGCTGCAGTTCAAAGGAAGCAAAGTGATCAGAGGTTGTAGAGCTACATGGAAGATGGTCTCTGAAAACAACAGCTAGGCCTCCACCACGACCAGAACCCCGGGGCTGGCTAAGAAAAGAATAACCACTCGGGCAAAGTTCAATCAGAGCAGAATAATCAGATGTTTGCTGCCAAACTTCAGTCAGAAACAGAAAATCCAGATTTTTAGACAGAAGTAGATCATTGAGCAGTAAGGTCTTATTGTTAACAGAGCGGGAATTTAATAGAGACATGCTGAGTGAGGAGGAATCAGAAACTACAGAAACAGCTGGAGTTAGTGGACGTAAATTAGCAGGGTTAGATCCACGATGTTTATAAAAACCACTTATGGAGGGAACAGGAGGAGAAACCACTGAGGATTGAGGATAAACCAACCTTAAAAAACTTGAACGGATGAACCACGTCCCAACGCGGCCTGGCGGGAATGCGGAAGTGGCGCTCAGGTCACCAAACAAAGGACAAGAAGCTAGAAGATCGCGCCGATGTTTACCAGATAAACCACGCTTTAAGAGAAGTCTTATTCTCACCTGGATTCCTGCTCGTTTACCTCTTTTCCTACGACGTTTTCCCGGGAACGGACAAACATCGCTAGAGGTGCGCAGCTCTGGATCGTCGATTGCTTCCGGGCCAGTGCGCCGCTCGGGTAAACAAACAGGATGGTAAATCCTCGGTGCATCTTGGGTGATTGTGAACGAACGGAAGGACAAAAGAGTCTGCCGATCATAGGAAATGGTAGTGGGGACACTACTGAAGAAGATCGCAGACAGGAGCAAGGTGGAAAAGAGGAGGTTAGTGGAGAAAAGTTTGAAAAAGTGGCCGGTGACCGCGGCTAAGCCAAGCACAGGCGCCATCTTGCCGACCGGAAGCCAAAAGAGCCAGTAATCCTAACATGTATTCATATCCTTCCATTAAAGACGAGACAAAATTCACAAAAGTCACTGAAAAAATACAAACTCAAAGTATAACAAATGAAAAATAACTAAATTAGAATCAGCTTTACTATCATTGTTCAACAACAGGAAGTGCAGCCAGCACAATGAAATTGCTAAAGTCCTGATCCCAGTATTTACATGAGTAAAGAAAAAGGACAAATCACAGGTTAAATAAAAACACCATCAACACTGCTGGCATCTGGAAGTGAAATAATTACAACTAGGTTATTGTAAAGATTTTGGTGCATGTGTGCATTCAGAGTGGTGATCACTTGGGGAAAGTAACTGTTCTTGAGCCTTGAAATAAAACTTTGCTTTTTAACTGTTGTTGAAACAAATAATTAAACAAAACAGTCTAACTGCTGAGGGTTAAAACACCTGTCAACAGGCACAGAGTCTCAGAAATCATCTGGCTGCAGTGATCTCAAAGTGTTGTTCAGCAGAATTTTTGTTTATGACCATGGTTGTTTTAAATATTTCTGTTCGAAAGTAATGTCCTGATTTTAGATGTACTATTACTTTTGTTAATATAAACATATTTCAGTGACAGCATAGTACTGAGACTGACTGTTTTGTTCAAAATCTTGAATGATGTGTTTTCAGTAACAGTGTGTTAATTTTATTTAAATGCACACGACTGCCAGATTGCAAATGATCAAAAAATGAGCCAGAATGTGACTGTGGTTTCACTAAATAATTGCTAAATTCCTCCAGTACCTGAGTGGGTTTTCAGATGCATTACTTCCATTACTTCCTTCAAACCAGTAGTGAGTACAATCAAAATGCTAACTGATAGCTAAATGGATAAAAAGTTGGTGGGTGAGCACTGGATTGGCCACTCAGCAGTTACATGTCAGGCACCACAAAGTATCCTAAAGCTGTTGTTACTGCTGCTGGTGTTTGGCAAAAACTGCTTTGCTGGCAATTTAGAGTTATGTTATGAAATGGGTAAATCTAAGCATAACTTTCATGTCTGCAAAAATTGACCTCTCAATAGTGACAGTGGTAATATTTAATCATATATTGTACCTATCATTGCTGTAAAACAGCATGATACAGTCCCTTTAAATCTTTTTTTTTTACACTGTACATTTTCTTGCTCTCATATTGTGGTGTCACCCAGAGACTTAGACCCACTTCCATGTATTTTATGATTATATGTTTTGAAGCCACCATATTAACAACTGGGCATCATTTCAATAATATTGAGCAACAATTTTGAAGAAAGTTTCCTGAGATTCTTGGTAAAAACTGCACATTGTCACTTTAATTAAACTGCTTAAGAGTAAAATTCATCTAAGTCTACTGTTTCACCCTGTGGCCACCAGAGGGCATATGATCTGACATGTTTGTAGCCTACTGCTAGCTAGCTGCTAACAGTACCTGCATTAGCTAATTGATTAAACCTTACTGAACATATTTAACTAAAATAGATTTATTGAGTTTTAGTAGTTTGTATAAATTAAGACCTGGCCTTGCTGTTATTTAGGCTATGTTGTTAATGCTAATTTAAAACTTGCTTTATTTTGAAGGAATTTATTGAAAGTTCTGGTGAGTTTTGTCTTGTTTAGCTTCACGAATGCTGCCTGTAGTACCGTCTTTTCTATGCGAGAGGGCGGGGAAATAGATGCTCTCTAATAAACATTTGGGGAAGTTTTCCTTCTTATTTCCCCCTGAAACTGTTGTAAACACACCTGGTATTTAATATGATTTTGTGACTTGCCGGTGCTCATTTACCTGGTTTCATAAACTTGGTGTAGAAGTGAAGGGTGGACCTTTGTGGTGACAACAACATGCAACTGCAGGCAGCTCAAGCTAAAGCTTAGCACTTAAGTAAGTAATATTTTTAAATGGCTAACAGAATTAATATTACATGACTGCATTTGAATTTTGCTAGTTTAAAACAAACATTTCACGTGCATTTGATGGCACATAAATGTCTTATTTGTAAAAGTATATGGTTTTGTGTCAATTATTTTATGTCTCATTTTTTATAACATGCTTTTAGTCCTACTTGGCTTTGATTTAAACTCTTTTGGTAAAGCAAATACAATGTGTAGTGGCATTGAACTTGTAAAACTGCAATTTTATAAGCTTATAAGATGAAATGAGTTTTCTTTTACTTAAACTATGACCAGTGAGAGAATTGGCTGGAAAAAAGTATGGTGTAAAGGGGCTTTATAGCCAGGAGGGTGCAGTGATGTGTTAGCAGATTATGAACGGTTACCTCATGTTTTTATTGTCACTGTTGTAAAAATTAAAGTTTTGTAATACTTTATAGACTTTGTGAATTCATAATCATTATACCCTGTACCATAAAAAATTACTAAAAGCCAGGTGTGGGCAAAAATACTAATACTTTGAATGCTGTAGGCATTCAAACTATTGTTTTCCTGTTTATCTTTCTTCTTCTTCTTCTTCTTCTTCTTCTTCTTCTTCTTCTTCTTCTTCTTCTTCTTCTTCTTGTTTGAATGCTGTTAAGGTCATGAAGATGTCAGGACTAAAATAGCTTTGTGAAAAGGGATTTTATGCAAAGACCTTCATAAACATGTTTTGGATTGACCATAGAACTATTACAACTTTTAAAAAGTCATAAACTGTCCCGGGCTGCACAGTGACGCAGTGGTTAGAGCTGTTGTCTTGTAGCAAGAAGGTCCTGGGTTCGCTATCCGGCCTGGGATCTTTCCGCATGGAGTTTGCATGTTCTCCCTGTGCATGCGTGGGTTCTCTCCGGGTACTCCGGCTTCCTCCCACAGTCTAAAAACATGACTGTTAGGTTGATTGGTCTGTCTAAATTGTCCCTAGGTGTGAGTGTGTGTGCATGATTGTTTGTCCTCTGTGTCTCTGTGTTGCCCTGCGATGGACTGGCACTCTGTCCAGGGTGTTCCCCGCCTGAATGCCCGTTGACCGCTAAAGATAGGCACCACCACCCCCACCCCCCCCACCCCCGCAAACCAATGTGGACGAAGCGGGTTCAGAGAATGGATGGATGGGTAAACTGTCCCTTTTGAGCAGTGTTCAGTGTTACCCCGTCTTACACTTCTGACGGTTTAAACACTCTGAATGAATCAATGTTGATGCAGCTGATTCTAAAGGCTGTGAGGAATCTACTGGAAATGAAAGACGTTTGTTACTTTTGATACATTTTCCAGGTATCTGCAGGTGAGCTGGAGCGCCTGATGGTGCGTCTGCCCGTTTCTCCCCGTCCTTAACCAGACAGTCGAGAAGAACGGGACTAAGTCTATTTGGAGGAGACAAGCGGACCTGAGCCTTATTGTTTTGAGCTTGTGAGTTGCCTGAAACCACCAGAGCCGACCCAACAGAACCAGCTCTGAATGGTAGGTAGCCGTTAGCTATAGCACTAGATTAGCTGCAGGGTCCAGCCCCACGGCCGTAGAGAGCTGTTATCCAGCATGTTTTAGAGATTTATCTGCTTCAACACACCTGGTTTTAATCAGCAGCAAATAGCTGAGCTGCTGAACAGCTAATCTAACCTGTTAAAGCAGGAAAACCACTGAAATGTGTCATAGCAGCTCTCTAGGCCACCTACCCTGGGCTAAAGTTACTGTCTGCTGCAGAGAAAGTTATAAAAATACCCCATGAGAAAATTATTCTGTAATGTCTTCATTTATACACAGTCACAAACATCCCACTAAAACTATCCTGATTTCAATACCAGCTTTCTCTTTGGACCATTTGTAGCTGCAACAATCAGTCTGACAGCAGATTACTTGGGGTCATTTAGCCTGAAAGAAACAAATTAGATATAACATCACAGTGTTGTGGGAGGAAGCTTCCAGAGATGAGAAACGTGTGGAGAACGGAGCGAGGATGGAGCTACAGGTGTTTCTGTTAGAAGATCAGGAGGCCCTGAGGTAAAATGGGACATTAGTGTGAGTCTGGGAAGATACTCCTCTCCAGTGGTGGTGGAGTAGCAGTGGGTCAGCCAGGCTGAGATGTGAGAAAAAAACAGAATACAGAGTGCAATATTATTATTTAGATTGTTTTTACCTGGATCAGTTCATAGAGCTTGCACTGTCATTCAGATGGAAGCTGCTCAGAAGCTCTCCACCACACCTGGGTCTGTTCAGAAGTGTAGAAGCTGCTCTGGGTGGAATTCCCATCATGGTCCCAGTGTCGGACACACTGCTGCTGGGAAGCTGTGTGAAATATAAAGAAACAGCAAATATATTTATAGTTGTTTTTTAAGAGCAGCAACGCACGTGTGTAACAATACGCTAAAAATAATTACATAATGGTAAAACTAGAAGGCAAAGAGAGACAGATGGTTAAAAATAACTCACCTAGCCTGGACCGGTGTAGGCTGGTGAAGGACTACATCAGTCTGACTGACTCTGACAGCAGTTTTATTGGGCAGATTTTGCCTGAAAATGTTTAAAAAAATGACATCACGTTGTTGTGGGACTTTAGTAACTTAGATCATGTACAAAACAAACTGTCTAATTTATGTGCTTTATAGCATTACTGGAGAGTGATCGGACTACTCTCAGAGCTAACTCATTGTCCAAAATCAGACATGTTCTAATGAGAACCGGACTCAGTACCAATTCAGAACTGGGTCAGGTCTGCTGCAGGAGGATCTCTCCTCAGGAAAGAGAAAGCAAAATAATGATGTTACAGAAATTGTATAAGGACAATCCTAAATACAGATTACACAAGAAGCAATTAAGTGTCATTACATATAGAAATAAGCCTGACCTGAGAGCAAGACTCAAGCTTGCCTGTAAAAACACTTATGCAACCAAAAGTAAACACTCTAAACTTCAGTTATTTAAACAGAACGTAGAAAGCTATAGAAATAGGGTTGACCACCGTAACCGCATCAAACAGTCTAATTCTGAACGGTATAGAAATGTAACTGCTTATGCCGATTCTGTTAAGGAGCATGGAAAACATAGACGACAAAATCTCATGACTGGAAAAAAGTTCATAGACAATGTCATTCAGCTTTTTAGAGAAAAGGTTAAATTTGGCCCTCAATTCGTCTGTTGTGTTTGTCATCGGTTACTTTTAAACATCAAGTTCTTGAATGTAAAACACAGCAGTATGAAATTAGAGGTTCATTCATTTAATCTGTGGCAAAAAAATGCATCACTGACACTTATTTACACAAGTGTGGAGACTCTTCAGATTCCAAATGACATCTAGAGGTTAGCCCTGCATGTAAATTGTGGGTCTGTTTTACTTGTCATCCTAAAATACTCAATGGAAAAGTCCCTGAAGAAAGTGTTGCAAACAATATGCACCTAGATTCTATTCCTGTAGAACTTAGTACGTTGAATCCTCTTGAGCAACATCTAGTGGCACAGCACATTCCGTTTATGAAACTTTTAGCCTTACCAAAGGGGGGGACAAAATGGTGTCCATGGACCTGTGACGTGTGTTCCACCTCATACAGAAACTGTGAGTAACATTCTACCCAGATTAGATGATCAGAATCTAATGATTAAAGTCAAACTGAAGCGAAAGCTGACATACAAGGGTCACTCTGACTATCGGTATGTCAATGCTCTGAAAGTACAGACCTTAAATCTCACAATACTTTTTCAAAGATATACAAGTTAACAGTGCATGGACAAATCCCCTAGAAAAAGAGTCTGAAGACTCTACCTCTGAAACTGACAACGTCACTTTGGAAGAAGACAGCAATAGAGCTGAAATAGAGTGTGAACATCCTGGCAAAGGAGATGGCAGTGGCACAGAGGTAGAGTCTGAAGATCTTGCTAGTGATGATCATTTCAATGATAGACAACAGCATGGGATGTTTTTGGACACATGTATGCAACCAGTAGACATTGCCCAAGAAATACTAGACAACCATTTTAACTGTGTTTTATCAGTAGCACCAGCTGAGGGAAATACTCCAGTCAGATTGCTTACTGATACTTCTAATGAGGCTAAATGCTTTCCAGTTCTGTTTCCCAATGGAACAGGTACATTTCACGATGCAAGAGAGCAAAGGATTACACTTAGCAAATATTTAAACACCTGAATTCTCAATGCTGATGGCAGATTTGGCAAGAACTTGGATTACATCTTTTATGCACACTATTTGTCAGAAGTTAATCAAGTTGTGTCAAATGTTTCCATTGCACTGAGAAAGGGCTACCATGGCTTAGACAACACCAACATTACATGATCCATGCTGGGCAACACAGACTTTTTGAAGAATGTTTTCAATGCTGACATGGGCCATAACTTTTTGAAGCCCAATAGTGGTACACCAGTATTTTGGCAGGGAGTTCAAAAATATCTGTTTGCTTATGTTAGACAACTTGGCATTCCTATATGGTTTGCTTCCTTTTCTTCAGCAGATTTAAGATGGCCAGAATTTATGGAAGCTTTTATAGCTATAGAAAACATTCAAGGCAATTTTCATGACGTGGATTGGCCACAGAAATGTGACTTATTAAAAACAATTGAGTGACAGCAGCCAGAATTAGATAGATTTAGATCTTTTTTAAAATATATCATGTCTCCTGCTCAGTCAATTGGTATCGTGTTTTATAAAATCAGGTAGTGGTGCTTAGATAAAGTAAACGGTCATAATCCAAGCCCTTTTTCATGGGACTGCATCATCGGAGAGGGGAGAACAGGCAGCAGAAGGCGACAACGTCCTCTGCTGCCAGAGGATTAACGGAGTGGGACGTGATGCCACCATCAGCATCAGCTCTGAGGATGTTTGCGGCTGCAAACAAAACCTCAGCAAGGTAAAGAAAAAACCTTATGTGTTTAAAAAAAGAACCAAAAATGGAAGATTGTTTTTTAATCAGTTTTCTAGAAGTGTCTTAACTTGCTACCTGTGGTGGTTTAGATCTTTGCCATTGCTGGTGAGGTCTCGATTAATACTACTACTACTACTACTACTACTACTACTACTACTACTAATACTACTACTACTACTACTACTACTACTACTACTACTACTACTACTACTACTATATTACTTAAACATGTAAAAGACATAGCTAAAAATAGATATCAGTAGTTTAATTTGAGTCCTATTTGGGCAC
Organism: Nothobranchius furzeri; assembly: GCF_043380555.1. Taxonomy (NCBI): domain Eukaryota; kingdom Metazoa; phylum Chordata; class Actinopteri; order Cyprinodontiformes; family Nothobranchiidae; genus Nothobranchius; species Nothobranchius furzeri. Next base: position 50,830,447 of record NC_091746.1, read on the forward strand.
AGAAGTATTTGTCATTGTTATTTTGCAGGTCAGATGCTGAAAGGCTTGACAACCTCTGATCTATGCAGACATTTTGAAATGTCACAGGAAGGATGCAATAAATTGCATTAACCATTACACCATCATTGACAGAAACTTTAACATTGATTTAGTGTGTGGAATGGCAATAGCTTCCCCTAGAGAAAATTATTCATTAACAAACCACATTTCCAGCCATATGTGAAAACAAGCATCCATTCTCTTTTGTTAGCTGTTCATGGAGCTGATGCCTTTTTTGGGGGGATTTTACGGCAAGAGGCAGGTACAACTCTTCTAACTGTGGGAGAATGTCAAAGTAACTCTACAATAACAAGGATGTCTCTTAAGCAGAACTCTAAACCTTCTCAACATTATAAAATTGTTAAATATCTGGTGGAGCACTCCAGTCTTTATGGTTTCTGATATTATATGTTTTTATTGCATACAGTCTGATAGTGCACTACTTTCATATTTACAATTTTACCCTGCTTCACATGCCATTTCTTTCTGTCTGTGTCCATCTTTTTTTCATTTTCAGCTCACCTGCCCCTGCAAAAACAGCCTGTCTGTCTTTGTGGTTTTTCTTCACTATTCTGAAAACAGCACTACTTCTTGCAGCAAAGACAGTTTAGAAGTGGTCTGTAACAGTTGAGGCATGGGTCATTTATTGTAAAAGACATAGTAAAGTGAAATACCAGAAGTTATTTTGTTCATCTAGACACAACTTCAGACTGTGACTCATGGCTGGGGCTCTTTATGGCTTATAGGAAGTGGAGGTGGTTGACTAGCTGGTGACTTTTTTTGCCTTGTCACAACTCAGCAGTCTGTTCCAAACTCACCATTTAAATGGCTGTAAAAAAAATAATCGTGGCTTTGTGACAATTAGGTGTGGGAATTAAAGAGATAAAAGGGAACATAGTCAAGGCAGAAACAATACATTTGACAACTGTGCGCATTTCATTAGTGTACATTAACCAAAGAGTTGGTGATGAAACTGAGATAAAACTGCTTGTTACAGAGTCATGCTTTAGACAGTTAAAACACAAGACTTTAGATTCCAGCATTCATTTATTTACTGAATAAATGTATAATTTACCTCAACATGATCACATTTGGGCAGAAAAAGTGCAACATAGTCATTTTTTGTCTGTAAATAATTTATAATCACTGGCTGGAATGGAGTCTGGGTGCTTCTAGTAATTCCAAAACTCTTTTTCCTGCCAGGTTTTTATTCATTAACATCTAAAACAACATAGTAAAAGTGCTTGAATGTAAGAAGTTACAACTCTTGTGGACTTTGAGCACACAGAACAAGAAAACAGCAGAAGATAATGAGGTAGCACACGGACTACCTGAGGGGGTATGTGTCCTTCTCATTCACTCTTTGTAGGTTAGACATCCAGCCCGTCGCACTGGGTGATATCCCCAACAGCGGTGTCTCATCAGTGTCATTTCTATATCCCTTCTGAATATTCATTGGACTAAAGTAGCATTTATCGTTCCTGTGTTCAAAGAGATTAAAGGTGTGGATTACTCATTTAATCAACACATTTCCAGTGGTTTTTAGTAGGAATAAATGCCTTGCAGGCAGTACTCAGGGCACAAAACAGCCCACAAAGCCCAATCCCAGCAGGTACAAGTCTACAACGACACAGGAGAGCTTAGCACAGCAGGTTTGGAGTTTTATTTCCTGATATTTGGACATCTTTTCCTGGATTAGATAATAGCGAAGTGACTCTACCACTGACTTGCAACAAATAACACAAGCCTGGAGCAGCTTCTGCCGTGTGGTAAAGTGAGCTTCTAGCCGAGACATCCTCTGCTGATTCCCAGACATTAAAACAACATCAACCTTCCCCGTTGCGAGTTAAGATGGGCAAATTCATGAATACTAACTCACAATTTGATGAAGAGCTGTGAGGATTTTCAAATCCTAGATTTTCACCATCTATTATTTATCAGAAACTAATGCAGGACATAGATGAAAAAGACTATTTTTGTGTTCAACCTGCATGAAAACTTAGTGACAGATTATAATGAGTAATAATCATTAAAGTATTGTTTTTGAGTAAACGACACCTTTAAAAACATCTTCATGTTTAAAATATATAGAAAAATACATTTCCAGTCAGAATTTGCTCCAAACTGGAGCTCTATCATATGAGATATACGCTGCTGCACATCAGTCGCAAAAATAAAATATAACACATAAAGCAAATTCCTAGATGACTCAGGAATCTTTACAAGTATAAAATTCAGAATAAGTGTTTTTTAACAGGTTTGTATGTGTTAATATATTACCGGATGGTTTACTTTTTGACTCATGTGACCAATACCAGGAAATAAAAGAACCTATCAGAAGGGCACATGTCATGTTGTGGATTAGATAAGTGGTCTCTACACATGACACGGAAACGTTCTTTATCTTTTTTCAGAGGGTTGAGAAATGTCAGATGTTGTCATAAAGGATATCCACCAGAAATCATGTGGCTTAAATATAAATTACAATGTCCAGGAGCGATTCTGGTTTCTCTAGCCAAAGTATCCATGAAAGAACACAGCCACACACAAGAGAATGATGGCGTTGGCGTTGACAATGTTTCTCCAGAGAGGCACTTCTGTTGTATCTGTGAGCTGCTTCTTCAGCTCCTCTTCCTCCTCTGGAGTCAATTTTGGGGCTTTTTTCTGCTCCAGTCCACAGAAACACATGGCTGCTTTTTTGCAGAAGCCTGGTTCTTCCTCAGGTTCTGTAGCACAGACAAGATGTTATATTTCAAATTTGAAGAAGAAAAACAGTAAATCTAAGTGGGATGGAATGAAAACAAGCTCATTTCAGGTCTGCCAATTACCTTCTATTTCCATGTCATCACTGTCATCTTTAACCCAGTCATCTGGTTCGATGTCTATTCTTTCCTCCGTACGGTTTCTCAGACTCCAGCACAGTCGAAACAGCTAAAGAAACAACACCTATCAGTTTGTGCAAATGTTTATTCTGTTAAAGTTAGCATCTCAAAACCGTCTTCTACTGTTTTAGGGCCCACTGTCTTAGATTTGACATTGCATTTTGCCTCATCAGTCAGATTTAACCGCTCATCTAATTTAACCTGTCCGAGTTTGAAAGAAGCAGGATTTTCTTTGTGTTGTGATCAGGTTAGCTTTTAGATTAAACGGCACCAGTTTACTTCTAAAGTATTTTCATGAAAACAGGTGTAAAACCTGATCAAACCACACTGAGCTACCTTTTGGGGGTAAAATTGCAACGTGGCAGGACACAAGCTGTCTGGAATATTAACTGACAGGTTTGTGTCTTTTTCCGCTTCAACAATCAGCAAAAACCTGAAGAACTGAATGTTCACTTTCCACGGAATAAGGTTGCTATGGGAGTGTCTTTCAGTCAGTGATAACTGATTTGGGAAGTTAACAATTAATCTGGCCTTATCCAACAGCTGTCACGTACATGCTTGTCATCGATGGGTTTGGTCATTAGAGAAACTCCGAGTATGATGATGCAGGAGACGACAAACAGGATAATCCCAAAGTAGAGGTAGTGGACTCCACAGATGATGGTGGGACAGTTACTGGGTGTAACACAGCTGCCCGTCCCATAAATAAACTCTGTAATCATCCTGGACAGTCCTATTAACAAGCCAATGGTGAGTCCATAGAAGGCCCCCTGAATAAGAGAAAAAGCAAAGAGAGATAAAGAGGTTTAGAAACTTACCAGCTGCAAGGCGTTAGATAAAACAACATAAAAGGTTTCAAGTAAGTAATGTTGGTAATAAAGATCCACTTGTTTGGTGGATTGTTCATTGGAACAAAGGAAATGCAACTCTTGTGGCAACTCTTAAAACACTCTCAGCTTTAGTTTAAGAGAGTTTAAGAGAGTAAGATATGCCTGCTTCTTTTGCTATGATCAAATAAAAGGTCCTTCATGAAATAGTGCTTCGTCATTATTATACACAAAGCAAATCACCTAGAGTTGTTGGCCCACATTAATCCCTTTGGATAAATATGTGTGCTTTGAATGTATTTAAAGATCTTCAAGCAGAGTAAATCGGAGTCATTAAAATCAAATCAAATCGTCTCGTCTTCTTCCGCCTATCCAGGTCCGGGTCGTGGGGGCAGCATCCCAACTAGGGAGCTCCAGACCGTCCTCTCCCCGGCCACCTCCACCAGCTCCTCCGGCAGGACCCCAAGGCGTTCCCGGTCCAGTTCAGATATGTGCTTTCTCCAACGTGTCCTGGGTCGACCAGGGGGCCTCCTGCCGGCAGGACATGCCTGGAACACCTCCCTGAGGAGGCGTCCAGAAGTCACTGCAGACGCTGCCACAATCCGCCTGTCGATCTCGCGCTCCCTCCTTCCCTCCCTCGTGAACAAGACCCCAAGATTAAATCATCCCATTAAATCAGTCAGTGAAAAAGCCAAAATAAAAACTTTCAAAAACTTGATAAAAGTATAATTCAAGACTACTTTAAAAGATTAAATAGCAAATCTAGCTTTTTGAAAGTAAAATCAATGTAAATCCCTGACATGAGAGGCAGATTATGCCACTTCAAAAGTGACACCTGGGTAAAGTTTTAAACCAGTAACATGTTAAAAAAAACATCTTAAAACAACAATACCAATGTAAATTACAACTCACAGACTCATTGACACGTTTGCAAAAGATGGCAAGCATGAAGACGGCCGCAACAGGTGGCGTGAGATAGCTGGTGATTGACTGGATGTAGTCGAAGAGCTGGCCACTCTGAGCCGTCTGCACCACAGGGATCCACGCTATGCTCACACCAATCAGGGCCAAGATGAACACTCTGTGTAGGTAAAAGAAAGTAGGAATCAAGAATTTAATCACTAATCCTAGTCAATACAAGCCCACACCTGTGTTTTACCTGCCAGCAATCATGAGTTCCTTTTCTCTGGCGTGAGGACGGATCTTAGTGTAGATGTCCATGGTGAAGAGAGTACTAGCACTGTTAAAAATGGAGGTCAAGGAGCTCATGAGAGACGCCAACATCACAGACAGCATCAGACCTCTCAGACCTAAAACAGCGAATGTTAGTTAGACATGGAGAAATGAGAAAGAGACACAAAGACATTTAAGACAATGTTCTCAGTCCACCCACCATTAGGCATTAGGTCCACCACCAGCTTGGGATAAGCAATGTTGGTGCATCCCACACTAGTACCACAGTGCATTTTACACTCCTCTGGGTCCACACAGGCCACCACGTCTGGAATGAGTTGAACAAAAATGTCAGTGTTGGAAGGATGAGGCAGTAAAAGATGTGTTAAACCCAGACCACGCTGTGTGTTTTTCAGCTGTTGCAAAGGACTGCTTATGTCACACAGTGAGGACTCCAGAAAGGTGGCACACTTTACAGTCCAAGATTTCAGTGAGCCAAACTGCACCACGCCTCCCTCTAGCAGATTGTGCTAATGTCGCGAGTGCACTCCACAAAAAGCATATATCACAAAAATCTGACAGCTAACTAAAACAACATGCTGATAAGAGAAAAAGACGCTACTGACACTTATTATTACTATTAGACCCAAAATGAGTTGTCCACAATTGCTCCTGCATGTAGCTTCCACTGTTGCTAATTTGGCTAATTCTACACTCACATTGTACTCTTGTCACTAGCTGTTGGCGTGACTCCCTGGGTGTATTTTCATTGATCGATTGAAGACAGGAGTCATAGGCTGAAGGCTGACTTTGGTCGTGAGAGTGCACAATAAGCTGTTGGAGAGCCCGTCACGCTGGGTGGCCATAGATTTGCAAATGACCTTCACGTTCACCGGTTTTTGACATGATTCTGTTCAGGACAAGAGATTTGACTAGGACGGCCAAAAAACGCACAGTGTGGTCTGGGCTTAATGGTTAAAATGAGAATCTTAAAGCGCAACACACACCAGGATAGAGGATCCTGCTTATCATCCCAGGAAACACCATGAGAAACATGGGAAACAGCTTCAGGTAGCCACATAAGATACAGCCTCCTTTAACATGAGAGAGATTCTTGGCCGAGAGGCAACGCTGGACAATCACCTACAGAAAAACAGCCATGAACCGGTGAAAAATGGTGAATTCTTAACTAAAGTGAGAAACTGACAAAGTTACAACAGTGGTGATAACATGTTGTCTGTTTTTGTATCAGAACAGCTTTAATGTTATTCCTGATTTAAAAATGAGACAATACATTTCTATGATTTCTTTGGTAACAATATCTTGGGTGAGCAATGGAAGACAAACAAAGCTTGGTTAAAACCTTGTCTACTGATTTAAATACCAAACGTAGAGCTTGTGAAACAGGATTAAATCTGCAGTTTTTTCTGAGTATGTTGAGGAAATGTGTTAATTATTTAATTTACAATCTTATTAACTCAATTATTATTAGAAGTTTCATCATTAATATGTAAGATCTAGTGTGAAGCCAAATGGTAGAATTAAACGCTTGTTTAAGAAACAAACGCAAACAGAATATTAGACCCACATGTAATGTTCCAGCATTTAAGTAAGTTAAGTTGCTCGCTAAAGGAGAGGTATTGTACAGCTCCTTAATTGTTTTGTGGTGGAGGGTGTAATGGTGTGTTGAACTTGTTTACAGCTGCCTATGTGTCTATATGTGTGTGTTTAGAACACGATTACGGGGTGTCGTAAAGCAAAAGGAAGTCTGTCTCAGCTAAAAGAAGATTTATAAGCAGCAACTGGTAAGCAGGGTTTTCTGCAACCAAATGGTCCTGTTTTTGAAATGTTCAAGTGTTGCTAAAAGCGTGGTTGTGCTATTCCGTGGGGACGGTCCCCTCGGATGATTGTGTCACTGTGTTTTAGAAATAAAAGGCTGCACTGAGGAGGAGAAGTCAGAGATCTTATGCTGGGATCCACCTCTGTACAACACCTCCCCTCATGAGCCAAACTTCATTCTTGTGTCTGTCTGGATTTGTCACTTTTATCCTTTAAGCTTTCTAACACAGTATCTCACAGGTGTTTGACTTTTGGCAGCTAATCATGTAAATTATTTACTAAAGAGATTTTAAAATATCACTAAATGTTCACAAAGGTAACAGGGGCCTTGCTCTCCTTTGATGTTTTTAACTTGTTTAAAGGTATGGAACGCTTGTTTAATCAATACTTTTGCAGTGGTCTTTGGTAGAAACGAATGCCATGTAAGTCGTACTCGGGAGGGGTGCTCTGCTGCACCATTTTCAGTAATTAGAAATGAGCCACATTAGAGCCGAGCTGCAGACGGCAGGAGTTGAAGTCTTGTTTCCTAATATTTGGACATCTTGCCTCGGATTGGATAACAGCAACTCGACTCTACTGACTGAGTTGTTTTGCAAGGTTGATGTTTTATCTCCACAAATAACACAAGCTTGGAACAAGCTTGCGACAGATTAGTGACAAGCACCCGGTGTGTCACTGTGGGCTCCCGCAGGCCCCTGCCCTTCACACCACCACAGTTTTGGAAAATTTGTATAGTTCCTTCTTAGGGTTCAACAACCCCCCAAGGCGCTTCACAACACAATCAGTCGTCCACCCATTCACACGCACATTCACCTGCTGGCCGTGAAACTCAGAGTGATCGACTATAATAGAAATAATAATCAAAAAATGTTTTTTTTTCAGTGATCCACACCTTTAATGAATTACACATCTGAAAATTAGCTCTAATTGTACCTCCTCACGTTTTGTGTACCACTGACTGATTCACATTGTTCCTATTCTTTTTCTGCTCTTTTAGTTATTAGTTAACATATTTTTTTATGTTTAAACTTTTTATAATCAGTATATTTTATTCTTGTACTATGAAAATGAAAGAGGAACAGTATTTCTTTTGTTCATACATTCTGACAAAAAAAGGCTATTTGATTTAATTTAACATTTCCTCAACAAACTCCCTTTGAAAGTAGTCAAAGTTGACATAAGTGTGTTAAAACATTTTTTAAACTCTCTTTAGTTGTTCCTCCTCTGAAAGTGCAAGAATGTGCTCATGAAGGACTGGTGAAAAAATGGGGAGTAAAACAAGGGAGTGAACAAACTGAAACCTAGTTTAGATTATTTGTGACAAATATGCAAAATAAATCTACTGTTGCAATTATACCAATTGACCCATATGACTCATAATTCATATAAACTTTTTGCAAAAACATTGTACACATTAATTCCATGTGATTTAGCATGAAAATGTTCACATTTTCCCAAAATGTTGTTTCTCCATAGTTGCCAAGAGTCACAGCCCAGTCTCAGCAGTCAGGAACATTTTACCTCACACTGACTGAACGTCTGTCTACTGCAGGTAAGATACTAACTTGTCAGAAGTACTGCATACAGAAATGTGGGACTGTGAAAACTGAACATGCATAATCATCAACACACCTTAACTTGTAACTTAAACCTTACTTTGACTTGACTTTACCCTCTTGTTGATCTACACACAATCATAAAAGAATGTCTTATTATAAAGAATTGGCTGTGTCACACTATCAGCTGACTACATTGGACCACCTCAATGAGCCGAGCCAAAACAGGCCAGATAAAGAAGCATGAATGCACTTGCGGTTACATAAAAATCAATGGGATGACTTTACGACTACAGATTGTTTCTGGTAAACAATAAAAGGAGTTGTTGGAGGTGAATTGTCTTAAGCTTCACTGACCTGATCCGTGCACCAGTACCAGGTGGCCTGAATAGTAAGTCCAAACACCAAGCCAGGCCATGGCAAGTCCCCTGTTATAGCATCCCTGAAAATATGGAAGGAGTCGGCCCGAGGCTCGTAGCACTTTGAGCTGATGTTGCCAACGATGCTCGGGACTGCAGCCATGTAGAGCCTCTGGAAGTTCTCATAGCCCCCCACTTCAGTAAAAGCTGAAGATAGATGTAAGTTACACTGACTTATATATTCACTTCCCAATAATGAGGCATCACTTTATCATTAAATGAAAAAAAAACATTCAACTGTCATTTTTACCAAATCCCATCAGAATGAAGGAGCCGATAACCATGATGATGGTCTGTAAGGTGTCTGTGTAAATCACTGCAGCCAGTCCACCTGAAATACAACACATCTGTGAATATGTCATTCAAAATATTTGTAGTAACTTGTTTACTAGAGAAAATAATATGATTGTGCTTTTATGTAACTGTTCTGTCTCTGCTTGTCTTATAAAGATTCCACTCAGGTGTTTATGCATTATTGCAGGGCAGCAACAGAGGGCCATTTGAAGCTTATCATAGTCCACGGACGATTAACTACAAACCACACATAAATCACAGATAAACAGGGACTGTGTGTGTGTGTGTGTGTGTGTGTGTGTGTGTGTGTGTGTGTGTGTGTGTGTGTGTGTGTGTGTTTGTGTGTGTCTACGGTACAAATGGCCTTGAGAGACTACCCTCTACCGTGCATGGTGCCATTCATGCTGATAAGACTTTTTTTCTGGCTTTAGTTTATGATGAGAATTTAAAAGGAAGTGAATCCACCCCTAGGACAGACCTGTGACTGTGTACAGTGCTGTGATCGCCAGTAGGGCAATAACAGCAACGTAGATATTAAGCCCTAGAGCCTGGTTGATAAAGATGGCACCGGAGAACATGTCTGCCTGGGAGGAGATGGAGAACTTCAATTAGCCACATGGGTCATTTAAACAGGAGGGTTTTCTACAGCTGGCACAGAGACTTACAGAGATCTTGGTAAAAACGTAGAGGAAGAGGGAAAGCACAGAGAGATAGATGCGAATACGCTGTCCTCCAAACCTCTTCTTGAGGTACTCGGGCATAGTGATCACCTAGACACATCCACTCAAAAGATTTAGCTTTCAAGGCTCAAATGGAACAATGGTTGCACACTTGAATGAAGAGATGTGAGTGTAAATGTGACCTGAGTGTGTTGTTTACCCCAGCTTTAATGTAGATTGGCACAAAGAGCCACCCAAGGATAACAACAACAATAAGAGCCTGAAACAGACAAAAATACAAGAATACAGGCTTTTTTTCTCAACTTCACCCAACAAGCATCAATGGTAACCAATAAGCGATGGGCTCAGCTGGCAGGTAACTCAGACATTTGTGGTGCAGTTACTCACATTCCATTCAAATCCACCAGTAGCTATTCCAGCTGCTGCAGCAGTTCCAGCAATCCCAACAAAGTGACCGCTGCCAATGTTGCTGGCAAAGAGGGATGCGCCGATCTGTATGAAGGCGTTACATATTTTTATTGGATGGCCAGAGAGTAAATTACTGGCATGAAGCAATTTCTGAGCTTTTTTCCATTTCAATTCCTACTCATCATAACAGACTAACACGAGTAACCTTGTTCTTTCTAGGTGCTAAACGTACACGGGCACACACACAGATGAACAACAGCACAGTTTTTCACAATCTTATGGAAGAAATTACACTGATTACGGTTATCAAAAGTTTAGATTTCCTCTTTGGTCTCATCTGTTCATCATAGGAGTAGCTTTTGTTCATTCACAGCTGCGCAAATTGAAGTCATGTTGCTCTGGTTTTTAGAGACAGAAAGGCTTTTTCAAAGCTTCCTAAAATAACTCCTAACAAACCAAACTAGAGCAGTCAACATTTCTGTGGTAAAGCTTAGCCTCTAACATGCTAGCTGAAGCCTTTTAGACTACAACAGTGTCCAGTCCTGGTCCTCGAGGGCCACTACCCTGCATGTTTTAGATGTTTCCATGCTCCAACTCTCTTAATTCATTTAAATCATTTGTTCAGCAGATTTTCACACATTCATTCAAAAAAAGTTTGCTGAATCAGAGAAACATCTAAAACATGCAGAATGGTGGCACACACAGACTAGGATTGTAGATCGTGTTTCCGTTGGAACTGCTGGAGTTTTTAGATTCATTCTCAAAACACTTCACAACTTGAGCTTGTTGGTTGTTCACTTTTTGAAGACTGGCAACTAATTTGAATGACTTTCATTTTTAACGTTTTTTACATGGGAAATGAAATCTACTGTTTAGAAATCACCCTACACTCAGAGAAAAGATATACCTTTAGGTGTAAAAACAACGGAGTGGTACTTTCAAAGTTGCTGTTCTAAATGTGGGATCAATAAACTTGTTTTGTTTCACTAACGGGACCTTTAAAAGGCACAGAGATTTAGACCAGAATGTCCTATAATTGCTATAGATTGGTTGTTCCAGTCAGTCTTTTAATTTGTTGTGTTCACAACACCTGACACAATGGAGAAGCCACCTTAGCCAGCAGACATGACAGAGAACTGGACTCTTAATCTTTAGGTCCCAACATCTACCGACCTTTCACCATGTTGAAACATAAACGATAAATGGCCTGTAGTTGATATAGCACCTTCCAGAGTCCTGGAACCTCCCAAGGCACTTTACAACCCAATCAGTCCTTCACCCATTCACACACTCACACCCTGGTAGTGATAAGCTTCATTGTAGCCACAGCTGCCCTGGGGCTCACTGGCAGAGACGAGTCTGCCGTACACAGGCGTCACCATTCCCTCCAACCACCACAAGCAGGCAAGATGGGTTAAAGTGAGACTGGGCAGGGCTCGAACCTGCAACCTTCCGATTACAAGACGAGCCCTTAACTCCGGTGCCACCATCACCTTTGAAGCCATCAAATACAAACTCATAGTTATCTTGATATCCAAAATCCAACTGGAGAGGATACATTGTACCCCAATTCGTACCCTGGAGGACAAAACTTCTATAGCATTAGTCTCTCGAGACTGTTGTCCAGTTGTAAGTGCTTCTATATCATCAGCGATGAGTCGTTTCCTGTTTGCCGTGTGTTAACACACAAACTTTTGTTTGCATTGACATTAATTGATTATTTTTGTGGATTTAACAACTATTACAGTGCGTCTTCATGAATTGGATGCTGTGAGGATGAATTCAGTTTCATAACATCCTGCTTCAGCATTTTGCTTCTTGCTAAATCCATTTCATAATGTGTTGTATTTTTAGATCTGGTTACAAACCAAGTGACTTGTTCTGAAAAAGCATGGGTGTCGTTTACCATAATGGTTTATCTCTGTAGTAATGACAGAGAACAATCTCGGTGAGAGTGAATGATTTCTTATCTTGAGAGTGAGACACTCACCGGCCACCACACCATACTCCTCCCGGCTAGGAAGAACCCTCCCACAGTGGATCGATTGGTTCGGACCATCGCCTACAACATGACAAAATCCATCAATCTGTGCTAAGCACGTTGGACTCAAATTACAGCATCAAATTCACCAATATTTTTACTTTTATTTATGATAAAATGTTTTAGTTTAACTAAATGTGAAATGGCAATATTTGTTATCATGTGGTTGATTAAAATACTATGCAGAATGTTCATAACCTTTTGTCTTTGTTACATAAAAAACTATTGAGAAAAGAAAATGTAACATCTGAAAATAGTCATACTTTATCTTTGCCTGTAAAGAAAATAATTCTGTTAGCTATTCTTGAAGAAAACGACTCATAGAGCCATAACACTGTAAAATGATCAACAAAAATGGTTTATTGTAAGTCAGATAACTCACCCCTACACCCACGGCCAAGACGACCACAAAATAAATCACAATAACAGAGATGTCTGCTGCATTGTTGACCACATTGGTGCTGATGCCATTTTTTGCACTACTTGTGATGTAGGAGAATCCAAAATAATCCCGAGACATTTTGCTGGTTGGAAGAGTGACAGGACAGGAAAGAGTCGGTGTACTTCGACTGGAGCGTTTTCCCAACACTTACCTTTTATACCGTGTGTGTTTGTGTGTTAGAAAGAGGGCGGGTCAAGAGTAGGGATGATGCAAAGAGAAGCCTTGCTTGTAGATACATTTTCTCATGAACATCAGGTAAAATTTGTCAGCTTTCAGTAAATCGTGGTTAATTATCAGCTTACAAGGAAATTCCATAAGTAAAGCTACTGTTGTTTCATTAACTGCTCAGCTTTCTTTTTCCTTTTCCTCTTTAGCTCAGCCAGTGTTCACAGCTCAGGTTATTGCAGAATATTGAGTTTTTAACACAACACAGCATCACATCACATTAAAGCACAATTCTGCCTCAACTCAGTCCAATTTGAACAAAGCACCTTTAGTTTGCCATTAAAAACTGTTGATTTTATAAATTAGCCAGTGACATATGGGTAGATAAAATATTGCCTTCTACTGAAAAGGTTGGAGGAAATGCAGACACCAAATGCAGTGCTACATTTCACTGATTGGACTAGTTTCAGGACCTTAAAAGTTTGGAATCCAGAAATTTGATTGTGTAAGTTTACACAACACAAAGACTTCAGATAGTAAGTTTAATGTCACATTGGATGAGAAACACATTTAAAAACAAAAATCACAACTTTTATACATTCATTTTCTGTACCCGCTGATCCATGCAGGGTCTCGGGGGCGGGCTGGTGCCTATCTCAGCCGTTTTTGGGCAAACAGGTGGGGTTCACCCTGGACAGACTGCCAGTCCATCGCAGGGCAGCATAGAGACACACAGAAAAAATAACAAGCACACACACTCACACCTAAAGAAAATTCAGAGACTAATTAACCGAAATTCATGTTTTTGGAATGTGGGAGGAAGCCGTGGTACCCAGAGAGAACCCATGCATGCACAGACCCCAGGCTGGGATGTGAACCCAGGACCGTCTTGCTGCAAGGCAACAGCACTAACCATCGCACCACTGTGCAGCAAAAAGTCACAACTAAAATGTAATTAATACGTTTATAATCCTAATTAATTTTTATGTAAACACGCCAATCCCAAAAGATGAGGAATTTACTTGGAAGTTTATAAAACAATCAAATGACCCTTGACCGAACCTTTGCCCTAATACAGTGAACGTAACACATTCTTGATAAACGTGTTTTTATCTGTTTGTTAATAATTAGCTTTTGAACTGATGATTGAGATCTGGCAAAGACAAAGAAAAGCGATTCACTTTCAGCATTTAATTCATGTCCTTTGTTGTATAATTACATAACGAGGACACTGAGTATATCTAACACAAAAGTGTTGTCTATTTGCCCAAGGGACTGAGGATAAAAATTAGCCCTGGCTATAATCTTGCATATGTTGCACCCTGGAAACACCCTGGAAATATTTGTAGTTATTCTAGTAATATTGCATTACATTTTATCTTTTGTTTGTACATTTAAATCTTCCGATGAAGTTCAATTATTCAAAACAATTGTAGTTATTTTTGTTCAGGCACAGAAGTGACTAGAAAAGGTGATGCTACGTCATGAAGAGGTCCTGTGTGGCCAGTGTGTAAAGGTGTTAGTTCGTGGTTCGTGCCCACTGCTCCAGAGAGAACAAGCCAAAAATAATAATAATAATCAATGCAGCGTGGGGCAAATAAAGTTGCCAAACAGAAAACGGAGTCCTGTCTGTTTTGGGAGTGCAACATAAATTTGGTGTTCCTGCCCGGTTGGATTGTTTTCTCATCGCGGAGCAAGTGGAGACAAAACATGAGTGACGCCATTGTTAACCCTCTGGTAGCCTGAAATGCTAATACGCCAAGCAAGACAAGTAGATCACAAAAGGAATAACACTTTACAAGATGCCCGGCGATAAGCATATGTCCCCTGCTTGGGAAAGTGTATTTGGGGAGATAGAGGAAAAGTTACTGACGCTGTCCGAACCGGGCCTAAATGACGTCCGTGCGACATTTGATATTCCAGTCAGTGAGAGTGGAAAAGACTTACCTCGAAAATTGAGAAGATTGGTCCTGCAGTTTGTGGAAAGTGAAGAAGTTACCTCGTTAGAAGATGAAGGTATGTCCTTCTTACTAACATTAAGTGACAAAATAGATGAAATAAAAGGAAAAAACGAAAGCAGTGATGAAACTAAGCCACCACTAATGGAACTGCCCCCTACACTGGCAAGTGGTACTGCAGCTAAAGACTTCGGCAGGAAAAATGACAGCCCTCAGGTTTCAACAGTGTCAGAACACGTCACCATGTCTGCAACAAACCCCAGCCTATTTCACCGGCTTTACAGAAGAGAACTTAAAATAATAGGACAGATTGGGGAACCAAACCAAAAAGATTAATTAGGATATGCTAGTTTGGAAAGACAAATACAAAAAGCTCTGAAAAGAGGAAATGATGAAGGTGAAATTGTGGAGGCTGTCATCCAAGCCATAATCGCTGGAATAAAACTAAAAAGTTACCTGGAAAGCAGAGTTGACTTGACATTACAAGCTCTCAGGCAGATCCAGCGGACTCATTTTATCGAGAAAGATGCCACAGAGCTGTATCATTCTCTCACCTGTGCAGTTCAAGAAACAAAAGAAACCCCTGTCCAGTTTTTGGTGCGAGCAATTGACTTGTGACAACAGGTCCTGTTTGCTTCAGAAAGAGTTGCTGATACAAAACCAGTTTCTGCAAACAGTGATGACTGGCCTCCAGGATGATACTATCAAAGCAGACTTCAAAACCCACCTCCAGAGCCCAAATGTTAAAGATGAAGATCTTCTAGAAAAAATGACCGCGGCTTATACTTTGGAAATGGAAAGGAAAAACAAACTGCCAACGGAAAACAAAGGACAATTAAGGTTGCGACTATAAACAATGCTCCCCAACAGCAATCAAGCACAGAAATGGGGAAGCGGGACACGCTTATGGAGAAAATGGATGAGGGTAACAAAGCTATATGTGAAGCCATCCAATTTCTTTCCACACAGATAGCAAGTTTGAACTCAAACTCTCGACAGCAGTCAACCAGGGTGAGCGAGCAACCAACATGGAAATATCCACCACGACAGAGACCGGCTGATAAAAGATGTAAACAATGTTGGAGATCCAACCAAGAGGGAAAATGTAATCACTGTTCCAAATGTGGAAGCACAGAACACTGGGCAGCTGGTTGCAGAACCAAAAATGCATCAGCTACTATAAACAAGATTGAAACTCAGCTACATCCTGGACAAGAGGTAGGACACATGGCCCCTGCTCACCTGAATAGGTGTCTCAATGTAAAACAGGAGAGAACAGCTGAACTTGTTGGCAGAAGGTGCCTAGTTCAAGGATGTTTGGGCAGTGTTGATACCACCGTGTTGTAGGACACAGGGTCACAGGTGTCAATTGGGGGAATGGACTGGAAAAGAAAACACCTCCCAGATGTAGAAGTAAGATCAGTGGAAGAGCTGTTTGAGGAAGGAGCACTGGACCTATCTGCTGCAAATGGAACGGAGATCCCACACGAAGGATGGATAGGAGTCAACTTTGCTTTGTCCCAAAAAGATTAATCTGAAATGGCTGACAAACCAGTCCTGGTCCCGATTCTGGTTACAAGCAGTGCCTTAAAACACCCCATCATTGGGTTTAATGTAATTGAAGAAATGGATCTGAGAAAGGGTGGAAATCAGATCCCCGCCACACTCATGGTGCAAAGTCTGTGTTCTGCACTAGAGGTGGGACGCAAAACTGCAAGAGCAGTCCTTTCAGTCTTAAAAGGCCAAAGGCCAGAAAACTCCCCCTACATAGCCAGACTGGGCAGACGAGCAGCAGTAGTCATCCCACAACGTGGAGTGATGGAAATGGAATGTAGCCACCTAAAGAAAGAAGCTTCACGTGGGGCGCTGCTGGTGTTGGAACCAAACTCAGAGACACCATGGCCTGTAGGACTAACCATCAGAGAACAGCTAATCCAGGTCTCATCTCAGGAAAACGGTAAGATTTCTGTCACTGTTGAAAATTTAACAGACCATGAGATTAACCTGTGTGGTCGGACAATACTTGGCTGGTTGTATAACGTGGATTCAGTTTCTCCACTAGAAACTACGTGTGCAGTGTCAGAAATCATTGCCAGCAGACAGTGACGTCGCTGACCGAAGAGACCAGCTCAACCTTCCTGCACTAACAGAGTCATGGGACCCTCCAGTGGACCTGAGTCACCTGTCAGAAGATCAACAACAGCAGGTAAAACATATGCTCAGAGAGGAGTGTGATGTTTTTGCAAGAGATGACTGGGACACATGAACAATTCAAGATCTGGAGATGGACATTCATCCTAAAGATAATGTGTCAATGCAGAAAACATACAATGCAATCCCGAGACACCTTTATCAGGAGGTGAAAACACACATACAGGATTTACTTAACAAAGGCTGGATCCAGAAGTCCCATTCCTCATACTCTTCACCAGTGGTTTGTGTGAGGAAGAAGGATGGAAGTCTTTGTTTGTGTGTAGACTACAGACTATTGAACCTTAAAACAATACCAGACCATCATCCAATTCCTCGAATATAGGAGATCCTGGAAAACTTGGGAGGCAACTCCTGGTTCACCGTGTTGGACCAGGGAAAGGCTTACCACCAAGGGTTTGTAAGCAAGAAAAGCAGACCATGCACAGCTTTAATAACACCTTGGGGACTCTACGAATGGGTCAGGATCCCGTTTGGGTTGACCAATGCGCCAGCTGCTTTTCAGCGCTACATGGAAGGATGCGTCGGGGAACTCAGAGATGAGGTTTGTGTCCCATACTTGGACGATGTGTTAGTGTTTAGCCCCACCTTTGAACAACACATCCAACATGTAAAGCAGGTACTGCAACGACAGAGTGTGGAATAAAGTTACAGCCAAAGAAATGTGACCTTTTCAAAGAAGAAGTCTGTTATGTGGGTCGCATTGTTTCTGCGGAGGGGTACAAAATGAATCCCAAAGAGGTGGAGGCAGTGAGAACCCTTGTGCATGAGACACCAGCAACGGTGAGGGACGTAAGAAAACTCATGGGCTTTCTCAGTTACTACAGGGGATATATACAGGACCTCAAGGGTTGCAGCGCCACTGTATAATTTGTTAGCGAAACCAAAGTTTGACCAGCATGGGATAACTAAAACAAAAGGGAGGAGCCAAGAACAAAGCCAGTTATTACCATCACCCCCAGTCCAGTGGACTGAGGCCTATCGAGACATTTTGAGAACAATAGTGGATCAGCTGACAAATCCACCTGTCATGGCATATCCGGACTTGGAGAAACCATTTATACTACATGTAGATGCTTCAGCAGAGAGCCTGGGTGCAGTCTTGTACCAGCAAAAAGAAGAAGTTCTCAGAGTTATTGCATATGGCTCCAGAACATTGACAGCGGCAGAGAAAAACTACAAGCTACAGTCTGGCAAACTGGAATTTTTAGCACTGAATTGGGCTATAACTGAGCGCTTTGGGGACTATTTGTTTCATGCACCCCATTTTGTTGTGTATAGTGATAACAACCCGCTCACATACGTCACTAAAACGGCCAAACTCAATGCCGCTGGGCACCACTGGGTGGCGGAGCTGTCAGACTACAGATTCACCATCAAATATAGGCCAGGCCCATCTAATGGAGATGCTGACTTTTTGGCACGCAGACCAAGCCCCATCGAGAAGGTCATCAGAAAATGCACTGCTGAATGCAAACCAGAGGTTCAGGAAACCATCAGCAACATTTAAACATAAAGAGACCATTTTGTTTAAAGACACATCTGTGAAAACAGATGTATGCATGTGAGTAGTATTGTGTAGCAGAGGAAAATGGAAAATATGTTGGATCAGATGCTCAAATGTACTAAAAGACACCACATCCAGTCATTTTTTACACTGTGGAAACTTGAATTAACACATAATGAAGTTCTGATAGCAGCTACTTATACAGGCCAATTTTATCACTTCTGGTGAAACCTTCTTTATCAACCCTTTGCTGTCTTATCATTAGCCAAGCATAAATCTCCAGAACCAGCCCAGTAATTTAACCAATTAACATCTCAGATATGAAGGTATAGTAATCTAGATTATGACAGTACAGAAGTTGATCACAAGGAAATGAGACACATAACCTAGATTCACATGCACACATACACCAATAAAACCCCGTTGTCATGGTCTGCGTCTGTGTCTCCCTCACGTGTCTCCTTGTGTGCTCCATTCCCCTCTAAGAATCCCCTTATGTGTCTCGTTGTGTTCCTCATGTGGTCTTCAGCCCTCCAGATTATCCCTCCCAGGTCCTGTGTTCCTTTGGTCTCCCCTAGTCACCCCTCTGCAGTTTTTATAGGTTCAGCATTTCATTTTATTAGTCTCTTTAATGTGTTTTCCCACAGGTTTTTGTAGTTTTCCTTCCCCTTAGAATATTAGTTATTTTTGCTGGCTTGTCTTTGGGTTTTTCGTCTTAGGTCATGTTAGTTTCCTCCCTGATTAGTGAATTGCTTTCACTTGGTTTCTCTCCCCACACACCTGCAGCCTATCTGTCTCTCAGTGTATATAACCCTGTCTGCATCTCTGTTTGTTGTTGGGTCATTGTCTTGAGTCACCTTTGTCACTTCTGCAGAAGTGATAAAATTGGCCTGTATAAGTAGCTGCTATCAGAACTTCATTATGTGTTAATTCAAGTTTCCATAGTGTAAAAACTGACTGGATGTGGTGTTTTTAGTAAATATGAGCATCTGATCCACCATATTTTCCATTTACCTCTGCTACACAATACACTCACATGAATACATCTGTTTTCACAGATGTGTCTTTAAACAAAATGGTCTCTTTATGTATAAATGTCACAACAACTGAGTGTAAATTTCAGAATTAGATTTAGCAGTTGTCAAACATTAACTTAAAGTGTTGGTGTGTGTGTGTGTGTGTGTGTGTGTGAGTGTGTGTGTGTGTGTGTGTGTGTGTGTGTGCCCGTGCCGACAGTGTCAGTTGAAATGAATCTGAGCTTTTAAAAAGGCAAGCAGGGGTGGTGGGAGTTGTGGGGTATCACGTATGATGGGTGGGAGCTGTGAGGCTAACACAAAAGAGTTATCTTGACTCAAAGCAGTGCAGATCAACAATATACATCTTGACAAAAGGGTCTCACATGTGAAAGGCTAACCCCCAAATTCCACTACCTCCGCTCCGCTCTGGCACGAACTCCGCAGCAAAACTGGTCCCGTTGTAGTCAATCAGAGCTATTCCACTATTTCGGCCGTGCTGCGGCAGTGCGGCGCAGTGCGCCGCCCTCTGTTCCGGTGTCCGGCAAAAATAGAATCGATCATATTTTTGCCAGAGACCCCAGCACCTCCGCAGTAAATGGACAGAAATCACAACCACCCAACAGGAAAGGGAGCAAGCACAACTTCAATTATTTCACAATCAATCGATAAACAAAAGGCATTTTTTGTTTCATATGCACAGGTTTAACAACTTTTAACAACTATCAATGGCGGCTGAACTTTAAATGTACAAAAATAAGCCATAAATACAGTTTCCACTATCAAAGTAGTCACACTTTGTTGATCCAAACACTGCTGATCTCTCAACACAAATGAAGGGCAGATTCATTTCGATGCTTCTCCCACACAACGGGTGTTTGGATCTAACTTCCGCGTTTATTGCTCGGACTGTATCGCAAGATCTCGAAAATCCCGCGCATGTTTGTTTGCACACCTCAGGTCTCTGCACCGGAGCGGAGACGTTGTAGAGCGGGTACCAAGAAAAACTGAGTTCAGAAGCGAGCGGCTGCGGAAGGCGGGGGCGGAGCGGAGCAGAGGTAGTGGAATTTGGGGGTAAGGCTAACACAAAACAGTTATCAAGTGTAACTAAAATGGTTCAGATCAACAATACACATCTTCACAATAGGGGATTTCGTGCGCCATTACACCACATTCATTTCTTAACATTTAGATTTTCACAAAAGGGACTACTGACAATACACCTGCTAATCTGATTTGTGCTGGGGGGGGGGGGGGGTCAATGAACTATACACCTGTCAATTTGATTTATGCTAAGGTGGGGGGCAAGGTCATGAGGTCAAAGAACAATAGACCTGTCAAAAAGTTTGACGAAAGGTGGGTCCTTATATCTCTCTGGCATGTTGCCCTTGAGGCTAAAAACAACAATAACAACAACAACTTGAACTCAATAATTACATAGATATAAAATATATGTGTCAGTTAATAAAATGTAATAATGAACATCCATCCATTTTCATCCGCCTTCCTCAGCTTATCTGTGGTCAGATCGTGGGGGCAGCAGCCTAAGCAGAGAGGCCTAGACTTCCCTCTCCCCAACCGCCTAGGCAAGCTCCTTTGGGGGAATCCTATAGATGCCCAGCCGAGAGACATAGTCCCTCCAGCGTGTCCTGGGTCTCCCTTTAGATCTCCTCTCGGGTAGATAGCCTGTAACACCTCACTGGGGAGGTGTCCAGGAGGAACCCCAACCTGGTGTTCAAGCCTCAACTGGCTCCTTACGATTGCAAAACAATAATAAAAAGATTGAGAGAATATTTTGATCTTCTCTTAGCGTATTCTAATGTATCCATCAGTGTGAAACAAATAAAATCTTTTAAAAACCTGAAGAAAATGATAAACTTATTTTACTTTATTTTATTTTTCATAAGGATTATCCACCTGATCCTATAAATGAAGACAGGCGTAGTTACAGGGGTCAGCCAGTAGGAGTCATTACAGGACAAAGAAATCTGACCACCATCTCCACACTGATCAATAGGAACAAGAGCTTTAAACACAGGAAAACTGAAACCTTTATTAGTTTCATTATTTTTCTTTCTGCACATATTTTTCCTATCTTGTTTTTCTTTTTAATGGGATTGATAATTTTCTGTGTAAGCTCAGCTTGACACTGAAGACTTTTGAATGACTACTACTAGACACATACAAGATTCACCAAATGATGCCATGTTGTCACTTTCCTGTTAGAACATATTTGAGCCTTTTGGAACTGAACACAAAATAAACCAAAGGGTGGTTGTTTCGTTCAAACACAACCAAATGAGAGTAGGTCTTGCATCCTCATGTTCATTAGAAGTGTCTCAAATAAAGAATAATTACAAACATTAGCACTGTAATTAAATGGTCTTGAGCAGTTTAAAAGGATGTTACAATCTAATTTGGGCTCCGTAAATAATGATTTGTAGCTTACTACACTTGTTGCATCTAACGTGTAGATTTGTGAATAAATATATATATATATATATATATATATATATATATATATATATATATATATATACATATGTATGTTTATATATATTTATATAAATAAATGAACACACACACACACACACACACACACACACACACACACATATATATATATATATATATATATATATATATATATATATATATATATATATATATATATATATATATATATATATACATATACATATATATGTTATGGCATGCCGTTCAGGAAATTATTGTATATTTATACCAGAATACTTCCAAATATATGGTTCGAAGTCTGAATATATAGACTGAAAGTCTGAATATTTTGATTGAAGTCTGAATATATGGACTGAAAGTCTGAATATTTTGATTGAAGTCTGAATATATGGACTGAAAGTCTGAATATTTTGATTGAAGTCTGAATATATGGAACAAACCTTTATCGATTAAAACTGAAACTGAAAAATTGAAGCGCCATCTTGTTTTTTCTTTTAGCTGTGCAAGCAGCGAGCTGCCTTCAGATTTTAACAATGAGTGAGTCTGCTAGGAATCTGGTGGCAGCAGTACTGAATGACAAAGACGCAATCAATACTTTGGCCAGTGCATGCACGACGAGCCAGAGTAACACAGGTAGAAGACAACACCGTACTACAGAAGAGGAGATATTTTTGCTTTTCCAATGTGGGAGAAGGGGTGCAGCAGTCGCCACAGGCTCTCAAGAACCTCCTTCAATAAGCACAGGTCCCATGTATAATCTTCGCCCTTTTAGTCGAAAAGGCCCAAGACCTAAGAGGTAAGCAATGCACCGCAAATATCTGTGCTTTGTCCACCTGTTATCATCCTACTGTTAAGGTACAAATGAGAGCGACTAACTCTCTCAAATAATGCTTCACCTGTGTTACTAAAAATTATAGTAACATCACTGTGCGCACGAGTGTACACACACACACGCACACATGCACACACACACACACACACACACACACACACTTGTCTTTATATGTTTGTGTGGACCTCCATTGACTTCCATTAATTTTAGTGACTCTACTATGCCTAACCCATACCTGGGCGTTAACCATTGGGGTTCTGTTCCTAACCCTAACCTAAACTAACTAACGGGCGCAGACACAGAGACTACCACACACTCTCTCTCTATCTCTTTCTTTTTCAACTCACTTTGTCTATTAAGAAGAATAACCCAGTTGTTGGCACTTAGAGGCTAGACAAGACAAGACAAAACAGCTTTATTTATAAAGTACATTTCCTACACAAAGGCAACTCAGTGAGCTTTACAGGCAGCTTTAGACATAAACTACCCTTGTGTCACCTGGTTATATAATTGAAAGAAACTTTGAAGGTATAAAGTGTAAATTGACAGATTTCACTTTTTGGGACCATCACAAATTTAAATAAGTGCAATGGTTGTGAGCAGAACACGCTGTTCATTTTTTTACAAGTTCATGACAAATACTTAAAGGTTTTCACTGGGAGCTGCAGAGCAGACAAGGGTGAAGAGAGTGCTTCAGGGTGATCAGCTGCAGATGCACAGAAAGCCTGCAGCAACCATTAGAGGAAAGAATCCCCTGTATGTCAAAATCACAAAGCCCTGATTCTGTGGTCACACGAGGCTTCATGTGAGCAACTGTGGGAGCTGCTACACAGCAGATGTCATCTACCATCTAATCTTGCTTTCATCCACCAATGTCAGTTATGCCTTTTGCAATCTTAAAATGTAATTCTGATGTACACACATGTCAACAAATAAACTAATAAATAACTAAAAGCACAACTGAAAACCAGTTTTCTTGTCCTCGTTTTGGTAAAACGTAACAAAGTTTCAACCAGGTATTAAATGTTAAGTGTTCTCTTAACTGTTGACCTTTTTTTGAGAATTTTCTGTTTTGCATTATTTTAATAATGTTCACCAACTGTTTCCTCTTGATTTTAGAACCTTTTAATAACAATTAAACCCATTTTTAAATCCGCTGTCATGTTTCTTATGTTACCCCCTCCTTCACATTTTAAAACCTGTTGAGGATGTAACCGTAACAGTATGGATCTTAAAAATAGAAATCTAGTATTTATTAAAAATATTTATGTGGTAACATAACATTTTCTTTTACGCTGATTAAAGAACCATTAGTACCTTACATCATTTTATATATTATATAATGTTATTAAAAAGGTAATTTTTACAAATAAATTACTATAAATAAAATACATAAATATATTGTTTAAACAATTGCCCTTGTGTGCCTGGCTAATTGAGAACAATTACCCTATGAGAGAAAACAACTTTTGGGGCTGCTGCGTCATGTCCTTGCACGTTGCAGCAGCAGCTTACAGTGGTGCTTTGTCGTAATGTAGTCCCAAGTCTAAATCAGCTCCTTTATTTCCTTCGTATTACTTATTTTCATTTGTAGTTGATTTTTGAGGTCACTAAGAAAATTTATTCAGTCTTTAAGTAATTAGCATGACTTTTCATAGCTGTTTTACAAAACATGATGTTGATCCAGGGCGCAAGGCAAAGCGGATCAGAAAATACCTTTTATAGTCCCGTTCACTTACGATATTTTTTTTCATTCAGAACACCTACGAGCCAACGGGGAAGGGAGGAGATGAGGCTCCCTGCTGTCTCCAGACCTGAGAAAAACAGCCGGTAAAGTTTAGTTTTCATATGTCTGAGTAAAAGACCCTGACAGTAAGCATTAATGACAATCAATTGTTTACCATCAAGGTCATCTCTTTGTCAGTTATAGATTTGAGACATTGGTTTTTGGTTTTGGAACATAAAATCGCTTGATAGTTAAAAATGGAGTTGAAAAAGCTATTGTCAGGACTACAAATCTGTCCAATGTTTCCTCTCAGTTCAAGCTGTTTTGTCCTTGTGCAAACTCCAAGTCACTTAGTCAGTAAACATAATTGCAGGTCCTAATTTCCTGCCAGAAGAAATTATGGTATTGTTTTCAGGAGGAGGACAGTTTTTCCCATCTTGTCACGTTACTGTAAATGTAATAAAACGTCCCACTAGATATTTATTCATGAATCCACAACTTCTCATTTTAAATGAGTCACTGGGTGGCCCTCTCTGCCTTGAAACATCGCAGACTTCAGCAGATTTTACTGAACAGGTCCTCGTCTGGAGAAACAGTTCTTGGCTAGTTTGTTCTTTAGCAAATAAAACAATGTCTAGAAAGATATTTGAGGCATTCAACATGCTGGAATAATTTATTCAATAACTTTTTAAAATAAACAACAATTGAAATCATTCTAAAAAAATATATAAAACCAAACACTTAATCTTGATGTGGGTTTTTAATGGGGATGCACCGATGGATCGGCATTTGATCGTAATCGGCCGATAGTGCCCCTATCAGTTTTGATCGGAGTTTTCAAAATAGATCAAAGCAGACCGATCAGGTAGGGTTGTCACGGTAACCAGTGTAGCGGTAAACCCCGGTAAAAAAAAAGTTGACAATAATAATTACCGTCTTGTTTTAAAAAAAAACTATATTATCTCGGTGGATTACCGTGGCTGCGGTGTAGGCACGGTGACCCTTACCAGCCACCGTATCATCTGCTGAAGTTGCAGGACCGGCGGCACATTCACGCTTTGCTGTTTACAACCAAAACTTTCTTGAAGCTAAAGCTGAAATAATGGCCAAAGGAGGAGACGGCAGCGCTCAGGAGGCCATTTTTTTATCCCTCAAAGAAGACAAAGTCGGAATTACGGGCTTATTTTAGATATTTGAAAAATGCCGAGGGAGTTTATAGAAGACGTCTATCCTGTTTGCAGCACGTGCAGAAAAAGAGTCTGCGAAAGGCAGCAACGCTTCAAATCTCATGACACATCTGCGTGACCATCACCCACAACTCTACAGTCAACGCAAGGCAAGCTAACGTTAGCGTTTTAGCTAAAATGTGTGATCCGAGGATTTGGGTTGAGGGAGAATGCAACGAGTCGCTATATAAAGCAGCCGCAGCGCCCGCTACCTGCATATAAACCGTGTCGCGGACACCCCCATGTTGAAATGACGCTATGCATTACGGGGCTCCCAGGGGCAGATAAGAGTTGGTCTCTCTCCGAGAATAATTATGAATTTAACAATGATTACTGCCTGATGACATTTTCCCACATCTGCAAAGCTCACTGGAAGGACACAAACCGAGGACAATATTTTCCTGAAATAGGGTTTATTACTCAAGTAAGGGTAAAAAAGCATCTGATTAGAAGGCTACTTGAGTACTGAGTATCATCTGAACTAATATTTTTAAAATGATGACATCAAACAGACAAAAAATAAGAAGTTATGGGCAAATATTGGTATTTTAAAGACTAAAGGGAAAAATGTAAACAAATCAACAACATAATTACAAAATAACACATTTTAGGCAAAATTTAGACACAAACTGAGGACAATATTTCCTGACATACAGGGTTTATTTAATTGTGTGAAAATGTAGAACTTTTAAAAAAAATACTGCGATAATACCGAAAACCGTGGTAATTTTGGTCACAATAACCGTGAGGTTAAATTTTCACACCGTGACAACCCTAATACAGACCATTTTAGATTAGGTTACATTTCCTTTATTCCCAGATTATGTAGTTTGTTCCACTCATTATAATGTTGTAGAAAATTTCTGGCCAATCCACGTGATCGGTAATGGTGATCGGTATCAGTGATCAGCATTCTTTGATATCGGTATCGGTGATCGGCAACAAAAAACCTGATCGGTGCATCCCTAGTTTTTAATAGCATTTTTGTTCCAATAACAAAAGTATCAAACCGTGAAATTAGACATCAAGTATCCCATTAATTCAGCAGTGACCATTCTTTAAGCCTGGTTTTCACAGATTGTCTGGCAATTTTCAAAACACAAGACCCCACATGTGGCGATAAAAACACTCAATTCTTCTTGAAAATAAGAGCAAGACAATCCAATATGTTTGAAATCCCTGATTTATGATCTAAATGGTCCTGACGTCCTTCTGAGTGGACCAGAGTGTTCTTCACACACCACACATAGCAGAATGATCTGATAGGATTATCTTTTGAGTCATCTTGGTAATTGGACGCATCCCTAAAATTGTTGGAAGCAATGGGGCTTGTCCAAAATTGGCACCATTCTCTCACTGTGAACAGGGCTTTTAAGTCATATAAAAAACTATTTCCATGCACGTTAAGCACAATAGAATAAATCAGCATACAAGATGCTCTATGAGCCAACTACAGCACAACTTACTCACCTGACTTCCTGCAAGGTACCAGGATGTAATCTGTTTACTGACCGGGCCCTTCTAGGATGTGTTACAGTGCATTGGATAGTCCAAAGGAGTTTTATTGGATGGAGTTGCTGAAAAAACTCCCACTCATTTGTTTTGGTATTTTTTTAACCATTGTTTATGCTTTTGTTTGGTCTGTACCACAGTTCAGATGGGCTTTCACGGTAAAATTTCAGTTAAATGGTGTCCAAATAGCTTTTTTGTAAAATTAAATTGAATGTAAAAGCAACATGTCTACCAATTTTTTATTTTTTATTTAATTCTTTTTTTTTGTCATGAGCAAAGCAAAGGTGAAATGTGATTATCTAT
Organism: Nothobranchius furzeri; assembly: GCF_043380555.1. NCBI lineage: Eukaryota > Metazoa > Chordata > Actinopteri > Cyprinodontiformes > Nothobranchiidae > Nothobranchius > Nothobranchius furzeri. The sequence goes on from NC_091746.1 coordinate 50,857,978, forward strand.
GCATCAAAAACGGCACAGAGGACATGTAACATGATAATTCCAGACAGTTTTTCATGTTTAAAGGTGTGGCTCTCTTGTTTAATCCGATGTTTCCCAACCTGGTCCTCAGGGCACTCTGACCTGCATGTTTTCCACGTCTCTGCTTCAGCACACCTGATTTGCATTGCTTCCTCAGGAGGACATCAAGTGCTGCAGATACCTGTTAATTACTTGTTCATTTAAGTCAGGTGCGTGGCAGCAGGAAAACACTGGTGTTTAAAAGGGCAACAATTAAAACATACAGGACAGTGTGCCCTGAGGACCGGGGTTGGAAAACACTGGTTTAATCAATACATTTGCATTAGGCTCTAGTAGGTGACTTGTAAGTTGTACTCTGGGTACAAAACGCTCTGGTATGCCTTTTTCAGGATCTAGAAGATTGCCAAATCAGATGAGAGCTTCAGATGGCAGGATTTGGAGTTTGACTTCCTGATACTTGGGCATCTCACCTCTGAATGGCTAACGAAAATGCAACTCTACTGACTCTGTTTACTTTTCAACTTGGATGTTTTATCTTCACAAATAACACCAGCCTGGAGGAGCTTCTGCTGTATTGTGGAGTTGGAAATGCTAACGTTTACTTCTACTAGCTAAGATGTTCTCTGCTGTTTCATGGATGCTAAAACATAAGCAGCCTTTCCTGTCATGAGTCAAGATGGCTGAGTCCATGAAAGTTAAATGACAATGTGACGTAGATCTGTGAGAATTTTCAAATCCTAGAGTTTCACAGTCTATTTTCTATCAGAAGCTAAGGGGATAGGTATATGAGACTTTTTTCATGTTCAACCTGCATGAGAAACTCAGAGTGACTGGTTATAATCAGAAATAATCATTTAAAAGTTGTTTTTCAGTGAACCACACCTTTAACTACCAAAAAACATCTGCTCCTAATAACAAGAAGGAAAACCGTTGGTGAGCTTCCCTTGTCTTTCTGTGCACCATCCCTGTGGTGTAGTCTCCCTCCTTAACTCTCAAGAAATCAGATTGGCAGGGACGGCGTTAGGCCTGGCTACTTGGGCTGAAGCCCCGAATCTTTAATGAAAAGCACCGGATCTCAAACGTGGAAGTAACATGCAGTACCAAAGTCCAACAGAGAGGGAGCAGCTAGCAGTAGTTTGTATACAGCCTGCCTGAGCCTCCACCACTGAAGAAGAAGCCCTTCAGCAGCTGGTTTCTTCTACACTGCCTTGTTTCTTCTACACTCTGCCTGAAACGCATGAGTGAAGATGGACATAAGGACGTTTTTTAGATCAAAAGTACCGCGACAGAACCCCAGCTTTGATGAGACTGGTGTTGACTAAGGTTTGAGTCTTATTTGAAAATATTTGTTGTGCTGCTGGTTTGCCTAAAGTTAGCTTACTATCAGGTAATGGTTGATGGAGAAAGAAAGGGAATATTTACTATCATCTCACATACTAACAGGAACAATATTCTGCCCTGAATATGCTTAATATGTAGCTTCAGATTAAAAATTATGTGGTACAAGACAAATATATATGATGTTGACTAGTGCATGTCACGTGTGTGTGTGTGTGTGTGTGTGCGTGCGCGCGTGTGTGTGTTAAGCCCCGGATCTTCTTTAGTCCTTAATCCGTCCCTGCAGATTGGCAAGCTTGATGTATGTTTTTAAAGCACAGTTAACGACGTTCATGTCCACACTATCTTTTATGTTCTAGCTTTTATCTGAACAGTTTTAAATACCTTGTGTTGTATTTTTATCAAGTAGCAGTCAGGTCTTACTGCTGTTTACTGTTGTCGTTGTTTTAAATACTGGGCTTACCTTTTATCACTATCTGTTCTGCTTTTAATTGTTCAGAGCTGTGACTGAAAGCACTTTGTGAATAAAATAAGTTACAGCAGTAGCTCAGGAGGTAGAGCGGGTTGTCCCGTAATCGGAAGGTTGCATGGATGGTTCAGTCCTGGCTTTGACAAGATAATGCTGCTGTTGTGTCCTTGGGCAAGACACAACCTACCTTGCCTGCTGTTGGTTGGTGGAGGGACCGGTGTCGCCTGTGTACAGCAGGCCTCACTTCTTTCATTGCGCACCAGGGTAGCTGTGGCTACATCATAGCTCATCCCCACCAGTGTGTGAATGAGTAAATGACTGACTGTGTTGTGAAGCACCTTGAGGGATTGTAGAACCCTAAGAAGACCATCCATCCATCCAACCATCCATTTTCTGAACCCGCTTTGTCCACGCAGGGTCGCCGGGGGGCTGGTGCCTATGTCCAGCGGTCAACGGGCAATCAGGCGGGGTACACCCTGGACAGAGAGCCAGTCCATCGCAGGGCAACACAGAGAACCCTAAGAAGACATTATACAAAAGCAGACCATTTACCATTTAAAGATTTTATTATCATTAAAAATAAAGAATGGTGAAAAAGCTGATGTTGCACTCAGCTGGTGTCAGAAAGGAGCCCCAGAGGAAGAGCCTCTCTGGGTTTTCAACAGCATGCAAGCCAACTAGCTCCCGAAGGAGAAACATGTTAACTCAGACATTCACGTGATTTGCTCCACAGCATTATCCCACTCTGCTGCATCACAATTTCAAGGTCTAACTAGGTTTTATGTGCACACTGATGTTTATTTGTCCGTTATGAAACTGATTCACCGGTGAATCACTGCAAATCAAAACATGGATGATTTCACACAAACAAGAGAGTGTGCATAGGGTAATCTGTCTGTCAATAATACAAACCTGGGTAGCTTGTAGAGCAGGAAACAGGAGTTAGAGTGAGCTGGTCTAACTTTCCACACACTGATCCTCAGGTGTCACGCTGCCATTCTCCAAACACCTGAAAATGTGTTCGGGGACACAGCAACTGCCCCAGTCTAAATGTAATTTATGTTAATTTAGCGATTTAACAGACGTACTGCATCATTATAAAAGCTGGATTAGTTTTGCTTTTCTACACGGTGTGTGTAAAATGGACAATGGGCTGTTTGTGTGTTTGCATGAACAGAAAACAAAACGACCAACTAAAACAAGAACAAATTAACAAGATTCACACCTCTAATCTGTTAATCATCCAAGTCCGTAAGTCTTTGACAAAATAATAATTTAGAAGAACATTTCATCCTTGTGTGGCTGGTCTTCATCCTGTTCCCGACCCTGAAGGGCTGAGGCATATCCAGGCTGACACTTGGCAATCCGAGGGTTCACCCTGGAAGGTTTCCCAGCCCATCAAACGGCGAGCACACAGAGACATATAAGCATGCACACTGATACCGACAGCCAGTTTCAAATGTCTCTGTCTCTGTCCATCAGTCTGAGACTTCCTGGCTCAGATGGAACAGAGAGCAGACTTACGTCACAGACAGCAGGGTTCTGCTCCTCAAGGTTGGAGGGTTTCGCATTTGGTAGTCGCCTATGCTGTCAGGTTGTTTCCCAACGTGCGTCTCACACAAGTGCACTGACATGGTGGTACCAAAGATTAATTTTTGTTCATAAAGGCATTTTTGCTGTCAGTGTTAAAGGCTTTTCCACTCTAACTGTACTTATTTGTTAGCATGCAACGCGTATCCAATACAGTGCAGAGGAAAATTGTGTTACTTTGCAGAGATTCCATTTAAATGAATGGATTTGGTCAAAAAAGTACAAACACGTGTGTGACTTAGCTCTAACCCTCCACTGCATTTTCATGATTCACTTTTTATTGCCGGATGCGAGCCATAATTTCCGGACTGTTACTAAGTAAAGCGTCCATTTATACCCCTTGCTTTAACGTATGCAAGTTGGCTCGGGAACCTATCCACGGCCCTGAAGCACTTTGAGTTGGATTTGGTGAGGGATTTAAACACCACCACCACCACTGTGTTGGAGAAGCAGCTTTACATTAAAGGTTTGGTCTCACACAAAATCAACACATTGTAAACTAAAGCATATGTTCATGCATATGAACGCGAGGTCCCTTTTTTCTATATCACACAATGCTTAAATGGATACATTTGAACTGAACTTGAGGACATCATATTTTACCAGCAGGTGGAACCCCCTTGTTGGTTATCCAGCAAAAGGGCAGTTCCACACAGCTATTACCCCATTTTTTCCACCGGACATGAAAATGGTTGTGAAACTTACTACACGTCAGTAAGCCACAGACGACAGTAAAGTGGAAGGTTTTGGACGTGTCCCAGAAGCGACAGGACGTTTCAAGTCTATTTCTTAGGAGCTACACTTCCAAAACCCGTCAAACTCTGTAGTGACGTTCAGGCCAGACAGGAAGTCAAACACAGAAGCAGTATTAAACATCTGGAAACTTTCAAAGTAAATGTCATGTGCAGACTTAGTATGTCATTTCCTGTGAAACCCTATATAACCAATGTAAACAGAACAGAAAATAGAGCGACGGTAGCACAGGAGTTAAGTGCTCACCCCGTAATCGGAAGGTTGCAGGTTCGAGCCCCGCTCAGTCTGTCACTGTCATTGTGTCCTTGGGCAAGACGTTTAACCCCCCTTGCCTGCTGGTGGTGTTTGGAGGCACCGGTGGTGCCTGTGTTCAGCAAGCCTCGCCTCTGTCAGTGTGCCCCAGGGCAGCTGTGGCTACATCCTAGCTCATCACCACCAGGGTGTGAATGTGTATGTGAAGGGGTGAATGACTGATTGGGTTGTAAAGTGCCTTGGGGGGTTCCAGGACTCTAGAAGGCGCTATATCAAATACAGGCCATTTACCATAAACCACTGACATTGTTGGATACATGCTGCCATGTTTCCCCTTGCTTGTTATTGTGTGGACCTCTAAAATCCCGCGTGGTGTTGCAATTCTCCTGTGATTTTGTGATTTTGCGGAACCAGTGGCGTGGAACGTTTTTGCTCCTATTTTGTGTCAATTGCTGAGGGAGCTTGGAGGTAAAATGCCGCTTTTACGTTACACGCCGCTTTCAAGTGGAAAGAAGGGGTTGGATTAGCTGATGTTTCCATCAAACTATAAAGTTTCCTTAACCATAAACACACACAGTTGTTTATGGTTAACAAGCCAGAGTCCAATCCAGCTCTTTTTCCATGTGGTGAGATTCAAATCATGGATGTGCAGCTGCAAATCAGCTTAGTGATGCTTTCATGTAATGAGACCAAGATCTCTTGTATTCATTTGAAGACAATTTTAAAGGAAAATGCGATCCAACCTGGTACTAGCATTGGTCTAAATGTAGTTTAAACATGTGAAAAGGAAGCTCAAGTATACTCCTAATTCATGTAATCACACTTTAATAATCGTTTTTCCCAATTTCCATTAGCAGGATAAACAGAGGGGTGCTACAAACAAATGATGAAGGTGAAAAGCTTATCTGCTCTGTGATCGAGTTTGATCTGCAACACGACAAAATGCCTTAGTCCAGAGAATTCACTTCGAGGCATCATCTAGGTGAATCATTTATGCAAGAATTAAAACTTATCTGTAAATTCAAGACTACTTAGGTACAAATGTGCCCTATTTGATTCAAAAACCCTACATAGTTTAACCTGCCTGTACAGTCCAAGTCCCTCAGAGAAATGTTTGAAATCTTATCTCAGATTCTTGCAAAAGAAGAAGTTTTCATCAGTATTTTCCAAGTTACTTGATCTGTTTCACATGTCGTGTTCAGCTGCATATTAGAACTTTGATTGGTTGATAAAAACATTGTATTTCAGCATTTAATCTAATTACAACTTACTTTTGCAGAACAACTAAGGCGTTGCATTAGAAAAACCCATCCCTGATGTTTTAATGATGTCTATAGATGAGAAGGCTTTCATGAAGAGAGCTGTGGCTCCAACTAAAGACAGATGGTTCACAGCCAGATGTGAAGGGGGTTGGAAAACGGAGCAGATCAGCAGCATCAGTCCTGGACAAGGAGATGGTTCAACAGGGCAGATGTTAAGTCTTTGCTTTTTTTTTCTAAAGACTTAATTTAGGAATAGTTTGGGAGAAGATATTAACCCTCTCAGGCTCAAAATAAGTTTTGATAAAAGGACAAACAACTAAGTCCTTCAGGGGTACTTCTGAGTTTAAAAAAAATTCTCATGAAATACGTTTGTGGAGTAAGCAGGTAGGTAGGTTTTAACTGTTGCAAAACTGCAACTCCTGCCTCCAGAGGGTTAAGCTCATCTTGGATGGGTCAGAGGAGGAGACGGCAGCCAGCGGTCATCATGAAAAGCCTGGATGATGAGTTTCAGCTGTCATCACTCTTACTGTGATGTGAACGCATGAGGGGGGAGTAAAGTCCAGCAGTGCTGAAAAGAGAGGAGAGGATAAATAAGTCTTCTGAAGTAGAACAAGACTGGACCCAGAGTGCTAAATGGCAGATTCTGCCAGCAGATAGAAAGGAGGAGATAACAAAGCTGGGCTATGTGGAATTTCCCCTCAGCTGCCTGAAGGGTTGTCAGTTGGATTCATATGGTAGGTTTCATCCAAGAAGCAGTTGGGGGGCAGAGGGATAAAGAGGGAGAGAGGATCTATGGAAGGGAGTAATGTGGAGGCCAAAGGGAAACCTGAGTGAGAGTTAACCAGAAGGGAGGAGGAGGAGGAGTGATGTTTCTGGAGAGTTTGTTGATCTAAAGTACCAAATAGTACCATAGGAATGATCTAGAGCTTCTTCGTCTTTGTTTGATTTAAAAGTGTCAGAATCATTTAGCATAGATGGTCCTGGAACATGTTAGCGGTTGGCCGTTTTCATTGTGTCTGGTTTTTGGTGAATTACTTACTTATATTCATTTCCTTAGTGTATAATGGATGTTTCAATAACAGATCTGAGTTTAGTCGGGCTTTCAGAGAACAGGAAAGTCCATATTTGGACTGTTTTTTCTATATTTCCTGTCTTCTAAATAAATAAAATCCACACATTTTCTTCTAATGTGATGATGGTTGAATTCATAATGTGCATTGTGAAAACAAATGAGTAAAATTATGCCATTTGTACTCATGGATAATTTTGTTTGTGTCTTTGGGCCGATGGAGCCAAAAATACACATACAGTGTTCAGCATAATTGAGTACACCCGCTACATTTGTCAGAAAACCTTTAGTTTCCTTTTAGAATCAACATTTTCTATGAGATACCAAACTACAAATTACTCCCACAAACGTGGACCATTGATTAAAAACACAAAAAAGTGATTTTCTTAACAAATCCATTCAAGCTCATGTTGCAAAAAATGAGTGCAACCCAATTATAGTCTTGGGAGAAAGCCACACTTAAGACTACAAAATTCAAATGAACAGGTATTCAACCACAGGTGAGTCTAATGATTCATGTAAGAGGTGTCCAGCAGACAGGTGACTATAAAAGGGCGTTACTTAACAAGAAAAGCCCTTCCCAGTTCATGCTATCAGCAATGGCTCCACATGGAAGAGAAATGTCACAAAATCTGAGGAAGGAAATAATTTCTTTACACAAAGAAGGTGAGGGCTACAAGAAGATCAACAAAGCTTCACATATTGTCATGTGCCGGGGTGAGTACTCCTCTCATTTTCCCATCTTTGAGTTGTGTGTTTCAGGAGAGGGAGGCTCCAGCTGCAGCTGATTTGCAATCAGCGGGTCTGGCTACAAAAGAAGGATGGAGAACACTCCTCGACGCCGGATGATTACTACAGCTTGGTAGTTTCCTGCCCTCTTGCGACTCTTGGATTTTGTGCTCTAGTGTTTCTAGGATTCTTGTGAACCTTTGGATCTTTTCCCTGTGCTTACCCGTTACCAGATTTTGGAACGTTTTTGGACTTCTGTGACTTCTCTGGATTACATCTTTGGATTTCTGCGACTCCTCAGGATTACTCACCTATGCCCCATAGGATTTCCGTACGCAGCTCTCACCATTCTCCATTTCTCACGGTCGGCCCGCTCTCTTGCTCTCCTGCTCTGCTCTTGCTCCCTCTCCTCAACACCCCACTTGGATTCACCCCGGCACCCAACCTACCCTCCCTCATTCCTACGCTCCCCTACTCCCAACGCTGCACTCCCGTTCTCGATCTCCACTAGGCTTTTCCTGTGCACCTTTAGTTCCTGTTTTAAAATAAAGGTTATTTTATTTACCATAAGATCTATGAGTGTGTGATTCTGCATGTCTTGGGTTAAACACATTCCCCAAACCATGTCAGAATCATCCGGCCAAACTGCTAACCCCACAGACACACCTCTCACTGATCTGCTCCACAGGTTGTCTCAACAAGAACAAGCCCTGCTGCTGCTAATGGAGCAGTTACACGCAGCAAACAACCAATACCAGCAGTTGGAGGCCTTGGTGTGGTAGATACACGCCAGGCTGTCCCAACCGCAGACTCAGGCCTCCGCTTCGGAACCTCTGCTGGCCGCCTCTGTTACTCCTGTTGTCCCTGGACTGGAAGCAGCAGTTCCTATGGAAGTCACCCACTTCCGTCCAGCCGCATCACCGCCATCTCTGACCTTCAGCAGTGAGTTTGAGGACTGTTACAGCTTCCTTTTACAATGTCGACTCGCATTCGAATGATCACCAGGAGCTTTCACCACAGACTCAATTAAGATCTTGTATATTGTTGGATTACTTCGTGGAAGAGCCCTGAGATGGGCGGAAGCAAAGAGTCACTGTTCCACGTTTCTATCTGGTCCCTTTTGAAGACTTTTTAACTGATTTCAAGCTGACTTTTGGCAGCACTGAGTCCGTTACGGATACCAGAAAATGGCTATAGAATTTATCGCAGGGTCAGAGATCGGTGGCGGATATGTCGGTGAAGTTCTGAACTTTGGCAGCAGGGTCTTCCTAGAATGAAGATGCCCTTCTCGCTGCTTTCACTGAGTCCCTCAACAACCGAGTCCGGAACCAGCTGGCGTTGTGCCCGGAACCACGCACGCTGGAGGAACTCATTCGCCTGGCTATATCCATCGATAAGCGCCATCTTGAGCTGCGACACCAGAGTTCCAGTGCCAGTACCGCCTCCACTCCTGACCGTAATCATGGTTCGGGTCCTCGCTCCTCCGCAGAGCTCACCTCCTCAGATGAACCCATGGAGATGGGAGAGACTCGCCTCACCCAGGAGGAGAGACAACATCGTATAAGGTCAGGTCTGTGTTTATATTGTGGGGAGTCTGGACACATCGCTAGAGCCTGCCCAGTACTGTTTAAAGGTAGAGCCCACCAGTAAAGACGGGACTACTGGTAGGCAGTAAGTCAACCTCTGCGAGCTCCCGTTGCATACTCCAGTGTTCTGTGTTTTTAATTCTGAGCAGTTTACACTCGAGGCACTAGTTGACTCTGGCTTTGAGCAATCTTTGATGGACCCTGACTTGGTGAAGGTGGAAGATCCCTACCATTCAGCTGCCTACTCCTCTCTCTGTGTCATCTTTGGACGACCCGAACCTATCCACCATCACTCACCAGACCATCCCTCTGCAGTTACGGGTGTCAGGTAACCACACGGAGACTTTGGCTTTTTATGTATTTCCCTCTCCTTGGTCTCCGCTGGTCCTGGGTCACTCCTGGCTGTCTCTCCACACCCCCCACGTGAACTGGAAAACGAACCGAGTAGTGGAGTGGAGCCCCGAATGTTCACAGACCTGCCTCCGCTCAGCCTCTCCGATCCTCCGCAGTCCCGCTGCCCCTCTGGTGGAAAATATTGATTTATCTGCAGTGCCACCTGTCTACCACGACCTCAGTCAAGTTTTCAGTAAGGATTGGGCATCTTCACTTCCTCCTCACAGACCCTTCGACTGCAGCATAGATCTGCTGCCCGGAGCTCCTCTTCCCTTCGGCCGCCTTTATCACCTCTCAAAGCCTGAGAGAGAGAGCATGGAGAGCTACATTCAGGAGTCTCTGGCCGCCAAACTCATCAGACCATCCTCCTTGCTTCTGGGAGCTGGTTTCTTCTTTGTTCCTAAGAAGGAGGGAATGCTCAGACCCTGCATTGACTACAGAGGTCTTAATCAGATAACTGTTAAGAATAAGTACCCTCTGTCATTGTTAACTTCTACCTTTGAGCCCATTCAGGATGCCACCATCTTCAGTCACTTGGACCTTAGAAATGCTTACCATTTGATATGAATTCATCAGGGGGATGAGTGGAAGACTGCATTTAAGACACCCATCGGACATTTCGAATATCTGGTGATGCCTTTTGGTTTGACTAATGCCCCAGCTGTTTTTCAGTCCCTAGTGAACTCTGTTTTGGGAGACTATTTGAATAAGTTTGTGACTGTTTACTTAGACGATATTTTAATCTTCTCTAGTTCTGAGGAACAACACGTTAAGTCTGTGTTACAACGCCTCCTAGAGAACCGCCTATATGTGAAGGCTGAGAAATGTGTGTTTCATGTCCCTACGGTAAAATTTCTAGGGTTCTCATTGAGAGCGGGAGGTTGAGGGCAGACCCCAAGAAGGTCCGTGTGGTCACTGAATGGCCCACTCCGACGTCCCGTAAACAGCTGCAGAGGTTCAGGGGATTCACAAATTTTTACAGGAGGTTTATCAGGAACTACAGTCAGACAGCCACCCTTCTGACAAACTTGACCTCTATTAATCGGCCTTTTGTTTGGTCCCCAGAAGCCGAGGCTGCTTTCCAGACACTAAAGAAGAGATTTACAAACGTCCCTGTGCTCCACCAACCTGATCCCCAATGCCAGTTTACACTTGAAGTGGGCGCCTCAGACACCGGTGTAGGTGCAGTGCTTTCTCAGGTATCTCCTTCGGACAATCAACTTCACCCTTGTGCTTTTTTCTCTCGTCGTTTAACCCCCATTGAAAGCAGATACAACATGGGTGACAGTGAGCTTCTGGCTGTTTAGCTTGCAATAGAGGAGTGGAGACACTGGCTAGAGGGAGCTGAAACACCTTTCATCATCTGGACAGATCACAAAAACCTGGTCTACTTAAGAGAGGCACAGAGGCTTAACCCACGGCACCACAGGTGGTCTCTTTTCTTTTCTTGTTTTAATTTCCAGATTTCTTATCGCCCAGGTCCTAAGAATACCAAACCAGACGCCCTCTCTAGACAGTGCGCTCCAGATCAGGAGGTCGAGCCCTCTACAATTCTCTCCCCGGCATGTGTGGTGGGCGGAGTCACATGGGAGATCCGGGATCAGGTGTTGGAGGCACTTAAGACTGACCCGGGTCCAGGTAAGGGTCCTCCTGGCCGGCTCTATGTACCACAGGTTATGAGGGGCAAAGTCATCCACTGGGCACACACTGGCAGGTTTTCTCTACACCCAGGAGCGGGACACACAATTGCCCTTATAAGACGAACTTTCTGGTGGCTGGCAATGTACAAGGATGTAAAGGACGATATCTCAGGATGCCACATTTGTGCCCAACAAAAGGGGGACCATCGGTCTCCGGCAGGATTATTAAATCCTCTTCCGACTCCTTCTCGACCCTGGTCTCACGTAGCTTTGGATTTCGTTTGCGGGTTGCCAGACTCCAATGGTTTCAATACGATACTCACCATTGTGGACCAGTTTTTCTAAAGCCTGCCACCTCACACCGTTAAAATCTCTCCCTTCTTCCACAGTTACATCAAGACTGCTCATTAAGCATGTGTTCCAGCTTTACGGTATCCCTGAGGAGATTCTCTCTGATCAGGGACCCCAGTTCATCTCTAGAGTATGGAAGAAGTTTGCCAAGGCTCTGGGAGCCAGAGTCGTCCTCATGTCTGGTTACCACCCGCAGACTAATGGACTAATGTGAGCGCATGAACCAGGAGCTCGGGGTGATGCTGCGCTGCGTCTGCTCCGCTCACCCATCCTCCTGGAGTTCCCACCTCGCCTGGGTCGAATGTGCCCATAACTGCCACGTCTCAACTTCAACAGGTCAGTCTCCCTTCGAAGCCTCCTTAGGGTATCAACCATCCCTGTTTCCCCAGCAGTCCTCGGCTCCCTCCATTGTTCCGCAGTTCCTCCGGGGGCCAAACATGCTTGGGCCTCCACCCGGGCAGCTCTGGACAGAACAGCCGATAGGAACAAACGGCTGGTGGCCGGCTCCGGATTACGCCCCTGGTCAGGAGGTCTGGCTCTCCTCCAACGACATCCCGCTAAAGGCAACCTCCTGTAAGCTGTCTCCCTGGCTCATAGGTCCGTTCAAGATACTGGACGTCCCTCCTCCCTCCATGGTTCGGTTGGAGCTCCCACACTCCCTTAAGGTTCACCCTGTTTTTCACATGTCCTTAGTTAAGCCTGTGGTTTCGAGCCCCCTCTGCCCTACTCCGGCTCCTCTGCCTCCTGCACGGTTCTACAAGGGGGGTTTGGTTTATACAGTTCGCAGGATTCTGGATTCTCAACCCCGTGGCTGGGGTACCCAGTACCTGGTCGACTGGGAGGGGTACATTCCAGAGGAGCGTTCCTGGGTCCCCCGCTCCTTCATTGAGGATCCAGGGTATAAACGGGGTAACCCCGTTTTAAAATAATGATTCTTTTTTTTACCATAAGATCTGTGAGTGTATGATTCTGCATGTCTTGGGTTAAACACATTCCCCAAACCATGTCACTTATCAGTCAAAATACTCTAGCAAAAGTGATCCAATAATTTAAGAAAGATGGAAATGCAACCATCTTACAGAGCTGTCCAGGCCGTCCATGGAACTTTACATCTCGACAGACGCGTCTTCTGATGAGAAGGGTTGAAGAAAATCACCATGCAAATTCACTGCAGGTGAAAGCCAAACTGGAGTGACTGTTTCCCATGACACCATACAGTGCACACTGCAGAGGAATGGCATGCATGGGTATCGTCCACGAAGGAAACCTCTCCTAAAGCCCGTGCACAAAAAAGCTAGTAGCTAGGGCTCACACTGAAAGAGGTGAAGACTTCTGGGACTCTATACTCTGGAGTGATGAGACAAAGATCACCATTTTTGGAACTAGTGGTTTCTAAACTGTATAGCGTCCTAAAGGTGAGGATTTCAAAGAGAATGGTGCCTACAGTGAAGTATGGTGGTGGTGGTGTCCTTATGTGGAGCTACATGAGTGCTGCTGGTGTTGGGGAGCTGCATTTCATTGATGGTATCATGAACTCAACAATGTACTGCTCTATACTGAAGGAGAAGATGCTGCCATCACTCCGTGCACGTAGTCGTAGTCTTTACCAACACAATGATCCAAACACACATCTAAAGCTACTGTTGCATTTCTGAAGAATAACAGGGTGAAGGTGATTGAATGGCCATGTCTCCTGATCTGAACCCAGTCGAACATCTGTGGGGAATTCTGAAACAGCAAGTTGAGCATCACTCTCCAACCAGCATCCAGGCTCTAAAAGAGGTTATTCTTGAAGAATGGAAACAGATAGATGTTGCAATATGTCCCTGAAAATCACGGTGGTCATACAAAAAAATTGGTGTAGTAGTATTTCTGTGGGGTGTACTCATTTTTGCTAAAACCAATTTTAGTCAAACTAAAGATTTTGTGATCTAAGTTATATTATTAACCTTAATTTCATGTTATGGCATTAAACAAGAGTTCAGGAAAACCCAGCCATATGAAAATTCAGAAATTGTTCTTTTGTTCATTGAGTTACTGATTAAATTCATGCTTTTTAAAGGGGATGTACTCATTTATGCTGAGCACAGTATGTTTTAGCTTTTTTGACCAATAGATGAATAATAAATACACCGTTTTCTTTAACAATAAAACCAAAACCTTACCATGCTTTGTCGATTCCTGAACCCAACGATCCAAGAAAAGCTTGTTTGTATTTGAATATAATTAGCTTAGCTTGTCTGTTTTACATGATTAAGCATTAGAAACTTGTTTTTTGTTTTTCGCTGAGAAAGTTTGTGATACTTGAAACCTTCAGACCTTAAGATTTAGATTAGACTAGTCAAACTGCTCGGTATTGATTTCATTCTTTAGTGGGAACATGAAAATGTGTTGAGTTCTCTCATACTATAGATTTAATCCAATCACCATGGGGCAGCTTTGTTCATGGAAATATTTTCAGTGAAGCTCTGAGCTGCTAATACTTATAGCACTTTACACTAAAGCAAATATAAATGGTTGCATTAACTTTATCTGAAGGTATTCATCAGCTGTTTTAGCATTATCTTGTTACCAAACATTCTTGAGGAAACTCTAAACCATGCTGCTGATTCATTTGTGCAAACAAACTATCTGAAAATTGCCTCTTGATTGTTCAAATGCAAAACATTTCTATATCTCTATTGATTTTTTATAACTTTGTGGCTTTCATAGTAGCCATCGCCTCTGACCACATGACAGTCACAAGGCCCCATTTAAACTAAAACCATTCTCTGATCCAGAGTTGTATTCATGCTCCCTCAAACCACTCTTACTTTAATCTTTCTCTAAACAAATATCCAGAACTTGGAGAGGTTTTCCACCCAGGAACGTACATAAAATCAACACGACTGTGATTTTAAACGTTTGTGTGTTTTATAGGGATAGTAGCTATGTTAGCAACTTTAGCTTGGAGAATTGGCAGGGCTAACTCAGCAGGAACAGCAACAACAAAAAAGTGTTACTGCTGTCTAAAAACAACTAAAATGATACAAATTCATAGTGGCTTGTGGGGACCTTTATAGAACTTTACACTTTTAATCAGTTAAGTTCACAAAACATGAATAGTTAGACAGGTTTTTGATCATTTGCTAATGCTATTAGCAGTTTCTGTTAGTTAGCTTTTCTGGTAACACCTGGGGTACTTTCAGCTGGAATATCATTATAATACCTTCAGAAACACCAGAACAATGCATGACTGTTTAAAAGTTTATAATGCCTTTGCACGAACTGCTGGAGTTCTAATTCAAGAATCCCATAGTTCGTGTAGCTGTTTATTTGTTTATCTTTTTATGTAGATAGCAAATCTCACTTTGAGGTTAGCATTGCTTAGATTAACAGGTTGTTAGTTTTGTCAAATTAACTCAAGTTCACCAAACTGAGGTCATTCAAAGTCTTAATAACCAAAGGTAGCCCAAGTCACACCCATCTTCCTCTGGTCCATGGGTTTGTATTGTGTTTTGTGTGAGAACAAATAGTGGACTACAACTGCTCGTCTCACAAAATTGACATCATCTAACCAAACAAGGAGAAGAAGAAAATGGCTGTGAGTGTAGCGAACTTCGCATCCTTCTTCCAGGATGACAGAGGGAGCATTACAAGTGGAGAAATAAACCTGGTCATGTGGCAGCTACGCTGGGGGAGAAGAGGCTCTGTAGTGACGTCATAGATGTAACTTCTGATTTTAATTACAGATTCTTACAGACTAATAAATCTCAGATTACATCAGACATGGGTAAAACACACATAACTGTTATTCATTTAAACTGCAGTACAACATACGTGTGATTGAGGGCGTAAGGCAAAGCACATTAGAAAACATCTTTTCTAGCCCCATTCACTCATTTATCTTTGTTCAGGCAACCCGTGAGCTGACCGGAAGGGGAGGAGACTTGGGCTCCCTGACGCATAAGGAAATAATAATGATTCATAACTGTTCTACAGAACCAACGTTAAAGCATTAGAAATATTGTTTAATGTTATAAATATGAAAACATCCCCACTGTGCGCAACAAATCGACTTTAAAATTGGATTTCCTTGTCCTACTGAAAGCTTGTTTTTCTTCTGAAAGACCTGACTTGTATGTGCTGTGAGAAAATTCTAATATTAATACATTTGGAAAAGAGATTTGCATGTGACAGACCCACTAACAGACTTTTTGGGTCAGCTAGAGTTTATACACTAATTAGAGTGGAATCCTTTTACCACTGTACCCTGTCATCCCACCACACAGAGGCCAAGTTCATTCAGGAGTAATTTAATTGCATACTTCATGCCCAAATTTTTCTTGCTCCAGTGGCTACATTGTATGCAGAGGACAAACCCTTTTTATACCATGAGTTTGGACACTGAGGACGGAAGCATGGATTTTGGACAGGGCGTCCTTTTTCCAGGTTGCAAATCATTTTGATGCATAATTATAGTAGAAGAAGAAAGATGCGTGGCCGACTTGTAACAGTGTGAACATTTCCATCCCAAACACATTTAAAGCACTGCTGACACAATCAACACCCAAAAACACATTCACTACAACATAAAAATTTGCATAAGTTGTTTTATTCATAGTTGTTGTCCTTTTTATATTTATCTCACTGTCTTTTTTTATTCTTTTTCTTTAGTTAAAGTGGACATCCTGTAAAGTCAGACCTGAAGCCCTTGGTTGCGTTGTTCTGTGACTGAAAAGAAAGAGGAAGAGTGGAGGACGATCTTCCTCCTCTCCCTCTCACCACATCTTTATCTTACCAACTCAACCCGTTATTTTTATGTGTCCGAGCAAAGAGTGTACCTTACAGCATATTTACACATCATACCAACTGACAATTTTCACTTGGATAATAAAGGAAGATTGAGCATTCAAGGTTTGTCTTTTTCAAATTTCTCGTTTTCCTTTGATCCGCTTTTTTCCTTCCGTATAAAACAGTAAAATGAAGTTTTCATTGTCATTACTTTAGTCACCATCATAATAATCTTGGTCAATATAACAATATTATCACAATTTTTATATTGATATATCTCTTTTTCAATAGATTCCTCTCTCTGAGAACTGTACAATCGCACACAGTGTTTGACTTTTATATATATTTATATATTTGGGAATATATTATTTAAAACCAAAGAAAAGAGAAAAAAATTGAAACAAAATATATTAGTATCCCAACGTAACAAAATCATGCATGTTTTAATGTATTTGTCCATAACAACAGAACAAAAATAAAATATTAATGAACGGGATCTGAATTTATTTACAAACTAATCTTGGCACTGTTTTTGTCGTCTCTTGCTGGAAACTCGGAATGATCGCAAATACTTTTAGCTCTACTGGGTGTAACATACTCCTGGTATTAAAAGCTAGGGACCCGCTAGAAAGAGCAGGTTTGAGAGACGTTTTCTATTTTTTCAAGCACAGAAAGACTGAACAAAATGGGGGGGGGGGGGGGGGCAATAGAGGGTCAACCAGAGGGGGGGAAATTTTCTTCAAAACACGCATCCCTCCATTTTAGTCTGTGGCAGTTTACTTTTTTTTTTTTTTTTACATTTTTAGGCAGAAATCCTGTGGAATCATATCTACTGACGCTCCCCCTCAGAAACAGAGGCCCTCTCTACATCTCATCTGTTTCTTATAGTTTGGGTGAAGATCTTGAACACAGCATTGATTTGTCAGAATTCTTTTCATAAAGCAGCATTAATTGACTCAGGCAAATAATATTAAGAAGATAAAAGTAAAGAAACCTGCCAGCACTATTCAGTCTCTGGTTTGACGGGCTTTCAGTGTGACCTCATCAAACGAGAGCGTGACTGTTGATTCAGAGATCTTGTGTGAGAACAAACGATACAGATGCGTGCGTGTGTGTGTGTGTGTGTGTCTGCATACTCATAATCAGTGCAAACACATAGGATAAAAATCCCATTTTGACCACAGTCTATCAGCTCTGTCGTTCCAATCCAAACAGTTGACTCTACAGTATCGTTCATAGCTCGGCCATCTTGCTACCGTCTCAGTTCCCTGTTGCGTCTCCTTCAAAGAGAAAAACAGTCGGGCAGACAGACTAACATGCAGCCTGACGGTGGGCTGCCGAGCTGCCCGCTTCACCCCATCCTAAACCAACCCCCTCCTCCCACCAAGCGTCAGGTCCTAGCATAAACCAATGTACTTGAGATTGTTCTGGATGATCACGTCCGTGACAGCGTCGAACACAAACTGGATGTTGCTGGTATCAGTGGCACAGGTGAAGTGCGAATAGATCTCCTTGGTCTCCTTGTTGCGGTTGAGGTCCTCAAACTGCCGCTGCACATAGACAGCCGCCTCCTCGTAGGTGTTTTGGCCTTTGTAGTCAGGGAAGCACACTGTCAAAGGGATGCGTTTTATCTTCTCGGCAAGCAAGTCCTTCTTGTTGAGAAAGAGAATGAGCGACGTGTTGGTGAACCAGTTGTTGTTGCAGATGGAGTCGAACAGACGTAAGCTCTCGGCCATGCGGCTCTGTGTGGACACGGAGACACAAGACATCAAACCATGAGAAAGCAATTTCACGGTGAAGAACAAAACAGAAGCATCTTAAGCAACAACACAGTTTATCTCTGCTCCAGTGGGATTTGGCACTCAGGTGAGAAAATTAGACACATGAGGTCTCAGCAGGATTTCAGAGGGGAAATAAAGAGAGCAGTCACACATGGTGGAGACTTTCACTTGACTAGCCAAAGGTACAGCTAGGCTGTTGTGTCAACAGACATCTGAGAGTTAGACAAACCAAGACCTGTGGTTGAACCCTTACATTCTCCCCTGAAGCAGCCAATTACATTTTTACTACTGCTCACTCAACAGCCAGAATCTTTCAAAGCAGTGGGGGGTCGCCTTTGATTAGCCATGTTTTGTCAGTTATATGTCATACTCTTTGGTTAGTGAGCAGGCTTGATTGTGGCTTTGCTCGTAGAATAATGTGCATAAATACTCAGTATAGGCAAGAATGTTAAAACAATGGTAAACGTTAATAAAATGTTACAATATACAAGAGAATGCCTTAAAAATGCTACACGAGGCACAAACATGGAGCTAATATTTCAACATTAGCCATGCTAAATAGACTAGAAGACTAACTTTACAACAGCTGAAACTTCTAAAAACAGCTGAGGTAAGTGAATGTTGTTTTGGGCTTTTTATCTGGACTATCTTGTGTTTGTGAGTAGCAACACATTTTGATCCCAGTTAAAAACGCTTCCATGTTATGTTTTTGAAAGCAGAATTTGCACACAACAGGTGAGACTCAAAAAATGTCTACGTGGTGCAAAAGTTCTTTTATGTCAGTAATTCAGCTTCAAACATGAAACTCATATATGAGATAGACTAAATGCATGCTAAGCCGGATGTTTCAAGCCTTTATTTCTTATAATTGTGATGATTTTGGTTTACAGCTTATGAAAACCCCACATTCAAAGTCTCCGACTATTAGAATATTGTATGTTTCTCGATGTCAAGGAACCTCGCCTTGATGCCTTGGTCCCACCCCGGTTGCCTAGGACAGTGTTTCCCAACCCTGGTCCTCAGGGATGACTGTCCTACGTCTTTCATGTCTCTGCTTCTGCACACCTGATTTACATTGGCTCCTCAGGAGGATATCAAGTGTTGCAGATACTATTTAATCACTCATTCGTTTAAGTCAGGTGTGTGGCAGCAGGGAAACCCTGGTGTTTGAAAAGGCTACATGGAAAACATGCAGGACAGATGTCCCTGAAGACCAGGGTTGGGAAACACTGGCCTAGGAGATACGTCATCAAGAACCACCAAGGCGTGTGCCAATGCTCATGTTCTACCAAGACATCTGTCCTCCGGTTGTTTGTCGTTTAGCTAACTGACCACGGATACGTGGGAGGTGTCTTGTTTTCTTCTCTTGGTCAAAAATTTCCCAGAATACAGCACGGTATTTTCAAAAGGATGGCGGATCAGGAGCCAGCAGTTACTTTGGGACAAACTTCCAGTTTAAATGTAAGTCAACTAATTGTAGCTATCGAGCTGATATCTAAAATGTTTCTCAGATCCAAAGCAGTTGTCTCTGGTTGGTTAGTTGCTTGCAGCTTTGGTGGCTAGCAGGTAGTAACTTGCTTACACATTTAATTGAATCAATATATACACAATTAAAAAAGTAAAAGGTTGTTATGCATTTATTTTGAAACTTATACGTATGAAATATAATTCGGTCTGTTCCATTCAACCGTTTTCTTTGACCAAGTAAGGACAGTGTCCTCGTAAGCATGACGCCTGGCCTACCAAAGCAGAAAGTCCCACCTGCGTTCCCCACACACATGAATGGTGGGTACGTTTTTAGGCAAATAACATTAAAGGACAAACTAATATTTGAACATTCAGCAGCAAGGCAAATGATGTAAATCAGCAAAATTCTGCAACAGGAGAAAATTATTAGAAGTGTGCATGTGAGTCTGTGTGTATGTCTCTCTCTCTCTCTTTCCCTCTGTGTGTGTGTGTGTGTGTGTGTGTGTGTGTGTGTGTGTGTGTGTGTGTGTGTGTGTGTGTGTGTGTGTGTGTGTGTGTGTGTGTGTGTGTGTGTGTGTGTGTGTGTGTGTGTGTGTGTGTGTGTGTGTGTGTGTGTGTGTGTGTGTGTGTGTGTGTGTGTGTGTGCCCTTGTGAAGCTCCTTACAGACGATGCTCATGTGATGTTGAATGTATAAGAGCAAAGAAAGAGAAAGTTAATCTGTTTGTGGCAGCTGCTGGCATGTGGCGACTGGCCAGTAGCTTGTGACTGGGAGGCTGTCAGATACAGGGCTGCTGCTTAAAAGGTTACAGAAACAACATGATGCTCTGAGCAAATCACAAGATCTAGTCTGCAGGGTAAAAAAAAAGATTCGGAGGGAAACGGCAAGGGATTAACAGATTTAACAGATTTATAAACAATCTTTTTTTTTAATTATGCAGTATTTTTGGGTAATGATGAAAAGGTTGTAGCTATGAGAAAACAAAGAATGCATCCTTTAAGGTCACTTTTAAAGGAGGAAATGAAGCACGAGAGAACAACGACAGCATAACGTTTGGACCAGCAAACAAAAATTAGACATTTTTGAATTGTGGTTGCGGAGAATAATAAAAAAAAACAAGATGATGACACGGGCGGTATAAAACTGATGGTACTTCTAGAAACCTTTAAAAACAATTTGACCATGGCAAAACTAAAAGGTGTGTTGTAATCAGCATCAGGTGTATCTTTAATCAATCTGTCTGGTGAAAGGTAGTCACAGTGTTGTTCTAGCATTAGGGTGTGTACAGGCTTAACACAGACAGCATAAAACTAAGGACAGAGTTGTTTTAAGAAATTAGGAAGACAATCATTGACCAGCATGTTAAAGGTGAAGGCTAGAAGACCTTCTCCAAAGAGCAAAATGTGTCTTTAGCTACAGCTGCACACGTTATTTGAAAGGTTTAGGTTCACATGACAGATCCAATCTATAAAGTTTTGGAAAGAGAAAATTTCATGATGAATAAAAAAAAACGTTAACTCATTCACTGCCAATGACGACTAAAGTCGTCATTTGCATGTTTTTTTTTTTTACAGTTTGGGCATCGGAACGAGCCCCCGCGCTGAGAGAACAAACATCTCAGCTCTGAAGCCGATCTTCATTTGCATACGTCACATGTCACATGATCAGGAAGCAGTAAAAAATGGCCTTCCTGTAAAAAAAAAGTGAGGCATGAACCGGAATTCGACAAAGAATTATGAAAGAACGTATAACGCTCGAAACCCGCTTATTCTTCCTGATATAAGAGGTGAGTCTCCTCTTTGTTTTGGTTGTTTTGGCATCTACATCAGCCTAGCGCGCAACGTTCTGTCACTCTTAAAAAAACAGTAAAAACAGCGACAAACAATGGCAGTGAAGGCCTTTACTGATCAGGAAATGGCTGGCAGTAAATGAGTTAATACAGATTTAATTATTTTATCAACATGTGAAGTTTTAAAATATTCTTAATAAAGATTACTTTAAAGGAGTTGATTACTCTTTAAATCAATACATTTGCAGTGGTCTCTAGTAGGCATGAATGCCTTGCAGGCAGTACTCAGGGTACAAAAAAGCCCACAAACCCCTGGCTCAGCAGGGCCAAGTCTGTGACATTAAAGGAGAGCTTAACACGGTTTTAGAGCCTTATTATCTGATATTTGAACATCAGACTGGATAACAGTAATGCAGCTCTGCCACTGACTTCTACTGTGGGTGTTTTATCTCATAACTAACACTGGAGAGGTTCTGCCATGAGATTAAGTTTCTAATGCTAATGGTTAGCTTAAACTAGCCGAAATGTCAGCTGCTGATTACCAGACATTAAACCAACAACAGCCTTTGCTGTCGTGAGTCACGATGGGTGAGTCCAGTGTGACGTAGATCTGTCCAATTTTTTTATCCTAGACTTTCACTGTCTATTTTCTATCAGAAGCTGATGCAGGAGGTGCAGGAGACTATATTCATGTTCAGCCTGCATGAAAAACTGATTATAAACAGTAAATCACATCTTTAAAGCATTAAAAATAAATAAATACATTCAACAACAGATGCTATAGACTAGACATGTGATCCAGACTGGATAAATGAGTGTCTGTGAACGCAATGGAGATTTAAAATGCCTCTTAATTTATGCATATGTCTTCCTTCTTGTGTGAGTCTCTTGCTTAAACAGGACGAAACACAACCCCTCGTTTTCCACAATGCTGAGTAATCTCAGGCGATATGTCTGGCCCCTAAACATTGTATACAACACACAGTCCTGTCAGGCTAATTGACCACTCCTCCTCTTTCCCAGATGTCAAAACATTAGTGGATTTGCTCTGAGAGTAGAGCAGAAGACAGCCGGCTGAGCTAAGGGAGTTTCTTTTCCTCCAGGGACCACTTAAAATTTTGTACCGTAGGATGTCTAAATTAATGGGGGTGGGGTGGGAGCAGCTAGCACTAAAGCTTGCCGTTCTTATTTTGATTTCCTTCCGATACACTGATATCCTCACGACACACAAGAGAGGATTTAATTAAGCCCAAGTATTAACGAGGAAGTTCATCACAGTGTCATTGCTGTGTTTCCATACATTCAAATCATTTAAATGTGCAGCCACACCTGCGTTATTCATGAAAGTTCATTTTAAGCACTGCAACCTTACAGGAATGGCTCCTTTCCAATTATCCGCATCCTGTTTCTGCTCTACCTGACAGCTGCATTATTCAGGATTCTCCTATTTTAAATAACTAATGTTTTTTACAGTCAGCAGCTATACTGAAGGGTGTAGAGGGGAAAACTAGCAAAGAAGCAGGCTAAGTACAGATATGCATGATAGTTAATTTCAGGATATTTTTCCCCCCTTTTAGGATATTTTTAATACATGTTTGTCAAACCTATTCTTTTAGCTGAACTTTTCTTTAAGTTGTTTGTCTTTTCGAACACATGATTCAAATTTCACAAGTTTGTTTATTTAAATGTTTTAAAGTTATGATCAATATTGAAGATTATTTTTTGAATGGCCTCAGCTGGAGAAATAGAGATCAGTTCTAGCTGAGCTAACAACTAACCACAACAGAGCTGGTTAGGGTTAAATAATCTCAAACTTCATTTCAGTTATTTCAGATGCTACTTTATGATTATTAAATTGCCAGAAATATTTTAAACTCCATCTATCTGGATTTTCCGCAACCCATTTCTCAGTGTTTCCATGCTGGGGAGGTTGACTCCACTAAAAATAATAGCTTTTACCATAATGATCAATTAAATAGTACTGATACATGGTAAGGCTGAATGCTCATTTGTTTGGCTGCACTATCTCACTTGTGGCTATTGAGGTCAGCTGATCACCTGCTCCTAACTGTTCCCAAGGTGCATTATAAATCCTGTGCATGGGGAGCGAGCATTTTCTTATGCCGCCCCCAAACTGGACTGAGCTTCCTCTGCTCGTGAGGCAGGCCCCATAAAGTCCATTACTTTTATCTTGCTTTTGAACACTGATTTTATCATTGTATCTCACTGTTAGATTTTTTATGCTGTTTTTTGTTGTTGTTTTATGTTGTGTCTGTTCATCTCTTTGGTCAGCTGTCATGCTGTTTTAAAATGCGCTACAGAAAAATACTTGGTATGGTTTTCTGATCAAAAGTGAGATTTCAAACCACACAATCATGTAAATGGCTTTTACTCATATAGCGCCTTCTTAGGGTTCTACAACCCCCCACGACACTTTACAAAACAATCAGTCATTCACCCATTCACACACACGTTTACACGCTGGTGTGGATGAGCTACGATGTAACCACAGCTGCCCTGGAGTGTACAGGCGAGGCCTGCTGAACACTGGCACCACCGGTCCCTCCAACCATCAGCAGGCAAGGCGGGTTAAGTGTCTTGCCCAAGGACAAAACAGCAGCCTTCTCTGGTTGAAGCCAGGATCAAACCTGCAACCTTCTGGAAAACCCGCTCTACCTCCTGCAGTCCCATGTGATTGCCAAACCTGCGTTATTTTTGCAGTGCTCCTGACTGACCTAAGACCAAGGAAGCATGTGAGTGATTCTTGTCAGAGGGGTTGGGGAGCGTCATGGCCGTCTCCAGCTGCGCGGACAGATCTGGGCTGCTGGCGTTCACTGCTGTACATTGTGATTATTGATGTTTCAACATCTGTCAGAAAAAAATTAAAGTCACCATTCAATTGTAATCTAAAAGTGTTCAGTCCTAATTCATGGATACAAATAACACGCCTAATGACAGGGCTGGCTGCATTTGTAATATACTTTATATACTTTTTATTAGCAGTGCTATGTACTTCATACAGTAATAACCAAGGTTACATTTGGCTGCTGCTGTTATTTTCTAGTTTAGAGGCTGAAAGTTTTGTGAACCTTCTCCCTAACTCATTATTGCTGCAAATATCCAAAGAAATCAATGCAAATGCAACATTTAACCCTCCCACTGTCCTAATGGGTGACCCCGTGAGGAAAGTTGAACATTGAGCAGGATTGATGGTTCATCCATTGGGTCCATGTGGCAGGGGTGAGGAGTGAGCACCACCTCACCCCTGCCACATGGACCTCAAGGGATAAACCATCAATCCTGCTCAATGGTCAACTTTCCTCGCGGGGTCACCCATTAGGACAGTGGGAGGGTTAAACTGCAAGTTCACTGAGAAAACGTTTTTCACTTGCTAGTTTTGGAATATGATCGACCACTCTGGCTGAACAAGAGAATAGTCCATCCATCCATCCATCCATCCATCCATCCATCCATCAATCCATTCATTTTCTTCTGGGATATCCCGTCACCATTATAGTCATGTATCCGGTCCTGACCTATCACAAGCTTGTGGTCTCCATCACTTTTGACAGATAGTTAAAACGTTGTCTCTGTCGACCTCTGCAAGCCCGTCGAAGAGCCCATCCACCAACGCAAAACGGCATTGCGTGTCTCCATACCGACGCAGATGGAGCAACTCAACTGTCCAGGCAAAAAGTATCTGTGTCTCCAAACTGAAGCTGGTCAAAGAGCAATCTAAAACATCTTACAAAGATCAGAATGATTCCTTTAAGCTCATGCGTGCTTTATCTTGTATTGCATAACAGCAAGAATTAAATAATAAAAGAATATCAGCAACAGCAGACTAAATGTAAGGTACAGTTTTGTAAGCAAGGTCTGTAATTCTTTACGTGAAACACCAAACCTTCGGACCAAGGGCTTTCTGGACAATTTTCCATAATGTTAAAAAAATATATTTTGATTACAACAAAACTGACTGAGCACTGAGTGTTACTTGATCTTTGTAGCGCCTTGGTGGCATCTTTTTGCCTGTAAGGTGCGATTTATAAATAAAGTTGAGTTGAGTTGTGCATCTTTAACACTAAAATGCCATAGCTGAATAACATGGTGACTCCTTTAATCAGTAAATGTTTTTTTTCATTGATTTACTCTGTAATGTCCTGTTTCTGTTTTTTTCTAATATGCTACAAAACCTTTAGAAACCAATCAGCTATTAATCAATTCATTTCTAAATGAATAAGAAACATTCTGAAACACATAATTATTGCCTGATTAAATAAAAAGACCCATATGATTTTAAAGAATTTTACCATTTAGGTCTGCTCATGTTTAATTTTCACTGCATCTTGAACACAGAAGAGAACATGCCAAACGCGGCTCTATGGATGCAAGAAAGAAAAATAACAACACTGACGAATTGCTGTGGATTTATGTGACAGGTAATTTATTCTTGTTTGACTGATAAGAAAAAAAAACGAAGCAGTAAAGGCAGAGCTGACGTTGCAATCAGTGGTGATGTTTGCCGAGTAGAAGCTCAAACAAATGCAAACATCAGAGCTTTGCTTTTCTCTTTTTTCCCCTCACAGACAAAATGAATTCAGCCTCAACTGTTGCATATAAACTTTTGCTGAATATTTATAAAACCACACCCATAAAGCACACATGAACACACACACTGTGCATGCACATACATGCATGCACATGCAGCATCCCCCAACCACTATTTTTCCCCCCTTTTCTCATCCTCCCCTCTCTAGTCACAACTCACTGTCAACAGCGCAGGATTAGGAGCATTTGACTGGCCTGTTGCTTAGCAACAGTAACCATGGTATCCAATTCATTATGAAGACGGGGTGGGACAGGGAAAATGCATCAGGGAATGGCTTGATGGGTAAATGTGCTGTAATTATTATAGTGTATTTTCTGTCTTTGAGACTTGGTACATTTGAAGTGAACTGTTATCGTTCCACGTACGTCAATGTTTAAAGCTTTGAAGAAGGAGATCATAAAATTGTTGCTAGACACAGCAAGGTGTTGTTATGAAAGGACACATCTTCCTCTAAGATGCTGCTAAGATTTTTTTTTTCTTGCAAAAGCACAAAGACTTCCAGCGCCAAACTATCTGTGATTATTGTGCTAATGCTAGGGTGACCATACGTCCTCTTTCCCCACATGTCCACTTTTCACTCTATGACCGGGGCGTCCGGGGGATGTCCTACATTGATCCAAATGTCCGGTTTTTCATCCTGGAGCAGGGATCGATTTATGGGGGGCTAGATATCTTTCAGGGAAAGATCCAGTTTCTACCTATATTACAATATTTATGGACTCTCAGCGTAGCGGGATTCTCTTGAGCGGAGAGGACGCAGAGCGCTGATCGTTGGTGCGCCCGCTGCGTCCGGTGCACGATACATTCTCAAGGTGGTGCAACAAAACTTCATTATTAACACATGATTGTTCATATCTGTTTAAATCCTCTGGTACTCTGTCTTTAAATCATTCCTGACGTGCTCCGCTCATTGTGTGCTGCGGTGATTTCACCTCACTGACGCAGCGGTCAGGAGATCCCTTTGACCTGCTCAAAAGTAAGTGATGATGTGATAAAGCAAGAATTCAGGCAGTAGTTTTTCTAGAGAGTTTAGAGGAGATGCAGGGAGATGAGAGACAGACAGGACAGGAAAATAGTTAAATAAAAACAAGAAAACAAAACAAAGTGTTGAAAAGTAAAATGTAGGTAGATTTATCTCCATTACACGTTTTAGAAAACAATAAGTTACACACATGTAATATTTATACATTTGATACAATTCAGATTATCTGAATCAGATAACCTTCAAAACTCAGTCACACACCCAGGGCCGCTTCAAGGCATTTTGGGGGCCAAGGCAAAACGGAACACCCCACCCCCCAATCACTGGGTTCCCCCCAGAAACCTCTATGTAATGCCTACCCTGTCCAGGAGTGTTAATTATACAGTTTTTATAAAAAAAAAACTCAGGCATCACTGACATGTTCTAATATTGTCAGATGAAAAACAAAACTGTTGGACACGCTGTCTCATCTGCTTCTTTTCCAAACGCACAAAAAACTGTCAGTAACAAAACCATTTGAAAGCCACTATTTGTGGATTCTCTGAAAGTTTCCATGGAGTCCATGACAAACTTTTATTTTTCATCACTGACCCTATCGTTTTACCTCTCAGCTGAAACAAGCATCCTTAATAATCTGTGGACAGGAAGCTTACTGATGCTGTAGTAAAACAAAAGGTATAATAATTTTGTATTACAGTTTTTATCAATTGTTTACACACATTTTCTGGTACTTGAGACACTATGACCACAACATGTAACCAATTCACCAACCCCCTTAACCAATTCTGCTAAACTACAAGCACAATTCCTGCTTTGAACTCAAATTGCAAATCTAAAACACACTTTTCTCAAAACACTACACACAATTCTCTGCTGTTGGCACAATGTTCATTCAGAAAATATCTTGTTCTCACAAGGAACACGCTGCTATACAAATATGCACACTGACTCATCACAAGGGCTAACACCCGTCACACAGTTTTACAATCAGCAATCAGGGCTTTAGCATAAAAGGGCAACAGGTGAGCTCTCCTGTGTTGGAGCAATGGATGCCAACATTGGAAACAGAGGCAGAGCCAGAGGAGTGAGAGTAAGGGAACATCACAATGTGTGCAGCGCTTGGCTACCATGGCATCATCCATCACCATGCTACCCTTGGTCCCTACAACTCCGCACATCTGATCACATTCCTGGACACCCTACACAACCCACTCATTCCACCAGACCAGGTAGATGGTCCAGAACAGCCCAGGTACGTTGTCATTTGGGACAACGTAAGTTTCCACAAGGCTGCTGTGGTCGTAACTGGTTCACTGGCCACCCACGCTTTTTAGTTGTTTATCTCCCTCCATATTCTCCATTCCTCAATCCCATTGAGGGATTTTTTCCTGCATGGAGATGGAAGGTGTATGACCAACAGCCACAAAGTGTTCCAGTCCTGCACCTTTAATGCATACATAGTTTGCATCCCTCCATCACATGCTGCTACTACCCTATTGCACAATTGATCATTTTCGAAAATCGCCTGCACTGATAGCTTAATTACTGATTCACCAGGATACAGTCATATTTTATTTGTTGAGTTATCTGAGTATTTCTCTTGCACTATCCTATTGTATACTAGTGTACACTATTTTTACTGTATATATCGTATATCTTATATCTGTTTCACCTGTTCCTTTGTCTCTCCTACTGCTTTGAGCATGTACATGACACAACAATTTCCCTCGGGATAAATAAAGTTGTTCTTATCTTAATTAGGTCATGTCCTCGAGAATGTGGTTCCAGCCATTAGTTTAGTTGTGAAAACTCGATACATTTTTATTCCTTAGCACATTTTTCAAGATTTTAATTTAAAGGGAGACTAGGCAGTTTTGGCGTGCTTTTATCATGCCTAGTGTCTGTTTAGTAGAACCGAAAGCAAATCTCTTCACAGTGCATTTGTCTTTTAAACACCTAAATCTCACAGCTGAACTGTCTCCCCAGCCTTTCCTCCTGTCTACAGGAGTGGTTCATCACTAAATTCAACAAATCAGCTGAGTTCATGATCGAAAACATGCAGGAAAGCAGACTGCAGAACCAGGTATGTTAGCTCATTTTATTGCTAAGTATAACCAGAGGTGGAAAGTAACGAATTACATTTACTCACGTTACTGTAATTGAGTAGCTTTTTTGTAAATTTATACTTTTTAAGTCGTTTTTAAAATCTGTACTTTTACTTTTACTTGAGTAAGTTTTTAAAAAAGAATTGTAATTCGCTACATTTTAAATCATATCCGTTACTGAGTAAAAATAAATTGTAGGCTTAATAAATTAAAAATATTACGTGAAGCAGCGTCGGAACGGAAAGAGACACCTGCATGAGTGCCACGTCTAAACCGGGGGGGGGTACACGCTTTATGAGGACAAACAGCCATTTTTACTGCAGTTTTGCTCAAAAACTTCAGTCCCTGTGATCCACTCGCTGTTTACCTCCTCTCTCCTCTCCTCTCCTGTGGGTTGGAACCCGCACCTTCGCGCACCGTTGTGACGTCATCAGAATTCTGCTCGGTTCGGTAGCCAGACTCGGTTCCGTGTTTGAAATGTGTTTCTCTACCGCACACGGAAGCGACATCATGAGTCCACCATCGTGATGGGAGTGTCAGACAGGTTTAAGGGGGCGATGGGGTGTGTGTGTTTCCTAAAGTCCACAACAACCTCCGCTGCAGTGTGTGTGTGTGTGTGTGTGTGTGTGTGTGTGTGTGTGTGTGTGTGTGTGTGTGTGTGTGTGTGTGTGTAGGACTGCATAAGACAGCATGGATTCATCAAATCCATGCATCCTATATCTTGGCTGAAGTAATGGCTCAGGAAAATAACTTATATTTAATGAACAATGATGTCTCTGCAGTGTTTATGATAATGTTTTATCTTATATTGGACCTATTTTTGGTCTGGGAGGTGTAACATATCATGATACAAGCCTTTTAAAACACGTTAAAGTGTTACAAGAGGAGATAAATGCATGAATTTAAAGTTCATGTTTGGAGACCAACCTTCACAGTTTGGAGGCTCACGCTGGTGAGGAGACACCATTAGTTCTAGTAACACCTGGGCTCCCAAGGCCTATTCTGACAGGATGGACGTTACGGGACCCTTAAGGATTCCAGTTGGATGATTGGAGGATTATTTAGGAGGATTGGAATGAACAAACTGATTTCAGTGGTGAAGGGTTAAAGGTATTGGCTCGGCATTAAAATTGTAGAAATGCAAAATAACTACACTTTATTATCTATATAAGCATGTACTGGGTCCAGTTTTTTATTTTATTAAGGACTTTTGTCATAAATCATTACAGAAAATTCAAATCCTCTCCTCCAGACAGTGAAGAACTGTGTTTCGCATACGTCACTCCAGCACGTAAAACAAGCTAGCTGCTGATGCTAGTATTGTGAATCACTGTTATTTGTTTACTTTCATGCTCCTAATTATTACGTAAAATTGCGTTTACAGCTGCAGCAAAAGGTCTGAGCCATGTGTCTGTGTCCTACACGCATTTTTAAATAACAGGTCTGATCTAAAATAATAACCTACATCTATAAATCCATCTAGAACTGCACCGCTACTTCTGGACTCTAGACAAGTGCAGTTAGCAGGACTGCAGCAACACTGCTAACCGTGTTAGCTCCGGTAAGGAAAGAACAAGTCCTTTGGGAAAGCTACGACACACACACACGCACGCACTCACTCACTCACTCACTCACTCACTCACTCACTCACTCACACACACACACACACACACACACACACACACACTCACACACACACACACACACACACACACACACACACACACACACACACACACACACACACACACACACACACACACACACACACACACAGCTCATCAGTTCAGAAGGGAAAATTCATGGACTTGTGACTATAACCTAATTTATGTTACTAGTTTGCAGTATAACTGCCTTTGTACTTCAATATGCATATTTGTTCATTTAATTTTTAAAAATGGCCACTTTGACATTTATACCCCCATTGTCTTTTTTTAACTATTCAGAAGAGCCCGTCCTTGCACAGTCAAAAAAGTAACTAAGTAACTTTTACTCTGACTACATTTGAAATAAGCTACTTTTTACTTTTACTTGAGTACATTTTGAGGCATGTAATTTTACTTGTAATTGAGTAAAATTTCATGAAAGTAATTATACTTTTACTTAAGTACAACATTTTAGTACTCTTTCCACCTCTGAGTATAACAGACCGCAGTCATCTGAGGGGCTCAGAGTCGATCCGCTGCTCCTCGTTGAGGTGGCTCGGGCATCAAGTTAGGATGCCTCCTAGATGCCTCCCTGGTGAGGTTTTCTGGCCACGTCCAACCAGGAGAAGACCTAAAGGAAGACCCAGGAAACATTGGAGGGACTGTGTCTCTTGGCTGGCCAGGGAGCGCCTTATGATTCCCCGGAGGAGCTGGCCCAAGTGGCTGGGGAGAGGGAAGTCTGGGCCTCCCTGCTTAGGCTGCTGCCCCCATGCTCCGACCCTGGATAAGCGGATGACAGTGGATGGATTGATGGTATAACAGACCGGACAGAAAAGTCTGAAGTTGCAATTGGAATTTTCTGGCCACAGGGGCGATAGGGGCTGGGTGGCCTTACATTAACCTTGTAAAGGGTCATTTAGCACGTACTGACTCAAGAAAACGATTTAATGATTTGCTTGCGTCTTGTTCCTCATCTAGAAATCTGTTGTCTTCATTTCTATTTCTCTCATTAAATCAATAAGCATGAGCTGGTGGAAAATGTGTACCAATGACTCAGAAACGTGTGCATGACTTCTGAGTAAAGTCAGTTTGACATTCTGCTTTTGAGCTCCAGATGAATATCATCAGTTTAAATGATTCGTAAAAGAAATGCTGCACACAAACCTTTAGCACTATGAATAGATGACCATCAGCAAATGATCAGTATTTATTGTGGTAATTTATTTTCTATTTCTATTTTATTCTTTTTTATGAATTCATCACAAGTAAATGGTTTGTGGCAAATTAAATGTGATCATTTTGGACTCAGAGTTGATTGCTAACAAATTTCTGCCTATTTTTCGTTGGAAATGTGTGTAATATTGTCTCACACTGTGATGAATGACACAGTTTGGATATTAGGAGGTAGATTTCATTACTTACAGACATGTGATACTGGTTATGGGTAGTGTTTGTTTTCCACCTCTGACCAATGTTTGGCATCAGCACGTTATAAAAGCACATTTCTCACATCACGGATGAGTTCAGAAAAAAAATACACTACTGGGTTAAAGGGGATCTGACATGATTAATATCAGTGTCATTAGTGTCACTTCCTGATTGCATTTGGTAACAAACTACTTCTCTTTAAAATAAAATAAAAGTGCAAACAATGTTTTGTCCCTAAACGACTTCGTCAAGGTCGCAGGGATGGGTTGTGGGGGTGTCGTCTATCACAGGACCAACACAGAAATGCACAAACACATCACTCACACATGCTTTCGCTCCTAAAATCAATTTAGAAACAACAGCTAACCTAAAATGGTTGTTGAGAGAAAATAAATAAACAATATGTAGAGAAAACCCACCTGAGGGCATGCTATTGCAATTTGCAATAATTGGTTGTTAGGGAATGTCTCTGGATTCAATCCGCAGCCACAGCTTCCACACAAGGATGGGCTAAAATCATTGTACATTATGGGATTTATAGAATTATTGATCATACAGAGGGTTAAATTCTCCTACAAATACAATAAATATCATACGTCTGGCAACACTGACAGGGAATGATGTACTCGTTAAGTCTAATTTATACTTTTCTGTCAGCTCAACTGTGGAGTCCTGCATTGACGGAGAGAGATGTTTTCCATTCGGACTTCTCTGTTGCCTGGGAAGAGTTGCAAAGCCATTCTCCACCATGACAAAAGAGATTGTAGCGCATTTCTGTGGATATCCTGCCACCCCTGCAGTAATGTCAGTATTTACTATTACATTTATGTATTTCAGAGACTTTTTAACACTGACACACATGTCCCTCGTTCTCCTCAGCCTCCTCATGCAGTCGTCACTTTTAAACCCACATTTCCCGTAGTTTCCATCTGTGAATAAAAAGTTTGCTGTGCATCTTTGTACTTTTTCGTTCACGGTGTATTAGCAATCACACCGTCTGACTTTTTTGTCTCATTTTATTGTTCTTCAGTCTGCTGCTAAATATCTTCAACACTCTTTTTGTTCTCTTGAGAGGGGAATGGTGGTGCTCTTGACAAATTTTAAGGAAGTAGTGTGGAGCAATCATGGATGTTTTCATCTAATTCCACTCATTGGATCACATCAGGATTAGACCAGTTTACCATCATCACTGCTGTTGACCTGTCATCGGGTTTTATGTATTGTAATATCACCAGCTGTGTAAATCCCTTCTGCTGTGGCGTTTAACAAATACCGGAGGGTTTGGAGATCAATAAAGAGAATTCCCAAATAACGAAACTCTTCTACGTTGGTGCGATGATGTTTAGACACACGTTTGCAGGAGAAATAAACAAACCTTGTGATCAATGTTGAGAAATCTTCTCCCTGCTCTGTGATCCTCTACAGAAACACACTTTATTGCTGTAAATAAAGCTTGTGATTTGCCATGTTGAGGACAAATTGCTGGTACAGACATGAGACCATTAGAGCATAACTTTTAATGCTCATATACGTGATAACATGTTTATGAATGTTTGTTATTCCTATGTGCCTCTGAGGATTCACAACATTTCTGAACACTGGTACAATATTTCCTTTGTTTGTGCTTCCATGCTCCCTTCAATGAACATAACTAATGAGTTAATTCTTTATTGTATTCACGGAACATCACCCTCCGGGAAAAACAACCATATCTGTCCTATAACTTATTTGACCTGGGTGACTATGTGAACAAATGAACCATCATTTTCACTGATTAAAGCCTCCAATCTTTTACATGCATTTGAACCTAAAGGTAACAGTTGAACATGAAGCAAGACAATGTGTGGATGGGTGTCACTTGAATCCCATTAGACCCCACGTGTCAGGTTGGTGAAAGCAAATGGATGGAATTAGCATTAAAAGCAGAGCAGTGTGTCCTACGATCCTCTAATCCTGACCGAGACTTTTCTGCTGCCTTGATCAAAGGAAAATCTACTCCTCACGGGTGCCTGATTATGACATTAAATGGGGAGCTAAATCAGAAAGATACAAATCTAATCAATCGCAGCTATGCCACAGTAATTGAGTTTTTATATTATTACAGTAGATGCATTAGAGCTGGTGGTTCAGCTCAGTCTGACACACAGATGGGCCTTTTCTCACGGCACTACTCGGCGTGACTCGGAAGGGTGCGGTTCGGTCGATTGCTTTTTCCAACAGCACGATTCCGCATTTCCCCCGTACTTTTCAGTCCCTGCTCCGTTGTGGTTCCAAGGGCTGGCGCGGGCCAGAATTATTACTGTCAGCCGCTGGTTGGCTAGGGGGCGGAGTCAGTGTTTGGCTGGAAGCTTTCTGGCTGCTGCTTCGCTGCCTGCAGCCATTTCCTGGTTCAGTGTGAATAAAAGCCATAAAACTGAGCAGAAATCTCAATGTCACCAACATTATTTTTTATTTGGCCGAGTTGTTTCTGTGTAGCACAAAGATCACCTCACTGTTTATTGATCACCTCATGTTGTTTTTGTCTCAAACCACTTTCTGTCACAAAGCTGGCAGGGAAAGCCAACTACACTGAGGTGAGCTGAGTTAACCCACGCTGTACTGAACTGTTTTAGGCTGAGTTGAGCTGCTGGAAAAGGCCTAAAAGTGTTAACGATTGGAAGTGTTCCAGTCCTGCACCTTTAATCACTTTAATTATATTTTCTTGCCAATCTCAGATAAATCCGGAGCTTGTGGGGAAAAAAGGGAGATACTCACCTTTGTTTATCTATAAACTACATACCGTAACTGTACAAGCGTTTCCTAATGAAGCTGACAGTGGCGGCTGGCCAGTAGAGGGCGATAGGGCGCCGCCCTTCCAGTTTCCCCACTGTTTTTAATTTTTATTTAAAAAAATAAATAAATAAAATTAACAATAATCACATATTCTAAGTTAATTGTGTGTTTTGTAACAAAAATAAATCATATATATATCTATATTGGTCTCTGCCGGTCTCTGCCGATCTCTGCCGGTCTCTGCCGAGCGATGGAGGCTGTGTGCTCTTTTTCAATCGCCCAAACAGGACGAGACCAGCTGTCCAATTGCTGACAAGAAAATCAAAGAGTAGGAATGGGAATGTATCCAATCAGCGTTGACGTTGTTTCAGAACGTTTCAGAAGCATGATGGGTGATAGAGCTACCGCCAAGGTAAACCACCACCAAATAGTTCCCGAGCGCGGCTTGTCTGCAGCTCACCGCTCCCCCAGGGGATGGGTCAAATGCGGAGAATAAATTTCACCACACACCTGTGTGTGTGTGTGACGACTAAATGGGACTTTAAGGCTTTCGTTGGTGTTCGGTAGAACTCGGAGAGTCTCGACTCCAGCACGTTGTTGGTCGTGACTCGTGACGCACATGGAGCAGACGCAGACATGGACGCCAGTGAGCCTACAACCAGGATACCGGATCTCAGCAGCCACTGAATTCAGTTCGGTCTCTTCTCCAGTATCCGTTCGAGAGGAGAACTATGGTGGAAAAACTTGATGTCAAAGAGCTTGGACCAGATCAGCCCGACGTAAAGATAAGCCAGCAGGACAAGGAGAGAGGTAAACTGTACACACGACGCTTCTCCCAAAATCGGTACACCAGGAAGCAGTGGCTAGCTGGATGCAATCACGCTAATGCGTTATTTTGCTTTCTGTGTTTGTTATTCAAAACGGCTGGGATCCACAGAAGGTGGATGTGGAACTTGTGTCTCATTGGGGACTCCATTCCTTCTCTGACTGAGGAATGCAGCGCATCAGTGCAGCAGCCAACAAAGAAACGGAGGACGTTTGGACAGGGAGAACAGCAGCTGGGTGCAGAGGTAAGCTGTACATTACATTTCTGTAAACAAGACAATCAGAATCAGAAATCCTTGGTTGTCCCACAAACCGGGACATTTGTTAAATAACATGTTTAATGTGCAATAACTGTAAAAACTAATTTCAACACACATACCTATTATACATATTTAATCACATAAATGTGTATTTCAAGTAAATTTGGACATACATCAATCTGATTCCATTTTACTTGTTACACTTCTGCTGCAGCAAACAAATTTCCCAGCTTTTGGGACAATAAAACATTTCTGATTTGTCCCAAAAAGTGGGAAATATGACATTTGTAAGAGGATACTGATGACATTATTTCCTATTAAATTGTTTCCACTTTCCATAAGTCCTAACAGTGTAAATTTCTGGCATTTTGTCTAAGTAGTGTTTACTACCATTACTGTAACAGTGACCTGCTCATAATTTTTCGTGTTCACTCAAATGTTGAAATTAAACAAAATGTTTTTGTTACTTGCCTCTTGCATTGCCTATTTACCATTTATGGTCATGTTATTTTATGTGCAATTTACAGTAATGCAGTATTTTTCAACCTTGGTCTGCAAGGCAGCGTGCCAATAGTCAGACACACCTGGATGAATCAGTTTGTCCAATGATGTAAGACAGGAAATAAAAGAGCTGTGCTTAATTCAGGAAATAGTGAAGTTGTGCACAAAGCTCAGAAAGCACAAGTTTGTTTAAAAAAAAATAGCACAGCCCCACCAAAAATATTTTTCACCAGCCGCCACTGGAAGCTGAACTACAAGGAAGCAATTGATAAAGTGAAGGCAGAAATGATGAATCCCAAAAGATAACCGATTTTAAAACCTACATTAAATAATAGCTTAGGTAATAAGTATTTTTATGTATTTTGTTGTTTTACCTACTCTGGAATGCCTTTCAGATACATTTAGCCCTTTTCCCTCATCAATCCATAAAAGTTGTTTTTTCTTGTACTACTTAACTTCCGTGGCTACACGGCACCTCTACAATCTGCTAATTCTCACAGGTACAACCTCACACTTTATTCTGTGAACTCAATTAACACCATAGTACATTTTCTCCTCAGTCTTTATTTTTAACCTATACAATTAATTGATTTTATGTTCCAGCCTGGCGCAGCCTACGCCCTGCTTTATCCAGGTAACCCATGGATTTGTCAGCATAGTTTTGTTTTTAGTGAGCACAAACTTTCAGCTATTTCTGGAGTAGCAGGGAAACATCCAGATAAACCCGGAGTAAATTAGGTGCAACTGCACAGGTGTTCCTAAACGCAGATAAGAGAATGGGTATGCTATGGATAGGAAATCCTTGGAATTCCACAACTGATCGAAAATCGCTTTCATAGTTGAGATTATAAACTAAAATAAAAGCATTTCACCACTTTTATTTATTCAACATTTGTGTGTATTCAGTCTGGACCCACTCCCATCCATAAACAACTCTGGATAAGCACCATGATTGGAGTTAAGTCTTTCAAGCTGTGTATATAAAGCTGAGTGGATTCTGGTTACTCCCCAGAGCAGGACTGAGAACATGTTCATTTGAATTTAAATTTCTATATAGCTGTGGTTGAAAACATCTCATTGTAGATTCTCCAATCCCTTCTGAGTGTTCTGTAGCTTCTCATGGGCAGAACTTAATCTGAGACAGTGGCGTGTGTGTTTTACCAGTCATACACACTTGAATGAAAGCAGCAGCAGCTGTGCACCTGCGACACAAACACGCAGTACTAACAATGTGTGTTTTATCAACATAAAAAGGTTTCTCCCATTTGCATCCTTGATTCAAAATTAGCATTATTTGTCCTTTTCTGATATATTTACTCCCAGGAAATTTGCTTTAAAGGATTGTTTTTGTGCTGAAGCACAATATATTTTGTTGTTTTAGTCACAGGATGGCAAAATAAACAAAGCTCATATGTGATGTTTTATTTCATAGTTCAAACACACACCGAGTTTCTTGTGTTCAGTGGTTTTAAATTCACTCATAATAATATTACAGATAATTTTGATCACCAGCAAAAGCATCTCTTCTGGACACCGAGTTCTCCACTGAACCTGAGTCACATTACTGGAGGGTGTGGTTCAGGTGGAAAGTATATTTGATGAGAGAGCTTAGTAGTGCTGTCAGCTTCAGTGGGATGCTAAGTAACTTTTTCATATATTTAAATCATTGCATTGGTTAAAGAAATGTCAGTCGGATCCCGCTGCCCTCTGTGGCTAGAATGTCACAGTTGCAACTCCAGAGTTGCTGGTCCTCTACCTGCTGGTGGAGGGAGCTGTGGAGTGGAGAGGAGCTGACATGGTGGAGCAGGAGTTTGCTTCCAGCACGTGTCTTGTATGGTATAGATCATGAGCACAGCTGATTTGTTTGGTTTAGTGATTAATTGCTCCTCAAGTAACTAGTGAAGGCTGAAGAGATATTTCAGCTGTTAGATTAAGGTGTTAAAAAGACAAACTCACAGTTAGGAGATACTTTTAACTTTTGGTTAACACAGAGAATTATAGCGGACAATAGGGGGTGCTAAAAGCAAGCAAAACTGCAGAGTGTGCCTTTAATTTCACTAAAGTTTGCTCAAAGAAAGAAGACAGTCCTCTATCCCAGCTATTGAGAACAAAAAGAAGCAGCAAGTATGCTGTGTGTAACATGCTGTATACGCATGTATGGTGTGTGTACATGGGATCATCTGATCAATGGTTCGGTGTGCTGAGGAGGATTCTGGATGGTGATCGAGCTGCGTTCCCAAATGGTTAAACCACTTCCAGCTTGGTGGGAAGCAGGTGGGTGTCTATTTGCTGCATACGTTTCTATTCCAATGTGTCAAGGTAAAGTTTCAATTTGACTGAATCTTGTGGCAAGATTTTCACTGCACTGAGCTCACCTGACAGGACCTCTACTCTGATATGGTGATTCTGTGTGAGGACTGAGCTGAGTGGTTAGGGTTAGGGTTTGGTGTGGAGGCAGGGTTCTTGACAGAACCTAAACTGTAAAAAAAGACAGCCTCAAAAAGTTGTTTTAATTTATTTTTCCTATTTCACTCCCTGTTAAGTTTTGATTGGTAAACTTAATTTTGTGTGTTTTGATATTGAAATCTTAAAATTGCTTGTTATTTCAACAACTTGTTATATTATCTTCATTTTTGTGCGTTCAGTCACCTTAAACTGCAATTTATAGATTAAAAAATGTCCCCGCCCACTGTGAAAGCTGCAGTGGGCGAGGCACATTGCAAGTAGTCATATTCTTAGTTATTTTGTTATAATTTAATGTGTTTACGCATGTTTATGGTAAGGGTTTTGTTGTTCTTAGTTATTGCTTTGTTCCATGTTCCAAATGTGGAGTTATTTGTTGTTGTCATGTTGGCATCATAAGTGAGGAAGGAGGTTGTAGGAATAAGAACGTTGTGCCATTCCACTTCACTGCATTAAATAAAGGGGTGGTTCACACAAAATGCTCAAGAGTCTTCTCCTTGTGTTCCACTCCCACTGCAGTCATGTGGTGTATGAGGCACGAGTTAGCCAGCACTTTTCACTGGGTGATTCTCAAAGCCAAGGAACCTCGCCTTGATGTCTTGGCCCCACCCCGGTTACCTAGGAGATACGTCATCAGGAGCTGCGAAGACGTGTTCCAATGTTCATGTTCTATCGAGGCATGTGTTCTTCAATTGTTAGCCGTTTAGCTAGCTGAGCAAGGATACTCAGGAGGTGTCTTGTAGCCTAGCCTGGGTCAAAATTTTCCCAAATTACACTGCACTATTTTCAAAAGGATGGCAGATCAGAAGCCAGCAGCTTCGGAGGCAAATTTCAAGTTTAAAAGTAAGTCAACTAATTTAAAAGGTTTTTTTTAGATCCAAAGAAGTTATCTATGGTTGGTTAGTTGCTTACTAGTTGCAGCTTTGGTGGCTAGCGGGTAGTAACTCACATATATATTTAATTTCACAAATATATAAACAATTTAAAGAGTAATTGGCTTGACATATTTATATTGAAGCTTATACGATTAAAATATAATGTCATCTCCCATATCACGTAATGTTATGTGCCTGCCCTGGAAGCCACAGTCACATGATGAACGCCTGTTCCATTTAACCGTTTTCTTTGACCAAGGAAGTACAGTGTCCTTGTAAGCAAGGTGCCTGGTGGCCAGGCACCTTGACATTGAGAAACACAGTGTTGCTGTTAGCTTCCTGCATCACCCTTTGCCTGTATGGCCAGCCTAAGTCATGCCCATCAACTTCCGGACCATGGGTCCCCTGAAAAATGAAAAAATGAATGCAAGTCAATGGGGCTAAAAACATTATTTCTGATTCCGCTTGTTATGTTCTATGGATTTCACATATGTTGTCCGTGAATTTAAAAAATGCATTTTGATACCAATAAAGTGCTTATTTTTGCACTGGAGGAAAAGCTATTTTAGGTTTTGTATGAAAATAAGTCCGGGACTACAATTACGCTTCCTGGAAGTGACGTCATTGAACCAGACATGGAGAAAAACAGAGGGAAAATGGCTGTAAGTTCAGTGAACTTCAAATCCTTCCTTCAGGAGGAAAGAACCACCATAAATCTGGACATTTGGTAAGTAGCAGTTACGCTAGAGGAGAAGATATTGTGTGGTGACGTCACATATGCGAAGTGACGATGTTTGGTTTGTAGTCATGCTAATTATGAACTTTTACAAACTGATAAATCTCAAAGTACGTGACAGGTGTGATGGAAACACCCATCATTAGTTTTCATTTAAATTGCAGTACAACATATGTGCAATCCAGGGTCTAAAGCAAAGCAGATTAGAAAATGGCGTTTTTAGCCCCGTTGACTTGCATTGATTTTTTTCATTCTTCCGGGGTCCCATGAGCCGACCGGAAAGGGAGGAGACTTTAGGTCCCTGCTGGCATGACAGCTGGTAACACGAGTTCAAACAATTATTCTATTTGTCCAGTTAACATTAACTTGTAATTTGAATGGACAACCATCAATGTCTAACTTAAATTTATAAGTTAAGATAAAGTAGAACTGTGGGTATGTTTAACAAGACAAAATGTTTTTCCACTTGGTTATCTAACAAGATTTGTTGTTTCAACTCACAATATAATATTATAACAATGCATAGTTATTATTTATCATATTTGTACAACTTGACGTTTAGAGTTGAAAGAAAGCATTAATTTAAGTTGACATGATTCTCCAATAATAAGACAGTAGCTAGATTTCTCCCTAGTGGCTTTCTAAATATAGTAAAAAGTCACTAAGTTGGCCACTTTTTTACTTTTTAAAAAGAACAACGTTCCATTTGTTTACATTGAGGGAATAAGACTTAAAACTGGGCAGATGTTTTTTGTTCCAGCTTCAATTTAACATTTAGCTGTCTAGTAAAAAACAATGAATTAGTTGATGGGGCTAACTAGTAATGAAATACTCCATTACCACAGATCTACTGTGGCTGCATGTTTGCTGTAATAACTAGAGGCATCATGGTTCAAAGGCAAGGAAACTCAACACACAACATCTTTTGGAAACAAAGAACTTGTTCCAATGTAAAGCAAATGAGCCAGTTTTCATATTTTTGTTGTTTTATAAAGATTACATAGATTTTTTCCCCAATTTCTTTAACTTAATATCACGTATAATACATATTAAATATGTATTACATATAAAACAACACATTTCTTTTTGTACTTACAGTCATTAGATAAAAAATCATCTTGTAAAATAAAAAAGGATTCAAAAAGTAAGATAAACTAACTTCGAACATAAATCTGCCATTATGTAAACTCAGATAGTCTGAGTTAGACCTGCTTGTGTTCCGGGGTATTTTGTTTTTTAGTGTAGTAGGGGATCTACAGGGAGGAAATGACACAGCAGAACAAACTTTTGTTGTTTCTCGGAAGACATAAATCTTTTGTTCCAAACAGTACTTGTTTATTTCTGAAAATTTCCATCTCGGCTGTGTCTGCCAAAAAGCCGGCGAATGGTTTTGTAACTAAAAACAAAATTATCTTCATCTGGTTGACTGAGAATCATGACCACTATATTTATGATTTCATCAATAATTAACTTACATAAGATGAAACACAAAGCCAATTAACAAGTAAGTGTGTGTGTGTGTGTGTGTGTGTGTGTGTGTGTGTGTGTGTGTGTGTGTGTGTGTGTGTGTGTGTGCGCGCGTGTGTGTGTGTGTGTGTGTGTGTGTGTAGAACCGGGTCCTTTAAAGAGATTAGTCTTACCGTCTGGTTGTCCTCGTAGAGCTTGAGGTCATAGCCACTTAGCTCAACACAGAAAATGATTGCAGTCACGCCCTCAAAACAGTGAATCCACTTCTTCCTCTCCGAACGCTGTCCACCCACATCCACCATCTTGAAGGTGAGCTCCTTAAAGGTGAACTTGTTTTCCACAATGCCTGTGGTCATGTCGCGGGAGCGCAGGATGTCCTCTACAGTGGGGATGTACTCGAGCGCAGATATGCGGTCCAGGTCGTTCAGGTAGTAGGCCGTGTTGTCCTCTAAGTGGTATTCATTGGACCTCTGAAAGCACTCCTGGACCCCAGCGTCCGCCCACAGACGCTTCATCACCCCCAGCAGCTCTGGGGTGATCTCTCCTTTGCTCTCTGCTGGACCTGTGAGGGCAAAGAGCTGCACGGCATCGTAGGCGCGGTCAGGGTTGTGAAAGTCTATCTTAAGGGTGGTGAGGGCACGGATGATGCGGGTCAGTGAGTCAATGGCATTGTACAAAATCAGAGGCTTGTACTCCTTGCAGGCCTCTAGGTTGAAGCCACCACTGTGGATGATCTTCATCTGCTTGACAATGGTGCTCTTGCCCGAGTTGCTGGTACCCAGCAACAGTAACTTGATTTCGCGCCGCTGCCGCTGACTTTCCGAGCGCAAGTGGCGGTCGATTCGCCTCGAGCGCCGCGCTGCTTCCTTCTCCTCCGAGCTCTGGCGGCACCCCATGGTCCTCCACCACGTGGAAAATGTAAAGGAACTCGTGCTGCTGCAGGATGGGACAGCTAACTATGAGGAAGCGGTTAATCAAAGAGCAGTTGGTGGAGGAGCTGAAGCTTGAAGATTAGAATTTTGCAACTGACCAGTTCAACTCTTAGCAGTTAAGCCACAGTTAGAGAGAAGTGACTCAGGACTTTTTCATTCCTTTTCTTTCTGGGGCAGTCTGTATGTTCTGTGTGGGCAGAACCCAGACCTGTGGTATGCCCACACAGTGCCTGGCACTGAGCTTGAACCGCCTGCTGAAGCCAATGGAGCTGGGGTTCATAGCAGGGACTCCCCCTGAGGAAAAGCTGTGGCAGCAGGCTGAGAAAAGTTCACTATGTCAGTAGAGAAAGTGTTTGGACTTGATGCATTCATATAAGGAATCCCAGTCATTCTCTTCCCACATGGCTCTTGTGGTGCGTTGCCCTTATTTGGCTTCTTCAACCATCCACCTTTGCTCAATATTTGGCCTGTTTTTCTTGATCTTCCAGATACAATCTTTTTTGCTTGCTCTCTTGAGAGATTTCTCCTCAACAACAGAAGTCCTGCCAACACATCAGAGAGAGAAAAACATTTAAGAACAGGTTTAATAACATGGTGCTCCCTAATGTCTTCAAAAAACAGTTTATTTAACTTTTCCCAGCCTTTCTTGTATTTATGATACGTTCAAAACCCGGCTTCCTTTGGGCAGTGACTGTGTGTATGTCATCATTAGTTATAAAACTATTACATCTGTGTGACAATAGAAAAGGTGGGCACCAGTGGGGAGCCAACCTGTTAATCCCACTTTAATTTAAAACCCCAATGCTTGATGGATGGGCATATAACAAATTGTTGGGTTTGCACCTGCACACACTAAACTGAGAATATTGGATGTGTTGGCTAAGCTCCTTTCACACATCAGATTCATAATCTTAATGGC
Source organism: Nothobranchius furzeri (assembly GCF_043380555.1). Classification (NCBI taxonomy): domain Eukaryota; kingdom Metazoa; phylum Chordata; class Actinopteri; order Cyprinodontiformes; family Nothobranchiidae; genus Nothobranchius; species Nothobranchius furzeri. Next base: position 50,901,757 of record NC_091746.1, read on the forward strand.
TTCCTTAATTTAGAAATGGGTCACATTTATATTAATGGTCTTCACGGTCTTATTAGGTGGCAAATTCAACAGTGAGCTGGAACACCAACAAACCAACAAATGTTTAGAAATGTAAACAAGCCCATTAGAATCCAGAGCATGCTGGTATAATAAAGCAGCAGCAGAAAATATTACTTTTCTACATTACTGAACTACCTGAGTTTTTTTTGTGCAACGACTCAACTCTGATATTCCAGATTATGTTTAGTTTTGAATTTCTTCAGCTCATTTTTAACACTATCATATTTCATCAAGCCCGTTCTGCATTCAGCTTTCAAACAGTAGATTGTCTGTATTGTGATCTTAACTTATGCAATGAACAAAATGCAAGGTCGTTATCATTGCACAGAAGTAGATGTCGAGAAATGTTCCCCTTGAGAAGGATGTGTGGCTGCAGTTTCAACAAAAAGGCTGCACTGTGATATCTGAAACTTTGTGGTTAAATTTGTGCTCACTTACAACACTAACCTCACTACTGTAGGAACAGAGGCTGCATAATGTCTGAAACAAACTGAAACATGAAAACCCTAAATGCATTTTTAGGGCATGCTGAACCACAGAAATACGAGGGTCATCTTGAGGGGTTCTATCTTTTTCTCTCTTATTTGTTGACAACAAGAACCAGGGGCAAAACAGAGGGGACAGCCTTTGCTATAGAAAACAGCCACAGCAGGCCTGCAGCACATTTGAGACTCCCCCGAACTCTTTGGGGTGGGGTTTTGTGGTGGGTTGGGTGGGGGAGCTTAACATTTCTGACTGATTGAGTATTCCCAATATTTTCTTTCCACCTTTCTGTCTGAGTCATCTCAGCTTATTCTCCACTGTACATTTGTACAGCAAGAATAATTGGTGTTTGCTAACACAACATTCAGACTCAGTTGTTCACACACAGCACTGTTCCAGCTGCAGCTGCGGAGCCAAATCCTGTTAAGGACAAAGGAAAACAGCTAGGAGATCACTACCTCTGCAAAAAAATATATATTATATATATATACATATATATATATATATATATATATATATATATATATATATATATATATATATATATATATATATATATATATATATACATATAAATGCTCATTTATAGAAGCATTTATATTTTTAAGCTAAAATAAATCCATATTAACCTAAGAATCTTTTTTATTGACAGTTGTGGTTGTAGTTGAAACCAGCCGTGTACGTTATCACCATTCCAGATTCATAGGGATGGTGAGTCTATATATTGAAAATCCATTGTAGCTACACCTTGCTGATGGGTAGGAAGTGGTTGTATTTGTGCCTTAGATTGTAACCGTTGTGAAACAATCACAGGGCAACGCTTTGCTGCTTTGAGCCACCGCTGTTTGACCAAATAAAGCTCCTTCTTCACAGATGCAGTTGAACGAGTCTGAGTCGGCCTGAGCGCTGCATGAGGATGGAGTTAGAAAGCTGTTTTTGCTAACATTATTGAATCTTGCTGTAAAACTGGAACTTGATGGGTTCAAAAGCAGTAGTGGACCTTTAGTGACTGTAGTGCACTTTCTACCTTTATTGCTTTTAGGGAGTTGTCTGAGCAGCTGCAAAAGCTTAGCAGCAATGAGGGGGAAAGACACGCGCCAGCAAACTTTATTTACCTAATCTGACTAGTATCTGCAATTTCGGTGGAAGTGCCAAAGAAATTATGTTACAATTTACATGTTCTGAATGATAAATGTCAATTTAAATTTGTAGTTCATACCTTTTGTGATTTCTGTGGACATGTTGAGATTATGAATTATGAATATTTTAGTTATTGTATTGCAGTGGTCCTCAATAGCAGGCCATGTCCGGCCCGCGGGCCCCCTCTTTGTGGCCCACCAAACCCTGCGTGCACACTTTATTTTCAAAGAGACATTCATGAGGATTTTATTTACAGGTGTTTTTGTGTTTACACATGTTTACAAGTTCTTACATCTTGTCAAATTTGAAAAATTTTACCATCTACAAACAATATTACGCTATAATAAATAGGCACTGGTTGAGCACTAGGACCAAGCAGATAACAACCCCTTGTGTTGAAGACGGTTTCCCATTACATATTTTGCTGATCGTGCCCCCCCCCCCCCCACACACACACACACACACACACACACACGCACACACACACTTCTAACGTGAAAACGACTTCCATGGGTGTGATGGATTCTCATTTTTCAATTTTACTCAAGGAAAATAAATAAACACACTTCAAATAAATCTGAAGAAATCTAAAAGGAAGTATTCCAAGCAGAAAGGTGAAAGGACAGACATGAATATGCAGTCACTCACCTACTGACCTGCACACTTTCCATTAATCCATATTCTGTGTACAGCCTGTTCTGATGTTCTCCGTTTAACGGTCTCACACACTCCTGCTCTCTTTAGCTGCAGTCCTGTGTTACCATAGACTCAGTACTGGCTGTTAGCTAACTACACCTGTCCTTTAAACACCACCAACACACACACACACACACACACAGCCTCATTATAAACTGGACCCTGATGAAATATTTATGTACCAAGGAAAATGGATAAAAGCTGGAAGGTTTTTCATGTTTCATCTTTCTGCACAAAAGTTTTCTTATCCTTTCATTACAGCTATTATCTGAAAATGAATGAAAATATTTCTGGGAATGTTTGTGAGTTTTACTTTGATAAACCAAATACTTGAACATGTTTATATTTTAGAAATAAGGAACAGTTGTAAAAGCAGCCATATGCTGTTGAAAATTAATTTATGTTGTGGCCTGTTTTAGTTTGACTCTTTTTCCAGGTGTGAAGAGTAGTAAAAACAATGCAGAACAAAGCCAAAACACATCATATCAATACAAACAGAACGGAAGCAGTGAGTCGTTGCTCTGGGAACTGGACTCCTACTCAAACCAGTTGATGCACACCACACATTCTGATGATCTGTTAGGCACATTTTAGCATTCCAAGATGCTTTTCCAACATTTATAGTACTTTTTAAGTCTAATCAGTGCCTAAAAGTTGTTTTATGTTTTTATTTGTTACCTGTTTTACATCCTAGATTTCTATAAGTGATTTAATTGTAACTCTGAGTGATCATAAGCTTTTCTAGCATCATGAATGTCCTGTTTTTGACCTAAAGGTCTGCTGCGTCTGCTCGAGCAGAGACATAAAGTCTCTGACACAGACTAATCTACATGAGATATTGACCAAGGTCTTTCATGCACTCTGCTCATCTGAACTGCTTCACCTCTGTTACAGCTCAAGACGAAGACAAACTCTCTTGATAAACACATAATGAAACAACGTTTGTTATTACCAATAATAATGTGAGCCCAATGTTCAATCAGTCTGTGAAATGACAATGCTATTACTTGATATTATAATCCTGTGATCAATAGTATTTTACAAGTAATTATAATCCTGGACATTTGCACTAGACACTAAAGACACGTAATGCTAAAGTCACACGACACATTTCCTTTTGTCTGATCCAATCAGAACCTTCATTTCTGGCGCTAGGCGTGGTTTTCTTTGGTGTTTGTATAAACCCTCTTTTCCATGTCAAATTCTGATTCGCCAGTAAACCAAAATATGACAATTATAAAAACTATTCCCACGCCACCTTTTCTTTAGTTCAAAGCGTTCTAGAGTAGTCTCGGACAGGCCATCAGGACTTTCTCTTCAGCGAAAAGAACCTCGACAAGCTGGATAAAATCTGTTGCAAGTTACACCTGACCGCAACGGTTCCTTCAGAATAAAAGCTGAACCTCACGACCCCTTCAGGGTCTCGGAGACGCCAGTGATAACCTGTCGTGACCTGGAAGCATTCCAAGACTAGTTTGGTCGGCACCACTGCTTTTCTACCGGCTTCGGTTCCAAGGAGGGTCCAAGAGAACCTCGACATTCTGGATCTAGACAGAGGCTTCCCCTGGGTACGTAGACCGACAGATGGCGTCTCATGTGTGTTATAAATCTCCTACTATAGTTTAGAGCAAAACATTCACTCCCACTCAGAACTAAATGCTTCTCCGTATCCGCTGGTTCTGATAACAACGTTCCACACACCCACCATCATCATTCATCACGTCTCACTCCACATTAGTTCCATCAGTACACAGAGTGTTTAAGTTAGTCTTGTTTAAATTGTGTGGAAATAAATTTCTTAACTGTTATAAACCTGACTCTCTCTCTTTCCTCGGAGTTAATACGAAGTGTCACTTAATCTCTGCAATAAAAAGTTCTGATCTTGTGGTTAAAATATTCAAAGATCCATCAGATTGATATTTCCTATTTCTATGGAATCTCACATTTTATGGTTCATAAGTAAGATGTAAACTACCATTCATTACACTTTTTTTAACATTTTTAACAGAAAAGTCATTTAGAAAAGCACTAAAAGATGTTAAAGATGACCAACAGGTGTAATTAACATGAAAATTATGAGAGATGGAGATAAGAGTGACGTGTTGCTAAATCAGATCTTTCAGTGTTGAGCTCTAGATTTCACAGTTATTGTTCAGCGGTATGCAGCTAGTATTGGCTGGAGCCGTTACAATCACATTAGTAATGATGGGTGGACATTTGCTTTGTTCTAATAATCAAGTTTGGTTAGATGTGCAGGATGAAAAATTAAAACCACTCATCATAATTAAATGTTAAATGGTTTCAGATTTCTAACTAGCTTAGTGGTCTGCAGCATGTGGGTCTGAATAGAGAGTAAACATATTTGTTTTCAAAACCACAACATCAAGGCTAGCTTAAGCTGTTATTAACTGTCCAATTTAATGTTAATGTATGATTTAAATCTCTGTGGCAGAACAAAAAAAGCAGAGAAAATTGATCAGTTGGCTTTGATAGTTAGTTTTTCTGTTTACTAATCCAAATTACAGGCAGACATCATTATTTATCTCAGAAATTTTGACATAAAATTCTACATTTTCAACTATATTTAATAATTAAACATGTTTACTGAGGGGAATAAAGAGCAGGTTTGCACACGAGGATAATATTGGTGGCATATAGTGTAAAGCAGGGGTCCTCAGCTAAGTTAGTTCAAGGGCCAGAGTCGTCCCAGCAGACACCATGAGGGCCAGATCCTCTTCTAAAATAACATAATATTGAAATAATTTATTAATGTTTAAAATGACTTTGTTTTCCATCTAAACTGTTACAATTGTAGTTTTAATTGTGTTTGGAGAACGTAAACAATCATTAATATTTGGGCCTTAACGTTCCCCGGTTGGGAGACGTTAAGGCCCAAAGGGTAAGGGGGCTGGGTGGAAAGACCTGCGGGCCGCCAGTTGAGGTTAACTGATGTAAAAGAATATTAAAATTTGAAATTAAACCTTCAAAATATTAGAATTCGAACTTTGATTTTAAAAGAGTTAAAACAAGGTCAAGGACAAAAAATTAAAGGATGGTTTCGGTCTTGGTTGGTATTCAGTAAGTCAGCATAAAAACAAACGGGTCTACTTTTTACATTCACGTTTTCACTTTGTGTTATCTATAATAAATAAGGATACTTAACAATTTTCCACAAACACAGAAAGAGCTCACATAAATGTTTATTTTGATTGGATAGATGGAAGCCATATTCCAAGAAAACTGATTCAAGTGTGGTAAGTTATGGCATGCCTCCTAAAGCCTGGGGCACACTGGAGGCGGACGCGCTGCGAGATTTTGAGAAGTCCAGTGACGCCGCCGCTGAACGCTTCTTGGAAAGTTGCATGATTTTCACAACATCACACGCAACTATTGAACGAGAAGCAGGAAGTGACCCTGTTGTTTATACGTGATCTGACTTGCCATGATGTTTTGTGAGACTCGAATTCATTAAAAGTGGTAAGTACGCTGTTTATTTGAATGTTTGTGCCGGCGGTTGGGTTTGTGTCGTAAAGCTGTTCGGCGTCGTAATGTCTGTTGTAATGTACTCCACAACGTTGTAAACACTTGTTGTAACGCTTGAGATAGAGCTGGCGCTTATTTTCAGCTCCTCGGCGCGGCGCTCCCCGTGTGCCCGCTCTCATTAACTGTACTGGCAGTAGCGGTTTTAGGCACGGGCAGACAGGGCAGTTGCCCGGGGCGGCATTTTTTCATGACACAAAAGGGGCGCACAAGCGCGGAGTAAAAAAAAAAAAAAAGGAAATCTGCGCCTGCCAGAGGTTTTCTATTATCTGTCATATGACAGTGTCTGGATTGGAAACAGCAAGTTGGCGCCCCCTGCAGCTGCAGGCGCTCCTGCTGACTGAGAACGTTCACGTGCACCGTGTGTCTATGAAGAACAGGAAGGGGAGGGGTGCGGCGGGGGAATTCACCTCTGCGTCTTTCCCAAATGAAATGAGCGTGCAGGGGCTGAATCAACTGTATTAACATGGCTAAAGTCAATCACATCTTAACGTTCTTCCATATTTCATTCATAATATCATAAACACAGGCCTATCATTCTTTCAGGTTTCTCTGAATTGTGTGAAATGGCCGAATAAAAAAAGGAAAAACAAAACGATTTTGTGGTCACCCCCCCCCCCCCCCCCCCCCCCCCCCCATCAAGGTCAAATTGTTTAGTCCTGACTAAAGGAAACTTACTGAGTCAGGAGCCAAACAGAAGAGATGAACATAAAAAGGCTAAAACCACCAGGTGCCCGATTCAGGGGGAAAAAAAGAAAAAAGAGGAGAAAGATAAAGGTATGTAGCTCTCAAGATGCATGTTTTCAATTTTTTGAACCAGTTAACTGGGATTTTAACGGTTAAATGTGGTCAACTAATTGCTAACAGAGCTAATAGGGCTGAAATATTGAAACGAATATTCAAATGGTTCGAAAAAAGTCCTTGAATCGTTTTTTTACTGATTCAAACTAGGATTTGTTAAATGCTCGCTGCAGCCTGTGGCCTGCCTGAACAACAACACACACATGTTGATCATGTTCACATAATAATAAATAAAACAACTCTACAAGCAGAAGAAAACTGCCCAGTCACCACTAACTATCCTGTTTATTTATTGCAGATGGCTGCACTGATTATTTTTTACATGATTTGTTCTGTAAAAGTTGGCATTTTTGTTAGTCTACAGTTTTTTTTACGTCAGTTTAAATTACAATTTCAGAGGCAATTCTAAAATATTATGGATCACGAGATCTATTGGAGATCTACCCCAACTTTTGGACTGCTCTGCCAGTCACTGTGGCTCAAGCTGAGAGGAGCTTTTCAAAACTTGATCAAGTCATACCTGAGGTCACCTATGTTTCAGGGGCGGCTCACTAACCTGGCTCTGATTAGTATCAATCACTCAGTAGGGGAGCAGATTTCATGTGATGACATTATTGATGACGTTGCATCAAGGTTAGGTTTTAATTTTAGTTTGTGTTTTCTATTCTAAGTGCAATGCTGTAGTGATTATCTTTAGTTTGTTATGTGTGAAATATTTTTGCTATTTAGAATATTTATTATCTATTATGTTCATATATTCTTAATATTTAGTTATTGTTTGTTTTTGTATATTTGATTCTATATATTTTGATACAGTATATAATGTATACTGCTTTACATTCTGACAACTTTATAGTAATTAATGTAAATATGTGCAACTTAGAAAAATGAATGTTCAATAGTCGTTCTAATAAAACATGCCTGTTTGTAGAAAACATGTGTGTGTTCATGCAGGTGAGGTGGTGTGGTGGTGGTGGTGGTGGGGGGGGCAGTTGGGGGGGGGGGGCGCTCAAAAGGGGCCTCGCCCGGGGAGTAATTCGATGTAGAACCGCCACTGTGTACTGGCTTCTATTTAAAATGACGGTGGTGTGCCCCAGGCTTAAAATCCAAATGTTTCAAAGCCAAGGGAGGTGATTGGATTTCAGATATCCAAAAATGTTTGACGAACAGAAAATGTGTCATTGTTTCCAACTTTTGAGCAGCATCACGTTGGACTCACTCTGCAGCAACGCAGCACTACCATTAATGCACACTAAAATGCATCCAAAAGATGTCATCTTTACCATTCTGGGAACAATCACTCAAAAATAATGTTCATAAATGGCTTTCATTGCATGTGGCAGTGGCAACATGTTTCTCTGGACCTGATAAAAAGTTCTAATAACCAGGATTGTCCAGATCAAATCTCAATGACTGAGGTCTCTGTATCAGCACTGGATGACAATGCTCTGCTCCTGATCTCTACTGCTGACCTACTTTCTATGGTTTCGTGTTCATCATGCCGTAATGCGACACTAACACTTTTCTGACCAACTTTTGTCAGGAGCTGGATGCAGATTCAAGGCAACCAGAAACCAATGAAAATGCCGCGCTCGACATGTTTCACTCTTACTCTGCCTAATTTAAGACATCTTCAACTTCGACCAAAAATAGACTTCAAATTATCAGTGGAATAACACAAGCTCATTCCCTTCATCTTCCTTCCATTACGTGTGTTTTCATTGACATCTTTCACACAGTTAAAGCAGGTCAGAGCACTGCAAAGAGACATCGTCATGATTTTCTTCTGATTTTAATAAAACTGTTTGGATCACTGTTGATATCAACTGTGGGATGGTGTGCACCAGCTGGTGTTTATGATGGTAATGTTTGTGATAACTGAAGTCCAAAAGGTCCAAGGTGACAGTGGCTTAGGGGTTAGGCGTTTGTCCTGTAATCAGTGGGTTGGAGGTCTGAACCCAAGCTCCAGCAGTTCTGTCAGTTGGTGTGTCCTTGGGCAAGACAAGACTGGCGGGAGTCTGTCAGTGGTGGTCAGAAGGACTGGTGGCACCTGTGTTCTCTTCCATCAGAAGCTGTGATACGCTGCCCTGGGGCACACCGATGGAAGAGAGACTGCCGAACGCTGGCACCACCGGTCTCTCCGACCACCACCAGCAGGCAAGGTGGGTTAAGTGTCTTGCCCACACAACAGCATTCTCTGGTGGGAGCCAGGATTGAACCTGCAACCTTCCGATTACTGGACAACCTCCTGAGCTACTGCTGCCAGATAAACGCTGTGTAGATGAACCTTTTCCCAACATCGTAATCCTCTGCAGAAACTCCCATGCATTGGCTTTAATAACTTTACCATACTTAAGGGAGGTTGCCTTTAGCTTAAAAAGATATAATCGTGAGCTATATAATGTAAGGATTATCCGTAGATGCTATCAAGGATGGAGAATCTTGGTGAGGACATTTGTGCCAATGTCATTACATTAGTAAAGCCTTTTAGCTGCCCTTTCAGTGACTAAAACCGCTGCACATTGCTGTCCATTAAACCATCCTCCAAAGTGAGTGGTGGAGTGATGAGGGCAATGCAAGCAGCATCTCAATGCTTTACGAGGGCAGAGGAAATGTGATAGGCAACATGAGACGAAGCCCGGTCACTCTCACACATTTCCTTCACAGCTCCTGTCACACGCAATCCATCAGCTCCCCTTCAATCACTCTCTCAGGTGTTTACCAACTGCTATTAATTCACCTTGCTTTAAATCATTACAATCACACCCTCTCTTAGAGCTTAGATGTGCAGCCATTGTGTGTTTCTGTTGTGCAGCCTCTTTTACGTTCATGCTGCTGGTGGTCAGGTCACAGAACATTTATTCCTATTAGGGGAATTCACATAAGATTGAAAGATGCTTTTGAAGCATTTAAGATTAATTAATTATTGCATATATTCCAAATTAAAACGTCATGCAAGTTTAGACATATTTCATGCTGATTTTTATTTTCTACTAAAGCTTTGTTGTAAACCTTGTCTGGGTTCAACAAAGTGCTTTATGATGTGTTTCCTCGTTCAATTATTCACAGCTTCTTGTTTTTCTCTTTGATATATATTTATTTTGAAAAAAAAGTTTTTATGTACTAAGTCATAAAATGGAAGGCAAAATAACTGATAAATCTCATATAATTCGACAGATAGAAAGAGAAGATGAGAAATACAAAGCCCATCCATCCATTTATCTATTTTCGGCCACTTATCCGGGGTCGGGTCACGGGGTCAGCAGCCTAAGCAGGGAGGCTCAGACTTTCCTCTCCCCAGCCGCTTGGGCCAGCTCCTCCAGGGAAACCAGCCAAGAGACATAGTCCCTCCAGTGTGTCCTGGGTCTTCTTTAGGTCTTCTCTCGGTTGGACGTGCCTGGAAAACCTCACCAAGGAGGAGTCCAGGAGGCATCCTAACTAGATGCCCGAGCCACCTCAACTGGCTCCTCTAGATGTGGAGGAGCAGTGGATCTACTCCGACCTCCGAGATGACTGATCCACTCAGTCTATCTTAGAGAGCCCAGGCACCCTGCGGAGAACACTTTTTTCGGCCGCTTGTCTCCGTGATCTCGTTCTTTCGGTCACTGCCCAAAGCTTGTGACCATAGGTGAGGGTTGGAATGTAGATTGATTGCCTTCTGGTTCAGCTCTCTCTTCACCTTTGCAAATCAGTACAACACCCACATCATTGCAGATGCAACACCAATCTGCCATTCAGTCTCATGCTCCAGCTTTCCCTCACTCGTGAACAAGACCCAGATATACTTAAACTCCTCCACTTGAGGCGAACCGCTCGTGAGAGCTGAAGATCATGTTCTGATGAAGCCAACAGGACCACATCATCTGCAACAAACAGAGACTCAATCCTCAGGTCACCAAAACAGATCCCCTCAACACCTTGGCTGTGTCTAGAAATCATGTACATAAAAGTTATGAAAAGAATCAGTGGCAAAGGGCAGCCTTGGCGGAGTCCAACTCTCACCAGAAACGAGCCCAACCGTCTGCCGGCAATGCAGACCAAGCTCTGACACCGGTCATACAGGGACCTAAAAGCCTGTATCAGAGGGCCTGGTACCCCATACTCCCGGAGTACCCCCCACAGGGCCCTCTGAGGGACGCAATCAAACGCCTTCTCCAAATCCATAAAACACAAGTAGATTGGTTGGGCGAACTCCCACGCACCCTCCAGGACCCTCCTAAGGGTATAGAGCTGGTCCATATAAAATATAAAAACTAATAAAAAGCAAAAGTTGTTACTATTAGAAGAAAGATGAAAGGCATATGTTGGTCTGCCTGTAATGGTTTATAGATGAGGCGTGCAAGTGTGTGTGAGTACGTGTTTCTGTGTCAGCGTTCTGGTCAACAGTCTTGCCTTTCAGAGGTGATCAAATGAGGAGCTTTGGTGCAAAAACAGGAGAGAAAATGTCCTTCACAGCACTCAACCATCCTCCTAGTGTTCAGCAGCTGCTAATCACATTTTCCAATTAACCCTCTGGAGGCAGGCGTTGCAGATTTGCAACGTTAAAACCTACCTACCTGGTTACTCCACATACGTATTTCATGAGCATTTTTTAACGCAGAAGTACCCCTGAAGGACTTAGTTGTTCGTCCTTTTATCAAAACTTATTTTGAGCCTGAGAGGGTTAAGAACCACTTAATCAGTATCCATTTACACTGATCAGACAGAACGTTATGACATGTTAAGTAAAATTTAAAAACACCAGGAAGCTTTTTTTTTCATGGCTGAGAAAACCACAAAAACACTCAGATGCTCTTTTTCCGACTAAACTCACATCCTGCATGGCAACAGCTCCACAAAGACAGGGGGGCATAACGTTGTGAATGACTGACTGTGCGCCAAACCAAACCATGGCAGAAAAATAGCCAATTCATCACGGCTAAGTGGGCCAAGGTCGATGGAGGAGCAGTGTGGGGGTTGACACCTGTGTTAGGGAAGAGACTAAGAAAGTCAACCTCCGTTGCGTTCATCGTCCCCATAAAGACTACCGTTAAAAAGGTGTGTGTAAGGACATTTCCATCTCCTCACAGCAGCTTCAAGGAAATGGACTTTTTTATGACAGTAGAGAAGTGAAGCCCACTCGGTCAGCAGGTTGACTGAGCAGCATCACTTGGTTTCACACAGACCTTGGACTGTGTCAAAAACCAATAACATGATGGAAAACATCGTTTTATGTCGGTCTTGTTGATTGATGTTGGTATTATGTTAAGAGGCATTTAGATTGATAGAGTCTCCTCACCCAATTAATGGACAATACGCACACAGGAAGTGTATGGATTGATCTGCTGGCTGATTAATTAGGCACAAATTTGCCTTTTTTTAAATCGTTGATATCTGCCAGCGTAAATACAGACTTTTTCACTTTGACGTTTTCTACGTTTTCTACTTCCTTTTTTGTAAGTTCATATCTGACTATGTTTGGCCCTTTTTTTGACTGTGTTGTTTTATTCAGAACATAAAGAGACTTCGGGAGAAGTAAAAGCAAACTCCAATAAGGAGAACATTGTTTTGTATGCTTTCCTTGGACGCTTGTAAGACCTTAATTCTGACCTTCCAGACTGTTACATATTCATTTGTTTATACAGGAAGTGTTTCTTCTACAGAGATGAGCTTTCAATAAACTGTGGCACAGGTGTGAATGTTTACTGATCAACATCAGGCCCCAGTGTAGATCACACTGGATGTTTAGCTTGTTTAAATTGAACATTGGTTTGTTGTACCCCTTGGTGTGGTTTGTTTGGGCAGATGTGAACACAGTAATCACACAAAGGTGCGCATCTAACCAACCAAAACCTTTTTCAAGAGCTGATCTTGGTTTTGTTTCAAACAAGTGCCAGAGTAGTTTGTGTACACTGTAAGCGTGATCTGATCTTAATCCAACACAATTAACAGTTTATGCACCACAAAAATGGGCCGTGCACGTTCTTGTAATCAGATGTGAGTAGCATACTGGGATGCTGTAGAGTATGCAATTCACAGTTGCTTCTAGTTAGCTGAAAACAAATGGAGAGCTTACACTGAAGAAACATGTATACAACTTTATTGATGACTACATTTGTCAGCTCCAACTGATGACTCATAAAACCAATAAATAGTCTAAAAAGGTGGCGTTGGTGGAGGTGATTTGATCATGTTGTTGACTAGCTGGGGGGCATCCAGGAGGTAACCAGACCACATGTCCATTACCTCAGCTGGCTCCTCTCAGTGTGGAGAAGCGGCAACTCTACTCGGACTCTTTCCTCGATGTCTGCTCCATTCACTCTACATCTAAAGTTGAGCCCCTGCAAAGGAAGCTTTCTTGAGCAAAGATGAGTTTCTCCCATCACCAAACTCAATACCACCAACCCTAACCCTAACCTCTTTATGGTCTCCCCAACAAACTCCATCATAAACTGCAACTGGTCCAGAATTCAGCAGCCCGTATTATCACCAGAACCCCTTCCTTTCACCACATCACCCCGGTTCTCCAACAGCTTCACTGGCTCCCAGTTAAATTCAGGTCCATCTTCAAAATTCTCCTCCATACCTTCAAAGCAATCCACAACCTCTCTCCTCCATATATCTCAGAACTTATAAATATTCACACCCCATCCCGTTCTCTCAGATCTTCTTCTTCCATCCATCTTGCGGTTCCTTCTGCCCGTCTCGCTACCATGGGGAGCAGAGCTTTCAGCCGCTCTGCTCCTCGTCTCTGGAACTCACTTCCCCCAGACATCAGGAACATCGACAGTTTTACCCTTTTCAAAACAAAACTCAAAACACATATGTTTAAATCTGCTTACAACCTCTGATTTTATTGAAATGTTTCTCTCTTTGTTTTTTTTTTCTTGTTTGGGTTTTATTATTGTTTTATTGTATTTTATTACGTGTTTTCTGTCAAGTGACCTTGGGTGTTCTGAAAGGCGCTTTTAAATAAAATGTATTATTATTATTATTATTATTATTATTATTATTATTATTATTGTAACGCTATGGCTGCACATAAGGGGCAGCAGTAGCTCAGGATGTAGAGCAGATTGTCCAGTAATTAGAGGGTTGAAGAATCGATCCCTGCTCCCACCAGAAAATGCTGCTGTTGTGTCCTTGGGCAAGACACTTTAACCGCCTAGCCTGCTTGTGGTGGTCAGAGGGACCGGTGGTGTGCTCAGCAGCCTTTCCTCTCTCAGAGCTCCCTAGGGCAGCTGTGTCTTCAGTGTAGCTTATTACCATCAGTAAGTGAATGGATGAATGCTACACTGTAAAGTAAAGTGCTTTGGAGTCCTCTGACTCTGAAAGTGTGGATCATTTATCACATATTTTCGTCCTTAAAAGTTACAAACATGGTCTTGGCAAAGAACAACAGTTTAATGTAAAATAGATCCTCGAATGTAAAGCCTCGTTTAGGTTGTGTCTAACCCTTTGATGCATAATGGTCACTACAGTGGACAGGTACTCAAAATTGTTATTTCTTTATTTTTGCTATTAAGCACAGCTGTTGAAGACTTTATTGCATGTGAGCCCCTCCATTTGGACTTCAGTAAGTCAAGCCACCATATTTCATGTTCAGAATGCACGTTGTACACTGAGATGGACATGTAATAAATTATTTGTAAATTAACAAAATGGTACAAAAAATATTTGTTGAAATTTGTTTCATTCACATCTAAAGATGAATGAAAAAAATTGTTTAAAAAATCATGGTTGAAGATCTCATAATTCATGCATCAGAGGGCTAATGGAGCACACCAAAAGGTTTGAGCATTCTCCGATCATCTTTCCTAGGTAAATTAGTGATGCTGTAATGGCATGGAGAAATGGTGTGTTCTGAGTAAAGCTGGGTTAACACATTAGACACACAACCTTAAATTTGCATGTCCCAGCCCACATAAATGTGGGTGGCAGTATGCTAACAGCAGAACAATGCTAGCCCAAGCTACTACTTCCATGTTGGACAAGAGGAAAACGACAAAGAATAAAGGAGAACACGTGTAACATTCCAGGATGGAAATATCCAGACTTTGAATGAAATCCAGATAGATTCATAGCTTGCCTACTGACTTACGTGGATATCGTACCCAGCCGTAAACAGAGTTGGCTTCAAGCAGCATCATAGAACCATTGGGGTGAACCGGACAATCAGCACGCACCTTATTTTGATTTTCATTCATGACGTTCCTTTAAGACCTTCTTTAATAAACCAATCAGCTGCTCTGATTCTTTAACATTAGCCTTACAAAAACCCAAACCTTTCAACCTACAAAAAGAAAATTCTCCTTTGCTTTATAATCTGTTTTCTGTCAATAAAAAACATCCTTCACTAAATCAGAGTCGTCCAAGAGCAGATTTCAGAGAAGCGTGTCCTTTTCCAGAATATTTAGCAGAGTGATTTCTAGCCGAGGGATTTTACAGAAGGATCCGCCCTGCTGTCATACTGAAACAGGATTTTTGTTCCCCGTGTCTGAGAGAACAACTTGTTATTTTACAACTATGCATTCTCAGTTATTAGAGTTGTATAATAACGCAGAAGGGTTTAGAAATCATCTCAAGGGAACAAGACAGCCTTTTGAGGAACAGTGCTGTGTCTTGTCCAGACAAACAGCGGCAGACAACAGGGTCTACTGAAAAAAGGTGTTTTTTGCAGCCATAAAGACAGTAAATAAGTCATCCATTAGTAAGGTGCAAAATAGTGGCCAACATGGTGACATCTTTATATGATAGATGCTAATAATCATAAAAAATAATCATAAAGCCGGTTAGAACAAAATGGTTTTGTGTTTAAAAGGAAATATTTGTTAAGTAAATGATGACACATGTAACCTGAAATCTGTCAAACGGATGATGATTTTCCTCTTACAGATAAACAGGATCGTTGACAGCTTTTTTACGCAGCACATGGATTTGAAATGTACCGCAGGAAAAGAAATCTGAGCGGTAAAATGGAAACCTACAACTCCCGAAGTGCAATGTGAGGAAATGAACAAACATTGTTCAGAACTGCACTCAGATGGATCTGTGCAACATTAGCAAGGCTTCTGAGTTTGTAGGTGGAGGTCAGAAGGTTCATGACAATCGTTTGGAGTGGCGTCGGTCTAAAGCACAGCATTAACTCTCCACCAGAGTCAAAGAAATTTACATCATTTATTTGACTCGTATCAAGTTGAATTTAAGCTTTCAGTTGAGGTGCTGACAGAATAAAAAACAATAATTTATTATTATATTTGTAGTTATTCATTCTTCAGGACTATGTTATCTATTTCTCAGCTGTTGTCAAAAAGTTGACAACAGTGCATATAAACAAGATATTTCATGTCTATGATTACATTCTGAAGACACCGAACACTTATGACTTTGAATCTATTCTCATCAGGTCTGTTTTTGCAGCACAAATTTCAATGTTTTGGACCAGAATGGTGAATCAAATCTCGGAAGCTCAAACTGCCGTTTTGATTCTCAGCTTCCAATGTCATTAAGTCTACAACATGGAAAATTACAATCCACGTCAACAAAACAAATGGGTAATGGTATGAAGGCTATGTCTGTTGTCTTATTGGACTTGTAGCTGTAGTTTGGAGACAAATGTCTACAATCATCATGATAAGTAGGTAAGACTACTAGGAAATGAGAATACTCAAAATTATACAACCTGCTGTGTATTACACTGTTACCCTTGTCAACTCTGACTAGTGTTCTATTCTGTTTATTGTTCTCTTTAAGGATAACTACCTTGTTACATTGTCTTTTATAAGTAAACATATCTGCCAAATGTATAAAATGAACATAATCACAGCATACCTGGTGTAACATTTTATAACGGGCGCCCAATCCTGGTCCTGGAGTACCAGTATCCTGCACGTTTTTGTCGTTTCCCTGCTTCAACATGCCTGATTTTAATCTGCCAGTGATTAACAGGCTTCTGCAGAGCTTAACGTGCTGCTGAACAGGTTACTCAGCTGCTGAATCAATTGTGTCGGGGCAGGGAAACAACTAAAACATGCTGGATACCGGCCACTCAGGACAAGGATTGGGCACCCCAGGCTTGAATGGATTCATTATAAAAAGAATATTTGAGCCACTTTTAAATGGAGTCAATCCACTTTGATCTTGGCATCACTCAGATAAAATCCAATGGGATTGTCCAAATAGAAGCACCTCTGGAGGCTATTAATGATGGGTAAGATTGAATATCTTTTGCACAAAATGTTTGTTTTGTCACAGCCTCCCATCTGGGATGTGTTTAGGTCTAGAGTCTGAGAGGGGTCTTAAATCCAAGTTACAAGAGCTACTGGAAAGACTTCTGGAGATGTGGAAGGTATCTATTTTCCAGATGGATCTGGCTACGTTTATGTTATTCTTAGTCTTCAAGTATCCAACATGTTTGCAACAGATAATCTATTTTACCAGATTTAATCTGACTACTAGCTGCTGTCCATTTCAATTAAAAGCCAAAAGACAAACACAAGGCTAATAGCTGATAGCTGACCCATCAGTGTGATAAGCAGTCATGTGAAGCAGTATACCAGCACGGGTTGTGTTCAAAGAGACTTCAGCAAAATAAGAAAAGAAAATTATTAGTGGGTGATCTGCTGGGCGCTATGCTGTTTGTAGACGGCTGGAACATTGTGGAATGTGGGGCAGAAAGCAGACCTAGTCAATCTCATGCTGCAAGCTGCAGACCGATAGATCAATCTCACCTCGGCACCAATTAACACAGGTTTCACAGTGTTCAATCATGGGACGCTTCCTGCAAATGATACTATCGTTGCTAGGAGTCACCAAAGCGGTTTGCTGTGCAGATCTCATCAACATGAAGCTAAGAATCCTGCTCAGAAGGCTCGTTTCTGAATGATGAGTCAGAGCTTTGTGGTCACTCCGCTATGTATCAGAATCGTGTGAGATATAGGTCACAGGAAGAGCGATAATCAGCTCCATTCAGCTGTTTGTGCCACTTCACATTTGGTCCTATAACCTTTGGATTATTTTACCACATTTGTCAGCCTGGAACTTCATTCACTTCTCAGCAACTGTGTGGATACCAATGAGCTCCAGACTAAAACACACATGAGTTAGGAAAAAATAAGATGAGCCAAAAAACAAATATACCTTCTTCATGAAAAGTTTATTTTTTCAACAGTTCAAGTTTTTGTTTAAAAGTGGTCTTGTTAGAAACATGCTAGTACATATGTGATGATGCCTGATTCATTAAATCAAACAATGACAGGCTGTGTTCTTTGCTCTGGACTCCCCCAAAAACAGTGGGGAGGGTGGGGACGGGTTGGTGGGGGAGAGGTCTCTGTATGCTGGATGCTTTCTTGTGATAATGCTCTGTTTAACGCTCCTGATCTCAGCGGCTGTGTTCTCTCTTCTCCAATCCAGCGGGTCACACTGAGTCACAAGGCCAACCGGCGATGACAATGGCATGCTTGTGCAGAGGCTGGGTCTACTAGCAGGCCGTCTGATGCAAAGGGGTGAGATGTTTTAAGGTGGACATGAGAGTGTGTGCGTCTCTTCTTTGTGGTGAGCACATATCCTTTACACTGAGACTATTTCAAATAAAAAAATAACACTGTAATCTACATTTAAATGCTCACTTCAGCAAGATATTTGTGCTTTGACAGATAAGATAAATGCTTTCTGCAACTGCAGGAAACTGTGGCTAAGAGACATTTTCAGGTTTCTACAACTCACAGATTTTAACTGCAGACAAAGATTTGATATATGAAACAGGAAAGCAGAGAAGAAACTGCAGCACATGCAGCACTTCGACAGCTACTAACGCCTTACATATGAGATTCAACATCATGAGAACAAAACGATGCTCAAAGATGCAAAAGGGATATTCCACCCCCAAACAAAATTTTGAATTAGATCAGTAGGAGAAAGCATTTGTTTCCAGGCCGGTCATTCGCTTAATCTGGTAATATTCTGTTTGCTTTAGCTTAGCATAAGCAATGTAAGTGAATGGTAACAGCTAGCATTTTGTATGAAAAGTGATGGTATTCATTTTTCTTGGTGACCTCAATAAGTATCTCAATTGCAAATGAAAATAATAAGTAACATGAAGGAATTGCAGAAGCAGATTTAGATTAGGGACTACATTGCGACAAAGCGCTGCTGTAAAGTGCAAAGACACGATGCAGTAAATGCAAATGTGTGGCTACTAAGCATTTACCTGGTGCAGTTATTTTGAAGGAACACCATAGTAAGTTGCATTACAAATGTCTAAGTACATGACGGACAAAAATGATGGCTTAGGAAGGTATCTTTTGGGGTAGCTGAATCACGTTTCTGTGCCTTGCAGCGGCGGCTTACAGAGGTGCATTGTCGTAATTTCCCGAGTCTAAATCAACTCCTTTGTGTTATTTATTATTTTCATTCGCAGTCGATATGATTATTGAGGTCACCAAGAAAAATTAGGATCAGTATTTGTCATTTCATGACTTTTTCCACACAACATGCTAGCTGGTACCATTCACTTACATTGTTTATGCTAAGCTAAAGCTAACATAATACTGTCACATTAGGAGAATGACTGGGCTCACCCCCACTTCTGTAACTATTGGGAATATGTCAACAGACTAAAGTGGAACGTCCCTTTAATCCTAAAGGAGAAACTTTTTCAAAAAACACAACGACACAGTTCAACTGTAGATTTTGAGGGTTTTAATTAGAGATGTGAATAGAAGATGTGGAAGAAACATCCCATGACCAAAACCGAACTGCTCTACCACCACATTCCACCAAACTGAATCAAGTTCTGGGGTTAGAAATGTTTGTGTTAAATGCTAAAATAAAATAAAGCACTGCTGATTGTTAAGGTCACTGACATGCTCCATCAGCTTCGAGCCATTTTCAGGTATTGTCTTGGAAAAGCAAACCTGCACGCCCTCATCAAAACAAGTTGCTTGTTTTGTAGTAAACATCATTTTTTTTAATTGTTTTATGATGTCATACTGCAATCCGGACTGAATGGTCAACTATGTGCATCCATGCATGTTCTCTGTCCAGATTCCTAATACTTTCTGAGTCCTACCAGTGTAGTAGGCCACGGCTCTCCCTCATCCTCCCCCGTCCCTCTCCACCACCTCCTTGTTGTCATATGACTGCTGTTATGTGTGTGCATCAGAACACAAAGTTTCTCTGTTAGTCCCCTCTGCTCTGCCCTCTCATCACTCAGATTGGAGTGGTGGAAGCAAAGGCCTCTCTCACTCGCCGCCCTCACGAAAACAGACCGGCCCTTGTGTGCAAAAATTAGAAAAGAGGGCAAAGAGAAAGAGAGGGATCAACTCAGCCCGTGTTGTTTTACGTAATGCTGAAAGATAACCTAATCCTCACTCGTTCACACAAATCGCTCTAAGATTTGGTTCGATTCGACCCCGATGTCAAGTAATTCATTAGTCTGGTCTGCTGCCGCGCCTGCCTGGAAGGAAGGGCTGCCAAAGCATGTCTGTTTGGAGATGACACTTCATCCCGGTACCTGGCTGGGATCAAGGACCCAAAACAAACACAAATGCTGAGCCAGCTGAATCAGAACAAAGAGTGACTGACATTCTTAGATTAAAGACGAGCTCAGTTTACATGAGTAGAACGTGATTTCAGTGATAACTCTTCTACTCCCTGGCTAGGAAATAAATGACATCTTAAATTAATCATTTTATTAAGCAGACAGCTGAGGGAACTTCTCCTGGCCCCCTTGGCACTTTACTGTAATAGAGCTGAGTTTAATTGTCCGAGCTGCCAGTGTGCTCACCTACGAAGTAAAAAAAAAACATCTTAAAGAGCATCGGACTGTGACATCGGCCTCCCCTGTGCACGAACGGCTACCTCAACAGCCACTGTCACTTTAAAGTTGAGTGTGTCCCTGCTGTCTTCTGCCATTATGTCACGCAATGGAATGGAGGTACAAAAGGGGTGGAAGGAGGTCAACTCAGCAGGGTTTTCCACAACATCGCTCCCATTTTGACGTGAAGAAAAGATTGTTGAGTTGCAGCATACTACATCTCTTAATTTAAACAAAAAGCCCAATTTAGTTGTAGAAATGCTTGATTCATGCAACGGGCTGTAGGTGGTTTAGGTGTTTGGATTACTGGGTTTCTCCAGTACTAGAACAAGGGTGGAAGCCTTCTGATGTCCCATCATGTGAGCATATTCTGGACCTTTTTGCGTCCATCATTTAAAATCCAATGTCTGCAGTGACCTCTGAAATGTCACTTTACAACACCACAGTGGGAAAAAGACAATTGTAAAAGATAAATTAGATGCCAGAACAACTTTCAGAACAATTTAGGGCCTATATGCGCCAGCCGACGTGACCTTGTTTTGTCTTCAGAGGGTTACCCGCCTGTCACTGAGACAGCAGCTGAATGTAGAGGAAAGGAGGAGAGTGAGATCACCAGCAAATAAAAGCACACAAGGACACAATGAGACCTACAAAATATTGTTTGTATGCTAAACAATCAATGTTGCACTGCCAGTTCTGATTCTGGCTGCTGTGTTAAAGCCCACAGAATTTAGATTTTGTCCAGAAACTGGTGCAGCAACATGATGACATGATGGCTTGGTGAACTAACTGTATATTTAGGCCGCAGAGTGACTTCTCAAACCTTTAAATAATATTTCATAGTGCGCCTTTTTAAATAATAGTTTGTAAAAAGCTGTAAGTTGAGTTTGTAGCCGGCTAGGAGGTTCAGATTCCTCTCAAGTTTTCCTTTTTCTCACAAATTCAGTCAGGCAGCATTACAGCAGGGTTCAGCGTGTGTATTTGTCTAATATTTAGTGAAACTTAAGACAGAAACTTGTGGTGTGATTTCCTCCATCGTTGTCTTGACTCCAGGGAGGTCTCAGGGCTTGGTGAAGCTCTCTCACAGACTCATTCAGTATTCTTTCTGTGTCACATGCTCAGAAACACCATCTTTCTACCACTGTGAGATTACCACCGTCCCACCACCATCTCCCCTCCTGCTCATTTATCTGATCTGTGCCAAGTCTTCTCTTTCCTTCTTTCCCCGTCTCGTTCTGTGCTGCATCGACCTCCGCCCCTCTGCCCCATCTGCCTTCCCACCGTTAAACCCCCAGCCCATCTACCGCCTAATTTTTATCCAACCCCCGTTCCAGAAATAAAAAAATAGATGTATACATAAAGGACATGACTCAAACACACATTGTGTATAGTAGACACGATGTTCCCCTGATGCATCTGTGAAAATAAAATGTCACAGTTGTCCTGTTTCGCCTGCGTCTTCCTTGGTTCGTTTTAATTTTTTTACACTAAGGAAGTAAATAAATCCCAGTTGAAGATAGAGATAATTAACTGATACAATTTAACTTCACAGAATGTAGCAGACAGCAAGCTAAACTAGCAAATCCCACAATGTCCCTGGCCATATTTTGCTGTCTTATCACAGCCCCTGCTGAGCCAAACTCTTCGGGATTTGTGTACCTCCCACTGCACATTCACATTCAGCATCTCGTAAAGCCAGTTGTAAGTGCTGAGCACCTTATCATGTGATGGCGGGTTTATTTTTTTATTTTTTTACTCTCCTTGTTTTCCACAGCTTATGGACTGGACAAAGCTCAGACGCACACGCACGCGCACACAAATCTTTGATGCATCCTCCACTTGTCCTACATACAATAGTTATGTAAAGGAAGCATTGTGTTTGTTTAAAAGCTTTCAATAAGAATCAAGGATGCTCCAGGGAGATGATGAGTCAAATTGCAAAGCGTAAGATAGCGGCGTCCATTGGCACTGAGCTAAGAGGGTGGAGGAGGGGATTGGACAGGCTGCCTGCCTTCCTGGCTGCCTTGGTGCCATCCCTGAACATCACTTTCCCTAATTTATCAGTCGGTGTTCACAATACGAGCACAATGAAACCTAATCCTGCAGGGTCATAGATTAAAACTGAAAACAAAAAATCAACAGATAAGAATATTCAAGCTTACCGTGCTCACAATCCAGCATCCATTTATACAGGAGACTGCAGACAAGCCCTTTGCTGGGAGAGAACGCCTCTGTGCAATGCACCTCTAGTGCCTCCGCTTAATCTTCATACCATCCTCATCTTCACTGGCTCTCACACACGAGCACATCTTTGTGTGTGTGTGTATGTGTGTGTGTCTGTAAATATGTGTGCATGTTTGCATATGTGTGTGTGTGTGTGTATGTGTGTGTGGATGTGTTTCAGTGGGCCTCTTCCTCTGTCTTCTGAACGTCTGTGTTCTATATCCTCTCTTGCTTGCTCCAAGGCAGTTGAGACACTGCAGCGATGGGGGTGGAGGGTGTGTATATATGTGTGTATTTGAGTGTGTCAAAGACAGAGGCAGAGAGAGGGAGTGCATGACAGAAATGGAGGGAGGAGTCAGCAGTGAGAGCGAGACAGAGAGAGAGAGAGAGAGAGAGAGAGAGAGAGAGAGAGAGAGAGAGAGAGAGAGAGAGAGAGAGAGAGAGAGAGAGGAGCGAATGGGGGGAGAAATGGTCAGGATTAAATCATGAGAGTTGCAGAGAGAAAACACACTTTGATGGCTGCAGCATCTTTGTTTCTCAGTGTTTAAAAATGCATTGGTAGTTAAGGAATCTGAGCTCCTGACTGACAGAAGGAAGGTGCAACGGGGAGCAGAGCTGCTCCTTCTGGGTGTAACGTGCTTTATGACAGACCAGCAGCAGGGTTGGTTGTGATTTCATTGATGACTGAAAAAAAAGCACACAAGGCAGGAGGAGAGGAGAGCAGAGGAGAGGAAGGGAGGGGAATAAATGACGACAAAGGGAAAGGGGGCAGGGTGGGGGAGACTGGATGATGGTATAATGTGCTGTTTCCGTGCCAACTGTTTCTGTGACAGTGGGACCACTTCCTTTATTACTATTGGCTATAACCAGGAACTGATAGAGGCTTGAGCAAATAAGGCAGCATAAAACTGGGCGTGGATGGGTGGTTCCTCTCCTCTGGGTCTTCGTCTTTAACCAAAAAATGCACAAAGACAAAATCAGCCTGTGAAATCTTATTCAATCAGGCTCACGCTACCAAAGACATAAAAAAAAAAAGACGGAACAAAAAGTTCACACTTCTGCTGCTTTGCTGCCCTTTCACTACACACGTCGCCGGTGTGTGTAAAGAGACTCCTCCCTTATTTATATCAAACACATGTCCAAACACACTCTGTCCATCAGGAACAAATCCCCTAGATCAGGTTGCTCAGGGTGTGTGGCGTAATGCAATTGCCTGGACACCAACCCTGGTGTCATAAACTATGAGATAATTAATCGGCTAAAGCCAGAGCAAGTACACATCTGGTGGTGGTGGTGGTGGGGGTGGAGGGCTACCTGCCTCTCTCTGACCATTTATCAGGGTATTTTCATTTGGCGATCAGGTTTTACACCTGTTGGTGTGTATCGTAACCACCTAAAACATGAGCATCCACTCACTTCTTTAAATTGGGGACCGTTTCTCAGTTTCACTGTTATTGGAGAAGGAACTAGTGGAAAAAGGTGGAAGAAACATCACAAGGTTTCATGTTTCTATATAAATCATGATTAACCACCACACAAAATACAACACAAGAGCCATTCTGACAGGATAACCTTTAAATGGATCATTAAGCTTTTTTTGGTTATGAGTTTCTTTAAAATGTCAAACCTCAAAGCAGCAGAAAAAAACCACCAGGTGTGACAGAAACATATTATTCCTCATATTTAAAAGCTTCTGCCTCCAATTAAAACAAAGATCCAGCTGGTTAATAAAGAACACAAGTTCCTGGTGAACATGTAATGGCATTATGCCAGGTGTTTGTTTAAAAACTGGTTTTCTACTTGAAACATGTATGTTTTATCTCCACAAATAACACAATCCTGGAAGAGTTCTGCTGTGAAGTGAAGTTGCTAATGCTAATGGTTAGCTTAAACTTGCCGAGACATTCCCTACTGATTCCTGGACGTTAAACCAAAAACAGCCTTCTCGTGAGTCAAGATAGGTGAGTCCGTGAATGCTAAAGCATAGTGTGACGTTGATCTGTGAGGATATTAAAATATTTCACCATCTATTTTCTATCAGACTGTAACGCAGGAGATAGCTGTAGGAGACTATTTTCATGGTCAGCCTGCATGAAAACTCAGAGTGGCCAATTATAATCAGAATAAACATGTTTTAAATGGTTTTTCAGTCAACCACACCTTTTTGTGGGACCTTTCCATCTTCAAATAATCTAAATGTAACTATTTCTTCTTGGTGTAATTCTGAGTAATTTCTCTAAAATTGAATGATACTGTATGAGAGACTAAGTAAAGGACAAAATTATCCTCATTAAGTAATTAAACTCTAGCTACCTGTGAGATTTTGAATTCATTTGAAGATGTTGTATTAAAAGCACAGCAGGGCTTGTCCTTAAAGGGACTTTTCGGACTTTTGCATTTTTATGCTCGCGATTGCCCCCTCAGGCCAAAAGCGTAATGGCAGCTTCAATAGTAGGCTCGTGCACGAGGTGCGCATGCTGTACGTGCACACTCCGTAACGAAAATAACAGCTGAGACAGTCCTGTGTGTGTGTGTGTGTGTGTGTGTGTGTGTGTGTGTGTGTGTGTGTGTGTGTGTGTGTGTGTGTGTGTGTGTGTGTGTGTGTGTGTGTGTGTGTGTGTGTGTGTGTGTGTGTGTGTGTGGCCCGAAGGATAAAGGACAAGAGAATGCACAGCTAATTAATTAAATAATTTGGTTCTGTACCTTTCTCTTCAGCACAGCTGACAAAGGTTTATGATGGGTCAGTCCTCCTGCATGCTCAGATCATTCCCTTCCCTTGCTTGAAAAATTGTACCAAAATGAAAGTTGAACCCACATCTTTCTTATCCATGAATTCAATGCCTTTCGGCGAGTCTCAAATAAAAATGTGGGCGTCTTATTACTGTAAAAAAATTATCATTAATGTAAAAAAGAAACTCCAAATAACAAACTTTATTCACCCCTGGACTCGAAACCATGTCTCCTACATGAGAGTCAGACATCTTACTAAATGAGTTAAAGCACCAGTGACGTTCATTGTATCTGTAACTTTTATATCCTTGTTGACAGCTGAAACAACGTCAATCCAAAGAACGGTTCAGAGTGAAAATGACTATTTTGTTGCTAATTTGCAGGAAATATCTAGAAGAAAGTTCTACAGAAAGTAGCTAAGGGTCCTCAGAAATGTAGCTAGGTTCATCACTAGGAGTTAGGAACAGTCGCTGAGTTGGCACTACCTCCCTCTCTGCTGCTAAAGTAAGTAAGTAAGTAAGTAAAAGTTTATTTATATAGCGACTTTCACAGATATAAATCACAAAGCGCTGTACAACATGATAAAGATCAGGGCAAATACCTCTAACCAATAAAAACATCAGAAAAACAATAGCAGTGATAAACGTAGAAAATAAAATCATGAGTATAAACAAAGTGAAGGTGTGAACCCAAACAAAGCCATCATTCTGAAACATTTAGGGAGGGAACGCCTGGATGAAAAGGTGAGTTTTTAGATGATTTTTAAAGACCTCTACAGTGTTAGAAAGATGGAGATTTGAAGGTAGACTGTTCCAAAGTCTGGGTGCAATAGTCTGAAAGGCCCTGTCCTCTTTGGTTTTCAGTCTGGTTCGAGGAACAGCCAGGAGGTTTTCAGATGTGGATCTAAGGTTCCGAGAGGTGGTGTGTGGGGATAAAAGCTCAGATAGGTAGCTTGGAGCCTGGTTGTTAAGAGCTCTATAGGTCAGGACTAAAACTTTAAACTGAATTCTATATTCTACCGGGAGCCAGTGGAGGGACTGTAAAACTGGAGTGATGTGAGCTCGTCTGCTGGATTTGGTTAGGAGTCTGGCTGCTGCATTTTGGATGGCTTGAAGGCGTGAGAGGGAGGTTTTGCTGAGACCAGTAAAAAGAGCGTTACAGTAGTCTAAGCGTGATGACACAAAGGCATGGATGACTTTTTCCAGATCTGCAGTAGAAACCAGTTTACGGACTTTTGAAATGTTTCTCAGTTGAAAGAAACAAGAGCGGGAGATGGTTTTGACGTGTGAGTCTAAACTTAAAGCTGGATCAAAAGTAACTCCTAGGTTTCTAATGTTGGCTTTGGCTGATGGGCAAAAAGAGGCAATTTCTTGCTCGATTTTTGGCTGAAGTTCCGGGGGTGCAGCGATCAGGGTCTCTGTCTTGTTAGCATTTAAGACAAGAAAGTTGCTAGACAGCCAGTTACTGATCTGGGTCAGGCAGAGTACAAGTGTGGCCAGCCTGTCCAACTGGTGTGGCATAAAGGACATATAGAGCTGAATATCATCAGTGTAGATGTGGTAGGAGATGTCTGGGAAAGACTGAATGATGCCAGCCAGGGGAAGAATATAAAATGCAAATAGTAGAGGCCCTAGAACTGAACCTTGTGGGACCCCGCATGTTAGAGAGGCAGTATCTGAAGAGAAGGTTTCGGACTTCACTGTGAATGTTCTGTTAGTGAGATAGGAAGAGAGCCAGTCTAGAGCAGAACCTGAAATCCCAGCCAGGGCCGTTAACCTGTTTAGTAGTATGTTGTGGTCTACAGTGTCAAAAGCTGCACTGAGGTCGAGCAGGACCATGACAGATCATTTCCCTGCATCAGCAGCCATCAGGAGGTCATTATGCACCCTTACTAGAGCAGTCTCAGTTGAGTGCTGCTTCAGAAAGCCAGATTGGAAGGGTTCAGAGATCTTTGACTTAGAAAACCAGGATCTGAGTTGGGTTTCAACAACCTTCTCAAGTACTTTACTGATGAAAGGTAGCTTAGAAATGGGCCTAAAGTTACTGTTGGAGCTAGCGTCAAGGTTGGGTTTCTTTAAGAGACGAGTCACCACTGCATTTTTAAAGTAAGATGGAACACAGCCTTGGCTCAGTGAGCTGTTGATTATAGTTAACAGAGATGGACTGATAGAGGCAAGGGACCCGACTAAAACAGAGGGAGTTAAGATATCTGATGAGCATGATGAGAGTTTCATCTGACTGATTATTGAGGTTAAGTCATTTAGTGTAATTGGGGAGAAGGAGGTGAAAGACTCGGAGCACTGAGGGGCCTCCCCTCCTGAGGGGGTGAGGGCTGGTGGAATGCTGGATCTCAGATTCAGCACCTTGTTTGCAAAATAGTGGAGAAATCTGTTACAATCATCAGCTGAAGAAAGCTGAGCCTGCTGCGGAGAAGAAGACACGATGCTGGAGATGGTATCGAACAAAACCTTAGGATTATTCTTATTTTGGCATATGAGGTTGCTGAAGAAAGAAGACCTGGCATTTCCTACAGCTTCATTGTATGACTCGAGAAGTTCTTTAAAATATTCGCGATGAACAACCAGACCTGTCCTCTTCCACCGTCGTTCCGCTTTTCTAAAGGAGCGTCTAAGTTCAAGAATTTGGTTTTTCAGCCAAGGTGAACTAGAGGCACTGGAACTGCGGCTGGTTTTGTAAGGGGCGACCTGATCTAGAATTTTGAGGCAGTGATCATTAAATGAGTTGGTAAGGAGCTCTACGTCATCAGAGGAAGGGGGTACAAAGTCAAAGAGGGAGGAGAAATTTTAAATGGTAGAACTGTTGATAATACGTCGTTGCTTGGCAGAGACTGGTAAAAGAGATTCAGAATTTAAGTTGAAATGAAAAGAAACTGACTTATGGTCACTGAACACAACATCATTTATCTGCAGCTTATCAACAAGAAGTCCGTAGGAAAAGACCAGATCCAGGGTGTGGCCTGCTCTGTGAGTGGGACCAGATACGTGTTGAGAGAAGTTAAAAGAGTTCATAATGTTTAGGAACTCTCTAGTAGAGCTATTAGATAGATCCTCAGCATGGATGCTGAAATCTCCAACAATGATTATCCTGTCTAGTTTAATAGTTGAAGATAGGAGATCCTGAAAGTCAGACAGGAAGGATGAAGTAGATCCAGGTGGGCGATAGACCAGAATTCCATAAACTGGTTGAACTCGACCAATTTTAATCATGATCATCTCAAATGAGCTGTAGGAGTTTGAGGATATAACTTGGCACGAAAAATGTTTCTTAAAGATAACAGCAGTTCCTCCACCGCGGCCTGTGGTCCGTGGAGCAGAGAAGAAAGAGCAGTCTTGTGGACAGAGCTCACGGAGATGAGTGACGTCACCCTCGCGCTGCCACGGCTCGGAAATCCACAAAAAGTTTAATTTTTTGGTCCGGAACAGATCGTTGAGGATGTGAGACTTGTTGGCGATGGAGCGCGCGTTAATCAACATCATTTTCGCAGAGGAATCTGGCGGTATATGTGCCGCGGGCTCGATAATGGCGGGCGGCTGGCGGGCTAAGCTACGTAGCGACTCCACGCTACGCCCGCGGAGGTTCTTTGTCTCCCACGCCTTCAGGTAGCGTCCTGCATCAGGGGCACCATTTAACAGCGAGATCAGCCCATCTCCGTTAAGTTTCTGTTGGATCCGCCACAACACAGCCGCGGAGCAGCGATCGGGAAGAGCTTCGCCTCTCAGGATCTTTCAAAGCTGAACGAAGAAGCCGGCTCTCTTCCCCCATTTCCTCTTCCATGGCCTCCTGGGCAGCGGCAGGCCGACAGGTAACGGAGGGCTGAGATCTGGGTTAACGCCAGGTTCCAGAGGCGGTGGGAAAGCGGGTCCGGTATTGGAGTTCTGGAGGATGATCATCGCGGACCTGATCGACAACAGTAAGTCTCGATCATATGTTAGCTGGGACTCCGCACCAGATAGAGAAAAAACAATAAAAAACAACAAATAACCAAAACAGATCAGGAGCCTAGCAGATGCACAGCCACTCATGGGCGCCATCTTGCTAGAGCATGTGAAAAGCTACGGATAGCAAATGCTACGGGCTGTGCCTGAGCGTGAACGCGCATGAAGCAGCCTGCTCGACCCGAGCGTCTCTCTTTTTCTGTGATTTTACAGAAAAACAGGCAATCACAGTAAAAATGCCAGGGCTCATTCTCCAGGACCAGGACATTGCAGGAGAATGCATGAAGAAGAAATGTATTATTTCTATACATGTTTTGACTGTCAAACTTCCATATAGTCCCTTTAAACTACACACTATGGCACTACAGCACATTTGTGTCTGCTGGGAGAACCTCAGATTTAACTAAGGTTTCCAATTTTCCCTTAAAATAAAGATTTGAAACTGAAAGGATGTGTTCTTGTGAAAACCAATAAGCATGACCCTTGTTTTCTGTTATTTAATGAGTCACTGCTAATTTAGATTGAATTTAAAATGTTCTCTTTTATTCTTTATTGAGCTGTTTCACTTCTATCTAGGCAACAGAATCCATCCTCTGTTAGTCACAGCACAAGGTCTATGATCTACAACAAGGGGATTCCCGTCGCTTATGGGATAAATCAAACACTGCTCAAGGAAAAATAAGGATTTACAATAGTTTATTAGTAAAATTTAGTGGTTTTATTATCTCATTAGCATAATTTGCTAGCAAATGGCTGAGGCTGTGTTCAAAAATTTCCCTCAGTCACTATATAACTAAACAAGTTTAAATAAAGGATTCACCTGAATTAAACACAACTGGGTTTTAGATGATGGATAGCATAATTTAGCTGGTTTTGATAGTGGAAGAAAATATTAACACCAGATGGCTCCATAACACTGGCTTTATATAAATTACACATATGTGTGCTAAATCGTAACACTTTTTGTACGCACCATGGATGGACTGGCAGCTGTGGCTAAATCACAGCCATAAATGTTCTTGAATTATAACTTAACATGCAAAATAGCTGCTTGTAGAAGTTGTAATTTGTGTGCAAATGACTTTCTACTTTGTGGTCTTTAACACCTTTATTCTGAACAGCATTCCTTTTAAACATGTTTCTCTTTCTTCTCAAGTCCTCAGTTTTAGACAGGAGACGAAACACGTTACAGATGAGACATCTAGAAAATAATTAATAACAAAATCATTGAATGTGTGAAACTGGAAAAGTTAGAATATGGTGCAAAAGTCCATTTATGTCAGTAATCCAGATAAGTCTGAGCGACCATTTAAAGTAACACAGACCAGTTTAGTGGTCTTCCGCTCTACTGGTTGAAAGTGGAATTATAACTCTGCAGCAGCCTGCTGTAGTTAGTGCTAACAACGAGCTAACGCTAACATGAGCAATGTAATAGTGAAATAAACCACAAAGGCAAGGCAAGGCAGCTTTATTTATGTAGCACATTTCAAACCAGGCCCCCTCAATGCGGCTCAGAAATTAAAGCAATCCCGGAAGTACCAAAAATTGCAGTTCAACCCTCATGCGCGGAGGGCTGGTGTCAGAAGCGAGTAAATCCTCGTTGACTCCCATGTTAAAAATACCAATTTCACAGCAGAAATAAACATGTTTCCAAAACATGTTTTTTGTTTAAATGATCTATTTTACACTCATGACAACTTTGAGGGGGGTGAATTTTTTTTTCTCACTCTTCTGTTTAAGTGAATTAAAAGCCTAAAATTCTGTAAAATTAATGAGCATCCGACCCACGTGACCACAGAGCTAGCTCCGTGGAAAGGCCTCGGTCTGGCCTGGAAACTGTTCCGGGATTTTGAGTCTCTGTGTTTGTGTATTCTTTTTTGGATATTATTTGTGCAATTGTTGGACAAAATGACTTGCTGTGGCATTAATTGCACTAATAGAGCGTCCAAGGAGTCTCCACTTCATTTTTTTCTGTAAGTAAAATTATATTTATGTATTTTAGGTCACTGCCGAGCTGAGCTTAGATTTAACTTGTAGTGTTTAAAAATGAAATTTAAATGTAATAGGGTAAAACCCAGTGCGTTTAACATAATGCAGCACTTTAGAAAATGGGTTGAAATATAACATGTTGGTGGAGCTGGGTTCCGACTATCGGCTTGTGGAGCTCTCGGGAGACTGATGTTTTCCACCTGTTTCTCCCCTCCCCGCAGCTCGGCGCATCTCTGTCTGATCGCGGCTTCTGTCTGCTGCGTGGGCTGCCGGCTTGTGGAGCTCTGGGATGGAAACCTTTCCACACGGTTCTCCCCAGCGGCAGCCCTGCGCATCTCAGATCGCAGCGGCGCTTGTCTGCTGTGCGGCTGCTGGCTTGTGGAGTTCTCGGAGACCTCTGTGTTCCACCCGGTTTTACCAAGTGGTCAGCCCGGCGTATCTCTGACTCAGAAGCTCTGGTGTTGTGCACAGTTAACTCCGGTTGTAGCTAGGTTGCTACCTCCGTTAGCTTAGCTCCCACCTCCACGTTAGCTTTGGGTTAGCTTCAGAATAGCTTCAGGTTAGCTTGTAGCTAGTTCGACCGGGTGTCATCAGTTGATTCCAGCCTTACAGCCTCACCCTCAGCTCCACCTCTCTTCCCTTTTGTGGAATTGTCCAGGCTTGACAGAACCTGTGACACGGTCAAAATGGCGGTGGTGGCCACCTCCCATTTATCTTCAAAAATGTCTTATTGGAGTCTGTGGAAACCCATTGTCCAATATTTATATGTCGATGTTTCAAACACAGGGGCAATTCAATGTGCTTTACAATTAGCATTAAATGGTACAACAACAAACACGTGAACACAAATTAAAAATATACACAGATAAAATTATAATTTAAAGCTTAAAGGAAAAGATAGAATTTAAGTTAAGCAATTACGTCACAGATTACAGTGGAGATGATGCAGCATAAGAAACAATTCATTCAAAGGCTGATGAGTACATTAGGGTTTTAAGTTTTAATTTAAACAACACTAGAGTTGGGGTACATCTGAAGTCCTGGAGTAGCTGATTTCATATGTGAGCAGCACAGTAGCTAATAGCATCTTCACCTTGTTTTGTTCTGACCCGAGGTTCTACCAGCTAATTGTTTCCTAAGTATCTCAGAGCTCTATTGGTTGTACATACTGGAATGAGATCTGACATGTATTTTGGTCCCATGCTATTGAGTGATTTATAAACTCGTAGGAACACTTTGAAATCTATTCTGTGGT
The DNA here is from genome assembly GCF_043380555.1 of Nothobranchius furzeri. Lineage (NCBI taxonomy): Eukaryota > Metazoa > Chordata > Actinopteri > Cyprinodontiformes > Nothobranchiidae > Nothobranchius > Nothobranchius furzeri. The sequence goes on from NC_091746.1 coordinate 50,934,425, forward strand.
TTACTGGTAACCAGTGTAGGGATCTAAGAACAGGTGTTATGTGCTTCGTTCTCTTAGTTCTTGTTAAGACACTAGCTGTTCTGTTTTGTTAGCTCTGCCCCTGAATCAAATCACAGACACCGATTGAACGTCTCGGCTCACCGCCATCTTCATTGTGTTTTTTCCACCCCTTCCCGCCTGGGGTCTCCACCAATCACATACCTCCTAACGTGATACGTAATATCCCACTGCCCTTGAACATAACATCCCCCTTTTCTAGATATTAACTTGTACCTTCAGTACAGGCTAAAACAATTCTATTTTATTTTATTTTTATTTTTTTGAACAAAATTGTCCTGTTAAACTTTACAGAACTACCCCAGAACTCTGTTCATAATCCATGCATTAGATCACTTTGTCACAAAGTCTTTGAATCTTTGCGGCAGTCTGATTCTTCTGTGTGGTCTCTCATAACCTTCTGAGGATGGAGATGTCTCACAGAGGAGGTCTGGTCCTGCTTCTGGATGGGGTTCTCTCATTCGGCTGTTGTTGTCGTGGTAGGTGTTTCGTTGTCCTCTGATTGTGGTGTCTTTTCTCTGTATCTCTTTACGAATGACATGTTTCTGGAGTATGTTGCCCCTGTAGGTGATCGAACAACCACATTGTTTCCTTCCTTGTGTATCACTTCGTGTGGTGTCTTGTTGAATGTTGTTGAGAGCTTGTCAGCCTTCTCTTGTTTCACAAGAACTTGATCTCCAACATTCACCTGTGTGTGTTTTGCCTTTCTCTTGGTGTCAGTGTAGACCTTTGATTTCCCCTTTTGTTCAGCGTCTGTGTCCCTTATTTCCCAGTCCCTTTGTGGGGTCATGATGTCCGGTAGCTTCCCTCTCATTTTTCTTTTAAAGAGTAGCTCTGCTGGACTCTGCCCTGTAGTCGGGTGGTCAATCGCCCCGTAGATGGTGACATATTTTCTTAGTTCTTTCTTCCAATCCAGGCCCTCGGCATGTGCAATATGTATTCTCTTGATCAGCGAGGCGTTTTGTCTCTCCACCTCCCCATTGGCCTGTGCCCATTTTGGTGTTGTTTTCACATGTTGTATGCCGTTTTCCTCGCAGAAAGCATGAAACTGTGCTGACATAAACTGAGGTCCACAGTCTGACCTGATGGTGATATGTAGTCCATGTCGACTAAAAACACTGTCTAATACATCTATAACTCTGTCAGAAGTGGTGGATATGAGAATCTCGTATTCATAATATCTACTGTAATAGTCTATGACTACCAGGACAGAATGTCCCATTGGATGTGGTCCTAATAAATCTGTGGCAACATCCTGCCAAGGACCATCTGGCAATGGTGTTGGTCGTAGCGGTTCCGGTGCGTCTGGCCATGACACTAACTGGCAACCATGACACATTTTGACATATACATCTGCATCTTTACTCATACCTGGCCCCCACACCTTGCTCCGGGGATGTTGTTTTGTGGCTACAATGCCGAACCCCAAAATTCAACTATCTCCACTCCGGCACGAACTCCGCAGCAAAAACGGTCCCGTTGTAGTCAATCAGAGCTGTTCCACTACTGCGGCCGTGCGGCGAAGTGCGCCGCCCGCCGTTCCGCCATCTGGCAAAAATAGGATCGATTCCATTTTTGCTGGACGCCGGAGCACCTCCGCAGTCAGTGGACAGAAATCACAACTGCTCAACAGGAAAAGGAGCAAGCACAACCTCCGTTATTTCACAATAAATCGATAAACAAAACGCGTTTTTTTGTTTCATATGCACAGGTTTAACAACTTTTAACAACTATCAATGGCGGTTGAACTTTAAATGCAAAAAAATAAGCCATAAATACAGTTTCTACTATCAAAGTAGTCAGCCTTTGTTGATCCAAACACTGCTGATCTCTCAACACAAAGGATGGGCAGATTAAACAGTTCATTTTGATGGTTCCCCCACACAACGGGTGTTTGGATCTAACTTCCGCGTTTATTGCTCGGACTGTATCGCAAGATCTCGAAAATCCCGCGCATGCCTGTTTCCGCACTTCAAGTCTCCGCACTGGAGCGGAGCCGTTGTAGAGTGGGTATAGTATAATTTGAGTTCGGAAGCGAGCGGCAGCGGAGAGCGGGGGCGGAGCGGAGATAGTGGAATTTTGGGGTAAGTGTCCTTCGTGAGCTAACTCCAAGGCCCTCTCTCATAAGGACTGTGGCAAAATGATTCTAGTCCCTCTCAGAATCAGATGTCCCAAAACTCTTAGCTCTGAGGAGATTGGTGCAAAAGTTGGACACTTCTCATAGCGGCCAGTCTGTACTGATGTCTAAGCTCAGTGAGTTTTCCATCTCCTGCCGAAGCTTCTTCTACTTCCCTTGTGGTGAGTGCATTCGGAGTAGCCATCTTAGCCACAAATCTGACATATTCTTCTGCTTTATGTTTGTGAGAAACTATATTATCACTGCTCCTCAGTAATCTGGACAATGGGTCTGCAATGTTGTCTTTTCCTGGTATGTGGACCACTTTAAAGTCGTACGGCTGTAGCCCCAACACCCATCATTCCACCCTAGCGCATGGTTTTGATGATGGGCTGTAAATAGCTTCCAAAGCCTTGTGATCTGTCACCAACTCGAATCTTTCCCCATAAATGTATGGATGTAATCATTCACAAGCCCATACAAGTGCAAGAGCCTCTCTTTCTTTCTGTGAGTATCTCCTTTCAGTCTGTCAAGCTTCTACTCACATAACATATTGGGACCATCTCCCCTGCTGTTCCTGAACTAGAACAGCACCTACCCCTACTGGTCCAGCATCAGCAATGACTTTGGTGGGGGCGCTCTTATCAAAATAAACTAACGCCCCAGCTTCAGCAAATTTAGATTCTAGCACCTTGATTGCTCGTTTCTGTTCTGGCCCAAAATGGAATGGTGTTTCGTATTTTGAATCTCCGCAGAGGTTCTGAGATACTTGCAAACTGAGGTATAAATCGGCTGCTGTAGCCTGCTAAGCCTAGAAAACTCCTGACCTCTGTTGTGTTTTCAGGCTCTCTCGCTTCTACCATTGCTCTCACCCATTCAGAGGTTGGACCTATGCCCTTCTGTGACAGCAGCATGCCCATAAATATCAGTTTATCCATGTTGAACTGGCATTTCTCAGCATTTAAGGTCAAGCCACATTTTTCCAGCCTTTGTAGAACCTCCTGAAGCCTTTTGTCGTGACTCTTCTGGTCTGGTGCATGGACAATGATGTCATCTGAGATGTTTTCCACGCCCTCAATACCTGCCAGAGGACTTGCAACCTCGTGCTGGTACAGCTCACTGGCTGATGACACCCTAAACACAAGTCTCTTGTATCTGTACGTTCCAGAATGTACAAAAAAAGTTGTGATTTCTCTGGATTCTGGAGTCAGCTCCAGCTGATGGTATCCCCACCTTAGATCTAGTTTACTGAAAAGCACTGATCCATTCATTCCCTGCAGTAACTCATTTACTGTGGGTATAGAGTATCTCCCCCTAATGATTGCCGAGTTTGCTTTTCTCATATCTAGGCACATCCTTAAATCATCCTCTGCCGCTTTTGGGGCAACTACCACTGGATTAACCTATGGTGTGGGCCCTTCAATCTTTTCTATAATGTCCATGTCTAAGAGTTGCTTTTTTTTTCTACAGCATCTCTCAGGTGAAAAGGTACACGCCTTAGGGGCTGTGCCACCGGTGTCAAAGTGTCATCAATGTGTAAGCTTATTTGTTTTGTATTAAGCTTTCCCACACCTTTAAACAGCCCTGGGTGCTGTCTCTTTATTTCTGATTTGATGTCAGTCACTGCTGAAATGTCTACGCCCACTTTCAGTAATCTTAACTCCATAGCTGTTTGTTTCCCTAGCAACAGCTCCCCGTCACCTTCAATTACTGTGAATTCAGCTTCAGTGCTCTGTTTTCCCACACTTTTCTGGCACATGAACACACCTGTTGTCTTTAGGGGTTCTTTGGAGGTGTATGTGTGCAGTGACTTAGTTACAGTCTTTGTAGAGACGCACTTGATCTTCTCCCTTTTAAGCATTTCCCATGTGGTTCCATCCACGATATTAGTTGAAGCCCCAGAGTCAATCAGCATCTGTAAGTTTACTTCTCCCACATTAAAGTTAACTTTTCCATTATCTGCTGTTTCCTTCACTACGAATGCATATTCATCATTCTGGGTCTCCGATTCCACACATTTTACATTTTGTCTGAGTTTACCTTTAGTTTTGCAGACTTTGGAGAAGTGGTTCCTTCCATTACATTTTCTGCATTGCTGTCCTCTTGCTGGACATGTCGGATCTTTAACAAAGTGACCGGAATTTCTGCACCTGAAACGTTTTCCTCTCTCGTTGCTTTTCTTTTCTTGTTCTTTTTTCCCGCTTCTGTGGGCTCCCCCCTCCTTCCTGCAGATGCGATTCACGTCCTCTCTCCTCTCTGCTCCGGCGCCGTCAGCTCATTTCATCACCGCCAGCTGCTCCTCCACTCGCTCACACTGCGCGGCTACCTCCAGGGTGCGCTGCAGACTGAGGCCCGGTTCTTCCAGCAGCTTGCGCCTCACGTAGTCCGACGTACATCTGCACAACACCGCATCTCTGATCTGATTTTCAGCATCAGGACCAAAAGCACAGTCTCTCGCCGCCTGTCGCAGCCTGGTCACAAAGTGCTGAACAGTCTCTCCTGTAGCCTGTGCAATCCGGTAGAAAACTTGCCTGGCACATGCTGTGTTGACCTGTGGTACAAAGTAGCCATTCAGGGCCGCAGCTGCTGCGTCGTAATCCGTTGCACCTCCGGTGTTGGATAAAGTTGAAAAAACATCCTGCACATCTGGCCCAGCATGTTGCAGCAACAGAACTCGGTGTCTTTGTTTGACCGATGCTTCCACGTTGTCAGACAGGATCAAACCTTTGCCGTCCGCATAAAGTTCAAAAGCTGTTAGTCATCTTGTTTCCCTCGGTCCTAGCGTGGCTGGCTCGCTGTAGCAGTCAAACTTTGGGAGCGAACTGTCCATCTCATTTCCCCGAGTCTAGTCCAGGTTTACCTTGACAAAAATGCTTATCCTCGTCGCCATTGTTCTGTTTTGTGAGCTCTGTCCCTGAATCAAATCACAGACACAGATTGAACGTCTCGGCTCACCGCCATGTTTATTGTATTTTTTCCATCCCTTCCCGCCTGGAGTCTCCACCAATCACATACCTCCTAGCATGATTCGTAATATCCCACTGCCCTTGAACATAACACTAGCAGCAGCATTCTGAACAAGCTCCAGTTGCTTCACAGCTTTTTTGGCAAGACCAGTTAGGAGACCATTGCAGTAGTCCAGCCAACTAGAAATAAAAGCATGAATAAGTTTCTCTAAGTCTGGTCTGGACATGAGACCTCTGACTCTTGATATTTGATGAAGGTGATAAAACACTGATTTAGTTATAGCCTTAATATGTCCAGGAAAGCTCAGGTCAGAGTCAATAATAACACCAAGATTTCTAACCTGGGTTTTTGTCTTTATTCCCCTGGAGTCAAGCTGAGCAATTAAAGCCGATCTTCATCCACGTGCGTCACGTGTCACGTGACCGGGAAGCAGATAATCCATGTGTTAGCAGATCATTTTAGGCCGTTGCTGTAAAAAAAAGTGAGACGCGAACCGGAAAAGCTTCTGCCAATCATAATTTGACAATGGATTATGAAAGAACGGATAACGCTCGAAACGAGCGGATTCTCCCTGATGTAAGAGGTGAGTCTCCTCTTTGTTTTGGTAGTTTTGGTGTCAACATCAGCCTAACGCGCAATGTTCTGTGACTCTTAAAAAAACTGTAAAAACTGTGAGAAATGCTGGCAGCGAACGGCTTTACTGATCAGGAAACGGCTGACAGTGAATGAGTTAATAACATAGCCTATCATAGCTATGCTGATGACACCCAGATCTACCTAGTCCTATCACCTAGTGACTGTTGTCCACTGGACTCACTCTGTCAGTGCCTAGAACAAGTAAATGGCTGGATGCAGTCAAACTTCCTTCAACTAAAGACAAGACTGAAGTTATTGTCTTTGGCAACAAGAAGATTAGAATGGATGTTATTGCTAGAGCTGAGATGTTTGTTCTCATGGTACAGGGGCTCGTTCCAATGCCCACACAGTAAAAAATGTGCAGTGAATGGTTGGATTTAAAATGACGACTTTAGTCATCAATGGCAGTGAATGAGTTGAGTATGACCTGACCCAGGGGGAGCATGTAGAGATTGAAGAGTAGTGGTCCTAGAATTGGGGGACCCCACATGTCATGGTGATCAGCTTTGATTTGTGATCCCCAATAGAAATAACATAGCCCCTGTCTTTCGTATATGATTGGAACCAGGCAAGGACTGTACCGGATAGTCCCACACAGTTTGTGAGCCTGTCAAGGAGTATGTTGTGGTTCACTGTATCAAAAGCTGCACTGAAGTCAAGCATCATCAGGACAGAAGCTTTACCCGAATCAGTGTTTAGACGAATATCATTTAATACCTTGATAAGTGCAGTCTCAGTACTGTGGGGCTGTCTAAACCCTGACTGAAAACCATCCATAATGTTATTTGATTCCAGAAAATTGTTTATTTGGATCATTGCTGCTTTTTTTGATAGTTTTCCCGATCAGAGGGAGATTAGAGATCGGTCGGCAGTTGCTCAACACTGAGGGGTCTAGTTTCCTCTTCTTTAGAAGGGGTTTAACAGCGGCAGTTTTCAGTGATTTAGGAAAAATTCCTGACATTAAAGAACAATTAACACTTTCCAGTACATCAACTTTCAGACAGCTAAAAAACATTTTTAAAGAAACTTGTAGGCAGGCTGTCCAGACAGCAGGTAGAAGAATCCAAGGTCTTTACTATATTCTTTAGATGAGAAAAAAGATCCACACTGCTGGGCAAAAAAATATTACAAGTCCAGTAGCAGCAAAGCCATGCAAGTCACCCAGTCTGTGATTTTGTAGCCTCTTTTAGCTCTCTCAGTTTCAGTGATTTGTGTCACCTGCAAAGGCATTGCTCTCTTTCTTTTACTTCCAGGCTCCGCCATGATTCCAACAAGAAAAGCAAACATCTTCTCTTTTTCTTCCAACCGCTAGCATCACAGCTAGCATCTGTAAAGCAGGTTAAGAATGCCTCCTAGGACACCTAACCGCTTCACAAAATTATCATTTGTGGTTTTTGGTCAACAGAGGGCTGCAAAGTGGTGTCAATTATGAAACTGGTCAAGTTTCTAACTCAGCAATCACTGAGATCTGTCATGAGCAGAACTAGGAAGGCCCAGGAAGACACCAAACACAGTAAAAATATATATATAAAAAAGTCTTTATTTGAAGCAGAAATACCAGAGTTGTTCGAGGCTGGAGACAGTCGGAGAGGAGGCGAGGGTCAAAACCAGATGAGACATGCAGATACGGGGAACAGGCAAGAGGTGAGGTTGAGGACAGGCGAAGGTCGTGGAGGCAGGCAGAGTTCAGGCAGGGGTCAGGAGAAAAACGAGGTCTGGAGGCAGAGATCAGGCAGGGTCAATTGCTGGAGAATTTACTGGCATGGAGTCTTCAATAATCTGGCACTGAATGACTGGATGGCTGGTTCTTTTGTAGCAGGGGAAACAGGTGTGAGTGATGAGCTGAGGAGTCAGAAGCAGGTGAAGTGGATGAAGCTGATTGCGGTAGTCAGGGAAACAGGGCTTGGCTGGGGCTTGATGATGAGACCAGGTGTGCTGCATGAAGGCAGAGGAGGGTGAAGGATTGGGAGTCATGACAGAACCCCCCCCCCCACCCCCCCACCCCCCACCCCCACCCCTCAAGGGCGGATACCAGACGCCCACAGGAAACCAGAGCAGGGCGGGAGGAGGGGGACCAGGAAGGAGGGCCAGAAGAGTCTGGGGGGCCGGCGACGGGTAACCAGGAGCCAGGACTGCAGGAGTCTGGGGATAGAGGACACTGGAGGACGAGGACTAAGAGGGGACTCTGGGGAGGTGAACTCTGGGACTGGTGGGGACGTAGACTCTTGTGGGGACTCTTGAGACTTGAGACGGAGATGTCGACTTCAGAGCTGGAGACGGAGACGTCGATTTCTGTCGACTTCGAGACTGGAGGCGTCGACCCTTGGACTGGAGGCACCGGAATGGGCTGAGCCTCTTGGAAGAGCTGGACCGGAGCCTCTTGGAAGAGCTGGACCGGAGCCTCTTGGACGAGCTGGTCCGGATGGGATGCGTCCTCCGGGACCACCGCCGAATCAGGATGCGATGCGTCCTCCGGGACCACCGCCGAAGCAGGATGCGATGCGTCCTCCAGGACCACCGCCGAAGCAGGATGCGATGCGTCCTCCGGGACCACCGCCGAATCAGGATGCGATGCGTCCTCCGGGACCACCGCCGAATCAGGATGCGATGCGTCCTCCGGGACCACCGCCGAAGCAGGATGCGATGCGTCCTCCGGGACCACTACTGGAGCAGGACAGACGGAGCCTCTCGGACAGACGGAGGTGGGACCCCTGCTGGACATGGAAGTGGTGCGGACCCTGGGACCACCGCTGGACATGGATGCGATGCGACCCCGGGAACTACCAGGTGTGCTGCATGAAGGCTGAGGAGGGTGAAGGATTGGGAGTCATGGCAAGATCAACGTTAAAGATCAGCCTAAAGTTTGAAAAGCCATCTAGTGTTACTCTAAAGGCTCAGTAACCCTCGGCAGGTGTTTTGGATTCATTAGCTGATTAGATTGTGACACTTTGAGTCTAGAATATTGAACATTTTCACAATATTCTAATTGTCTGATTTTGATTTGGGGTTTTTATAAGATATAAGCCATTATCTGTCAGGATCTGCTGTCTTGTGTCTTGCCTCCCCTTGTTAAGTGTTAATTGATCTCACCTGCCCCTCGTTACCTGTTCCACTGATTATACCTGAGTATTCAAATCCTCCGTATGTGCTAGTCTGTGTCAGATCCTCAACTTGTCTTCCTGTTGTGTCTTCCTTCCTTCCTGTCGTTATTTATATAAACAGTTTATTTTAAACCTGCATTCTGTGCTTGCTCTCCTGTGTTTTGGTCCACTTCCATCTCCACAACTTGACATTATCATCACAATTATGACAAGTTAAACCTTGAAATATCTGGCTTTGCATGTAATGAGTCTACCTCAAATATTAGTTTCACCTTTTAAGCTGAATTACTCACATAAATCCATCCATTACTGACATTCATTGCTGGTATAAATGAATATTCAAATTTTTCAGTGTTTCTCTGCCAACATCAATTCACAATGCATTATTGTCTATCACTACTGATGTAGTGGATAACATATGTACACTGCTTTTATTGTACCTTGTGACAAAATTATATGGCCCATTTATTAAATTACAGCTACAATTTTAAAAATTAAACTTCCAAAGAGAACAGTCTTATTCTTAGTATTTAGTGCACTATAGTGAATGAGTGCGCATTGTGAGCATAGCCATTGTTACAAGCTCATTTCATTCCCAATGAGTTATGATCTTAAGTTAGAGTTAAAGTCCCATTAGTCGTCATCACACACTCTGCATTTGACCCATCCCCGTAGGCAGCGGTGAGCTGCAGCTGTGGCCGGACTTGGGAACTATTTGGTGATTTTACCCCCCAATCCAACACCTTAAAGCTGAGTGCCAGGCGAGGAGACATTAGGTCCCATTTTTAAAGTCTTTGGTATGACCCAACTGGGATTTGGATGCCAATATCCCAGTCCCAGGGTGGATACTACCACTAGGTCAGTGAGAAGGTATTTTATCTGTATTGTTTGCTTCAATATAGAATCCCATTTCCATTTGACCAGCTTCTTTGATGATGTTTCAGTTAGCAGAAGGTGGTTAATCCCCTAAGTATGTTTTAGACATGAGTGACCTCATACCGTGTGCCTGGCCAGCAATCCTTAATTGAATTTCCTAAAGTTTGCACTTCTAATAAAGCAGCTCAATCTGCATGACTGATTTAAAAATCTGGCACCTTACAGAAAGAATGACCCTGTTTATAGTTTAACGTACGGAGGAAGAAAGTATTACTTTTGCATTTGTTCCCTCTAAATATCCTCTGTGTGTCCCCTCTGACCCTTTTACTCTCCATAACCCCCACTACCCCTTTTTGTCTAATCAGGATTGTATCTGTGTCCCTCCCAGCTTCCCAGCTCCCTAATCCTTAATCCTGTAGAAATCAGTCAGGCAGAATGAGCCTGCTTTGATCACACTCTCATATCACGCGTGCTAAAAAAGTCAGCACACCCGGATCCCACAGAACCCAAGAACCCAGGGGGAGATCTTGGCTGCATGGTGGCGCAGTTGTTACTCGGCTGCGGCCTTTCTGCGTGGAGTTGTGTGTTCTCCCCCATGCATGCGTGGGTTTCCTCCGGGTACTCCAGTTTCCCCCACAGATCACAGCATGTCCTATAGGTAATAAATTGTAAGTCGCTTTGGATAAAAGCGTCTGCCAAATGAATAAACATAAACATCTTCAAACAGGCCTTCACCCCCTCAGAGGAAAGAGAGCGGCTGCAGAGGTCTTGTCTCGACTGGAGGCTACAGACTCTTACATAAGTCTGTACTTTTTTGCTTTTTTTTTAGCAAATATTTTCATTATAACTTGACACTGTTTGGCTGTGATGACACCTGCGCTTTTCCTTGAGAGCTACGCTCGATGTAAGAAGCAAGCAGCAACCATTTGCGGCTGAGAAAGGAGATGTGAAAGTCACTGCTGTTTATGTTAGGTGTGTGGCTAAGAGCTGTTTTTTTCCCCCAAGTTCTGTAAAGCATAGTTGTAGATAACATATGACCGAGTGGGAGACCATCACAAAAATACTTTATGTATAAACAAGGGAGGACTCTGAACAAAAGATCGTTTCGCTGTCAGGGATGTCTGTAGCTTATAAATACTGGATTATTTTGGTCATATAAGAAGTTTAAAAACATTCTTTCATTCACAAAGCAAACAGAAATGAGACATTTCTCTTCAGAACCACATGACCTGGAGGACAGATTTCTCTTTAGATCTTAAACAATACTGACAGTGTTTGTTATCTTTTATGTTTCATCAGTTTGGAATTAGAATCAGATGTTTTAAATCAACTCAAGACATAAATCAGGAAACTGGGTCAGTCAGTGTACAGGTGCATAACATCTACGAAGTAACAAGGGCCACCTGGCTGTTACAATGATCCTTTAGTGTGATTGTTGTCTCATTCATGTTCAATCACAGCACCTGATTCTGGGATAGTAATATTTTAGACGGAAACATTAAGACGAGGAGGGTTTTTTTTGTTACAAATGGAAAGATGAATAAAAAGATGTAATGAAAGCTGTGTGACGCGTTTGTTTATAAAGTGACTGCTGACCCCTAGTGGCTAAAATGGTTCACTGCACTGTGATTTTGTGTTTTTTTTTTTTTTACTTCTTCGAAACTGAAGGGGGGGGGGGATTTTTTTTAATAATGTAGATTTTTGTGTGGCTCCTTTCGATTGGAAGGAGCCACACAAAAAGGTTGAGGTGGTTTGGGCATCTGGTCAGGATGCCTCCTGGACGCCTCCCCGGGGAGGTGTTTCGGGCATGTCCTGCCGGCAGAAGGCCCCCGGGTCGACCCAGGACACGTTGGAGAGGTTACATCTCCAATCTGGTCCGGGAACGCCTTGGGGTCCTGCCGGAGGAGCTGGTGGACAAGGCCGGGGAGAGGACGGCCTGGAGCTCCCTAGTTGGGATGCTGCCCCCGCGACCCGGACCCGGATAAGCTGAGGAAGACGAGACGAGACGAGACGAGATTTTTGTGTGTGCGCTTCAACCCCAGCCTCTGAACTTAGAAACTACAACACTGTCATTAGAGTTGCCTTTTTACCAAATCATCAAACAAATGTAACCAAAAGAGGGGCCAGATGAACAGTTTCCTGCAGCATGTTATTAAATGTTAATTAAGCCATTGCATCCATGCGTCTTGATCGTTCCAAGAATTAGAGCACTTTGCGGGATTGTTTGCGTGTCAAGCATCTGTCATCGTGCTATGAAAATAAACTATGTCTTAGAAAAACTGAAACCTCTATCGAGACCAGACAAAGCCCTCACCTGTGGGAGAACCAGACTGGCATCCTGATCAGATGTCTCATATTTTTACTCTGAGTATTTCCAAGATTTCCTGGTGTGCAAAGTGAAGCGTTCCTAGAAGCCTTCTCACTCTACCCCTAAGAGTAGAACCAGATACCTTTGAGCAAAATCCCGTTGCTGCCACTGATATTAGTAATCTCCTTCTAGTATCTGCTGGCACAGCTCATTGCTGTAAGGGTTAGTACATAATCTGACTAGAAAATCTACTTGTAAGTTATATTGCAACCCCAACAGTCAAGTGAAACATTAACTACAGAAAGTTTGATGATTTTTTTCTACTTTCAAAGATACATAATATGCTCCACTTGGAATGGCCTACTATCAAACCTGTGGGTAGTTCACCCTTTCACAGCTGACAACCATGACCTCAGACGAGGAAGTGCTGATTATCCGTTCATCTAAGATTTCTCTAATTCCTGATGGAAGCTTCTGCCTGATGAAACTACACATCACTTATAAAGGCAAAGATACAATCCAGAAACAAATATGTGTAGTGAATATGAATATATGACTGGTAGACTTAATCTTTCTTTACATGTGATGCATCTTTACTCTCAAACTTTGTGTTTGCAAAAAATAAATTAAGATTCAATTCAATTCAAGTTTATTTATATAGCGCCAAATTACGACAAGAGTCGTCTCAAGACACTTCACATAATAAACATTCCAATTCACAGTTCATTAAGCCAATCAGAAATAATGTTTCCTATATAAGGAACCCAGCAAATTGCATCAGCAATCCTCATACTAAGCAAGCATGCAGCGACAGTGGAGAGGAAAACTCCCTTTTAACAGGAAGAAACCTCCAGAGAATCCTGGCTCAGTATAAGCAGCCATCCTCCATGACTCACTGGGGATCGAGAAGACAGAGCAGGCAGACACACACACACACACACACACACACACACACAAAGACAAGTAATGTGTCTATAGTTATATTGTGATGTCTTAGTAAATATTGTATTTGGTGAAAGATAAACTTCATTGTATTTATCCTAGTGGATCTATAATTAAACGGATAAACTAGTATTAGCACATGAAAAGTCAAGGAAACCAAAAAGTTATTATCAGGAGAGAGAGAATGTTTAAGTGGTTAGCAGCAGTGTGCTAGTCGATGGCCCCCTCCATGAGGCCACCACAGCTCAGCAGAACGTCATTGTAGCTTCTTCTGGGGAGAAAAACACTTACAGAGAAAATAAAGTTAACAGCTGAAATTGCACAAAATAGTACAGTTAAAGAGCAGACTGTAGAATAAAGCAGTAGAGTGTGAAAAGTGGTCAGTGTGTCCTCCAGCAGTCTAAGCCTATAGCAGCATAACTACAGATCAAGATCAAGATCAAGTGGGTTTGTTTCTTTGTTCTTGTCTGATGTGTTATTTCTGCTGCTTGATGTTTCTTTGTGTGTGTGTGTGTGTGTGTGTGTGTGTGTGTGTGTGTGTGTGTGTGTGTGTGTGTGTGTGTGTGTGTGTGTGTGTGTGTGTGTGTGTGTGTGTGTGTGTGTGTGTGGTTTTCCTTATAAACTTGTTTTCCTTACAAACCCAGGTTTGGAGAGGCTTTATATTAACATCTTTAATGTGTTCTTGCTGCGTTGAGTTTCAAATTCCATCTTTCAGTTCTTTTTGAAACACAGAAAAGGTTTATTTACCTGCAACGTTTCGTTTGCGGCTGCAAACATCATCAGGCTGACGCAGATGGAGGCGTCACTTCCTTCGTTTATCCGCGGGCAGCAGAGGACTTTGTCGCCCTCTGCTGCCCGCTCTCCCCTCTCCGATGATGCATTGGTTGTTGTCTTTCTGGGTTTCTGGTTCTTTGCTTTGGTTGTTTTTTTTCTTTCTGTTGTTGGCATAAACATAAAGTTCACATATGAGTCAGAAACAGATGACAGTATAGCATTTATGGGCACGACGGGACCCTAAACATAAACACATACAGGAAACCAACACAAACAGACCAATATCTATAATGGACATCAGAACACCCCACCAAACACAAAATGCCAGTAATCAGAACATTATATCACAGAGCAAACATGTAACAGAAGAAAGAGACCGTAAACGAGGACAAACACATACAATACGCTTTAAAGACCTGCGGATACCCGACATGGGCAATAAGCAAAGGAAAACAACAAACAACAACAGAAAGAAAAAAACAACTAAAGCAAAGAACCAGAAACCCAAAATACAAGATACCAGCTAGACTTAAATGTGGACTCGTTTACGAAATCCCATGCAAACTTTGCACTTAAACATGCATAGGAGAAACCGGATGCCAACTTAACACACGAACAATACAACATAGAAAGGAGTGTGAGAAAGAGGCAAGTCAAAAACACTCGAGAGCAGCAAAACAAGAAGCAGAAAGTACAATAAAGAAGTCAGTCGTAACAGATCACTGCACAAGAGTAAACCATATAATGGACTGGGACAACACAAGGATCATAAACACCGAACAACAGAAATACAAAAGATGGTTAAAAGAAGCTATCGAGATATGGGGACGTGGATGTCAGACCATGAACAGAGACGATGGAGTTTACTCGTTGGATCGTGCATGGGACTGCATCATCGGAGAGGGGAGAGCGGGCAGCAGAGGGCGACAACGTCCTCTGCTGCCCGAGGATAAACGAAGGAAGTGACGCCACCATCAGCGTCAGCCTGATGACGTTTGCAGCCGCAAATGAAACGTTGCAGGTAAATAAACCTTTTCTGTGTTTTAAAAAGAACTGAAAGATGGAATTTATATTGACTTGTGGGGACAAATGAGGCATTTCCCGGAAAAACCAAAATGGTATCATATTGCTTGAATTTTTTTGCATTAATTTTTCCATCAAGATATGGGGGTTACTGTGTGCAAAGTGCAAAACACATACAACCATATTTCTAATTATGTTCCATTATTAAAGCAGAGGGTCTTTTCCTCTCTTAAAGCCTAAAAAGTATATTTTAGGAATTAGATTGTTCAGATGACATGGTTCAGTTTTTCTTTTCTTTTCTATGTCATTGACGAGGTGGCACCATCACAATAAACTGGAACGATGTTGGAAATTTATTGAAGGGTCATAGTTTTGTTTAAACTGGAACACAAATAGGTTATCATATTGAAAGAAAGAGAAAACAATCTTTTACATAGCCCCTCTTCAGATAGAAATAATGAGGCACTTCACAAAAACAAAAATTTGAATATAAAAATGATTTCAAGAAAATATTAAAAATATGTTTTAAATGAGAAAATAAATAAAATTGTGATTTGAAAAAATGCAAAGAAAAGGAGAGAGAAAATGAAAAGGAAAAAGGGGAAATGAGTGGATCCCAGGAAAGGGAATAAGAGCAGAATAAGGAAAGGGTGGTGATGAAGGTCACACCAAAGCCAGCTAGAACAGGTGAGTTTTCAGCTGCTTTTTAATAGAGACCACTGATCTCAGGCTCAGGAGGAGACAGTTCCAGAGTCTGGGGGCCACAGCAGCAGATGATCTCTCACCTTTGGTCTTTAGCCTTGTGCTGCACAACCAGTAGGCTTTGATCACTGGACCTCAGGGACCCGCTGGGGGTGTAGGGACTGGGATGATCACCAAAGTATGATGGTGCTTGTCCATGTAAGGCCAGGTAACCAAGAGTCAGAAAAGCTGGAGGAGAAGGGGGTGATGTGGGTGTATTTGGAGGACTTGGTCAGAAGCTGAGCACAGGCATTCTGAACCACCTGTAGACGGTTCAGGGAGGTTCTGCTCAGACACGTGAAAAGAGAATTGCAGTAGTCTTAAGTGTGAGGAGATGAAGGTGTGGATAACTGTCTCAAGTTCAGAGCGGGATAGAATGGGACTCAGCTTAGCAATGTTCCTGAGATGGAAGAAGGAAGAGTGAACAAGAGAACTGACATGAGAATCCAGGGTGAGAGCTGGGTTAAAGGTGAAGATCTCAGTCTTAACTTCATTCAGCTGTAGAAAGTTCCCAGCAATCCAGGTTTTGATAGAGTCAAAGCAGGTGTGTAACAGCTGCAGCTTAGACATCTCATGGGGCTTAAAGGAGATGTACAGTTGGATGTCATCTGCATAAAGATGGTGGGAGATTCATTTAAAGGAGCTCAGGATGTGCTGGAGAGGAAGCAGATAGAGGAGGAAGAGTAGAGGCCCCAGCAAAGAACCTTGTGGGACACCATGGTTGAGGAAGGTGGTGGAGGACCCAAACTTGGAGACAGCCACAGAGAAGGAACACTCAGACAGATGGGAGGAGAAACACACCAGAGCAGAGTTCCTGCTCTGAATCTCTTCACTGGTTACCAGTAAACTACAGAATCCATTTTAAGGTGCTTCTACTATAAATCACTCAGTGCAATGGGGCCAGAATACATGTCGAATCTCCTTCCTGCATACACGCCCAGCAGGGCTCTGAGATCCTTAGGAAACAGCTGGTAGTTTCTGGATGCTAGGGGGCAGTGCATACTTACATTTCAGGGTAGTTTTACAACATATCACTGTGACTGTCACTAGTTTAAAAATACATTACAGTAAATGTTGTTACCTGTGGAGCAGAAATCGTGTGACCTCGGCGTGACTTCTCAGACTTTAATGGCCCTTCAGTTAATTCCATTGAGAGAATGCAGTGCCGACTGTAGTTTTCTGATGTTATAGTTTCTGGATCTGCTCGGGGCCGTATGCCTGCCAAAAACGTCTTCATACTGTGGCAATACTGCTCGGCCAAAATATATCTCTTTTTTGATTCTATTCTTTCACATAGGTTTTGGAAAGAGTTTAGCAGTTCTGTTATTAAACTGGTGTTTCTTAAATGTTTGTGAACATGATAACATAACTTCCATAAGTCGTACGTTCAGCCAATCATCTAGTGTGACATCATCAACAGGCGCAGGACCCCGAGCTGAGTAGGAAACATGGTGTCTAATATGGTGTCCTGCAAAGGCACTAGACCCGTGCCCTATGTACTTTAGACCCAAGTTTTATGATTATGTTATACAAAGTTGCCAATTTTTTTCAACTGGACATCATTTTATTCATTTTTCACAACATTTTGATGGATATTTCCAGAGATTAATGGTAAAAACTACACATTGTCTCTTTAAAATGTGAAATCATTTGTGTATTTAATTTGTGCTGTCATGTTATTTTAATGTTCATGCTATTCTCGCTAATGGAAAGTACATTTAATTGCCTCTATGTATGAAATGTGCTATATAAATTTTTCTTTTTCATTTTTTTATTTCGAGCAATTCCGGGCCTCGAGGGCTGGTATCCAACACGTTTTGGTTTTAACCCTGCTGCAACACACCTGATTTCAATTAGTTCCAGTGGCGGCTCCTGAGAAAAAACTCACAGGGGGCGATACATGACGACAAAATCCACCTTTTTTGTCAAAGTCTACTTGTTTAACTATATTGTGATTTATTGCTCTACATAATACTCTACAAACCTGTTATCTGAGTCAGCCTATAGTTTTTTAAGCAATGTGATTATTTTGGCCCTTCAGCAAGGGATTAGCCCAATATTACAGCAAAGTAAGTAAATAAGAAAGTATCACCTTAAGTGTAAAACAGAAACCAATTTCCAGGGGAAAAAATGTTTAATGCTGTGATGCAATAGTCATATTTACATCAAATGTGAAAACTAATGTACAATTTCTCTTGAATACAGGCCTGTAAGTATAAAATGTATGGCCATCAGAACAAACATCAATGACCAAGTTGAACAAAAAAACAGAATAGAGAAAGTATAATAAAAAACAATCAGCAATAAATCAGCTATCTGTACATTTTTACAAAAGAAAACTTGCTTCCTCATAGATAAAGGCCTGTAGGTATAACATTTATGGCCATCATAAAACATCTATCAACAAGTTGAACAAAATAAACAAAATACCACAAGCAAAGATATGCAACCTTCTCATTTGTAATGAAACTTTGCCCGTCTGTCTTTCAAAGCAGCAAATTGATCGATGACCCTCTTACTGAAGTCAGGCCTGGACCAGACTTGCTCCCTCTATGGAGAGCATGGACAGTGCATTAAGGCATTCCTGGCCCATTGAATTTCTCAGAAATGTCTTTATTCTTTTGAGAGTTGAGAAGCACCTCTCAGCCTCAGCTGTTGTCATCTTCAGCTTGAAACCCCAGTTATAATGTGAAAGGCAAATGGATAATTTTTTGGACAACTGTGTCATAACAGATAATTAATAAATAAATAAATAAATACCTTATTGCCTCAACACTACTCATGAAGATCTGGGGGGCGTGCTTGATGAAGACTGCATCAATGTCCTTCTTCAGCAGTTTCTTGTACAGGATGTCCACGTGAGGCATAATTTTACTAAACAGCTGCAGAAAAAATTGGAAATCCTCGTCCTCTATCATCCTGGGAAAACCACAGATAGCTGATTGATTGCTGATTGTTGCTGATAGGCAGATAGGGAGATGTCCCGCCAGCCCCTAGAAACTGTGTTGTTGCTCTGAAAAGTCAGGGGGGAACATTTACATTACTTTCTATGAGAGCGATAGGGGCGATCTTACTAATCGCGCCCTATCGCCCTGTAAGGCCAGAACACCCAGCAGTGAGGGCTCAAACTGATTGGACAACACTGACAAGCAGACCACAATGGTGATGAGAAGCAAATGAAAAAAACATATATTATTTTTTTCTTGGGAGGAAGTCGCCCCAAACGCTCCTATAGACCAGCCGTCCCTGATAAGTACGTGATTAACAGGCTTATGGTCTTTAGGGCCTTACATGGACAAGCACCATCATACATTGGTGATCTTCTAAGTCCCTACACCCCCAGCAGGTCCCTGAGGTCCAGTGACCAAAACTTACTGGTTGTGCAGCTCACCAGGCTAAAGACCAAAGGTGACAGATCATTTGCTGCTGTGGCCCCCAGACTCTGGAACTCTCCCCCCTGAGCCTGAGATCAGTGGACTCAGTGGTCTCCTTTAAAAAGCAGAGAAAACTCACCTGTTCAGGCTGGCTTTGGTGTGACCTCCTGATGATCCTCTGCTTATCTTTGTCTCCCTTGTTTGGATTGTGAAGCACCTTGAGAACATGAAAGGTGCTGAACAAATTAAATGACTTACAGTACTTACTTATGGCTCAGTAAACCTTTAGAGATTAATAGACACTTTTGCACAAGGTCTTAGTATATACACACGTTTCTGTGATACGTGATGGTTTCATTTTAAGCTGTGGCTCTTTTGTCCTTTATCTCTGGGTGAGATTACCAGCTGTAGTTTGAAATCTGTTTTGTTGCTTCATCCTCTGTGTAAACTCACCCTTGTGTTAACGTCTATGAAACGTATTTTCTCTTGATCTTGCAGATTTTTCTCCTTTTTCAAAAATGTTGACTTCAAAGAGTCGTAACTTACACTTTCAACACTTTTAAGCCCAGCAAACACCAGTGTTTTCCCCAAATGATCATTTCATATCCCAACAACAACACAGTTTGCATGATTATCATGTGCACTGAATTATGGATGGAAATTAGAAGCCGTCTCACATCCAAAGTGACTGTGACAATTGTGAAACTCATGATTCCAAAGAGCCCCTTCAATGCTGTGTAACATTTTTCTATCTGAGCGCTGAACTGTTATCTGGAGGTTCCTCTAAGTTATGCTTTATGGATTTTTTAACTTAAACTGGCGGAAAGAAAATGTACTTTTACAGCTGTTCATAAAGAAGAAAGGCCATGTGAAAATGTCTGAAGTGACCATAAAGGACGACATACCAAACAAAAAAGTGTTTCCCAAAGCAAACATGCAACAGTCTCTAATAAACATTAGATGTGAACAGTTTTAGCTATTGCTTCAGACGTAAGTAAATTACTAAGACTTTTTGTTGATTATGTTCCAGGGTCCTGTTAAAATGGGTGTTAATGAGACCAGATTGTACCGAATACGCCAGAAAATAAGCTCTTTGCAGATTTAGTTAATCCCCACAATCCTTGCTTAGAGGGAATCTCACCGACCCTTTTGTAAACCTTCTTTATCTACAGTAAAGACACTGACTTATCAGGCACTTCTGGGAAGTTTCTAATTGTATGTTTTCTATTAGTTCTCCCTGCTCTGCTCATTGAAACTGAATGAAAATATTGAATATTATGGTCCAGGTCTTAATTTTAATTTCCTTTGGTTTTGGTCATTATACTATGAAACACACAAAATTACAGCTCTCACAGCCAATTTATCACATGAGTACCAGAGTTATAATATTCAGTTTTAAATTTGGCTGACTATGAGTTGATGTCAGTCCCTATACAGCTGTTATAAACCATATCCACCATAATCAACAGTCTTTTTATTGCATCATTTTTATACATCAACTCATAATTCTTTGGCTTGTTTACGCTGATATCACCAAGGCAACTGGTCTGAAATGTAAATCCCTCTCCCCAATGGGCAGTCCCCTCCTCCTCGTGGAGGACACAGAAACAATCCTGGACCAAAGAGACCAAAAAGAATAAGACTAAACTATAATCCTGGAATGGTCTACCTCAATTCTTAGCTCAACAGAAACATGTGCAGGATTTCTGTAAAAGGATTAGATTGTATATTTTGTTCAATCAGCAGGAAAGTGAATGTATATTTAAGTGACAAATGTTATTGTTGGTGTCCTACGTCCGTCCATCCATCCATCCATTTTCATCTGCTTATCCGGAGTCGGGTCACGGGGGCAGTAGCCTAAGGCGAGAGGCCCAGACTTCCCTCTCCCCAGCCACTTGGGCCAGCTCCTCCGGGGGAATCCCAAGGCGTTCCCTGGCCAGGTAAGAGACATAGTCCCTCCACCGTGTCCTGGGTCTACCTTTAGGTCTCCTCCCGGTTGGACATGCCCAGAAAATCTCACCAGGGAGGCATCCAGGAGGCATCCTGACCAGATGCCCGAGTCACCTCAACTGGCTCCTCTCGTTGTGGAGGAGCAGCGGGTCTACTCCGAGCCCCTCCCGAATGACCGAGCTTCTCACCCTATCTCTAAAGAAGAGCCCAGCCACTCTTCGAAGAAAACTCATTTCAGCCGCTTGTATCCACGATCTCACTCTTTCGGTCACTACCCAAAGCTCATGACCATAGGTGAGGGTAGGAATGTAGATCGACCGGTAAATCGAGAGCTTTGCCTTCTGGCTCAGCTCTCTCTTCACCACGACAGACCGTTACAACGCCAGTATCACTGCAGATGCAGCACCAATCCGCCTATCGATCTCATACTCCAGTTTTCCCTCACTCGTGAACAAGACCCCGAGATACTTAAACTCCTCCACTTGGGCCAGGACCTCATCCCTGACATGGAGAAGGCATTCTACCCTTTTCCGAATCAAGACCATGGTCTCAGATTTAGAGGAGCTGATTCTCATCCCAGCTGTTTCACACTCCACGCTGCGAACCGCTCCAGCGAAAGCTGAAGATCATGTTCTGATGAAGCCAACAGGACCACATCATCTGCAAAAAGCAGAGACCTGATCCTCAGGCCACCAAAATGGATGCCCTCCACACCTTGGCTGCAACGAGAAATCCTGCCCATAAAAGTTATGAACAGAGTCGGTGACTTAGTGGAGTCCAACTCTCACTGGGAACGAGCCCATCTTACTGCCGGCAATGCTGACACCGGTTATAAAGGGACCTAACAGCCTGTATCAGGGGGCCTGGTACACCATACTCCCGGAGTACCCCCCACAGGGCCCCCTGAGGGACGCGGGCAAACGCCTTCTCTAAATCCACAAAACACATGTAGACTGGTTGGGCAAATTCCCACGCACCCTCCAGGATCCCCCTAAGGGTACAGAGCTGGTCCAGTGTTCCACAGCCAAGACAAAAACCACATTGCTCCTCCTGAATCTGAGGTTCAACAATCCGACGGACCCTCCTCTCCAGAACCCCTGAATAGACCTTACCAGGAAGGCTCAGGAGTGTGATCCCCCTGTCGTTGGAACACACCCTGCGGTCCCCCTTTTTAAATAAGGGGACCACAAACCCGGTCTGCCAGTCCATGCGGCCGCAGGTCAGATGAGACAACAACAAAGTCGATCATCGAGCTGCGGCCTAAGGTATCCTGGTGCCAAGAGCACATATGGGCACCTTTATGTCTGAACATGGTGTTCATTATGGACAATCCATGACTGGCACAGATGTCCAATAACAAAACACCACTCGAATTCAGATCAGGGGGGCCGTTCCTCCAAACCACACCTCTCCAGGTCTCACTGTTGTTGCCCACATGAGCGTTAAATTCCCTCAGCAGAACGAGGGAGTCACCGGAAGGAGCACTTTCCAGCACCCCCTCCAAGGTCTCCAAAAAGGGTGGGTAGTCTGAACTGTAGTTTGGTGCATAAGCACAGACCACAGTCAGAACCCGTCCCCCCACACGTAGGTGGAGGGAGGCTACCCTCTCATTCACTGAGGTAAACCCCAACATACAAGCACCAAGATGGGGGGCAACTAGTATGCCCACCCCTGCTCGGCGCCTCTCAGTGGGAGCAACTCCAGAGTGGTAGAAAGTCCAACCCCTCTCAAGGAAACTGGTTCCAGAGCCAGAGCCATGTGTTGAGGTGAGTCCGACTATATCTAGTCGGAACCTCTCAACCTCACACACCAACTCAGGCTCCTTCCCCACCAGAGAGGTGACATTCCATGTGCCAAGAGCCAGCTTCTGTAGCCGAGGATCAGACCGCCAAGGCAGGGGCGCATATAGGATTTTAAAACTGGGGGGGGCACAAAGTTCCAATGTACCCTCCCCCAAACACACACACACACACACACACACACACACACACACACGTACACATACACAAACTATTGCATGCGCCTTAACTAGAGCTCATTCAGTTTGTGTAATTTCATCCAATGGTTTACGTAAAAACTAACCCTTTTATATACATGTTTGAAGCCATTATGCAGAGGAACGCTGGCAACAAAGCTCTACCTGATCAACACTATAAATGATAAATGATCCGCACTTGTATAGCGCCTCTCAGAGTAAAGACTCCAAAGCGCTTTACACTACAGTGTATCATTCATCCATTCACACACATTCACACACTGATAGGGATGAGCTACGATGTAGCCACAGCTGCCCTGGGGTGCACTGACAGACGCACCCCACTATTTAAATCAGTCATTTGTTATTCTCCCAATCGATTACTAACCAAAACCTCATGCTTTATGCAAAACAGTAAATGATTTTCAGCATACCAATCTTTACAGAAAACATAAAAACAATCAAGGGTATAGAGCTGGACCAAAAACTGCACATAAAATATAATAAGAAACAATATTCACTTATCACTCAGAGCAGTAGTTCCCAAACTTTTCAGCCTGACCAACAGATGTTCCTGCGTATTTTTAAGTTATTTATAAATATTCATTATATTTGGAAAGTTTGAATGTATATATAAATATATAAATCTGTTTTAAAATTTTATATTTTACTTTTTTATGATTATGTGGCACACTTGACTTTCATATATAACGCATCGGCATCTGCCTCTTTTTTACGGCTTTTTTTTTACATTGTCGCTACGTCTGTCACATTTGTGGTGTTTTACCATCATTTCTATATCCATCACGTCCCAAAGAAGGTTAAACCAACATCAAACCCAACGGTTGGAGCTTGTAAACTCCACAGACCTCTCTTGCAGCACCAGCTGTCTGATGCTGCAGCAGTGTCAATCTTCCCAGCTGGATGAGTGAATTTCTTCATCAGAGTCAATATTCTGCTTCATAATCAGAGTCAGTCATTACCAGACAAAGTGATCAGTCAACAAAGACCAGACCTGCCGGCAATTATACGTTTTATCTCATATACGTTCTTCATGTTCCACACATCTCCTCCTCTCCCTGACTGGGAGCCTCTCGGCAGGAGGCATTTTTCAAACTCTAAAAACTCCCAAACTGTGCTCAGCCTGAAGGTTACACATCTCCACTATCTTCTGGTGTAAAGTAGTAACTTCATGAGGGATCATATTTATAAATGAGACTTGTTAAAGTCAGCAATGAGGCTTTGGCGCTTTTAACGAGTAAGTCCCAACACTGACAACAATGTACTGAAATTCAATTCAATTCAAATTCAATTCAAAAATACTTTATCAATCCCAGAGGGAAATTGATTAACTAGAACCAAAATGCATAAACAAACAGATCGGGCCCGCCTACTTACACTGTTGGTCTTTTTTAAATACGCAGTAATCATTGCTTGCCTTTTTCACTTCATCCTGCATCCTGGCAGCAACCACTTTGGCGCCTCTGGAGTCGGTGTTTGTTTACGTCATGCTGCATTCAATGTCACTGGAAAAGGGAGCTTCAAGTGCTCAACCTCCGATTTTGTTTTCTTTCTGGCCTTAGTTGGGGGGGGACGGATCGGGGTCGATCTGAATCTGGGGAGGACAGACCCCCCCCCCCCCCCGTCACCCACCCTATCTGCATGCCTGCGCCAAGGTCCCCCGCCCTCGACTACCACCCGTCACACACTGCACCTGACCCCTTTGGCCCCTCCCACAGGTGGTGAGCCCATGGGAAGGGGGACCTACGTTTCCTCTTCGGGCTGTGCCCGGCCGGGCTCCATGGGTGAAAGCCCAGCCACCAGGCGCTCGTCAACATGCCCCACCTCCAGGCCTGGCTCCAGAGGGGGGCCCCGGTGACCCACGTCCGGGCGAAGGAACACGATTTCCATTTATATAATTCATCATAAGAGGTCTTTGGGTGTCCTACGTTATACATGATATTTGATTATTTTGTATTACATGTATATTTAGAAGTTTTGTTTTGTTCGGCTATAGGCAGAGTCTATGGTAGCATGTACTTGTATGGACAACCTGTGTTTTGTCAAGTATAGGTGATGATGGCCCTAAGGAAGATAAGTTATTGTTCTATTATCAGTAATGGGAAGAATGTTTATGTCATATTTTGGTTGTATTTAATTTGATATTTTACTTGATATGTATATTTTTATGTTTGATTTTGTTTGGTATTGATTGAAATCTATTTGTTTAGCATGCTAGATTTAAAAGCTGTGTTTGCTTTGTGTCAACACATAATTTAAAGTTATTGATGATGGTTAGACCCCAGGAAGACACGCTACTGTTTTAACAGTAGCTAATGGGGATCTCAATAATTGAACAAAACAAAGCACGACGTTTATGAATAAGACTTGATTTTCTGTCCATGAACACCACAAACACGGGGCAGGTCTAGCTGTGCCCAACCTGCACTAATACACAAAGCAACATTTTTTCACTATTTTTGCAAAAGCAACTCTGACCACAATTTTCTACACACCATTGTTTTGTAGTTTTTGGAACAGAGCGCCCTTATTGTTAAAGTTTCTGCACACCGTTATACCCCATTCCCTAGAAAACTTTTGGTGACCCCTTCTTCCATCCTCCCTTAACACCACCTGAACAGAATTTCCACTTGTGGGCATAAAAGTTTAATAGGCAAATTGCCAGTGAATATACTCTGCACATTTGGACTGCCTTGCAGAGAAAGATGTGGTCAGCATTTCTCTACAACATCATAGCTTTACAGGATCAGCATATTACATAGAATGAACTAGAAAAAAAGCTTGTATATTTTTCCCAAAGCAAGCAAACTGACTTTAATGACAATCTCAATCGCTAGTCTTTCAGTGACGCTGCATGCTAATAGGTTATTTTTATTGAGCGATACTGCATATATTAAACTGTTAAGATGCAATGCTCAAAAATGAGAAAACAATAATATTAACTGTTGAAATTTAACCTGACGATAATAACATATGTATTGATATTTCATAATGTGCCATGTGACTGACTGCTTCAGCTAGTTTTTAACTAGGGTATTATAAGCTGCACGAGAAAATACATTCTTGGTCCAAAGTACTATTTTGTTATGAGGTTTGCAACCGTCGTTTGCGATGCTATGTACAATCTAAGTTGAAATCCAATTATTTCCTACTGATTTATATTATTCAACAGGAAATATCAATATGAGAGTGACATGAGAAAATGTAAACAGGTTAATACTTCATATTAGGCGTCACGGACCTTTGTGAAGCTGAGAGCTACTTCATGGGTTTTGAGCCCTATGAAGGGTTATCAGGTTGCTACAAAGTGATCGTTGGATTTATAAAGTTAAAGTCCCATCAGTTGTCACACACACTGGTGTGTTGTGAAAACTGTCCTCTGCATTTGACCCATCCCCGTGGGGAGCAGTGAGCTGCAGCTGTGGCCGCGCTCTGGCAGATCAAAGTTCAACAAAACTTAATGTATAGTATGCATACTTTAAAGTGTTTTTAAAGAAAATTGTAGTCGTTAAATCTATATTAATGCATTTGTGTATAAAAAAATGGCAGCAGATTTTTTTTTTTATTTTATCTTAGATTTGTGCTGTTTGTAGAAAAGACCAGTGGGCACCTTTTGTGGATCCTGAGGGTAGCAGGTTGGTGATCCCTACTTGATATAGTGCAATATACACTCACCTAAAGGATTTTTAGGAACACCTGTTCAACTTCTCCTTAATGCAATTATCTAATCAACCAATCACATGGCAGTTGCTTCAATGCATTTAGGGGTGTGGTCCTGGTCATGACAATCTTCTAAACTACAAACTGAATGTCAGAATGGGAAAGAAAAGGTGATTTAAGCTATTTTGAGCGTGGCATGGTTGTTGGTGCCAGATGGGCCAGTCTGCGTATTTCACAATCTGCTCAGTTACTGGGATTTTCACACACAACCATTTCTAGGGTTTACAAAGAATGGTGTGAAAGGGGAAAAACACCCAGTATGTGGCAGTCCTGTGGGGGGAAATGCCTTGTTGATGCTGGAGGTCAGAGGAGAATGGGCCGACTGATTCAAGCTGATAGATGAGCAACAACACGCACAACCTTGAGATGGATGGGCTACAACAGCAGAAGACCCCACCAGGTACCACTCTTCTCCCCTACAAATTGGAAAAAGAGGCTATAATTTGCACGAGCTCACCAAAATTGGACAGTTGAAGACTGGAAAAATGTTGCCTGGTCTGATGAATCTCGATTTATGTTGAGGCATTCAAATGGTAGAGTCAGAATTTGATACAAACAGAATGAGAACATGGATCCATCATGCCTTGTTACCACTGTGCAGGCTGGTGGTGGTGTAATGGTGTGGGGGATGTTTTCTTGGCACACTTTAGGCCCCTTAGTGCCAATTGGGCATTGTTTAAATGCCACGGGCTACCTGAGCATTGTTTCTGGTCATGTCCATCCCTTCATGGCCACCATGTACCCATCCTCTGATGGCTACTTCCAGCATTATAATGCACCATGACTTGAATCATTTCAAATTAGTTTCTTGAACATGACAATGAGTTCACTGTACTACAATGGCCCCCACAGTCACCAGATCTGAACCCGATAGAGCATCTTTGGGATGTGGTGGAACTGGAGCTTCGTGCCCTGGATGTGCATCCCACAAATTTTCATCAACTGTAAGATGCTATCCTATCAATATGAGCCAACATTTCTAAAGAATGCTTTCAACACCTTGTTGAATCAATGTCATGTAGAATTAAGGCAGTTCTGAAGGCGATAGGGGGTCAAACACTGTATTAGTATGGTGTTCCTAATAATCCTTTAGGTGAGAGTATAATAAAGATTTAAAGAAATCTCTGTTAATGTGTTACATGTGATCAACCACCTGTTTTTATTGGCATTCTACAGTGAGTCAGCTTCTGTGAGAGAATTGTAAAACAAAAGTGTTATGTATAGATTTTCATTTAGTCTTTCTTTTTGATTTTGGCAAAATTATTCAACCTAAATTTCATTCTTATGTCATTGTGTGTGTGTGTGTGTGTATATATATATATATATATATATATATATATATATATATATATATATATATATATATATATATATATATATATATATATACTGGACTACTGAAGACTGGGAGAAGGTATTATGGACTGATGAATCCAAATTTGAACTCTTCGGTTCATTCAAACAGAATTTTTGTACGTCATCGAGTAGGTGAAAGGATGGTTCCACAGTGTGTGGCATCAACTGTCAAACATGGAGGAGGAAATGTGATGGTCTGGGACTATTTTACTGGATCCAGACTTGTACAGAGTGAGAGGTACCCTGAACCAAAATGGCTACCACAGCATTCTCCAGCGCCCTCTGATATGCGCCTAATTGGTCAGGGATAATGACCCACAACATAAGTCCAAGCTATGACAGAACTACCTCAGGAAAAAAGAGCAAGATGGTAAGCTTGTAAACATGCAGTTGCCAGGACAGTCTCCAGACTTAAACCCATCGAGCTGGTTTGGGATGAACTGGACAGAAGAGTAAATGCAAAGCAAGTGCCACACATTTATGGGAACTTCCGCAACAGATATGGGAAGAACTGTCTGAAGAATATATGATTTCTATTGTAGAAAGAAAGCCATGAGTGTGTTCAGCTGTTATATCTGCCAAAGGTGGCTACATTTTGATGAGTCAAAAGTTTAGAATACATTTTGGTCTATAAATGGATTCCGTGATCTCTTTATAACTTCAATTGCTTATTTGTACTATGCTTTCATTTCAGAAAGCAATGTGACATTAAACTGCATAATTTTTAAAACATTTGACTTCTGCGTTATATGTATGTATATATATATATATATATATATATATATATATATATATATATATATATATATATATATATATATATATATATATATATATATATGTGTGTGTACACTACCGGTCAAAAGTTTTATGTGTATATATACTAGGGATGGACAATATATCGGCATCGATATTAGTATCGGCCGATGTTGGTCATTTTGTAACATTTCGGTATCGGTCCAAGAAGAATAACCGGGCCGATATTAACAACCGATATTTTTTCCATCTTGTCTCCATTTGTTTGCCTGTTTCAGAGGGTGAGGGGGGTGATGTGTAATTGTTTAGTGATGTGAACAGTGAATGTAATCATCTCAGAAGCATAAATGTGTGTGTGATGTGTTTACATAATAATGTAAATTTGGCTTTAATCATTTTCATTTTATACAAAATTGCTGATTTTATAAGCATTAATGCCAGTATATCGGTATCTGCAAATATCGGTTATCGGCTCTCACAGTGATCTTAATATCGGATATCGTATCGGCCCAAAACATTTCATATCGGTGCATCACTAATTATATATATATATATATATATATATATATATATATATATATATATATATATATATAGGGGCAGCAGTAGCTCAGGTGGTAGAGCGGGTTGCCTCATGATCGGAGGGTCATGGGTGCGACTCCAGCTCCCACCAGGGGTATCCTGCCGTTGTGTCCTTGGCCAAGACACTTCACCCAACTTGCCTGTGTTAGTGGTGGTCAGAGGGGCCGACGGCGCCAAATGGCAGCCTCGCCTCCGTCAGACCTCCCCAGGGCGGCTGTGGCTACAAGTAGCCTACCATCACTAGCAGTGAGTGTGTGAAGGTGAGAGTGTGTGAAAGCGTCTTTGGGTGAAAAGCGCCATATAAGTTCAATGCAATTGAATTCAATTATATATATATATATATATATATATATATATATATATATATATATATATATATATATATATATATATATATATATATATATATATATATTCATATATATATATTTATATATATATTTATACATATATATATATATTTATTTATTCATATATATATAGATTTATATATATATATATTTATACATATATATATATATATTTATTTATATATAATATATATATATATATATATATATATATATATATATATATATATATATATATATATATATATATATATATATATATATATATATATATATTCATATATATATATTTATATATATATTTATACATATATATATATATTTATTTATTCATATATATATAGATTTATATATATATATATTTATACATATATATATATATATTTATTTATATATAATATATATATATATATATATATATATATATATATATATATATATATATATATATATATATATCTTTATATATATATAATTATAACCTACATTTGGGTACGTTTTGCGATGGTAAGAAACAAATCTGTTTATACAATCAAGTTATACATTACTTAATTTACAAATTGATGTAATGCTTGGTTTAGAAGGAGGTGTGTACGATAGGCTGCAAAGTTGCCAGATAGAAGGAAATTCATGCATTCGGTTTCAGTGTTTGCAAGCTGAGCTCCCGGTGCGCGTTCCACTTGCAAAGCTCTACAGCAGGCGCGTGCCCGCGTACTCGCTATAGAAAACAAAGCTGAACGTCTTCCATATCAGCTAGGGGTGCAGACGTGAGGAATATCCGAATTTATCCTGGATACATCAGACAGAATATGGATTTACTGTGGGTGTAGCATCGTTGCAGACCGAGCCTTCTCGGCCGGGGTGACGACAGGACATTGGTGAAACCGACGAAAAATAACATCTGTGTGATTTTTTTTTCCTCGGGGTGCTTTGTCTTGTCCACCTAACGATAGCAAACCATCATTCTCGTTTCAATTGCAAGCAAGTCAGCTAGTAACACTAGCTGCCGTCGGGATGTATCATCATGTTGTCACCTAAAACTAACTGCTAGGACGGCGGATTGTGAAGGAAGACCAGAAATCCTCTCCCAGGTCCCAACGGGCTGACACCGGGACCTGAATCTGTTAGCCAAAGCCGCGGAACCCACTGTTTTCGGCGATATGGCGGAGCAAGGCTACTCATCCTGGTGAGTGCGTACAGGCGTTGCGCTACCGATTAGTAGTAGCTACCTAAAGCTAGCTGCTGCTACTGCCAATTCCGACTGCAGTGAGAAATAAAGACAATGAAATGTTCGCTATTTTTCACATACATATATTTGTCTAATCACACTAAAGTGTTTATTAGCATGCGTGACCGTGTAGGCACCAACATATCACATCCACATAAATATTTTCACAGTATTTCAGGTATCGCTAAAGGCTAACTTGATCCTGCTTGTTAGCTAGCAGCGGCTAATGCTGTGCTAACTTTATTCAGCTGCAGTCAAATCCAATGATGCTATTGTGAGCGAGCGCTGAAGAGCTAACTCCCCAGCCGACGAGTTGATATGCTCTTAGAGAAACCTCGCGATTTGGTTGTTTTATAGTATAACTACAGGCTGAACACAAAACGTAAATTTAAGCAATAGATTGAAATGTATTTGGTGCTATGAAGCAACACATTTGACGTTAGCTATTTTAGCGTTTTGTCGTCGACCGACAGCATACAGTAACAAAGGTTATGCTAAATTAGCATCGCAGTCATGATACAATAATGCCCGTTTCTTTTTGTATAATGTGGGTCGCAGCTGATTGTCACAACCGAACGGCTTGGGATTAGTTAAGGACATATGTCTAAAAGCTGGTTTTTGATGTTATGCTTGAATTTTACAACTCCGTTTAGAGTTGGTTTGGCAAAGAAACTTACTTCAGTTCAATTCAATTCATAGATGCATTATTAATCCCAGAGGGAAATTAGAGTTTCAGTACACACAATTCAGAGATCAGACATACATACATAGACATAGACACATGACAAGAATTGGTGACTTTGGTCATTCGCAACCCGAGTCGCGCTACCTTAACAGAGATCAGAGGGGTTTATACATGAGGATTGAGTCAGGTGGAGGAGAGATCAGAAGAGCGTTGTCCTCATGAATGAAACTGGGCAATTTATCAAAGCCTAAATTAGTTTGTGGTGGTTAAATTGTTGCAGGAATTCAGCCAATGTATTATTTCTAAAACGTTATTGGGTTTATATTCCAAAACACTGATGTCCAAAGAAGGGAAAACACATAGAACATAGGAGTTCAAATGGGATATAGATTATTGATGTCCTATGGGAAATTAATTTGTCACAACTGTTTAGCTGTTGTTGGGTTTTCACATATTTTTTAATCTTTTGAACTCTAAACACTTTCCATAGAGGTTTTTGTGGAATTGTTTTGTTAATGTGTATTAAAGGTGTATGGTTATAGGGTGTTGTGCAGGAGAACCACAAGTGCGGACAGATTTCTGTATTTAGATTTCGATCACAGACTTTATATTTACAGAAAGAATTGAAATACACTATAAAAAACATTAGCCATCACATTCATTCAGCATGCCTTTTTGTTTTCATGTTTGACCAAACTCAAACATAAAGGGCATAAGTACTGGTTTTGGGAATGTTTACAGAGGAAAGTAACATCATCTATGGGTGGTAATATCAATCTTCAGGGCTTCACATGTAGTTTTTGAGAAGCTCAGTGTGCTAAAACATTTTTCAGAATAATTGTGGGGTATTGCAAAAGAAGAATGTATGTTTTTCTGAGTTTTTTCTAAAATGTTGTTGATTTTGCAATCTTTACATAAGTGCTTGATTGTGATTTTTATGGATTTTTTTTGTTCCTCATTGGTGAGAAAGCACCCTAATGATTTGAGTCTCAGAACACAAATTTTGTAGTGTTCATACAAGAAAAGTAAAAAAAGAAAATATTTCTTGAGAAGCTTTTATGTGTAGAAATGTTATGGCATTAGGGCTGTAGCGAAGCCTCGACGAAGTCGACGGCTCGATTCTAAAAATTTGTCGACGTCAGATCCGGAAGTCGACGCACCGCGCCCACTTGTTGCATCCCCAGGAGTTTGTAAATAGAGGAGGAATCTGCCTGTTTTTCCTCTAGTTCGCCCTCTTCTCCGCCTTCACTAACATCTCCGCCAAATACCGAAGACCCAGAACAACGTCCGTCCACTACTAGATTATTTTCCTGTTTTGCCCGCCTTCGTCTCCCGGCAACGGACAACAACTTCCGGGGTCAGATGCGCTGCTTCGTGTCTACCGCAGATGTAGAAAATCACCGGGAGCGCTTCTCCCTTCATTAAGGAGCTTCTTTCAGACATTAGGAGAGCTGTTTTGGTGGTAGCAGTCTCTCCTCCGTGCTGGTCTGTTTGCTGCTGGGTGTTTTTGGTTTATTTAAACTTGGTAACTTGAACTTAACGTTGGTAAAGCTACTGTTAGCATCTTCGCTAACAGCTTCTTGCGTTGGGATAAGCTGTTACGTTTTGGTTTAGAGTTCATCTTTTTTGTGGTGCAGATCTCCCTTTTATTACCTTTAGAGTGTTGTGGGTTTTCGGTTTAGTTTAAAATATCACCTGAGTTTGGTTTAACCCGTAAGACCACTCGCCTCACGCACATAAGTGACCAAAACAAAGCAGCATGGAGACACTCCATCTTCTACCACCTCTCAGGCAGCAGCCTGCACTCCCACGTTCTACACGTCACCAGAACATAACCAACCAACACAATAAAGGCAGTGTTATACAAAATGGAAGGCCTGTAGTGTTTATTCTCTTACAGTAAGAATTTATCAATTTTTTTGAGGAATTTATTTGAGATTTTCTGGTTTTTGTTAATTGTGCAATAGAAAAATAATCATTAGATTAATTTTCTAAATAGTCATTAGAATAGTCGACTATTCGATAAAATAATCGTCAGAATAATCGTTTTAAAAATAATCGTTTACCCCCAGCCCTATATGGCATGCCTGGTTATTGATACATTTATTTAGCTTCCTAGTAGGGCTGCAGCTATTGAATATTTTTGTAATCGAGCACTCTGTCGAATCTTTTATCGATTAATCGAGTACTCTAATAAATTACCCTTTTGTGTTTGTAAACCATTATATTAAATAGCATGTTATAAAATACGAAAGACCTCTTAAAATGAGCAAGTAATTGCTAGTTATTCTTCAAGTTTTATTCAAAAATAGTTTTCGAAACTTCAGCACTTCAACTTTACTTCACAGTAAACAAATGCCTGTGCAAAAAGTAAGTATACAACCTGAGCCGATTCTCCCCTCGTGCGAGAATCTACTAGCCTGGCAAGCCAGACAAAAACTAGGACGATAACTGTTTAAGTAGCGCTGTGAGCGGCTGTGGCGCAAACAACACCAGAACCGCTCACGGCGCATG
The DNA here is from genome assembly GCF_043380555.1 of Nothobranchius furzeri. Taxonomy (NCBI): domain Eukaryota; kingdom Metazoa; phylum Chordata; class Actinopteri; order Cyprinodontiformes; family Nothobranchiidae; genus Nothobranchius; species Nothobranchius furzeri. The sequence goes on from NC_091746.1 coordinate 50,968,477, forward strand.
CGCAAACATGGCTCGCCAGCTGTTTCCCTATTAACACACATCCGTTTTATTTTCTACACTTTTTTTCCCACACACAATAACAAGGATTGTCGAGAAAGCATGTTTGCCGTGGTTATGTCAAATTATACTAATCACAAAACATTTATTTACTTTCTTCCGTTTTCCTCCGTCACACTCATAAATACCTGTCCTCCAGCAGCAATCCCGAGGGACAACAGACCTCAATAACAACACAAAAAGTCTGATGTGTTGTATAAAAACTGCTATTTTTAGCACATTTTTAGGTCCGGCATGTTGCTACCAGATGCGCAGCATGAGCTGAAACCATCGACATAAATATTAAACTGAGTGCTACAAACGAAAAAGTCGCACTGTGTCCGCAGAATATATAGCGGACCTCCGAGTCCGCTTGCTGCAGCACGAGGATGTGGTGTTGTGGTAGGCTAAATCCATTTTACAGTATTTACTCTGGACTACGTTTTCCGCCTTACGAAGTGAAAAATGGTCCCACACCTTTGACATTTTCGGTCTTTTTCGCACTCCACCGGTGTCCACGTTGTCCGCCATGGCTTAAGAGAAAGTTAAGTTATATTCGCTTCTCGCATGTGCTTTCAGTGCAGTGTGCATGTGCGTCACTTATTTTGGTCTGGGTGAAACATGACCTTGGGCGATTGCAAAGCCAGGAATTAATTAAACATAAATTAAACAAAGCCTCAGAGAAGTTGACTCGAGGCTTTTTTGTACTCGAATTATTCGAGGTACTCGAGGAATCGTTTCAGCCCTACTTCCTAGCATGTACAATCATTTCTAAATTTGTTAAATTTTCATAGGATGTAGCCAAACTGCCCCATTAAAGTAATCTTTGAAAACAGGAAAAGTAGATGCCATCTTTTTTTCTCTCATCAGATGGCTTGTTGTGTTGAGATCTATTTCCCACGTCAAGATTATTTTCTCCACTTGACTTGACGTGCACATTTGTGTATGGAAGGCTGAAAATCTTTTCGTATGTATGTTATTAGTCAGGTTTATGTATTTGATGTGTGTTACATTTTTTCCCTACAATTTTTCCCTTAATGGGAAACCAACTTCAGTTGTGAGATTTAACCATCGAGTTGTTTTCCTACTGCGTTTGTCAAAAATGGGACAAAAGAAAATTAAAGCTCTTTTGAAATTAATCTTTAAATGTCCTGTATAAACTTAGACATTCATAATGTCTCCTACTCTTGTGGAAAGTAAACTAAAACCCAAATAGGGAATTAAACACAGAGCAATAATTTGTCATGTTGTTAAGCGCAATACTTGTGCATGATTATGCGTATAGTTTAAATCAACCGGAAGTTGTTATTGTTTAGCATTTAGTATTGGATCATTTATAGATGACATTTGCATTCATGGGTGTATATTTGCATTTTTCAGTGAATTCTTGTTGCTGTTACTGGGATCGATTAATATTGCAGAACTAAGAGTTGGGTTGCCACATGGAAACTTGAACAGATGTCACCTACACCCCTCTGAGATATATTAGTAGCCAGAACAACTCCAGATGCAATCAGATCAATCTGATCAGTTAATTCTGTGTGCTTTTACTATTCAATTTTTCTGTCATGTGATGTGTAGAGATAATTTGTCTAATTACCACGTCAGGAGGCAGTGTGAAATACCAAAGCCCATCAAAATGCTATCTAAGCAAATATAAGGAAAACAAAACTTTCATGCAAGATTGAAGCAAATACAGTGAATAAACATACTCTCAAATGTTTTTATTATAAAAGATAAGCTAAATCAAAGTGTGTGTCCTCTAGTTTTGTTATTGCCCAACATTTTCTGTAAGAAAATCTGAATGTGCGTAGTTTCTTCTGCTTACTAAGCCATGCAATTTATTTATTTACTTATTTTGACTAGGGCTGCACAATATATCAAAAAATTATCATCATCAGGATAACAGGACGTGCGATAGGCTCATCGCAAAACACGGCAAAAACAGCGATAAATGTTTGGTTCAAACATTTCCATCTGTGTCATACATCAACTTTTTGTAAACCAGCTCTGTTTTTTACACGGAAGTATTACTTGACCAATCAAATGTAGTCCTTCTGATATGCAGCCAATCAGATGGGTCCGTTCACGTAATTCGCCCGCCCCCTACGTAGACCCTCAGGATGGAAAGCAACACCCGAACTGAATTAGCGGTGCCGTTCCCTTGTTCGTCATGCTGGCTCAGAGCAACGAACGCACTTTGTGCTGAGGTTTCTGCAATCAGCGCTGCTTTCAAACGTGAACGTGAGTCTGCTCGGTGTCGTTAATCATTTTTACCGGGCTGACTCAGACACGTGCCGGTGAACCAACCCACTTTCATGTCGCTAGTGTTCCACTGGGTGGTGACGTTAGCCCCAGGCCCCGGTTAGCTTACAGCTAAAAGGCTATAACACTCTCCTCCCAGTCCCACCCTGCTAAAGAGGGCCCGGAAAGGTTCCCCCACACATCAAAGTGATTTTTCATTTATGAGCTTTTATAACCTTGTTAATCAGGATAGTTGATTTGCTGCTGCACATAAACTGTCAGTCAGAAGCTCTGCTAGCCGGTTGTCTTTGAGGAGCTAGTTCAATTTGTTAGCTTGTTATCAGAATCATAGTTGCAGTTTCATCATCTGAGCTGCTTTTTAAGATCCAGGTTAACTTGATCAATTTGGGGTTAAAACCAAACATTTTCACATATTTTCCATGTAGTTTTTTTGCCAGTTCCTCTTCTGAAAGGTAGACAATTGTTTTTCTCTTACCCTCAGAAAATCTTAATATTCTCCTAGTTTGGCCCAGCACAGTTCACATTCCAGTTACCGCAACAGCCTTATATCATAACCTCATAAGTGGAGAAAATGCTCAGTAGCAATGAGAGAATTTGCTGTTGTATGTAAGTGATGTTAACTATTATTTAACATTTAAACTTATTTTCAGATTTTTTTTATTTCTTCAAAAAACCCTGGTAAGGGATGTGTTTCTGTGTTTGGAGCATCAGAAAAAGTTTTATGGTGGTGGTGATGTTTTAAAGTCACTGAGAAACTGCATGCATGCAGTTTGTTGTTTTGCTGCTAATACAGTAGCAGGTGCAGCTGCATATTTTTTCAATAAAAATGTTATGTTGTAATGGAATTCATGCATTAGTTTTTGTTTGCTTTGAACCCAGAGCAGCCATCACATGCCAGACGTCATCAACACTGCATACTTTAGTATTTGTTCATTTATCACAAGGAATATCGATATCGCAATATTAAGCACTGTTATCGAATTTCACAGGTTTTCCTAATTTCGTGCAGCCCTAATTTTGACGAAGCTGAAGTTGTTTCCCGTTTTTTGTGCCATAGTCAGAAAGGGCAATTCCAACAAATATTTCCACTACAGATGTACAGTACATAGTTAACCGGTTGATGTTATTGTTAAAACCAGGTAAAATGGTTTAGCCCAGATAACTGCTTCAAATACTTTTGTTGCGCTGGGATGTAATATATTTTGTGCCACTTGAGAGCTCAAGAGCGCCGCTATCAAAATATGTTTACTGGACAACCGCAGAAAAAGGAATGAGCTCTTCACATGATCAATCAAATGTGCTCGACTACAAAGTGCGTATGTGCGGGAACTTCAGCAGATGAGACGGTGGCTGGTAAGGGTCACCGCGGCTATGGTAATCCGCAGAGAATTTTTTTTTAAACAAAACTGTAATTATTGTTGTCAACATTTTTAACTGGGTTTACTGCTACACCAGTTACAGTGGCGTCCCTACTGAGAAGGTATTATTCAACTATTCAGTTATTCAACCATCCCCTCTGCTTTAAATTTCAAAAAACAGTAGTACTACTACCCACACATAATTTGGTGTATTTTCTTACCTGTGAGTTTGGTGCTACAGATATTAAAAAAAAAATTACTACATTTTTGCATAGTGGGGTGATTTAGACAGAGTCCTGGGTATCTAAAAGTATTGCTTTGAATAATAATTAGGTGTTTGTAATAATAGAACTCTTGTAAATTGTGTCAGGCAGACATGTCCAATCACTATCATGTCATTAAGAATTTGCCAACATTGCAAACTTATAAATGAGTTATCCTCTCATGCCATCACATGTATATTTTTTAGCAACTTCCTGGAAGTGAAGCCACCAGTCATTCAGCTCACCTAAATGTTAAATAATGGGTCAAGTTTTGCTACTGTTGGTTTTACCAACACAAGTGGGCGTGATGGGACGTCATCATCTCATCTCATTTTGGTAATTACAAGCAAGGAATAAACACACGAGTTGTTGGAGAAACGAAGTCTAGTTGTTAGCCTAAGTACTAGTACTTTCTAAAAATATATAAATAAACTTTTACTTACTTACTTACTTACTTACTAAAAAGCATATAGCTTTGTAATTCATAAATCTAGCATCCAGAAATCAGCAGAGGATGTGTTGGCTAGAAAAAACTAACCATTAGCATTAGCAACTTTGCCACATGGCAAAGCTGCTCCAGGCTTGTGTTATTTGTGGAGATAAAACATCCATGGTACAAGTCAGTGGTCGAGTTGTGTTGCTGTTATCCAGTCTGAGGCGAGATGTCCAAATAACAGGAAATAAGACTCCAAAACTGCTGCCTGAAGCTCACCTGTGACTGGGCAACGTTTAGTTCCAAGAAACGGTGCACCGGATTTTAGGGCTGCAACAACGAATCGATAAATTCGATGAAAATCGATTACTAAAAGCGTTGGCAACGAATTGCGTCATCGATTCGTTGTGTCGCACAACTCTTCCAAAAGCCCCCCCTCTTCCCGCCCGCCGTTGCGCGCAGACCAGAGCAAGTCAGATCAGCGTGAGGGAGAGCCAGTACCGGCAGATCAGCGTGAGGGAGAGCCGGTAGCGGCAGATCAGCGCGAGGGAGAGCCAGCAGACTTGCGCTGCTGCGAACCGGTTCCGCATTGTTGTACAGCGATCCAGGCAGCTGCTTCCAGCGCACGGTCCATTCTCAAAGTGGCGCAACCAAAAAACTATAATTAGCACACGATCGTTCATGTCCGCACATGTTCTCTATTTTCTGTCTTATTTGTGCCTGAAGCTCGCTACTGCGGAGCTCATCACCTGTGCTGTGGTGATTTCACCTCACGCAGCATCGAAAACGCGCTCTGAGCTTTTCGGTCAGGAGATCCCTTTGATCTGCTCAAAAGTAACTGATGAGGTGAAAAGGTAAGAATCCAGGCAACAGATTTTCTGGAGAATTATGAGGAGATGCAGGAAGATGAGAGACAGACAGGACAGGAAAATAGTTAAATAAAAACAAGAAAACAAAACAAAGTGTTGAAAAGTCAAATGTAGGTAGATTTATCTCCACGACACGTTTTTACCAGTAAAAAACAATAAGTTATACACATGTCATATTTTTACATCTGATACAATTCAGATCACCTTCAAAACTCAGTCACACACCCAGGGCCGTTTCAAGACATTTTGGGGGCCAAGGCAAAATGCTCCCCCCCCCCCATAACTGGGCTCCCCAGAAGCCTCTGTGTAATTCATGCCCTCTCCAGGAGTGTTAGTTATACAGTGTTTATAAAAGCCCCTCAGACATTACTGACATGTTCTAATATTATCAGATGAAAAACTAAATTATCAGACATGCTGTCTCATCTGCTTCTTTTAAAAACTTGCAAAAAGTAACAAAACCATTTGAAAGCCACTATTTGTGGATTCTCTGAAAGTTTCCATGGAGTGTGTGACAACTTATTTTTTCATTGATCCTATCGTCTAATCTCAGCTGAAACAAGCATCCTTAATAATCTGTGCACAGGAAGCTTACCGATGCTGTAGTAAAACAAAAGGTATAATAATTTATTACGATTATTTGGATAATCGATTAATCGGATGGGGTCTCGACACGATTAATCGATTAATCGGATTACATGGGGAAATTTTTAAAAACTGCTAGGGAAACGTTATTTCTCTCCTTCCTTCACTTTATTAAACACAACATTATTAGAAAACAGTTCAATAGCAGAAAAACAACATGCCATCACCTAAATTGTCTTATAAGGTGTATAGACAGAGACCCTAAGCTACATCTATCTGTGACCTAAAATGCTTGGTCCAAGTTAAACAGCTTAAGGGCAATTCTCATCTGTTTTGTTTGATCTCATCTGTTGACATTTATTTTAAATGTAATTAAACATAGGCCGTGAATTAATCAAAATTGATCACTATTTCCAAAAATGACTGAAAAAATACCAAATAAAACAAAAGTAAATGAATGCCATCCTCCTTGCGATGATGCCCTGGGCAACTGCCATAAAGTCACATCAAGAAATGCTGCTGATCATTCCAATGATCCCAAATAGACTCACATTAGGCCACATGAAAGCAACTGAACCCAAAAATATATTAACCAGTATATAACTGCACTCTCACACAAGACGCCTGCAGCAACAGTTAGGACTCCTCCCTCCCTTTTAAAAGCGTTTTTGCTTCTGAGGACATTGTGGTTCTAAAACCACATGCTAGTCTGGCCCCGGTGTGATCAACCAGTTTCTGCGGGAATGTGACGGCGGAACCAGGGCCAGATTAACACTTTGTTGTACCCTGGGCAACAATATTCAAGGGCTCCATCATCACGACCCAAGGATCACCATAATGTGGTCACATACAGAATATTTTACTGTAATATGCAGTAAATATACTCAATACTTGAATGCCTGACAACACGTAACCCGCCCAAAGTAACCTTTGACCCTCCTCGTGTGGACTGACCAATGAGGAGAGGGTCTTAACTTGAGGCCCTCTCTTCATTGGTCAGTCTGCATGAGACTGACTCTCAACTGACGTTCAGTCGTAGGCAGCGAAGCGTCTCTGTGCAGCGCAAAAGCCCGGGTGGACAGTTTGTTTAATGTAGGGTGACCATATTTCCATTTCCAAACAAGAGGACAGGGGATCTGTGCCTATGACGTCACACTATGGCAACGCCACACAAACCATGTTGGGACCCATTTTTGTAAGAACTAAATTAATATCAGATTCTGCCAATTAAAGGGCTCTAAAACAATTCATATGTAAATATTTTGCATATTTAATGCAAAATCTAATTTTTCTGCTTTACTGCTGCAACAAGGTTTTATTAATAATAAATTATAATACCTTTTGTTTTACTACAGCATCGGTAAGCTTCCTGTGCACAGATTATTAAGGATGCTTGTTTCAGCTGTGAGATTAGACGATAGGATCAATGAAAAAATAAGTTGTCACACACTCCATGGAAACTTTCAGAGAATCCACAAATAGTGGCTTTCAAATGGTTTTGTTACTTTTTGCAAGTTTATAAAAGAAGCAGATGAGACAGCATGTCTGATAATTTAGTTTTTCATCTGATAATATTAGAACATGTCAGTAATGTCTGAGGGGCTTTTATAAACACCATATAACTAACACTACTGGAGAGGGCATGAATTACACAGAGGCTTCTGGGGAGCCCAGTTATTGGGGGGGTGGGGGGGGGGCATTTTGCCTTGGCCCCCAAAATGTCTTGAAACGGCCCTGGGTGTGTGACTGAGTTTTGAAGGTGATCTGAATTGTATCAGATGTATAAATATTACATGTGTATAACTTATTGTTTTTTACTGGTAAAAACGTGTAGTGGAGATAAATCTACCTACATTTTACTTTTCAACACTTTGTTTTGTTTTCTTGTTTTTATTGAACTATTTTCCTGTCCTGTCTGTCTCTCATCTTCCTGCATCTCCTCATAATTCTCCAGAAAAACTGCTGCCTGGATTCTTACCTTTTCACCTCATCAGTTACTTTTGAGCAGATCAAAGGGATCTCCTGACCATAAAGCGGAGAGCACGTTTTCGATGCTGCGTGAGGTGAAATCACCGCAGCACAGGTGATGAGCTCCGCAGTAGCGCGCTTCAGGCACAAATAAGACAGAAAATAGAGAACATGTGCGGACATGAACGATCGTGTGCTAATTATAGTTTTTTGGTTGCGCCACTTTGAGAATGGACCGTGCGCTGGAAGCAGCTGCCTGGATCGCTGTGCAACAATGCGGAACCGGTTCGCAGCAGCGCAAGTCTGCCGGCTCTCCCTCGCGCTGATCTGCCGCTACCGGCTCTCCCTTGCGCTGATCTGCCGGCTCTCCCTCGCGCTGATCTGCCGGCTCTCCCTCGCGCTGATCTGACTTGCTCTGGTCTGCGCGCAACGGCGGGCGGGAAGGGGGGGGGGGCGCTTTTGGAAGAGTTGTGCGACACAACGAATCGATGACGCAATTCGTTGCCAACGCTTTTAGTAATCGATTTTCATCGAATTTATCGATTCGTTGTTGCAGCCCTACAGTGAACATTATAATAAGCTGGGCGGACACTGTGCGACTTTTTCACTCGTAACACAGCTTCAGCTCAAACTGTACGACTTCAGTGCAGGGTAGATCTCACGAGTCATGTGCTCACTGTACGTCTGGTAGCAACACGTCGGACCTAAAAATATGTAAAAAATAGCAGTTTTTACACAACACGTCAGACTTTTTTGTCTTGTTTTTGCCTGTTGTCCTTCAGGAGTGCTGCAGGAGGACACACAGGGATTTATGGGGGTTGGATGAGGAAACGAAATGAAGAAAGTAAATCTGTGTCTTGTGATCAGTTTAATTTGACATGAACACGACAAACACGCTTTCTTGACAATCTTTGTGAGTAAAAAAACGTGTAGAAATAAAAACGAACAACGTGTGTTATTAGGTAAATAGCGGGTGAGCGGAGTTGATGCAGGATTGCGAATGCGCCGTGAGCGGTTCTGATACTTTTTGGGTCGCAGCTGCTCGCAGCGCCGCTTCAACAGTGCAATACCCTCATGAGGAACGAGATAAATATCAAACACTCCAGAAGTCCGTGCGAGCTCACGATTGCTGATCGGTAGCTGGTCACGTGGTGTTAATCGCCTCTCGTAGCCCCCTGTACACTACACGACGCTCAACGCTAAACTCGCCCCGATCTTGTGGATTCTCGCACGAGTGGAAAATCTGCTCAAAAAAGTGAAAAAGTCACGCAGTGTCCGCCCGGCTTTACTGTCTGTGTGTGTGCGTTGATGCCTGGGCCGAGCTGACTGAGCTCCCGGCTGCAGTTTTATGTGTAGGGAGGGGCGGGCGCTCTATCTGACTGGCCAATCACAGAGCGTGAAGACAGTCAGTTACCCAATGAGGATTTCATTCAGCACGATTACAGATATTTATGAGTTTTACACTCGTTTCTTGCTCGTATTCGTCAAAAATGCTTTATCCGTACGCTCATAGCTGTAACCACCCTGCCCAGCCTCCTCCTCCTTGCTACCTGCCGGCTGTGATCACAAGCAACAACACAGTAGTTCCCGCTGCTTCTTCGGGAAACGGCGCAAAAAAAAAAAAAAAACATCAATAAAACTTGGGATGTTGTAGGCGTGGCGGTGGGATTTCAGCCGTGGCGGGCCGCAACAGCTACGCCTATGTAAGGGAAACCCTGCTGTTAATCAAAATTGAATATTGTTTTAAGTTTGTTCATTTTATTGATTGAAAGCACCAGACAACTCACTTTTTCTAAAAAAAAAAAAAAAAAAGGTCCTTAGCTGTGGGTTTGCTTTCAGAATGCCCAGAACGTTCTGGAGCACAGCACCCATTTTTATACTGTTGGCTAACAATTCAGACTAGGGATGTTAGGAACACGAGTATCTGCCAATAACGAGTTTTAAGGAAAGCATTAAAATAAAAAGAAAATTATTTTCAGGAAAGCATGAAAATGATGAATTACCCGCACTCGTATAGAGCCTTTCAGAGTCAGAGGACTCCAAAGCGTATTATTCATCCATTCACACACACATGTGGGGATGAGTTACAATGTGGCTACAGCTGCCCTGGGGTGCTCTGACGGAGGCGAGGCTGCCGAGCACAGGCGCCACCACTGTTCTCCGAGCACCACCAGCATTAAAATGTGACTTGATTATGATTGAAGATGTGTTTTTTTTTTGTTTGTTTCTTATTTTAGAAGAAGAAAACAAATCCAAGTTGTTCTTTTAAGTTTCACTGATCACTTGTTTGGGAAGCACACTGATAAAAAAAAACATGTTTACATGATGAGTATATATACAAAAGTAGCAGCATTGCACTTATTTCAAGTTGTACCTCCCTCAATATGCAGCAATATACATTAGGGCTGGGCGATATGGCCTAAAATCAATATCACGATACAGTGAGGATTTCACCATGATAACGATAAATGGACGATAACTACAGGTATGCGCAGAAACAAAAGTTGTCTGCTTAATGGGACTGTCACATCTATTACGTCAAGGTGGTACAGCTTCTTAAAGGGACATGAATGTTGCCAACCTACACAATTCTTTTCATTTTTTTTAATCATTTATTGACATGGGAAAAATGATCTCGATAAGAGTCAGACATTTCCATAACGATACATTTTTGATTATTGCCTAGCCCTAATATGCGTGTTCTGTTGACAGAGCAGGCCCGCGGCATCTCGGCATGCAGGCTAATGGGCTCGACACACGGGAGGCGACATCCCCTCTCCTCCATTCATCTTCAATGAGACATGCGCGACAAAGCGATAATCGCGGGTCTCCCTCCTAAGCGAAACGTGAAAAATGTGCGTGTGAAATTTTGCGCTCGTGCACGTGTCGTGCACAGGCGACCCAGCGACGCGATCCCAGAAAGTTGAAACATTTTCAACTTTTCATCGTTGTCGCTCGGACGAGGACCAATCAAAGGAGGTTTCATTCACTGACCAATGAGCGGACAGGATGCTCCGTACATCTCTGAGCAAACATGGAGAAGTTGATTATTATTATGTTTTAAATAGTAAAATCAGAAGTAAGATTTCACATAACTCTAGCAGCCCCTTGTGAAACATATCTACCACTTTTTTAACTCTGAAGCGCTTAAATAACCTTAATTCCCTCCAACCTGACACAGCCAAACAAAACAACGGAAGTTTCGATTTTGCCGGCTTTGCCGCTGCCGCGGATCGCCTCCCGTGTGTCAGGTTATAAAAGCGACAGCGACGAATTTCGCTGATCGCGGTCGTTTGTCGCCTCCCGTGTGTCGAGCCCATAACCCTGCATAACACTTGTAGCTACCACGGGCAGCTCAGCTGTGCTGCAGGAAACAACCCAATGTTTTGTATTTTGTTGGCACTTTCTCTTTGTTTATTAGTGTATCTTTTCCTGTCGATTGGCTTTGCGTTTTTTTGTCTGAGTTCGTTGTGAACTGGGACTGTTGGTGGCAAGCTGGGAATTAATGGGGATGGGTGATTTGCTTTGTTGATGCCCAAAGGGAAAAGCCAAAAGTGAAAGTAGTCTGTTTAAAGGCAGCAAGTCATGGTGCTGTGTCCTTTCCAGCATGTTGAATGCCAATAATGCTCACATTACAAGTGGCTATTCTGCCTTCGCAGTCCGGTATAAAATACACCTAAGCTGCAGACATTTTAGCTTTTCTGAGGCGACACGTTAGCTCTGAGTGACCCCTACTGCCCACTGGAAGCATCAGCGGCACAGAACGGCAGTGAAACGTCACTGCTTCAATTACAATCCATTATAGTCTATGGAGTGTTAGAATCCAGCTACAATGGGGCAATTTTAAGATGCGTCCCAAAAACCACAAGCCGCACTTTGCAACATGAGATCGAGTTCTGTTTTTTCCTTGAGCTGCTTCTGGGATGCGTCAATTGCCGCAATAAGCTAGACAGAAAATCACAAACGTTTTCAGTGTAAAATCCTTGATACTTTTCTAAATAAAAGTATTGCAGCGATGCTATTTCATATATATGAAGCTTGCATGTGATCTTTTTTGTTTAATGGCAGATTGCATAAACAAAACATAGCCTTGAAAGTCTCGAGGGATTTTGTGATCTTGCGAGTCGAGCGAGAAGCAAGTCAGAGAAGCCGCTTCATTGCTGAGATTCTCCCGGTGTGCACTCAAGTGCAGTGATTGTTGGGAGTAAATCGTTCCACGCCACTGGTGCTTTCAGTGTGCAGCTGGGGTTAGCCTGCTCGCTAACAACTGCATCTTGGTGTCTGAGTCCCTGCCTGCTGTAAATTGTGTGACGTTACTGTATTGTTTTGTACAATAAACAAATATTGATGTAGAGGAGTTTTATTTTCAAATAAAACAGAGCCATTTTTATTCCATTTGAAAATATTTGTCTCAGGATGAATAAAAAAATGTATGTTTGTTTTAAAAAGTTGAAACCTAATTTTTTCTCATGCCCACTCCTTTTAAAATCATGTGATTGGATCGGAGCATCCCTAATTCAGACACTAGATTATTACTGCTTAAAATAAAATGACACATTTCAACTGCAGGAGACGGTTACTAATCTGTAAGTTTCAAATTACCCTTTATCCCCACCAGATTGTGAATATGTGTGAATGACTGAGGTGTTGTGAATCGCCTTGGGGGTTGTAGAACCCTAAGAAGGCGCTATACATATACAGGCCATTTACCATTTAAAACCTCTCATCACTGTCACAAAGCTTGGATAAGATAAGAATCATTTTTAAAGCACAGAACTGTCAGCAAATTATATTTTCAGGCTAGATATTCATATTTTTCCATATACAAATGTGTTTTCAAGCCCCACCTCCCAATATGGCAGAAGATCGCTATTACTGAAGTCTGAATGATGCAAGTTAAAAGTATAGTGATTGTGCAGAGTCCGTTTGAGGAGAGAAGCTACTCAAAGTAAAACCTACATTAGGTTAATTACTAACAAAACTGGTGTTACGGAAGCAAGGGAGCACACTAGAAGTACGAATAGCAGCAGGAATGCCCGTTTATTGTATTATTATTATTATTATTATTATTATTGAGTCTGTTATTCTTGGAAATGACAAACCCTTCCCCTGACAGACCTCTACCACACACACTCCCTTGGTTTGCGCTGTTCGCACACCTTTGGATTAGATCATCAGCACTGTGGGAAAGTTTGGACCCCTGATGTGACCAATCAAACCTGATGAGGTCAATGTGATAATTTTTGGTAAAATGTTTTGATTCTGTGTAGGGCTGCAACAAACGATTATTTGGATAATCGATTAATCGGATGGGGTCTCGACACGATTAATCGGATTACATGGGGAAATTTTTAAAAACTGCTAGGGAAACGTTATTTCTCTCCTTCCTTCACTTTATTTAACACAACATTATTAGAAAACAGTTCAATAGCAGAAAAACAACATGCCATCACCTAAATTGTCTTATAAGGTGTATAGACAGAGACCCTAAGCTACATCCATCTGTGACCTAAAATGCTTGGTCCAAGTTAAACAGCTTAAGGGCAATTCTCATCTGTTTTGTTTGATCTCATCTGTTGACATTTATTTTAAATGTAATTAAACATAGGCTGTGAATTAATCAAAATTGATCACTATTTCCAAAAATGACTGAAAAAATACCAAATAAAACAAAAGTAAATGAATGCCATCCTCCTTGCGATGATGCCCTGGGCAACTGCCATAAAGTCACATCAAGAAATGCTGCTGATCATTCCAATGATCCCAAATAGACTCACATTAGGCCACATGAAAGCAACTGAACCCAAAAATATATTAACCAGTATATAACTGCACTCTCACACAACATGCCTGCAGCAACAGTTAGGACTCCTCCCTCCCTTTTAAAAGCGTTTTTGCTTCCGAGGACATTGTGGTTGTAAAACCACATGCTAGTAGTCTGGCCCCGGTGTGATCAACCAGTTTCTGCGGGAATGTGACGGCGGAACCAGGGCCAGATTAACACTTTGTTGTACCCTGGGCAACAATATTCAAGGGCTCCATCATCACGACCCAAGGATCACCATAATGTGGCCACATACAGAATATTTTACTGTAATATGCAGTAAATATACTCAATACTTGAATGCCTGACAACACGTAACCCGCCCAGAGTAACCTTTGACCTACCTCGTGTGGACTGACCAATGAGGAGAGGGTCTTAACTTGAGGCCCTCTCTTCATTGGTCAGTCTGCATGAGACTGACTCTCAACTGACGTTCAGTCGTAGGCAGCGAAGCGTCTCTGTGCAGTGCAAAAGCCCGGGTGGACAGTTTGTTTAATGTAGGGTGACCATATTTCCATTTCCAAACAAGAGGACAGGGGATCTGTGCCTATGACGTCACACTATGGCAACACCACACAAACCATGTTGGGACCCATTTTTTGTAAGAACTAAATTAATATCAGATTCTGCCAATAAAAGGGCTCTAAAACAATTCATATGTAAATATTTTGCATATTTAATGCAAAATCTAATTTTTCTGCTTTAGTGCTGCAACAAGGTTCTATTAATAATAAATTATTATACCTTTTGTTTTACTACAGCATCGGTACGCTTCCTGTGCACAGATTATTAAGGATGCTTGTTTCAGCTGTGAGATTAGACGATAGGATCAATGAAAAAATAAGTTGTCACACACTCCATGGAAACTTTCAGAGAATCCACAAATAGCGGCTTTCAAATGGTTTTGTTACTTTTTGCAAGTTTTTAAAAGCAGCAGATGAGACAGCATGTCTGATAATTTAGTTTTTCATCTGATAATATTAGAACATGTCAGTAATGTCTGAGGGGCTTTTATAAACACTGTATAACTAACACTACTGGAGAGGGCATGAATTACACAGAGGCTTCTGGGGAGCCCAGTTATGGGGGGGGGGGAGCATTTTGCCTTGGCCCCCAAAATGTCTTGAAACGGCCCTGGGTGTGTGACTGAGTTTTGAAGGTGATCTGAATTGTATCAGATGTAAAAATATTACATGTGTATAACTTATTGTTTTTTACTGGTAAAAACGTGTAGTGGAGATAAATCTACCTACATTTTACTTTTCAACACTTTGTTTTGTTTTCTTGTTTTTATTTAACTATTTTCCTGTCCTGTCTGTCTCTCATCTTCCTGCATCTCCTCATAATTCTCCAGAAAATCTGTTGCCTGGATTCTTACCTTTTCACCTCATCAGTTACTTTTGAGCAGATCAAAGATCTCCTGACCGAAAAGCGCAGAGCGCGTTTTCGATGCTGCGTGAGGTGACATCACCACAGCACAGGTGATGAGCTCCGCAGTAGCGAGCTTCAGGCACAGATAAGACAGAAAGTAGAGAACATGTGCGGACATGAACGATCGTGTGCTAATTATAGTTTTTTGGTTGCGCCACTTTGAGAATGGACCGTGCGCTGGAAGCAGCTGCCTGGATCGCTGCGCGACAATGCGGAACCGGTTCGCAGCAGCGCAAGTCTGCCGGCTCTCCCTGCGCTGATCTGCCGGTACCGGCTCTCCCTCGCGCTGATCTGCGGCACTCCCTCGCGCTGATCTGCCAGCTCTCCCTCGCGCTGATCTGCGGCTCTCCCTCGCGCTGATCTGCGGCTCTCCCTCGCGCTGATCTGCCGGCTCTCCCTCGCGCTGATCTGACTTGCTCTGGTCTGCGCGCAACGGCGGGCGGGAGGGGGGGGCACTTTTGGAAGAGTTGTGCGACACAACGAATCGATGACGCAATTCGTTGCCAACGCTTTTAGTAATCGATTTTCATCGAATTTATCGATTCGTTGTTGCAGCCCTAATTCTGTGACATTATAACACTTTTTATTCTTGCCATTAATTATTAAATGTTAAACCAATTTTGTGATGCTGTTGGCTTAGGTAAAATGATGACACATTTTATCATTCGTGCCAGAATATATATATGTTAGCCCTAGATGACCTAGTCACATGCAGTAAAAAGACAGCTTGACAGTTTTAGGCAAGAGGGAAAATGTATATAATGAGGTATAATTGGAAGTAGTTATAAAGGTATCAACATTTGGATAGCAGCCCAAATCTATTTGATGTTTTTTTTTCTTTGCTGCCCCCTGCTTTTGGCAGGTTTCTCCCACAATCCATCTGTTCCATAATTGCCTGCCCCACATATAGAAGATCCTCCTGTAGACACATCTATCACTTACAACTCTTTTTTTTTTTTTTTTTTTTTTTTTTTGTTGACAGTCTGATATTGAGCATACAATATAATTTTTATTTGGTTATTTATGGGTACTATACATGATGCATTTGAGAACTTGTTATATTGATTGTATGTCCAAAGATTGATTTAACCCTTTAAGCACCAAAGTTGCAAAATTGCAACAAGTGTCATTGCTGATTTTAATGAGTCACAGCTGACTCATGAAATTACTGCTTTACACCAAAAGATAGTGGAGGCTCCTGGTTACGGGAGAGGACGAGAGGAGGAGCAAACGCAGCACAGGTAGGGCGAATATTATAGGGGAAAACTTACAAATGTTGACAGGTCTGGTCATTGTTGACTCTCTTTGTCTGGTAATGACTGACTCTGATTCAGAAGAAGAATATTGTCGCTCTGGTGAAGATATTTACTCATCCAGTCAGAAACCATGGCGCTGCTGTGCTGCACGTGAAGAAAGTAAGGCTAATGGAGCTTAAACTTTCCACATGCCGATTCTGAAGCTTTCTCGCTGTGTTTGGGACATGGTGGATTTAGAAAGGATAGTAAAAACACCGCTAATGATGACAGACATAGCACAAATGTAAATAAATAAATAAAAAGCCATAAAAAAACGGCAGACGCGTTAAGTATGGAAGTCAAAGTGTGTCACAGAATGTGCAAGTCAATGAGTGTCACATAATCAAATTAATATTCTACGTATCTCTGCCATCTGTGGTCCAGACAGAGACCTTAGAGTAAGTGATCATTACATTCAAGGGGAGGTCAACCCTGAAGATGTTCAAGCCTAAAAAAATCTGCTTGAATATTGCTGAATATTTTTAAACATTTTTTTTAATTGCTTGAGTCTTGAGTAAGGCCAATATAAATGTAAAAAAATGAATATGTATGTGCAGCTACAGCTTTTTTATGAATTCGTAATGTGTTATTTTTAATGTCCTAGATTCGTGTTCAAATAGCAGTCCATTGATGCAGTTATTGACACTTCTTACCTCCTCTGTTGGCTGTGATGGATCTGTTTGTAGGGCTGGGGTAAACGATTATTTTAAAAACGATTATTCTGACGATTATTTTATCGAATAGTCGACTATTCTAATGACTATTTAGACAATTAATCTAATGATTATTTTTCTATTGCACAGTTAATAAAAGTTAAAAAAATCCTAATAAATTCCTCAAAAAAATTGATAAATTGTTACTGTAAGAGAATAAACACTACAGGCCTTCCATTTTGTATAACACTGCTTTTATTGTGTTGCAGTTGGTTATGTTCTGGTGACATGTAGAACTTGGGAGAGCAGGCTGCTGCCTGAGAGGTGGTTGGAGACGGAGTGTCTCCTTGCTGCTTTGTTTTGGTCCATTTATGTGCGTGAGGCGAGTGGTGTTACGACTCTTCCTGGGGAGTTTGGCTCATGTGCAAAAAGGAAGGGACAATAACGGGATTTAAAAGTTAAAATGATGATCAGGTTTATTTACAACTACAAAAAATCATAAATCTTTCCATCCACAGGTTGGGAATAATAAAACTAATTCTGCCTGTGGGCAATTAAAACAAAAGTACAAATAAGTAGTGATGTCCCTCTGGGCAAAGATTACAGGGTTCTGGACCAAAATAAGGATCTCCAAAGGTCTAAACTCTAAACTAGGTGGTTAAACCAAACTCGAGGTGATATTTTAAACTAAACCGAAAACCCACAACTCTCTAAATGTAATAAAAGGGAGATCTACACCACAAAAAATATGAACTCTAAACCAAAACGTAACAGCTTATCCAAATGCAAGAAGCTGTTAGCGAAAATGCTAACAGTAGCTTTACCAAAGTTAAGTTCAAGTTGCCAAGTTTAAATAAACCAAAAATACCCAGCAGCAAACAGACCAGCATGGAGGGGAGACTACTACCACCAAAACAGCTCTCCTAATGTCTGAAAGAAGCTCCTTTATGAAGGGAGAAACGCTCCCGGTGATTTTCTACATCTGCGATAGAGACGGAGCAGCTCATCTGACCCCGGAAGTTGTTGTCCGTTGCCGGGAGACGAAGGCGGACAAAACAGGAAAGGAATCTAGTAGCGGACGGACATTGTTCCGGGTCTTCGGTTTTTGGTGGAGATGTTAATGAAGGCGGAGAAGAGGGCGAACTGGAGGAAAAGCAGGCAGATTCCTTCTCTATTTACAAACACCTGGGGATGCAACAAGTGAGCGTGGTGCGTCGACTACCGGATCTGACGTCGACAAATTTTTAGAATCGAGCCGTCGACGTCATCAAGGCTTCGCTACAGCCTTATCTGTTTGCTAAGTCTGCTTGACAGTGTGTTTGTGAAAATCACAAACTGAGAGGATTACAGCCATTTTAAATTGCCAATATTTCAATCATTTGTTGTTGAATGTGAATAGTGTTAATATACCACACAACTACATAGTCATGTAATTAAGGTAAGGGACAAAAAAAAGAGTTCACTGGCCTGATATATTGAATCGAATGAAATCATGATAATCAGTTGTAATTCTTGAGAATCAAAATCGAATTGGTTCTTGAAATGCGAATCGATACCCAGCTCTAGTCATCATGCTGATTTTGCAATGCTGTTATACTGTTGTTAAACATGCTGTTAGGAAGCATTTCTACCTGTGAAAATGAATGTTCTCTTTGCACAACTGTTTTTTTAGTTGCCATATGACTGCTTTAGCAAATTGCTATTTGCATAGCTACAGGAAGCCTTTTGAAGTCTTCTGCAAAAAGGTTACTGATGTAAAGATGTCTGTCAGTTTCAGTTCCTACTTGTGTCTTTATGCTTTAAACTAGGGTTGTCACGGTAACCGGTGTAGCGGTAAACCCCCGTAAAAAAGTTGACGATAATAATAACCGTCTTGTTTTTTTTTTAAGAAAATATTATCTCGGTGGATTGCCGTGGCTGCGGTGTAGGCGCAGTGACCCTTACCAGCCACCGTATCATCTGCTGAAGTTGCCGGCGGTAAATGCGCACTTTGTTGTTCACAACCAAAACTTTCTTGAAGCTAAAGCTGAAATAATGGCCAAAGGAGGAGATGGCAGCGCTCAGGACATTTATTATCCCTGGGCATTTTTTTGGATATTTGAAGAATGCCGAGGGACAGTTGATAGAAGACGGCTATCCTGTTTGCAGCACGTGCAGAAAAAGTGTCTGTGAAAGGCAGCAATAGGGTTGTCACGGTATGAAAATTTAACCTCACGGTTATTGTGACCAAAATTATCACGGTTTTCGGTATTATCGCGGTATTTTTTAAACGGTGTTGCATATGTTCAGAAAGCATTGATAGTCCTGTTCTACACAAACTGAAATAGTTTTGAAAAGGTTTAACAGTGTTTATTAAACCTAAAATAACACAAGCCTTAGCAAAAGTGCAACTTTTCACAAGTAAAGGAACAAATAGCTTCTTTTTCTGGAACTTGTTACAGTAGTCAGTGCAGGTTTAAATTATACAAATCCAAACATTCAAAACATAAACAATATGTAAACAAATCAAAGAAACACCACTTGTTTTCTCATATACTTGTTTTCTTCGTTATCAAAATGAAAATCTAAAACTCCAGTCCACACTTGACTTGAGCACTGTACAAGTCAACCTTAAAAAATATGTATTTAAAATAAATAGCCACTTTAAACAAATTACTAAAATAACTACTACACTATGTAATCAAATCCAAATGTTCAAGTATAAATGGCATTGAATAAGTAAACAAATCAATGACAAGGAACTAATTGTATATTTCTCTTCATCATCAACAAATAAGATGCTTCATCCAGCAACAGGGTGTCCGTGACACGGTTTAAATGCTGCCAGAGGACGCTGCGGCTGCAGTATATAGTGACTCGTTGCATTCTCCGTCAACCAAAAGTCCTCGCGTCATGCATTTAAGCTAAAATGCTAATGTTATCTTACCTTGCACTGGCTGTGGAGACGTGGGTGATGGTCACGCAGATGTGATATTAGATTCGAAGTGTTGCTGCCTTTTGCAGACACTTTTTTTCCTGCACGTTCTGCAAACGGGATAGCAGTCTTCTATTAACTGTCCCTCAGCATTTTACAGAAATCCAAAATATGCCCATACTTCCGAGTTAGTCTTCTTTGAGGGCTGATGGATGTCCTGGGCGCTGCCGTCTCCTCCTTCGGCCATTATTTCAGCTTCAAAGTTTTGGTAACGTTGCAAACTAAAAAGTGCGTGTGCGCGCCGCAGGAACTTCAGCTGAAGCGACGGTGGCTGGTAAGGGTCACCGCGCTGAAACCGCGGCCACGGTAAACCCACCGAGATAATTTAGTTTTTTAAAAACTGGATGGTTATTTTTATTGTCAACTTTTTTACCGGGGTTTACTGCTATACCGGTTACCGTGACAACCCTAGGCCGCAGCAACGCTTCAAATCTCATTACACATCTGCGTGACCATCACCCACAACTCTACAGTCAACGCAAGGCAAGTTAACGTTAGCGTTTCAGCTAAAGTGCGTGATCCGAGGGTTTGGGTTGAGGAAGAATGCAACGAGTCGCTATATAAAGCAGCCGCAGCGCCCGCTACCTGCATATAAACCGTGTTGCGGACACCCCCATGTTGAAATGACGCTATGCATTACGGGGCTCCCAGGGGCAGATGAGAGTTGGTCTCTCTCCGAGAATAATTATGAATTTAACAATGATTACTGCCTGATGACATTTTCCCACATCTGCAAAGCTCACTGGAAGGACACAGAAGACAATATTTTCCTGATATAGGGTTTATTACTCAAGTAAGGGTAAAAAAGTATCTGATTAGAAGGCTACTTGAGTACTGAGTATCATCTGATCTAATATTTTTAAAATGATGACATCAAACAGACAAAAATAAGAAGTTATGGGCAATTATCGGTATTTTAAAGATTAAAGGGGAAAATTGTACACAAATAAACAACATAATTATAAAATAACAAATTTTAGGCAAAATGTAGACACTAACTGAGGACAATATTTTCCTGATAGTTTCCCAGTAATTAATCCATCCTAACCCAAAGATTTTGACACAGACGAGCTGCTGCGGTTGTTGTTTCAGATACATACGAGCTAAACCCTTTTAGGCGCATCTTCCCTACATATGTTATATAAGAGATTTGAAATTAAGAAGAAAAACTTGCAAAACAGTATGGATGTCTTTTCAATGAGATGTTAGTAGTGGAAAATAAATATAAACGGATCTAAAAATGTTACTGGTACTTTTACTATTATGCTGTTGTGGAAAGTCAGCACAAATATTCAGTGAAAACTTTTAAAAAGCTGCTTAAACCTTCATTATATTATAGAGGGCCTGTCTATATTTATGAAATCTGCATGGGCTGCATGGTGGAGCAGTGGTTAGCACTGTTTCCTCGCAGCAGGAAGGTTGCAGGTTCGAAACTCTGCTGCGGCCTTTTTACGTGGGATTGCGTGTTCTCCCCATGCATGCGTGGGTTTCCTCCGGGTACTCCGGTTTCCCCCACAGATCACAACATGCCCTATAGTTTATAAATTGTAAGTCACTTTGGATAAAAGCGTCTGCCAAATGAATAAACATAAACATAAAATCAGTTGATGGTTTAAAATAACAGTAGCTAAAGTTACTCAGAGCCATTGTAGAAGGTCCAAAGAGCCTGATTTAAGCTGCGGTAACTGGAGAGGAACTGAGAAACCAAGCTTTTGCTGTTTGCTTGTTCAAGTTGAATTCAAATAGAATATATAAGACATTAATTATATAATACTTTTATGTATATTTAAGAGTGATATTATAGATAAAAGGCAGAATAAAAAAAGTTTTTTAAAACATTTTTACTTTATCTCGTTGCATTGAGGTTTCATGTCCCACAGTGAGTAGTCTCTGTCCCACATTTGGTGAGGGATCTGGTCATCGTACTTAAGAATGATTACAGTAATTTGGAATATTTTGAGATGTTTTTATGTTTGGTGTTCTGTGAATTTTTCTCATAATAATTAATTATTATATGATGATCCCTAATCATTATCCGATCAGTTCTGTTTGTTTATTATATTTAGCTCTCTTGAACATTATGACTGGTAGAAAATTGCTTGCATTTTGCAAAAAAAATAATAATCACATTTTAATCACATTAAATGTTTTTTCAAATTATTCTCAATAAAATAAGAAGGTTGCAGGTTCGATCCCGGCTCCGGACAGAGAATTCTGCTGTTGTGTCCTTGGGCAAGACACTTAACCCACCTTGCCTGCTGGTGGTGGTCGGAGGGACCGGTGGCGCCTGTGCTCGGCAGCCTCGCCTCTGTCAGTGCGCCCCAGGGCAGCTGTGGCTACATTGTAGCACATCACCATCAGTGTGTGAATGTGTGTGTGAATGGATGAATGATACACTGTAGTGTAAAGCGCTTTGGAGTCCTTACTCTGAGAGGCGCTATACAAGTGCGGGTCATTTATCATTATCATATGTAAATATCAGAGATCACTGCAAACCCCACTGTAGAATAGATGCAAATCTGCAGCACACAAGGACCTTGTTTGGGGGAGTTAATTTAGTTGTCACTTTATTCACTGCTTGAGTTCACAGGTATGAAAAATAGATGCATGTAAACAAAAACAAAAATGTTTGTTCTTCTATGCACACGGTTTCCATTTTTGTACCTTGTGGCATTATGTTTCATTGCTACAGCCTCGCTGTCCCTGATGTGACGTAACCCGTCATGAAGTGGAAAACAAAGCGATGCAGTATTTAAAAACAATATATGAGTGTTTAACAGTTGATTAGTTGTTTGCGATAAAGTCTTAATTTTATTTTTAGACGTTCTTAAAAAGTCTTGAAAATGTCTTAAATTTAATTTTGAGATCCCTGCATATACCCTGGATTGGCGGATAGAATCAACTGGCAGGGCTTCTCGCATGCCCGATTCATTATCATTCTGGATACTGAGAAGTAAAACGACTGACTGAAGCTGTGGCAGCTCTCTGTCTCTCCTCACTGCTGTGAGGAGCACACACACACAAAGACAGCGCTGCCTTGTCTTGCACAGCGAGAGGATAGACACGTCAATCTGGATGCAAATCAGAGTCAGAGTCTCCAAAAGCAACACTTCTCACAATCGCCTTTGTTTAAGGGACACCACAGACTTTTTTGCGCGTCTGTTGCACCGCCTACGTGCTCGAATATTTCCCCATTCCTCAGAAGTGCGTGTGAACAAACCCTAACAGTGCGGGACCTGAACCAACATTACCCAGCCGAGTCCATGCTGGCCCAGATGTGAAACTGCCAAAAGTTTCCTCAAGTGTGAAGTTTGTAAAAGTGACATATAAAGTATTAGGAGGCCTATACAGTTGTCATGTATGATTTTTATCTTGATATTTCTGTGGTCTGCTGCTATTTTCTCCTAAAGACACAGATTATCGTTCAAGACGAGGTACCAGACCCTAACCCACTTTAAATTATATTTTGTCTTGATCTTGCCCTAAAAAGGAAAACAAAAAGGGTTTTTGTTGACCTTTGCATGTTAACAAACAGAGGGTGTGGCTGAACTCCTGGAGCAGAGCCACTTATTATATATGTAATAAGTATGCTTAGAACGCAGTAGGGTTGGGTAGAGAAACTATGTGCCTCTTAAGCACAGATAAAAACATTCACTACATACTGCTACTGAAAAAAATATATTGACTTCTTTAAATGTGACGTCACTTTTTTACCCTAACCCTTTTCTTACCTAAAAGGTCCACAGAGCTAAAAGCACTTTCACTCCTTTTAACAGGGAACAGCCCAAAACAAGACAGTGTGACATAAACTATTTTTCTCGCTGATTTTATGCTGACTAAATATACTTGGTGTGATGTGGTTGAGTACACAAACTGGCCAGGTAACACAATGACTCATTTACACTGATCTGGTCTGGCTACAGTGCTGTGAAGCTACAGAAAGATGCAGAAAGCTTGAGGCTTTGGTCTAAAGTTCTAACCTTCAATCTACAGAAACATTTGCTTAGTTGGCAGGGAGACTAGATCATTATACCTTTCCTGAAAAGTTTCTGTGCAGTGAATTTTCCATCAGGAAGGGATGGAGGTGTTATCTCAGTCAAACAGGCAAACAGAGAAAGCGCGACTGTTATGTTACTGTAAATTTCTATATTCTTATCTGCCTCGCAAACACCTGAGGCACATTATCTTTTTACCTCAAACAAAAATAACACTGCACAGTTGAAGTAATCAGTATACCATACCAACTTTATTTCTATAGCACAATTTAAGACACAGCGTGAGAGCTGACCAAAATGCAGAACAGGCAGGATCACTTAAAACAAAAAAGAAAAAACAATAAAAACTATAAAATCTTAATGCGATGACATGAATCACTGTCTAAAAGTCAAGTCATAAAAGTAGGTTTTCAAACGAGATTTAAAAACTGGCAAAGAGGACGCCAGCCAGTATATAAAATAAGTTGATTTTAAATTCACTTTAAGATGTTGATCTAGAGTGATTCTCTCTCCTGGTTGTATATTAGTATGACTTGAATATTTGTGGATACAATTCTTTCTGCTGTGGCTAAACTGATACCTTTGTGTTTTTCTGGGTTCATTTGATAAATGGTAGTTTTCTTACATGAATCCATGAAACTCACTGTTCTCTAAAAATTAACGGCTGTTTTGGGATGAGGCAGATTACAAAAGCACTTGTTGCTGTGTGATTTGAGCTAAAACAAAAAGTGATTTTTTGACATTTTTTTTGTCCTGTTCTATTGCTGGAACAGACCAAGTATTTCAATTATGTTAAATAACAATCTTCCTAGGTTGTTTTTATATTGATCAAATTTAAACCTTTAACATAAATACAAGGCTAATGATGAAGCCCGTGTAGAAGTGATATGTTTGTATTAAACTGCCAACATGACAAATGAAAACCTTCCTAATGGAGTTAATCTTTTATTTGTGAAATGGGTTTAGAGAAGCAGGAGGCAAATAACTCTTGGCTGTTAAACCAGTTGATCATGGAACATCTGGTTTACTGACTGAATGCTGAATGGCCATCTTGTCTCAGATAAATCAGTTTTGCTCAAGTTTATAAATGCAAAAATGACTCAAGTTGTAATGTTGCAGCCACAAACCACAAGTTATGATGGCATAAAGCTTGGAATTCGTAACACCTCTAATACCAAAATGAGCAGTGGAAGAATATCCGTGTAGAAGTGTTTGGAGTGGTGTCCTCCTTGAGACTGAAAGACCGTGGGTTCAAATACACGGTCGGGTCATACCAAAGACTGTAAAAATGGGACCCAATGCCTTGCCGCTTGACACTCTGCATTAAGGGGTTGGATTGGGGAGTTAAGCTAACAAATAGTTCCAGAGCGTGGCTGTGTCTGCAGCTCACCACTCCCCCATGGGATGGGTCGGATGCGGAGAACAAATGTCAACTATAGTGGAACTTTTAATTTTAGTCAGGCATTGGAAGCCATTGTCCTCCTTAATGTACCTTTTCTAACCAACATGGGTCAGAACACATTCTGTGGAGGCAAAATAAATCTGTGCTTAGGTTTTGATTTCCACAGAAGCTGTTTTGTATTGGTATGTTGCTATGTAAACTAACATTTCTGTGGACTGCTTCCATGTTTTTTAATATATGATGCTGTGTGTTTGCGTTTGTTAAAATCTCTCATGTGTCCCGTTTACCTGGCTGTAGGTGGTCAACTCATGCATGCCACGGGTTTGATGGAGAACGGTATTTGAATTGTTTTTGAAAACCTAGTCTGACACACTAAACAAGGGCGTCTTATGGCACTTTGGGCTGTCAGCCAGTTCTCAACAGTCCGGGATTGTATTTTGTTTTTAAATGTTCCATTCATCTATCTCACTCATGTTCTGTAGGCTTCTGTGCACAGAATCCAGACGAAGCAGTTTGATACCAGAATATGAATGAGGTCTGAGCTAGATGCAACTAGCAGTCTAGCTGCTTGCTTCGTTGACAGTGAAACAGCAGCCTAATTGATATCAATCGGGAGACGAACAAGGTCACTTTCCCTATTTCTATATAAATGCTTAAAGTCAAATGGCTTCTAAGAGACAACTCCTTAAACAAGGACGCAGTTGAGTGAACGCATTGTCATATTGGGACAGCTACATAGATGTTTACCAGCTTGTATAGAAGGCACCGTTGTAGTTTGGAATGTTTGTGAAGAAGATGAGTCCTGCTGGGTTTACTTGTTATGTGGTCTGAGGTGGTCAAACAAGACCTGTGCAGAAATACTGCATCACTATCCTGGTGTCTTGTTTCCACCATGAACAGTGAAATTCCTCCAGACTTCTTTGCAGCAAGATAAAATGTTTGATTCAAGCATTCTGAGTAGTGTAGCTTGAAAGGATAGAACAAAACAATATTAACCAGGCCTGGGACAGTAACATATTTTGCTGGATGATAGATTGTCTAACAAATTATTGACAATAAATGATACTATTGTCGACATTATCGAGACCAAAATAACCACTTATATAATGTTAATATATCATGATGCAAGGACACCCTTTTAAAATGCTACAAATAAACATTTAATATTGGAATGTTCAGAACCAAAACTTCTAAGTAAATAAACAACATATGTGCATCCTGTCTTAACCTACCAAAATAAAATAAACTTCCTGCAAACCACAAACTGCAGACTGTTGTCAATTTGCACACATGAAGTCTGTGACACTGTCTCAGGTTTCTGCAGCAGCGCATACTTCCGAGCATTTTAATTGGTCTGCGTACTGGAAGCTTTGAACAAGTGAATTTAAGATAATTGTAACATTTATGCAGATCTAAAAACCAGCAGAATAACATTTTTTTATTAACACTTGTATATCAGAGAAGTCCAGTAAACAGCTCCCTGCATCTGCAGCGCTCAATTTCACTTTTTTCCTTAAAGGAGCGTAACATTAGGTTACAACAGCTCTTCCAATAGCCCCATATGGATCATTACAACATTAGGAGCGTTTTCAGATGTTTATGGTGTTTTATAATAATTCCTAAAAATTGTATGATGTGCTCTAATAATTTTCTGATTCTGTTGGTTATTTTTTCTGAGCAGAACGAGTGTCCAAACGTCAAGGTTGAAAATGTTTTGCATTTTGCAGAAAATCATATTGATGGTTCTTTTTTCTAATTATTTCAACAGGGTAGTGTAGCAATAAAGATATGCATAATATGTAAATATCACTGAAGGGAATTTTCTTTTCATGTTGAACTAATTGATTAATCAAAAACAATAGAGGATCGACTACATCCTTCACAGAGAAAAAGAGGGGAACAAATAATTGTGACATTGCGTTGTCTTCAGAAAGCATCTGGCTGTAAAGGTGTGTTTGCACATAGTCTGTCATTTTGTAGATGTATCGTCACTTGTATGATTATCAACAACAGAGTAGTTCCCGCTGCTTCTTCGGGAAACGGCTCCAAAAAAAAGAAATCAATAAAACTTGGGATCTTGTAGGCGTGGCGGCACTGGGATTTCATCCGTGGCGGGTCGCCACGGCTACGCCTATGTAAGGGAAACACTGAATTATTGGAATAGTCTGAGAAGCTTTTGTTTTTTCAGTTGAAGAAATGAAGAATGTCATCAAAATGTAACAAAGCAGTAAGCAGTTACAAAACTGTCTTAACAAGTACATTTGTGGAACATAACTGTTAACTTTTGTCCATATTCAGTGGATACCAGGATTTGCCCAGACAAAGTTGTCAGGTCGAGGCTGTTTCCTGAAACGTTCCAGTTAGCATAGCTGGTAATACTCAGTTTAGACTCTAGATCTCCACAGGTTACACCTGAAGTTCCTGGATGCTTTCTGTTGAGATGCTGGGACATGAAAGTAGTGTTGTGAAACTCTAGCTCAGCCTGCTGCACAGTCTTGTTCATTAGCCAGAATGTTCCCATGCTCTTTAACGTTTTCTCTGGGTGTCGTCATCCTTCTTGCCATCACTCTGTCGCTCACTTTCTTGCTCTGCTGGCTGCATGATCGGTTTCTAAAGACAATCACGCTTGACGACTTTACCAGTCACTTGACAGCTTCATCTGCAATAATGATACATTTGGGAAAAAAATGTCTAAAAACAGTGAAATTTATTTTATTTTATTTAGGGTTGCCTGTGGTTGAATATTTTTATTTTTTATTTTTGTTTTGATCAGATTCTTTTTTTAAAGCTGTTTTGTCTTCTGACATCGTGCCATCAGTCTAACATCTTAGTGTCATTTTTTCCACTTGTGTGTTTGTGTTTTATGTGTTTGATTTGATTTTCAATCAGTGGGTTGTACATAAATAGGACATGTCGTATTTTCACACTATTAATGTGGTTTTGGTTTTCAGAAATGTTTTAACTTTTTTAAAAACTTGTTTTAATGGGTTATTGGGTAACTAAACTCTGCTGACCCAGTTTTCCTCAAAGTCACAATACACGGGCCTTTGTTTGCCTGGTTAGTTTACAAACGTCGCAATATCCTGATTTTTGGAGTGATTTTCTTTTGGAACGTGGATCCTTCCAAAACTCTTGGGTTTTAAAAGAAAATCTGAAACCACCGTGAGATTATTGAAACGTAGCACGAAAATAGCACAAAGTCCTCGTAAAGCAAACTGGACACTGAGCCGAACAATTACAAAGCATATGAAGTTAGGTTTAAAATTCATAATGAGCTGTGTTCAAATCCCAGAGAGGCTGATCAAGTGTTCACTGACAGATTTCAGACCAGCAGAAATGACCTGCAAAGGAACCATTAATACTTTCTGAGATAATGAACCTAGCTGAACTGCTTTGAAAAAATAAACACCAACTTCAGACGTAAGAAACCTCATTAAGTTGAGCAACGTGGACTTGTATTTCCAGTATGATCAGCACAGAGGTAAATCTAGATAGTGACAAGTTGGGTGTTGGTCTATGTTAAATCTGTCTTTGTGGTTTTTCCTGACAGAAGGAACTCTGGATTCTCTTGTTATGTTTTTTTTTCTCTTATCAACAGCGTGTGGGTTTTAGTCCCCTACCCACCATGGTTAGAGACTTTACTTGTACTTTAAATTTATCTAGCAAATCCTGGTTTACTGACCAACTGTGTTCCACTGCAGTGCTGCAACTCAGCAATTCTCTTATAACACAAACACATTTTTGGCATCTGATCACTAAATTCTGTTTTTAGTCTCTCAGAGGTTATGTGAAGCTTGACTTGGGAGGAGGCTGCATCTCTTCTTAGACCTTGAAGTGAGAAGTCAAAATATAAAAATGAGATATTTTAAAGTGAAGCTACAGGGTTGTGTTTCAGTCTGTTGTGACTGCAGAACCTAAATAAACACACAGTACCCTTACAGCTCACTGAAGCAGTGATTCATTTCTCCTGAAAGAGGATTCAGTCTGAAGATATTTTAATGTGTAGCTGAATGCCTTTAGTCTGTGATAGACCTAACAGATCATCAAAGGAAAGGATTTTAAAGCCCTGTTGCTACAATTGGCAAATAGCAGTATTATTAAGTAGAGGGTTAGTGACAATGGCAAACATCCAAGGATGTGGACGCTAGAGGAAACCTTCTCTGACTGGTCAGATAGCATGGGTGATGGAAGATGAGCAAAGGAAAGAAGAAATTCTTTTTTCTATAGCACCTCTCAAGATAAAAATCACAGGGCACTTCACAAGAACACAATTAAAAATAATGTTATTTTTAATAATTAATAAGAAATATAATAAAAACAACATTCATCTCCAAATTCAAGGTCACGGTACGCACCATTTCATTTTGAACTGTAAGAAAGAAGACTCTGCTAGCGACAGAAAAACACAAAAACCCAGGCTGGAATTGTGCACATTAACCAACTTCAAAGTTTCTGGGAGAAAGTCCTTCATCCTGGTGAGACAAAACAGGAGCTTTTTGGCTAGTCACAAGCTTTCAAAGAAAGGAACACCATGCCCACTGTGAAACATAGCAGGGTCTCGGCTTTATTCTGGAGATGCTTTTCTGCATCTGACAGTGGCAATCTTGAATCTGTGCCGGGCACACAAAATCCACCAAAGCATCCTGGAGTTAAGCATACTAACCCAGTGTCAGAAGGCTCAGCCTCAGTTGCAGGTCATGGGTCCTCCAACAGGATAAAGAGCAGAAGAATGCAGCTGAAAGCACTCAAGAATAGCTGAGAGGGAGAAAACACACTGGACTATTCTTAACTGGCCCTCCACGAACCTTAATCCCGTTGAAGAACTGTGGATCTGAACTGCAATAAAAGATGTCATTAAACTATTGTTTACTATGAGTTTGGGATGCAACAATACCACATTTTCCAAACCGATACAATACAGATACTTGGATCTGAATACTCGCCGATACCGATACTTCTACCACACAAAAAAATGCAATGATTTGGAATACAGATTTTATTTTCTTCTCTGCTTTCAACAGGAAAAGACTGTGAGGTAGATAAAAAGTAAAATATATGAATAGAAATCATCACAAAACTAAAATATTAGGTGAACAAAAATGACAAGTTACAGTGAAGCCATTTTCAAGCAACTGCATTGGTATCGGTTCCTGGTATCGTTTAACTTTTACCGATACCTATACCAGTATCGTATCAGTGCATCCCTACTTTGAGTCTCTTCAGAGGGAGTTTTTTCTTGTTTACTAATTTGTCTGCCCACATGTCCTCAGCCAGTATCTTCTTTAAGCTGATGGGTATACTCATGTTTTTATACTTTTGTGCTCTAATCTCTCTCTCTCTCTCTCTCTCTCTCTCTCTCTCTCTCTCTCTCTCGTCTACAGGGCGTACTCCCTTGTTGACTCAAGCCAGGTGTCGACCTTCCTCATCTCCATCCTTCTCATCGTTTATGGCAGCTTCAGGTCAGTGTCACCAGATAGCTGCATTTAATTGGCCTGAGTAGAAAAAGTCAGTGACTTATGAAGCATATTTTATTTGCCACACAAGTTAGATATTCTTCCTGATTTATATTTTCTTAAGTTATGAGTCATGTTTGAAGGCGGTTTTTCATCTTCTCATTATGGAAAAAGCAGCTCCCCAGACTGCAATGCTCTGGTTTATGAAAAATACGCCTTTAGCAATTTAATTACATTAATGAAATATATTTGGTCTACTGAAAAAGCTAATCTACAGGGTCAAGTTCACAAAAACACTGCATGAGAATTGTTACAATCGCACATAGAGCTGAGGAAAATAATTGATGCATCAAGATGCATACATAAACAATTCTGCATCGTAGAAGAGTATGCCATCCATATCTGTCAAAGTGAGTGTTCTCCACATTTACCAAGTATTGTTCCGCCTTCATGTGGTACGGCGGGGCTGAGCACTGCCGGAGCCGAATCAACCGGGGGGGGGGGCTTTTCTTCCACTAATAAAACCAGGAAAACTGATAAACCCACAGTTTAGAAGTTGATCTTTAGGGAGCCCTGTCCATCCAGCAGACAGAGCACCTGCCCGATCCCCCACAACGCTCTAAAGCAGTCCAGGTTCCCAGTAAGTTCATAAAAAGCGTGTTCGATCTTTAAGCGAGCTTCCACCAGGCCCTTCAGGCTCTGCTCAGCATCAGTCCAGCTCTGTCCCAGCATCTGGTTTTCCAGATGGCTAGTTTTACACATCCAAAAAAAAAAGCTAATTAACAATATTGTCCATTTTTTTCTGACACTGTACTTGGGCCCGAAAACAAATAAGGGTTGGGTGAAAGCCTCCCCCAGTGCACTAACCCACCGTTCTAAATCCTTAAACATCCCTGATAACCTAGAACATGCTACCACTAGATGCTCTAGGGTCTCTGTTTGGTTACAAAAAGGACACCTATTCCACCTTCCTCAGGATCCACTGATTTCCCTCTTTCCTATTCACTCTCTCTCTCTAACATTTTTTCTTTTAAATCCCAATTGCCTATTTTTGCTCATTTTAACTATATTTTAAACATTTTCTAAATGCTTTTTTATATTTTAACATTTTTTTTTTTGTTTTTGTGAAGCGCCTCGTGATTTTTATCTTGAGAGGCGCTATAGAAATGATATTTTCTTCTTCTTCTTCCCTCCCCGGTGCTTGGATCAAAGCGGGCTCTGTGTCTGTTCGTAGCTAAAGCTCCATGTATGATCCTCCACTGGAGGTCAGCCATCCTTTTTTCCACTGGAGACTTATACCAACTCCTCCAGCTGCCCCCAGGGGCACGGTCCGCAGCAAACACCTGAGTCCACCTCGACTCCTTGACTCCTAACAAGGAGCACAAGTGTGATGGATCTGTTTCTTCCCACAAGACTGGAAGGAGCCCAACACTGGGGTGTTTGGGTTCAGCAGTGATCGACTGTCTTCCTGCTAACCCTCACCAGCTGTTTTAACCTCCAGAGATGGAAAAACATACTCACTGTCATCATCCCATTGGTTAGATAGAGTACAAGTCTCAACGAAGGCTCTCTGCGACACAGACAAGGACCTCCGTACCTCCTCCACCACTCTCCATCACTCTGGTGGACCTCACATCCACCCGCTTACCAAGAGTTCTAGCCGGGATGTTCAGTAAGTGACCAAACTTTACAATCCCAGCATCGATGAACTTCACTTTCAACGCAGACGAAGTCAAAATGCCAGCTCGAGAGAATAAGTCATTGTCAAACAAGGGTTCTTGTAGCAACCATGTCCTTGGTCCCGTGTCAGGCGTTCGGGAAACCGTCAGCAGCTTAAAAGTGTCCAGCACTGACAAGTAGAACGGACTAATCCTTGTCAGATCAAACACCTTCCGATTCAACAGGAACAGGTGTTTGTTCAGCGCAAGCCCACCAACCTTCTGCAGCAGGAGGTGAGCCAGGGGGAGCCACCAGAGTTTGTCACCATAAAGAAGCTTCTGAGCTGTCTGTAACCTGAAGGCTGCAGTTCTAGACACCACGTCTATTAGTCCTTGTCCTCCCTCTGGCACGGGTAGGCTAAGAGCCGAAGCTCTGATCCATTGATGACCGGACCAGAAGAATTTCACCAACAGCTTCTGAACACCTTCCAGCAGACCCGGTGGTGGAACCAGTACAATTAGTCTGTGCCACAGAAAAGAGGCGACCAGGTTGTTTGCTATCAGAACCCTGCCCCTGTAGGACAGCTGAGGGAGAAGCCATTTCCATTTAGACAACCGCGCCTCCACCTTCTCCTGCACCAGGAGAGAGAAATAGAAGATAGAAGTTTTTGTTCCACTTTATTCATTTGAAGATAAACTGATGTTAAATTCAACTTAAAAAACTGGGAACAAGCTTTGGTTCATTTTAGGTTACAGGAGGTCTTGCTTCCTGTCTGCTCCTCCAGAGACAGCATGGACATGAGGGTCACATGGTGAGGGTCCCGCAGGACAGGTTAGTGGAAAGGTTTGTAGTTAGTTGGTTAGTGAAGGAGATCCATCAGCTGGGTAATTTAATCCTAATCCAGCCCACAGCCTTCTGCTGGTGTTATTATCAGAAAGAATAAAACACACATCTTAAATATTATTGGAGTGTATAATTTGTTTTATGTTTTATTATTTTCTGCATCAAACTGAACTTGATTCATTCTCCAACATTTCAGAAACGAACCACTGGGTTCAAATAAAATAACAAACTAAGTCAAACATTTCATTTGGTGTTATTTCTGACACCCTTCAACTGTGGCATAAATATTTGACTCTAGAGCTGCTCAGAAACATTAAACACTCATATATGAACCCATTATGTATTTTATTATTACATTATGTGTCCTGTAGGTTTTCAGTATTTTTTCAGATTTTGTGAGTTTTTGCAAAGAGTGTTTTTCTCAGCCTGAGGCGTGGTGTTGAACGAGGAAACAGATTGTTTTACTTTGTTAAATCTTCTTAAATGTTTAAAATGTTTTGTCCTAACCTGTTGTGAATGGAGAGCTGTTGAGAGATGGCAGGTTGTGTCAATTACATTTTTGATTAAATAAATAAAAAGCAATTATCTGACATCTTCTATTTATCGATGAAAACAAATCAATATGAAATAATTGTAATGCATCGAATTGAATCGTTGACCCAATAATCGTAATCGAATCGGGAGACAAGTGAAGATTCACTCCTCTAATCGCACATCATTTTTACCTCAACAGGCAGCAAAGATTAAAGCCGCAGTCTAGCCCCTGGCTGTGTTTTGACTTATTCATTTAATATTACATGATATATCAATTTCATGGTTGCCTTAGTAGAAGGTAAATTGCATGCCATAGGTTGATTGTAGCATTTAGTTGGCCTCAAAGCCATCTATGTACCGGTGCACAGATAGCATCCTGTAATGGAAAAATCATCCCGTTTAGGGAGCATTTTTTCCCTGAAGACATAATTTCCTCCACATGTTTGAATTACTTAAACATATTTGGTAAGTTAGGGTTTTTAATTCTTAAAAAGGTTAGATTATTTCAAGTATTTTAACATTTTTAGACTAAACATCAGTTTCATTAGTGATTTTCTCCTTGTTTACATTCAAAACCAAGTGTAGGTATTAAATAGATATTAAAAGTCATACTTTTACATAGGGATGTTGCGATTGATCGGCCGCCAATCAAAATCTGACAATTTACATGAAAAAACATGTAACAAATTTCGATCCACTCCTTTCAGAGCCGATCATAC
This sequence comes from Nothobranchius furzeri, assembly GCF_043380555.1. Taxonomy (NCBI): domain Eukaryota; kingdom Metazoa; phylum Chordata; class Actinopteri; order Cyprinodontiformes; family Nothobranchiidae; genus Nothobranchius; species Nothobranchius furzeri. The sequence goes on from NC_091746.1 coordinate 51,003,036, forward strand.
CAACTCATCATCTGTCGCTCATACTTTGGAACTGACAGACTGTGCTGCTTCAAGTCTCTCTCTCTCTGAAACAATCTTTTGTTGTGTCTGTGAGAGTGATGTAAACAAATGGGGAAGTTCGTTAAAAATGCGTCAACACGGCAAATGTAATAGGACTTTGAAAGAAGAAACTCTGGGCAGAGTGAGGTGAGTTTTTAAAGCTCACAGCAGAGATAAAAAGACTAAAGGTGGCAACAATCAGACACGGCTTTTCTCCCCAACACTCGTCTGTATCAGCTATACAGACGAGTGTTGTCAGATCTGTCAGAAAACTAACACGACTCAGGTTACTCGTTTAAAAGTATTTTATTCTACCTGCTGTTGGACGTAACCCACAACATAGTACTACTTCTTCTTTTATCCACACAACAGTTCATAATAGAGCGCTTTTCATTAGTATGATACAACAACCACTGGCTAGAATCGGAAACGACAAGCTTTTCCGCCCGCTGAACTCCCCTTCAAAATCAAAACCGTAATGCATAACTCTACTCTTGTATCATTGCCTCTTCAAACAAACCCTCACAGTGATAAATCTCACAACACCCACGTTGTGAGATATATATTATATATTTTATTTTATATTTTTATTTTTATTTTTTGCTTTTTTGCACTGTTTAGACTGTTGAGAGCTATAAATGTTTTAAATCAGTCAGCTTGTTACTGACAGCAGCTATAGTTAAGTGTTTGTTTTCCTTTTTTTGACTGAATCGTTGCAGCTTTGTGCTGCGTGTTGCTGTAGATTCTTATTCATCCTGGACATGATCATCTTGAGAGTTTTAAATGAAAACAACTGGAATTTCCTGATTATCTTGAAGGTGTTTTCCTCTCATCCCAGAGGCTTCTTCAGCTCTAAACCTTGGGTTTGAGTAGGAAGCTTAGAAGTTGTGGTCAGAAACAAACACTGGTTTTGCTGCAAGTCTTTTTTTTATCTCTCTCTCTCTTGTAAAAGTAAAAACATGTATTTGTCTAAATGAATACATGCCATTTAAGGTGATGTTCCTTTTCTCCCAGATCCTGTAGTCTGTGGCACTCATAACTACACAGAACTGTATGTTCATTCCGTGTGATCAGTATCCGAAATCTTCACTCTTGGTGATCGGCAGCAGAAACCTGACCATCCCTACTTTTATTTTCATGTTTTGTTTTATTGTATTGTTACAGTTTTATTTATTTGATCTGTATTGTTAACCGTATAATGCCTGAAATATGAAATAATATCTACTTTTTAAAATGGAATAATATATTGGCTAATAAATATAAGAGCGTAATGATCTGTTTATTGGAATAAGTAATAATTAACAATATAACCATAATAAATAAAAGAAAATTGGCCCTTGTCACCTGTAGATCCTCCACCAAAAGGCAGAAGTCATGTAAAGCAGAGTTTGTAAACCCTGGTACCCACTTACCTGCACACCTGATTTACATCTTTGCCTTGCCTCCTCAGGAGAGCATCAAGTGCTGCAGATGTCAGTTAGTCAATCATTCATTTAAGTCCGGTGTGTGGCAGCAGGGAAAGACTGGTATTTAAAAGGGCACCATGGACAACATGCAGGACGGTGGGTCCCGAGGGCCAGGGATGTGAAACACTAATGTAAAGGCCAAGATATGGCAGGTTACTAATCCTGATACTCCATCTGGACACTTGAGGGCCAGAGGTGGTTCAACAGGTACTTATGACTATTCTACAAGAGGATGGATAAACGGAGACAAATGTTTAGAGGCCGACCGATATATCGAGCCGATGTATTCAATTTTTTTCTATATCGGCCGAAATTGTTTTTAAGAGCAGGGAAAAAAATATTTTTTTAATCAGGCACCTGTATGGCCAACCGCCGCTGTCAGTACAGGATCTGCTCGGGTGCAGGATCAGCTCTGGGTCCTTCGACTGCTGATGACGTCAAAGTAGTTGATTGCCTGAACATGAAGCTTATGGAAGTTACGTTATCACGTTATGATTTTGATTGGTCAGAACAAATTTGCGGTTGTTGTCCTGTAGTCCAAAAATCAACACTTTTTGGAGAAAAGATGTTTGAATTTCTAAAGGAAATGTAAAATATAAGCAAATAATAAACGGTGACCCTCAACAGCTCTTGATGTTGATGAAATGGGGCAAAATAAAATATGAGAACTTTATTGAAAGACACCAAACAATATTTTGAGTCAAAGAATGTATTTAGATAACAACTAAGGAAATATACAGACGAACTCCACATTAACACAAACAGATGTGGCTTCACATATAAGAACTGTTCTATTTTTTGTCAGTCCGATGTTGGTTTTATGCAGTTTCACATTCTTTACAAAACAAAGATAATATGGTGTTTTATTAACAAATTACAATTATAAAGAAAACATTTAGGTGTTAACAAACAAGAATGTATTAACAAAACTGCTGATGTCTTTCCAAAACGTGTGTGTGAAAGCCGAGTAGTTTTGCAGTAATGTGACGTCATCGGTAGTCGAAGGACCCCGAGCCGATCCTGCACCCGAGCAGATCCTGTACCGACACCGGCACTACTAGACTGAAGAAAGGACCCGAAGGTCCCCAACACACTGTTTCTAATTATGTTTTGAGTTTGTTTTATATTTGAAGTTCAATAAATATTAAGAGATTTATTGACTTATTTACTAATATTTCACACAATGAGTGTTCAGTTGTCTTTCACATTCAATGTGCTGCTAAAATGTATATTATCGGCCTTAATACTCGGCTTTAGATATCGGCCATTGGTAACGAAATTCTTTAAAAATTAGTATCGGCCTTAAAAAAACATATTGGTTGGCCTCTACTAATTTTCTTTTCATTATTTTACTTCTATATTATTATTATATTACGTTCTATATTGTTATAACCACTTGATGCTTGAATGAATGAGTATCATCAACAAAAATGAAAAGACATCCATTATTTCTCTAAAAAGTTGATTCTTTGGGTTTTCTAATCAGACCACCTCCTGTTTTTTCTTTTCTTCTTTGCAGGTCATTAAACATGGATTGTGAGAACCAGGAGAAGGATAAAGATGGTAACCCATCAACAACAGGGTCTTTTAATAACGGCAACACAAACAACAGTCAGTATGAGAAAATGTCAAAGAACAAATCTAACACACCAAATATTTCCTTGAGTTAATGTTATCAGTGACTGGGTTATGCTGCCTGGGTTTATCGTGTGTGCGTGTGTGTTTTCTGTCCACTTACGGTTATTTTGTATTATTATTTTTCAGGCATTCAAACCATAGACTCGACACAGGCCCTGTTTCTGCCAATAGGAGCTTCTGTGTCTCTGCTAGTCATGTTCTTCTTCTTTGACTCAGTACAGGTGGTTTTCACCATCTGCACTGCAGGTAAGCAATGCTCCTGAGTGCAACATAACCACACTCCAGAATGATCTGAAAATGTTCACCTTTGTGTTTAGCAGCTGCACAGTGGGAAAGTCCTTGAAACCGAGGACCATTAGCTGCCCCATTAAACAGACAGAAGTGACTGCAACAAGCCGTCAAGGTGTATTAGGCTGAAGGTCTCATTGCTGTGCGTTTGTTCCTCTCCTCAGTTCTTGCTACTATCGCATTTGCATTCCTGTTGTTGCCAATGTGCCAGTATCTGACCAGACCCTGCTCCCCACAGAACAAGTAAGAAAGTCACATGGCTTTTTATTTCTTTAAATCCGCTCCTTGCTGTTTTCTACCTTTTTACAAACATCTGTAAAGCTCAGTGAGTCTGTGTATTACCATAATATTGTAGCCTCAGATATTATAACGATATTATAAAGTGCTGAAATCAGAAAGTAAAAACAATTCATTTCAGTTTATTTATATAGCGCCAAATCACGACAAGAGTCGTCTCAAGGCACTTCACACAGTAAACATTCCAATACAGGTCAGTTCATTAAGCCAGTCAGAAATAAGTTTCCTATATAAGGAACCCAGCAGATTGCATCGAGTCACTTCCTGGTGTCAGAGTCTTTACAGCAATCCTCAGGATTGAAACAGGTGAAAGGCACAGGAACAATCTACTTTGCTTCTGAAAACAGAACATGGTTTGCTTGTTTTCTTGCAGAATAAACATTCATTTTTTACGATTTAGCTTCTTTGTTCAGCAGTTTGTAACATAGTTTTTTCTGTCTCTAGAATCACTTACTGTAAAGCTAACGTAATCGCTGTTTAGCTCACAGATTTCTTCCATCACATCGTGTTTGTCTGCTTTACACAACTAATAATAACTTTTCCTCCTACATGGGAAAACTGTATGTTCTGCAGTTTATTACTGTTCTGTGGGTGGAGGCCACGCAGACTGGAGTTTTTATTAGATTTTCATTAGCTTGTCTTTTCACTCTAAATAAACCAACTGTTGAGGTCATCGTAACACACACAACGCCTGTTGCCAGCAGGATTGTTTAGCTATTGATTAGCCATAAACTTGTCAAATCTTCTGGCCTCTAAGCCAAACACCCAATTTATCTCACTGTAGCTGGTTTTGCACGTTGCTGAATGGAACAAGCTGTTTTGTGTTGTCAGGGTGAGAGTGTTTAACCCCATCAGTGTGACTGTGCTGACATTTGTCATGTCTTTCCTACAGGATTTCATTCGGTTGCTGCGGACGCTTCACTCTGGCTGAGCTGCTCTCATTCTCCCTGTCCGTGATGTTGGTCCTTATCTGGGTGTTGACCGGTCACTGGCTCCTCATGGACGGTACGTCGCTCCATCAGGGCTAAATGGTTCTGATCCATAGGGATTCAGTGCGTATCGCAACCTCGTTTCAAGGTTTGTTTGAGTACAGCTTTGCAACAGGATTATGTAACCCAAGAATCGGGACGTAAAACGGATTCTTCAGACCTTCAGGGGTAGCATTTCATGCACAATACAGACATGAAATATTGATAATTGTCCTGCAGTGACCAGACATGAGCAGTATGAGTCTCCGCGTAGTCTAATCTTTTAATAATCAGAGGACATTTTTAGAGAAAGCTCTGAGATGCCTGAGGTGGCGTTCTGTTTGCTAGCTGTTAATTATGTGGGTAGACCCATTTCAGTGTTTAATATGAAAGATTCTGGTTCTTCAGTCAGCTTCTTTATTCAACATAACATTTAAGATATCCATCAGTTTCCATGTATAGAAGCTTTTGTGGAGTTCTGTATTTTAGTTTGATGGTTCCTGTTGTGAAAGTCGTCTTCAGTTATGTGAAGAATGCTGCCTGAAGGAAAAAGGCAAAGATTTATTCTGTCATCATAATGAAAAACACATGGCCGGAGTAGCTGCAGCTAGGGCACCAACAAACGATGATTTGGATCATCAATGAATCAGATGGGGTCTCAGCTCGATTAATCGGATTAAACGGGAAAATTTTAAAACTGCTTGGGAAACATTTTTTCTCTCCTTCCTTTACTTTATTTAACAACAGAACATGTTTAGAAAACAGTTCAAAAGCGTGCAAAACAACATGCTATCACCTAAATATATCCACAGTTAAACTATGATCAGTAAAAATGAATGTAATTCAGTAGCATGTTCAGTAGTAAGCTACTGGAAATGCTAATAATATTTTATTCCTACTGTTAATAATGTAATGGTGACATATCTATTATGTACAGATTAGCAATAATCCAGTTTCAATTATGTTCAAAGATAAACGCGTTTGTGAATTACATGCTACAGTGGCTTGCCGTAATCCTGCAGCAGACTCGAAGCAGCAAGCCGACTGCAGCGGCTCTGCAAAAAAATTTTACATAGTTTGTTGCAGTTTACCCGGACACTGAGTTCTCCTCTTCCTCGCTGATAGCTCCGACATGCTTTCATTTTAGATGCTGCATCGTCACCGTCGTGCTCCCGTGCCATGCCGTGTCTGATTTACATATGTTGTAGGTGACAAGTCTTTGCGTTGTTTAACAAAGTGCTCCCAAACTTTTGACGTTTTAATTTTCTTAGGTCTTCCTGCTTCTTCTATGTTCTAAGTGTTGTTCCTCAACAAAACACCGGCTTTTTCTCTCGGTCTGATCTGCTGTCGCCTACCGATGATGTTAAATAAAGGTTGCACGACACAAAAAAAAGTAGCTCAAAACAACAAATCGATGACGGAATGTGTCGGCAACGCATTTCTTAATCGGTTTTTGTCGATTTAATCGATTCTTTGTTGCAGCCCTAGCTGCAACGTCATTAAGCAAAGCAAAAATAAGATATTATCAGTATATTTATTATTTTTTATCAATTTCTTAACCATCACCTCAGACTTGGTCTGATGATTTTTACCTTTCTTGTTGTTTTTCCTGCTCTCAGCTTTAGCCATGGGCTTGTGTGTAGCCATGATCGCGTTTGTTCGGCTCCCCAGTCTGAAGGTGTCTTGCCTGCTGCTGTCAGGACTGCTCATTTATGATGTGTTCTGGGTAAGAAATGCTCCCGTATCCATTTTAGTTTGAATTCAGTAATGCATGTTTTAGTAGCTACAATGACAAAACGGGGATCCGGTTTCCAGGTAGGTATTTGTTACGGCTAAGAAAAGAACCAATTCCTTTTATTTACTTACAGCAATAATAAGTAATAGAAACATTATTGGCTACTGGTGGGACAGAATAGGAGAAATGCAGAGCAAATATATGAAAGTTATCTGGAAAATAAGAGTTTAAGCTGCAAAGTTGTTGTGAATTGGGCAGTTATCAGCACGTCTGATGAATCTGCCTCTTTTGCCCTCCAGGTGTTCTTCTCAGCATACATCTTTAACAGTAATGTGATGGTGAAGGTCGCCACCCAACCTGCTGAAAATCCCATAGATGTTCTGTCCAGGAAGCTCCACCTGGGGCAAGCCATGGGCCGCGACGTCCCCCGTCTCTCCCTACCCGGAAAGCTCGTCTTTCCAAGGTAACACTTTGGTTTGTGTTTCGTTGGTGCTTCTAAACTTGTGAATTCTTGACTTTTGTTTTCTATTTCACAAGTAAAACATCAGTTTTACAGGAAGTCCTAAAAGTCAAGAATAAGAAAAATACAATAAAGATTTTGCTGTAAATTAAAGTTGATGTACAGACTAAGAAGTCTGTTTTTGAGTTTTTTACAAACGCCTGCTCACTTTGTTCTTATGGGCCATTCCCATCTGTACCGGGTCGGGCCGGGCCGGGTAGCGTAGGTTGTTTACATATCTGGGTGGTCTGGTATTTTTCCGGGCCAACCAAGGCTCATTCTCAGCCCTCTTCTCGAGGGGGTCTGCTTCAGGCCGACCAGGGCCAACACACCCACTGCTGACAGCAAATTCACACCTTCCATTAGAGCAAGCCTCTGATTGGTGGGGGGGGGGGAGTAGAGCAAGTTGTTGCTGGATTGATCCCGGCTCCCAGCGGAGAATTCAGACGCTTAACCCACCTTGTCTGCTGGTGGTGTGTGGTGTGTGTTTCTGTGCTGCTGCAAGGTTTAGAAACTGGAGAAAAAGCTTTTCTTCTCCTGTTTTTTTTTTTTTTTTTCAATCATCAGTCACTGAGTCTCCTGTTACTGATCCAGACCCGACCTGGTAGTTTGGGTTTTCAAACTCCATAAACTCCAAAATGTCTACTGAAACACCCAAAAGTGTTGCTCAGACTGAAGTTACATATCTCCACTATCTTCTGGTGTAAAGTAATAACTTCAATTCAATAACTTCAGATTTGCAGCTGTGGCCCATTAAATGTAATATTGCGACTTTGGCGCACAAGGGCTTGATTTTAGTCCTCAGCACTATTCCTATTATAAGCCTGTTCATTTATCTTTTATTTTGTTTAGAATTTATTATCATTTTAATAAACACACAAGTGGGGTCAAGTGAAACATTTTATTTTGAGTTTTAATTTATATTGTGCATTGATGTTATTTCAGTGCTAAATAAATATAGTCATGGTTTTGTTATTGATTTATTGCAATGCCTTGATTTTAGTGAGGTTGGTGCACATCATAGCCATAAATGCTTTGGGTTTAATTATTGACAGAATCTTTCATTTCGGTGTTTCGTCCTCGGTTTCAACATTTTCGGTTTCACTAAGAATTTTCATTTTGGAGCATTGCTGATATTTGTTCATTTCATGAGAATTTTTGTGTTGCACTGCTTGGAAAAAATCCTAACAACATAAAAATTATTTGAGATGTTTTGTGTGTTTTTTAAATAAGTGTTGAACAATAAATGTAATTTAAATGGCATTTTGTACTTTTTAGAAGTATCCGTTCTGCTGCAATTCATCTGGTGTGTGAGATTGTTCATTTTGACATAAATGAACTGAAGAAAAGAATAAATTGTAAAATAAATCGTTACTGCAGGTTCTTCCAAATGTATCGCGATATTAGGCCTGGGACGATAACAAATTTTCCTGGACAATATATTGTCTAACAAACTACTGACAATAAACGATATTATTGTCGACATTATTGTGACCAAACTAACCACTTATGTAATGTTAATATATCATGATGCAAGGACGCCCTTTAGAACGCAACAGTTAAATGTTTATTTAACATTAGAATGTCTAGAACCAGAACTTATAAAACAAGACGTAAATAAAATAAAAAAGGACTTTTACTCTTTGTTTGAAAATATTGCACCAAAAACAATAAAATAGACCTTGTCTCTCCAAAATAAAAAATACAACGGCCCATCCGGTGTCAACAACCAAATCTGCATTTCAATGATGCTAATAAATAATAATGGAGTTGTACATTTCTTAACCTCGATAATATGAGGCTGGAAAAATTGAGTTCATTTTCATCTATCCTACGATTAAATGATTTATTGATTATCTTCCCAGCCATACATGATATAGATTTTAGGAATGTCGCTCATTCCGTTGGATTTGCAGCAAAGATCAAATTTGTGGAAAAGATCAAATTCAAAACTAAATTGTACCTTGGCTTCAGGTATTTATCCAACCCACTGACACATTTTAGTTCATCTTCGTTAAACACTCACATTTCATTCCCACGTGTGTTCATCACTCTGTACTTCATCCTGAAAATGAGCGTGTTGTTCCTGTAAGCGCCCTACGAGAAAGGAAAACAGTGTGGTGTGTTCAAGAGCAAACACTTGTATCTTAGCGAACTTTGGTTTTCATAGCCTGCAACCCTCTTTTTCTCAATCTACAAATATTTGACAAAAAGCACAGTTTCAGTTTTCTCATCAGTTAAAAGCTGATCTATTAGGTGTGTGTGTGTGTGTGTGTGTGTGTGTGTGTGTGTGTGTGTGTGTGTGTGTGTGTGTGTGTGTGTGTGTGTGTGTGTGTGTGTGTGTGTGTGTGTGTGTGTGTGTGTGTGTGTGTGTGTGTGTGTGTGTGTGTGTGTGTGTGTCTGAGCTTTAAAAAAATGAACAGTTTTTCAAAACCATGTCTAAGAAAAAGATCCATTAAAGACCTGAAAGGTCTTTCATCCTTGTTCGTCTTGTTTTGGTACAAGGATAAAAAAAAACACTTTACCAGACCTTCAGAACAGAAGGCCTGAAGCATTATTGATCAAAACAACTTTAGAAAAACTGGTGGATAAAAAATCTAAAGAAATGATGGCTTAAAACATTTTCATAGTATATAAATAAAAACAGTATTTAATTAAACTGCATCATGATTATTTTATTCCGTATGTTATATTATGTATACTTAGATTTGTTCAAATATTGTTCTAAATCATCAGACATTAGCTTGAGTTTTTTTTACCGTTGAATGTCTTTAAAATTTTCCTAAGTTGAAAGAAGACATTTGACATTTATTCCAAATCTAAAGACTAAATTATAAACTAAGCAGCTATATCGGGACCCCTCTAGAAACCAGAACTGATGTTGATGGTCAGTATTTTATTACTCTGCTGAACAGTTTCTCCTGCTTCAGTAAGAACTTTAACCAAGTCTCAACCACTGTGATTATTCACTCATGTCTCACACACACACACACACACACACACACACACACACACACACACACACACACACACACACACACACACAATGTTTCTAATAGCACTATTTCCGCCCTCTGCACTTGTGCAGCTCCACAGGAAGTCACTTCTCGATGCTGGGAATAGGAGACATTGTGATGCCAGGGCTGCTGTTATGCTTCGTCCTGCGTTACGATAACTACAAGAAGCAGGCGACTGGGGAAGTCCCAGGGCCCGGTAACATGTCCGGACGCATGCAGCGTGTATCCTATTTCCACTGCACTCTTATCGGATACTTTGTGGGTAAGCAACAAATCTATGGATGATGGATTTGAATGACCAAGACTTGTAAAGTGTCTCTGGTCTGGTTTTAATTTGATCAAATACATTTAGTTAGTTTTACAACAATGTTCTTGTGATTTTTACATGTTTGAAATACTCAGGTCTGCTGACTGCCACAGTGGCCTCTCGAATTCATCGTGCTGCTCAACCTGCTCTGCTCTACTTGGTTCCCTTCACCCTACTGCCTCTGCTCACTATGGCCTACCTGAAGGTATACCGCTGGGATGCAATGAAAACATGTTTCCATACCCATAAGTTTTTATATCCATAACCAATTTATATGTAAGAGCCTACACACATTATAACAACATGGAACAACTGAAATCTGTAAATGCTTTTAGGAGAAATACGTTTACATCCTCCAGATGAGATTCTGAATTTCTGAGCAGTTCAGGCAATGTTGTTTTCTAAACCATCCTTTTCAAATTGATGGCCTGACTAAGGTCAGGCTGTTGGGTGAATTCATTGATCATGGGCGATAGTCCGAGGCCTTACGAGCAACATTATTTTTTTACGCATTACAGATTAACCCTGCGGATGAGAGATTACTAACGTCCATACCAGATCAGTGCAACACTCTTCTATCTCTACATGCGTATCATTAGGAGGCTAGGATCACTTTTATCAAACCAATCACAAATTTAAAATAATGTCTAACTCACCAGTTCAAGTTTCATTTTATGGACAAAACAAAGACATCTCAAACAGTTTTACATCCATAAGAATCCACAAAATAGTCCACAACAAGTCTTACATCCGCAATCCAGCATAATATACCGCTGAAAATAGTCACTTTTTTCTTCAGATAGGTCTTTTTCCCATCATAACCTCCAGTAGCATCCTCATATTGGCTAAATCTATTGGCCAGTATGTCATTAGTCCTGCCCCCATCCTCACGTCTGTAGCTCCAGCCAATAGTATATTGTTTATTGACGCATCAAACGGACAATGAAATTCAGAAAACAGCAAAATCCTCCACGGGTCCTCGTGGTCTGCTTCTGCAAACCGAATAAGAGCAGTTCTGATTGGTGGATCACGGCATGTAATGTGTGTGAGTCACACAGAACGTCTCGATGTCACCTGCGTGAATATATCGGCCATCGTCATTTTTGGACTCATGAATATTGCTTGGGAAAATGTCATATTGTTTACTATGTTGAGATTTGTGGTGCTTGTGGTTAATCCCATGGTCACGTCTGACAGGAAGTGGACCAGTGGAGCCATTTTAGATCTGCTTCAATGCGCTTTGGTCTCTTTGATGAAAGACTCTTGTCTGAACGCATGATTGTGACCCACAGGGGGATTTGCGGCGCATGTGGTCGGAGCCGTTCCACGCCAAGACCAGCAGCTCTCGCTTCCTGGAGGTATGATGCAACCGGGGGGACGAACAAGCAGCGCGGGGACGACTGCTGATCTTTCTCTTCGTTAGAAGGAAGGAGAGAGGGCGCACTCACAGCGAGGCCATGTTGTTATCATTTCTTCATGCTTTCCACAAACCTGTGACCCCCCCCCCCCCAGAAGGACACCAGTGTGTGATGATTACCCCCCTCCAACAAGACTCATCCTCCCCGCTTCTTCCCGCCTTCCTCTTTGCTGTTTCTTTCCTCTACACAGCAGCACTTCCTGCCTGTGCTGTATTTGTCCTCCCCGTCCCTTCCCTCTTTCCCCCGTACAGTCTCATTCCCCAACCCCCTCACACGGCCCGTCTCGTTCGTCTGGCCTCTTCTTTCTGTGTTTCCTTACTTTTCTGTATTTCTGATGAACTAAAGGACCAGGCCTCCCCGTTTTTGTGGACTTGCGATCATGAGACATGACTGGGGTTTATATGTATTTTTTTAGCGTTGTTGTGGTCAATTATGAATAATGTTATTGAATGAACTCAGAGGAAAGCTGGAGAGCACCGAGCGGTGCCCCGGAGCAGCGGCGCCCTCTAGGAGAGGAGTCATCCCTCTCCTTCCATCTCCAACCTTTCATCCTGCTTCCTTCACCTGTTACATCATCCCTCCATCATGGCTGCCGGACCCCCCCAACAACACTCCCTGTGCGCCTCACCTTCCACCTCTGATCATCTGCTGTCTCCCCCCACACACACCTCTACAGATAACTTTGTATTTTATTTAGAGAAAGTTTTATTCTTGGCATATACAAAATTGATGCATTAAATATTGTTAAGCTGCATCCCCTCCAGCGTCGGAGGGGTCGCTTTTATTTGTATATATGTGTACAAACGTATTTGCGGTATCTTGAGTTTGTGTTTGTGTTTTTGGACGCGTGTTGGATCGGGTGGGAAACTGACATCAGCCAGCAGCCGGGATTTTGGTAAATTTAGGCTGCCGGGCGTGTTGAAGGGGATCCATCATTTAGAGCTTGTGCAATAGAAACACAGCAAAGGTTTTTATATTTTAATTCTCTCTGGAAAAACAAATCGATGTTGGATGCTGGTAGATGATAGTTTCTTGCTCTGTGTGTGTGTGTGTGTGTGTGTGTGTGTGTGTGTGTGTGTGTGTGTGTGTGTGTGTGTGTGTGTTTGTGTGTGTGTGCGTGTGCGTGTGCGTGTGTGTGTGTGAGAATGAGCAGAACACAGCAGTTTTACTTGGTTTTAATTTGCTATCTTGTTTAAAACGGTGACAATAGTCAGGTTTGCATTGAGCTGTGTCAGATCAAAGGCTGTAAAACTCACCAGTTTTTTTTGTTTTGTTTTTTTGTATAATGAAAACTTCAGAAATTCCACAAAGGTCATTTCTCCTCTAAGTTTTTTTCTGCAGGCAGCAGAAATGTAAAGTGTTTTTCCTTTTCTTCCAAATAAATGAATGTTAAATAAGTTTTCCTGACTGCTATTTTACTTGGAAGCTCCCGCCATGCAACGCGTTGTTTTAAATCTGTAGAAACAAAAAAGGCGACTTATTTTAGATTTGGTGGCGAGCCAAGATCAGGAAATGTACATGGGCGTCTCGTGTTCAACCTCAGTCGATGAAGACCTGACTATTGTGAGAGTTTGAACCCAGATTAATGAGAGCGAGTTGGGTTGTGGGATTATTCCGGTTTGTTTAGGTGGGTCTGCTTGGGGAAGATCGGTCATTACCTTTTTTACAGATCAAACTTTAAAGTGGAGAAAAAAGATAACCTGCAATGATGTAACAGTCACTATTTCCTAACTGTTTTTGTTTCCGCCACACATTTTGTGATGCTTGTGGATAATACGTCATGTAAACTGGAAGCAGTGGGAGTGATCGTGCAGCAGGGAGAGAATGGAACTATTTGCTAGGTGTTTTGTTTTTGTTTGTTTTGTTTTTTATAACTTTTCAGCCGTGCATGATAAGTGTACAGGTGTACAATGTATTATTTTCCGAGATTGCATTAACAGGGCTGCTCTGCCGGCCCACACCGAAGCACTGGACCTATCGGACTAAAGGCTGCAGCTTCTGGTCAGCTCTGGGCCTGTTGACAAAGACTGAGTTCAGTGCAGTCGTGGAACCCCTCTCACCACTTCATGGACATGGCAAGAAAATATATAGATTTATATGCATATATCTGTGTGTGTGTGTGTGTGTATATACATATATAAATAACATGACGATCATGTTGATAAAAGTTTTTATAGAAAGTTGTTTTTTTAGCCCCTTGTTTGATTTTGTTTTTCTTTAGATTTTTATTGTATTTATTTTTTATGTTATTTTTTTTTTATTTATTTTTTTTGTTTTTCTGTCCCTTTCAGCAAAGTACCTGAACAGTTTTTGCATTGATATTATGAATGGATTCTGTATAGAAGAGAAGTGAATAAAATAAATTAAGAACCGTGTTAGTGAAACATGAATCCTGAAGCAGTTGTTCTCAAACACCTTATCTCCTTTTTAAAACCCTCTTCCTCTCCCGCTTCTTTCCCTCCTCATTCAGGATTCTGTTGTAAATAAACATGACACTAACTGTAACCACAGTGAGTCTGCTTCTTTATGCTTTTAATGCAGTTCTGGAAATAACACAGCTGCTCAGATGATTCTTTGTGACTGAAATGCTTCATGCAAGGAGGCTTGTGGTTTTGTAGTCATTAGATGTGAATGGGCAAGAATCTGGCGATATGTCTTATGCTAAGAATCAGATGATGGTTGTACATTTTAGCAGCACTAGTTTTTAACACTAACTTATTGCTTTCAAACTGGCTTCAGGGGTTGTTTGGCCATAACCTAGTAGCTTGACATTGGACGGCTCTCTCCAGCCCTCTGCTGACAAGAAACAACACTTAAAGGGATACTTTGCAACTTTTCTTGACCGTATGTGCTACAATTATCCTTTAAAGCTGAGGTATTGAATTCCAGTCCTGGAGAGCTGGTATCCAGCATGTTTTAGTGGTTACTCTGCTCCAGCACACTTGATTCAGTGGTTGCATCACCTGTGCAACCGCTCATTAGGCTTTGCAGAAGCCTGTTAATTACCTGCTGATAGAAATTTTGGGGAAATGCGCTGACCAATTACTACGTCACAGGCTGTTTACCTGAAGAGACGCACTACCTCTGGAAGTTGTCATATTCCTGCTTGTTGTATGGTAACCTGACAGCTTGTAAATGGTTTATAAAATATTATACTGTAAACAAGAAATTTCTCCCATTGTTTACCGTCATTCACGGAATCATGACAAACACTTTCTTTTTCATAAATAAATCACAACAAACTATATTTTTGCTAATATTTATACTACAGTTCTGTATTTTCAAATAATTTCACCTATTTAGAATAAACCATGGTTAATATGTGTGTTACTTTACTGTAAACAAGAGCGAAACTGTCATAACACGCTGTGGTAATATTTGACAAAGCAGGGATAGTCAGAACACCGGCCCTCCAGGACCAGAACTGAATACCCAGGGTTAATGAAAGGTCACCCAGCCCTTATCGCCCCCTCTGGCCAGAATATTCCACTTGCAACTTCAGACTGGCAGGTTACTCTGTTGGGACATAGAAACAATTGAGCTGACACACCTGGCGCTGCAGTCTGCTTCCTGCGTGCACTCCTGTAGAAACAAATGAAGCCTGAGGAGACATTTTAGCTGTTAGATTTAGGTGTTAAAAAGACGAAAGCACAGCTCTGTTCTACAAACAGACACTAGGCGGTGCTAAAAGTAGCAAACCTGCCTAGTTCCTATTTAACAGTTTTGTGGCATGGGTAGGTGCACTGGGGTGGGGGTAGAACCCTAGAAAGTGCTAAAGGAGGCTATGGAGTAGTGGGCTGATGGTGACCAGGCTTTGTTGCTGCTGGACTTGCAAGTAATATTTTGGCCTGTCTGTAATTTTTTTTTTTTACCTTGTGGCATTTTTTTTTGTATCCTTCGACTGTTAGCGTTAGCTTGTTGGCGCTAGCTTTAGCAGGCCGTGGCAGACAGTTTTAATTCCACTTTCAACCAGTAAGACAGAGAATCGGGATACTTATTTAGTGTTGCTTTAAGACTGAATTTAATTGGAAAACTACGGCCAGATGTCATTTTTTCAGAATGAAGGTGGTAACACTGCTGCCACCTAGTGGTAGATGTTCATATTGCACCACACAAAAGAAATACAGTAAATGTTGGTGGCTGTGCTCGGGAACTATTCGGTGGGTTAATCTTCATAGACGTTGGTTTGCAACCAGAATCCAGTCCATCTAGTGGTTATTAGATCTGGATCGTGACCTAAACAAGATACAAGCAGCTGAAATGACCTCCTTCCATACAGTGGTCAAGCTCATGTTGGGCTTGTGCGTAAAATCCTTGAAAATCCTTGAGTTTACGTAAGCTTCTTTCTTGGAAACCAAAAGTCCTTGAAACTCAGTTATCAGCGCAAAAACATTTACTTTTTACAAAAAGAGGAAGTACTGTACTGTTCATGTAAATCATCACCATTGTAAGGGACATCATGCAAATCACCTCGGAACAACTGGAATTTGATTCTTTCAAAAGAACCCTGTAAGACGAGGAGCTCAGAGTAGAACTGCTTCTCGGGAGCTAAATGAGTCTGCTGAGGTGATTATAGGATTCCTCCTGGTCACCTTTCTCTGGTTTTCCAGGTTATGGTTAGGGTTAGACCTGTGAGGTTTCAGATTTTCTCTGGCATAGGAACGCCTCTGGATCTGTCTGAACTTCCGTGCTGGACCTGTTCCCTCCATGTCAAGTCAAGCCAAGTTTATTATACAGCCCATTTCATACACAAAACAGTAGCCCAATGTGCTTCACATTGTTAAAACAATCACAGATTTAAATGCCACATCATGTTATGTATAATAAAAGCAAGGAGTATTGATACAGAACATAGTACACAAAAATAAAAGCATATTCAGTTAAAATTTTACAAAAAATTGTAGAACAGCAATAAAGCAGCACAGACTAGGCATACATACCGATCACATATAGAATAAATTTAACAACATGGATACAAACCTAGTAGACCACAGATAGGTTAAAGGAGGGCATCATAAAAAAGTTTGGTTTTTAATCTGGATTTAAAAATGGAAATGGTAGGAGATGACTTAATGTCTATTGGAAGACAGTTCCTGAGGCGGACCACATAGCAGCTAAAGGCAGACTCTCCGTGCTTTGTGCAGGCTCTGGGTTGTACCAATTGGTATTTTTCTGCTGACCTAAGTGATTTTGAAGGGCAATACTTTTCAAACATTTTTGCTATATACAATGGTCCTTGGCCATTTAATGATTTAAAAGCAAGTAAAATTACTTTAAAATCAATCCTGTGAGTTACTGGTAGCCAATGTAAAGATTTCAGGATTGGTGTGATGTGATCATTTCTTTTGGTCAATAGCCTTGCTGCTGCATTTTCGATCATTTGAAGAGGTTTTATTGTTTTTTTAGGGAGACCAGTGAAAAGACCGTTACAGTGATCCACCCTGCTTGTGATGAAAGCATGAACAAGCTTTTCTAGGTCTACATGTGATATGAAGTTTATAACCTTTGCAATGTTTTTTAAATGATAAACAGCTAACTTTGTGACTGCCTTCATGTGGCTGGTGAAGCTTAACTCGTTATCAATAATGACCCCAAGGTTTTTTACGGTTTCTGCAACTTCAAAGCCTTTCAATCTCAACAGTGTGGCAGTCTTTAGTCTCTGGTCCTTCCTCCCAAAAATAATTATTTCAGTTTTGTCTGTATTCATTTTAAGAAGATTTTTTGATATCCAATCTTGAACTTCATTGAGGCAGTGATAGAGGGATTCAAGGGGAGCAAAGTTATTGGAAGACAGGGAGAGATATAGCTGTGTGTCGTCTGCGTAACTATGATAACCAATGGAGTAGTTCTTTATGATTTGGCCAAGCAGAAGCATGTACAGATTAAACAAAAGAGGGCCAAGGATTGAACCCTGAGGGACACCACATGTTAGGGATGTAAGAGCTGAGGCAAGATGACCAGTAGACACATAGAAACTCCTATGCCTTAAAAAGGACTTTAGCCAGCAGATGACCAAGCCAGAAAAACCTCCACAGCATTCCTATCCATGACTTTGGACAGGAAGTGGATGCACAAATCTGAATTTTAAGTTGCAAACAGGAATCGTAATTTGGTTTATTTCCAGCCATCTTTAACCGTTTGGCAGATCAGTCCCTTGTTAGAGCTCCTTTTAGACTCTGTAAATTACTGAAGCACAAGCAGACTGCAAAATATGGGAATGTTCAAATAAATGTTAAAATATTGTTGTTTTATTACCTTACATCATATTTTAGACTGTAAATGCATTTTGTTGCTCTTTTCTTCTGGAAGTTATATGGTTAGACAAATCGAAATAGACTGGCACAGTTATAACCACTTCAGAGCTTTCTTGGAATATTTATGTATTTTTATGTTCTTCAAATAATCCTGCAGGAGTTCAGGAGTTTGCTCCATGTACAGAAAATTAGATGCATAATTCCTGATACCAGGAATAAAGCTTTTGCCTTTGATTAATAACTCGGAGACAGAATGGAAATCAGATTAGCGTCGGGTTTATAAATGTTTTCATCATTTGAGAAAGTGTTCCAGGCGTCTTTCTCCTCTGACAGTTTTATTATCCACCTTTAATAAATGATAATTATGTCTGAACTGAAAATGATCCAAATAAATTTTCTGGGTTTTCCCAGAAACTGTTTTGTTTTTTTGAGATCTTGTGTTTAGAATCCTAATGAGCATTTTTCTGCCTAGAAGCAGCAAACAAATCTTATTTGATTTGTTAAATTGTTGTTTGTTATTAAAAATGTCACTAAAACAGAGAAAGAGAAAAATTTAGTTTTGCCCATTTTCTTGTTACTCAAATTAATTAAATGATTTGTAGAATATCTTAAAAAGTAAAGCTTTAAATGTTTTTATTTGTAAACGATCTTATTAAATGATATTTCAGCTTTACTTTTAAATAAATCTGCTGCTTTTCCTTCCAGAGAAACAAATCATCATCAATGTGTGCAAACTCAGCCTCTTCCAGCAGATGGTGCCAGAGCACAAACATGCACAAACCCTATCAGACTCAAAATCAGGTGTAGTCTGATACATTTTCCTCTTTCAGACAGTATTAAACATCCATCCATTAGTCTAATAACAGGGCTCTAGGGTTTCATTGATAAAATGACTAAAATACACACAAACTGCAGCAGTAAAGGTTTTTCCACAGAAAGGCTACAAAAAGCTGCAGAATCAGTGGAATAAAAGAAAGAAATAATCTACATGGAGTAGTTCGGTGAAATGAAAGGCATCAGGGTAATTGGTTCCTGCAAGGTGACCAGGGGAGAGACCTTATGAACCTTAATAGGGAAAACACCGCCTAAATGACACACCAAAGACACTGAGTCAAGAGTTTAGAGAGGAAATAATAACCAAAAATGTTTGAGTCTGACACGGGTATGAGGCATTACAAAAATGCGGAGGAGTTTCTGGGAAATGATTACTCTCATTGAGCCGACCAATCTCCTCCTGGGTGGTGGTTTAATGGAAAAAACGTGACAAAGTTGATTTTGATGTGAATTGGTTCTAATTCTGCTCAGACACAGTCAAGCCAACAGCCTGGATACCATAGATGGAAGGACGGATGAAGAGGCTGATGGGGTGCAGGACACAGGGCGTGTGAGAGGGGGAGATTGCGGAAGGTCGGTGAGGTCAAGCCAGTCATGGTTCGTCCAACCCCCCCACCCCCCACCATCCCCTGCACCCTTTGGCCAGAAGTACGGATGGTTCCCGTGCAGCTTTGATGCCCTGGAGTGGATAGAATTCCACCACGGCCATGGGGATTGTGGCACGTCGTTTGGAAGAGATTTTTGTCAAGATGGTCCTAAAACAAAGATCTTAACTGAAATGTTTCATTTTGTATGTAAAACATAATAATAAGACTTGGGCTGACTGATCTTTTAAAGTGCAATCATGCAGACAATGTGGCTAATTTAGACGTAGAAACGTCAACATCTGAAAGCAGATTAGATCGTTTTTGTTAAAAGGAATCAATGTCGGAGAAAAAGATATTTTCTTTTGAACTTTCTAAACATCAAATGGTGCTGAAATTTGACACAATGGTGCAGAAACGTTGCAAATTTAACAAAAAGCCAGATCACAAACTCTCAAACTATGTGTAACAAACCAGAGTTCATATCCAGAACTCCACGTTTTAAAGGTTCGGAGCGGACTTCCACCACCTGCACAACGTAATCACCCAGAGCAGGACCCACTTCCTATTCCAGTGGGGGGGAAAAGGCTCACAATACATTTCAGCATCACATGAAGTCAGCTAACGCAGGTCATTTAAAAAGTGCTGCTTTTTATTGGAGGTGGCTCCTGCTCATTCTAATGGTTCTTCTTCTTCTTCTTCTTCTTCTTCTTCTTCTTCTTCTTCTTCCCCCCCTTCCTACCATGCATTCCTGGCTTGTTTAAATAAGTCCTGCCTGCCTGGGCGCGGGTGGATTCCCCTCTGGCCCTTTGCCCTTTGACCCAATGTGCATTCCGTATGTAAAGTGAGGAATTCCTCTGAAGTTTGGTTAATGGCGCTCAGGTTTTCCCCCCCATCTTTTGCCTGGTGAAAGGGGAAAAACAAGCCTGACGCATGGCCTTAGCTGTGAGTTATGGGTGATGTTTGCTGCTGGTTAGGAAGCAGTGAGTCCCACTAACACATTTTAAGCCTCAGTTTGTTTCTGCAGAGATCCGCAGGGATGATTTAAGGTGGATTTAAGGTGGATTTAATTGGAGGCTGTTTGTGGAAGGAGAGGCGAGCAGGTTGAAGGATGTGGAAGTTGTTGCTGCTCTTGTAAAAACTGGTGCAATCAGTAATAAGGACATTTTTAACACGATTTAAAGTTTTTAAATCTTTTATCCTGCAATAAGAAACATACTCGTGTGAGCAGAATGTGTGAAATTAAAGTTATTCTATTGTTTTATATAACGTCGTTTCAGTTTTTATAAAAACGAACGAAACAATTCAAACGGACAAAATACCATTTTATTTCTAAAAAACCTTTATTAGGAAATTATTAAAACAGGGATGAGGCTCAACTCTCCGGTTAGCATTTAGCATTTACAAGCTTTATTAACAGTCTATTAACTGGTTATAATGCAGGTTTAATAACATGATTAATTAATATTTGCTGGAATCATGACAGATTGGAACAAATACAGATTTATTCTGTTTTGCGCCTGGGTTGTTTCCTTACCTGTACATTTTTACAACTTTGAACATTTTGAGAACTTTGATGGCAGCTCGTTAGATCTTTTTAAACCGCTGAAAGCTAGATGCAGTCATGTTGTATAAAATCAGCTGGTTTCCTACTTTAAATTTGAAAGTTTGTCTTCAGATGTGAGCGTTTTCTGCGTGTTTAATGAGGAAACTTAACTGTCAGTGATTGTCGGGACACAAATGAGGAAAAAGTGGATGAAAATGGTTGATGTTTGAGTCTTTGAAGTATTTCTGTGTCGTGTTTTGTTGTTGTTTACTCTCCTTTTTTCTCCTTTTGGGAATATGATTGCTGATGGGACACCAAACACCCCCACTGAGGGACAATAAAGGGTTATTCTATTCTATTATGCTTGTGAGGAAATAAGGATTTTATCCCTACGTGATTAAAATCTGAAGATTATTCACCAAGCTAAACTGAATCTGAAACATTGAAATTTCTTTTGGTTTCCAATTATGAAGAAACATAGAAATGAGATAAGTTTTCATTTCAAATAATGTTTTATTAATCGAAATCATTATTTAAATAAATCCTTGTTGCATTTTTGAAACGCTCGTGCACCATTCCTGGTGATGGAGCATTCCTGGGAATGCTGCTGGAATTTTTCTTGCTGGAATCCCAAATTAACACTAAAAGAGGAGCTAAAGACTTTGTTTTGGTGACTCATTGTTTCACACTTGCTGCCCTTTGAACCTTTAGGTCACCTGATAATCAACTGCCAGTGTTCGGATATTTCTCAGGTAAAATGGCTGTGAGCCTCTGAGTGAAGGAGGTGAGGGTAGCTCCAGTGTTCCTGGGCTTCAGGGGTCCTGTGTTCTGTTGGAGGAGCCGTAAAAACGCCGTGCCACCCACACAGCTGGAATGTCATGCAAGCAATCCATAGAGTCTGTTTCAAGAGGGAGGCAGAGGGGGGAAGGTGAGGTGAGGAACCCTCTTTAGGAGAGACTGAGGAGCCTCGAGGTGGGGTCTGAAAAAAACAGATGAATCAGAAACTCTTTTTCCACCCCCACCCCCTGAAAAAGCTTCTCCATTAACCTTTTTTGTTGTTCATGGTGGGAAATTATCAATGACGATCCATCAAGGTTGTTTGGTCTTTGGCCGCCGGGAGGAAATGTGGAAGGAGATGTGAGGTGGAGGGATGGGGGTTGGGAAAGGTTAAAGGGCAGAGGAAGAAAGGAGCTACATTTTGGGAGGATGGGAGGTTGTGGGGGAGAGAAGAGGGAACAATGACTCCCATGTTTAAAAGGCTTTTCTCAGCCTCATGACACCTCACACGGACAGGCAGTGGTTTGGAGTCAGGCCTTTTTACCCCCCCCCCCCCACACACACACACACACACACCCACACACCCACTCTCCCAAAAAAAAACACATTTCTGCTAAACACCAAACTCGTCTTTAGCTCCCCTTTCCTCTCTTTAACACATGGATGATCTTTATTATGGTTTTAGTTTTTAACAGAAGTCCTCATCCTTTATTATTAGTGAATAACGAGTTTCTGTGTTTTACTGAGACACATTCATCCTTTTATAAATGCAAACAAACAGGAAGCTGAGTGGGAAAGTTAGTTTGGAAAGTTTAACATTTTTATGTGTTTTTATGTATAAAATACTCAGATTTGGTTGGAAAACTGTTTATTTTTTATTCTAATGCAGATAAAAGGTTTAATACGGAGCAGGACATCATGTGGTTTGTGAGGATTCTTTCTTTTTTAGATTATCAGGCAGATTCCTGTTGAAAACAAAATTAAATATAACTAAATAAGGAAAGTTTAATTATAAAAACTAGTTAAAGATTCATTGGAAGCAAACTAAGTGAAGTTTGAAGTATTAATTCAAGATTTATTTAATATGTTTATTTCTGAGTAACGCAAAGTTTTCTTTTTCTTGGATTTACATTATTTCTACTGTTTGGTTGTTTTCCCCTATACATTAAACATAGATAAAAGTTACAGAAAAAACTAAATATTTTGTAAATAAAATAGAAAAATAAAAGATAATTAAAACTTATAAAATAGTTGAAAATTGTATGAATAAATCCTGATTTGATATTCTTTTATTTGAGAGGTGATTTAACATTTCATTTGCACAAATCCAGATATTTAAAACTTCCTCAAAATTTATTTGAACAGAATTAATCAAATCTTTGTTTGTTTGTTTTTAAAAATCAAATGAAAAACCAAATATTATTTGAATTTGTTTCATCATCTAGCCAATTTAGTTAATTAAACACGTGTTGATGAGGGGAAAGGCAGCTCAATCTTTGTTTTTATTTGGAAGTGTTTTGCTGATTGGGATTTCCTTTGAAACTTTAAGTAAATAATGTGTTTAGTTTTTATTCAATACAGCGTTTTTTCAATGTTTAAATAATTCAGAACTTTTTAAATTGTTGCTAAAATTTGAAATAACTTTACATTACTTATTAAAACAAGGTATAGCTTTTTATTTTAGTCATTTACTCTTATATTTGAACTTTTCACAATAAAATAGCTTTTGAAAAATTCTAACTTTTGAAACATTTTTTATATAATAATTAGAAAAAAACACAAATTGAAACTGACTTGTTTGATTTCGATGTGAAAGTAGAAAAAAAATAAATTAAAACGACTCGTGTTTATTTTATTTATTTATTTTTTCAGCTGTGAGTTAGCAGGTTAGAGTTGAGTTTGTTGGGAGTCACCAGGATAGTTTCTGGAGGCTCCAGAGCTGCACCGGATCCATCACGCTCCGCCTTACATCAAACATTTTTGTCGACTGGCTGCACAATCAGATCCGTTCTGAGTGGGCCGGAGTCGGGTGGGGGGCAGAAAGTGGGCCCTCTCCCACTGGATAATGCCATTATTTCAGCTCCTCTGGTCAGGAATGCCAAATTTCACAGCCCGCTACTCTTCTCTTTGCGTCAATCAAAGCTGCGCAAAGAGGCCGAGGCGCCCGCATGGGTCCGCCTCCACCAGCACCGTGTGATCCGATCCAACCATTGATCCCCCACGAGCCACTCATGCACGCTCACCCTGCGTGTTCAAATAACCTGTAAACTTTTACGCGCTTTGCATGTTCCTTCTTCAAATTACGCGCCATTAAAACGGCGCAAACCACGCAAATCTGGTTAAAAAAGTCTTAATGATTAATTTGATTTGATGGGTTGTTTTAATTTTAAACAATTTTAAATTTTAAGGCCCAAAATTCGAGGATAAACGGACTCCGTCCAGGTCTCGGCAAAAATCCTCCAAACAACAGCCAGACTCTAAAGGGCTCTAAATGTTTGCGCAACAAATTAAATCAAGTAATTGATGTCCAAATACTTTGCGGTTTTTTTTTTCTCTTACATGATGAAAAATTTGTGAATGGGTCACATTAAAGCGGTATTCGTCGTGCCGCGTAACGCGTCGCACCCCGCAGCCTATCAGCTGGCGCTGGAAACATCGAACACGCTGTAAACAAACCAATGGCGCAGCGTGTAGCAAAGACTAGCGCAAGAAGAAGCCAATCAGCGGGAGGCATGCAAACGAGGAATTTGCTCCGGCTGGCTCTGAATGTCAAGTAGTCAAAGATGGAGTCCGGATCTGTGAGGCCGTGTGCTGCTTGAGCATGGAAGATTTTTTTTCCCTCCCTCCTCCTCCTCCACCTCCTCCCTCTTTCTCCCCTCTTCTCTTCGGTTCCGATTTGATCTCCGAACCTTTCAGGATGACAGCGCGGATCCTCAGAGGAGCTTACTGGGGAGCATGGCTCGCTTCTCCTCCTTTTTTACGGACAACTTTTTTCCCATTCCCTATAACGGATCGTCCCTCCCTTTGGTCAGATCGGGATTCTGGAGGAAGAGGGAGAGGAAGAGGGAGGGGGGCGCTGTGAGTTTTACGCTGATTTTGCGTAAAAACGACGGTGAAAACTTGGAAGTTGAAAAGATTCGCTCCTATTTACGCGACCTCAACGAGAAGGCGGGCGGGGGGGGGGGGGTCAGCGGTGAGAGTTATGTCGATCCCGTGTGCGCTGCGCATCTGGAACGCTCGCGTTAAAAACTTGGATCAGGACGCGCCGTCCGTGGAGCTCATTTATCGCATTGGAACTAGGCGTGTGTGAGTGTGTGTGTGTGTGTGTCTGTAGGGTGGGGTGGGAGTAAATCCACGGAGCCGGCGCGTGCATGTGTCGGTGTGTGCAGCCCTGTGTGCTGTTCTGCAATCTAACAAGTCGCCAGTGATGTGTTTGTAGGTTTTGGAGCCAGATCGGACGGAGCGGACCCCGGGCTGCAGGAGGCGGATAGGCCGCTGGCGGAGGGTGGCGGATTTAAAACGTGTACTCCAACAGTCAGGTAACAATAAACAACCGTATAGGGAGGAAAAACACACCAACACCTGGAGGTGTTTTACAGGAATTATGGGATGGCTGGTGGAAGCGTCACGGTGTTCTGGAGGTTTCTGCTGTATGGACTCTATGGGTTGTGTAACTGCGCATTCATGGTGGAAAGTTGCACTTTGCCTTCATTTTAGCGACTTTAACAGTTTTCAGGGATTCTTCTTTGCTAAGCGCTTCTGGTGACGTTTGTAAAAAGAGGGGCTTTCGTTCATTTAATCGTTTTTATTCTGACTGGAACGCAAAGTACAGAATTTATTGTAGAAGGAAAAAAAACTTAATTTGGTTTTTAAATAATTCAGCCCCCCCCCCTTTCTCCTTCCTGGTCTCCAACCCCCCATTTCTCCACCAAGATTAGAATGCATGTCGTTCACTGGAGAGAATCGTATGGGCCCACATGCTGGGAAATTCCCATTCTCCCAGGGTGGGTTGGGGGGGGGGGGGGGGGGGGCAGTGCCGCTTAATTTGGGAAGTTCATTTAGCTCCACGGTGAGGAGTGATTTTGATAACCTGTCACATCCTTACGACTTTTTCCGTTTTGTTTTGCTTTTCAAGCACCATAAATCGTGTGCGCCAAAACTAAAATAAGCCGGATTTTGAAAATAAGAGCTCTTTTCTATGCCTTCTGGGGGCTGGTGGGTGTCCATGTTGTTGTCCACTGCCCTTTTTCTGTTGCACTACTGGACGCTGAAACGAGCAGTGCAATATTAAAAGGGCATTGGCTGATGAAACAGACCCACACCTTCTCACTTCCTAGCTGTAAACAAGCAGCTTCTGATCTTTTCTTCCTTTGAATGGCAGCAGATCTGGTTACAGTTCTGCCTAAACAAATGGCACTGGTTCTTTATTGTTCTCCCCTCCTTATAGCTGTAAACTGGGAATTTGTCAGTGAAGAACCCCCACACACGTCCGCGTGCTGACACATGCTGAGGTCAGCTGCTTTGACAATGTTGCACTACTGTACCATCCATTCTAGCAGTGCAATAGTATTGTCATAGCATTTGGCCTCTGCGCTAAAAAGAGCGGCTCTGTGAGGAAGTGGAGCTGATATCTGATAGCAGGTGGCGGTGGCGCAGAGCATGAAGCCTCCCCTAAAAAGTGTTTACCCAGCACTGTATTTACAGAGGAGGGTTTACTCTCTCTGTCGGCTGACACAAGTCCTTGAGTTTAAAGGGAAGGGGGATTTGCTGTGAGTAGGAGGCGTTTTTCATGGGGAGGATGGCTCACAAATGTGAGTGATTTTGATGAAATTGCTGCAGAGCATTAAAAGGTTCCAAACAAAACCAGATGGGATCCCTTCTGGTGAAAGAACTCCTTCTTTCGTTGTGTTTGTCACCTCCAGCGCCGTGTATTGATAAGTAGATGGAAAAAGGAAAGAGGCAGGAGGAGGAGGGGGTCGGAGGTCGATGTGTGGCTTTGAGCATCCTCAGTGGCAGCAGGTCGACGGGGGGGAGGGGCCCTTTGGAAGGAATGCAGGGTCCTCTCTACATCCCACCCCCACCGCCCTGTTGAGATTAGGTGTCACTGCTCCTGTGTGCCTCGTGTTTGAACCCTGCAGTAAAAGAGTGAAGGAGTTTGTTTGTTTGTTTTGATGAGTGTCAGCAGACCTCTCTGGACGTTTAACCAGCGTCCAGCTCACTGCCTCAGACCAGGCCTTCTTAAAAACAGACAGGAAGTTGACTCTTTTCAAGTCTCGCTGCAGTAAAAGGTTTAAAACTCGAAATGTAATGTGTGGATTGTGAAGATTTCCAGGTTTAAGAGTGTGTTTGTGTGGCTCAACAGTGGAAGGGGAAAGCGGCAGGAGACCTCGGCCTCTTGGCTGTGTGAAATTCTCCCCGAGTAAAGAACGTGACTTGTTTAGGCTTGCTTGCAATGCTTGCTGGGAAATCCTGGAATGTGTGGAATGGGGGACGGTGGTGCTTCTGCAGTTATCTGACTGCACAGAGCAGCAACATGTCAGTGCTGCTCCTCCTGCAGCTTCAGTGTGAATCAGATTAAACAGCTGATTGCATTAGTGGCATCTGTGTTTTATTCATGACAGAAAATAACCTGAATCTTTGTTTGGGTGAGTTTATCACAGCTGCTGTTTGTGGGCGAACGTGATTGTCTTTGGATGCTTGTAAAGGTTTTTTAAATAAATAACATCTCTGACAGAGACATGTTTAAATATTAATAAACTATGTGTTTTCTTTAAATGTGTTTTTTTATTCAAACACATGTTTTGATTTGTTTTTTGTAAACTGCAAAATTTCTGTAATAAATAAAATAAAACTTTTGTTCTGTTTTATTTTTTTACCTGCTTTATTTTGAATAAATTACTAACATTATTTTAAATTTCTGATATAAATCTGATAAATTATAAATGTGAAAATATTTTTACTGAAGAAAAGGGCCCGTTGGTCCCTTTGGATATTGAAATCAAAACCCCACAATGCATTGCTTGTTTTGGAAATAAAATCAATACTTGTGTGAACAGGGTTTGCATTTTTAATGCCTGCAAATGGAGACTTTCTCTCTTTTATGATCAATATAAAATACTTTTACAAACAGTTAAACACCAAGATAAAATCTTTAGTTTATAACCAAAATTTATCAAATTACAAAAAAAAAACTGGAAAAACAAAGATAATTGTTGAGAAGTATTTTTGTTTGATTGGAACCTGTAAAATAAGAGTATTAAGATGTTATTAATTTGCTTATATATATATATATATATATATATATATATATATATATATATATATATATATATATATATATATATATATATATATATACCTAAACCAGATAAAAGAAATCTGCAAATTTAACCAAAAAAATGCAGGTTTGAGTTTTCATCTTTTGGGTGAGTAGAAAAATCTAATGTGTATGTTTCTAAAACGAAGTAGGTTTTTTAAACATGATTCTTGTTTTTATGGAGCATTTTAGATCAGAGTTTAAAAAACCTTTTGAACCTAATTATTGCACACAGCCTCAGAAAAGCTGTGGTGAGTCACAGCTTCTGCAGGAAAACGTCCAGCTGCTGCTGCTTTTGCAAAGTTCTCATCATTTATAGGAATGTACATAATGTCCCAAAAGAGAGAAAATCTGTGATTTTGTGTCTGAAGTTTCACCAAAAGTCCATTTCTGTTCTCTGAGCATGTCTCAGTGCAGCTCTATTTATATCATCACTTTGCTCTCTTTTCACTTGGCTTCAAGATTTCGAGTGAGTTTACTACACTCTGGGCTGAATGCTGTGCTTGTTTTCAGACTCAACATTCCCAGCGTGCCTGTAACAGTTGAAATGTAAAAACTCACCTGTCTGTTCCTGACAGATGGATTACATATATAAAGTATTCCGCACACAAATCAAAAGGTTCAGGACGTTTTAAATGCTCCTTTCTTGCTGTTAAGAGTTGGTTGACTTAATTGTCCGCTACTGTCCAATAAGAATGAAAAAACAGGTTTAAATGCATTGAAATAGTTTTATTTGTTCAGTTAACTGATTCCAAAGCAGATAAATCAGCAGAGATTAAAGATATGGCAGGAAAATAAAACAACAAAGTGATAGAGCAACAACAAATACAGGTGAGCAGCAGACAATGGTGACGGAAACCCAGAAAGACCAGAATAGCCCAGGAATGAAATCATCCAGGAAGTGTGTGTGTGTGTGCGCGCGCGCGCGCGTGTGTGTGAGCGTGAGCGTTTACAACCAAGAGGTGCTGATGAATGGATGGGAGTCACCTAAAGCAAGGCTATAAGATATTTCACAGCTAAAAACCTGAATCTGCATGAACTCGCTCCTGTGAGGAACTGCAGAGACGTGAAACTGTTTCAGACTGTGCAACCAGCTGGATTATATTCCTGCAAAGACGAATGTGTCGGAAAGTGAAAATAAAAATCCCAAACAAAAGCTTGTGCATGCTGTATGGAAGAAAAACAAGAAAACTGTGATAAATCTGCACATTTACGCTCTAAAAGAAGACTGGATCACTTCCTGTTTGGAAAAAAAAGTACTTATATATAATCACACGAGTGCTGACATCATACAGGAAGTGTGTGTGTGTGTGTGTGTGTGTGTGTGTGTGTGTGTGTGTGTGTGTGTGTGTGTGTGTGTTTTAATCTTACATTGACTGAGACTTTGGAATCATTTAAACAGAGCATGCTGAAACAAAATCCTTAATTCAAGACAAGGATTTGAGTTGTCCATATTTATGAAGCAAGGATAAATAATACTGCTAAACCGGGCAGCAGCAGCACCCACTCAAACATAAAGGTGTGTGTTAATTAGAAATAAAGGGTTAATCTTGAATTGAAGCAGGAAAAAAAGTATCCTCATGCAGTGGCAATTAAGCGTCATCTAGTGGACAGATTGTATGTTGCAGCAAAAAAAGAAGAAAAAACAGCTGCAGGAATTTAATGCAGAAAAACAAAGTCTTACATTTAGGAATTAGATATTTTTCATCACATCATCTATTTTTTTATTCATTACAACACTGTAAAAGCTTTTTATATTGCATAAAACTTAACAGGAAGTGTCTTTACAGAAACAGAAACATCTGTAATTGCTTCTGATTAAAACAACCTAAATTTCACGTTTGCAAAAGCCACACAAGTGCAATTATCCACGAACAATAAAGTTTAAAAGTAAACATAAATAGTAAGAGGGATTTGGTGATATTAAATTGAACAAATGTTCCACTAATTATGAATAACAACAAGTTTAACACTAAAACCATTCATCATTTTTAAAAGTAAAACGCTTTTTGCGACACTCGATGAAAAACACTCATATTTACAAAGTAACCCTAAAGTTTTTGTTGCTTTTAAATCCACATCATGAGCCTTGATGGTGCAAAAGAAACTTTAACAGATGCAACAAATCATCCGTTTAAAGTTGCAAACTGTCTCTTCAATAAAGTCCAGAAGAAGCTGCAAACCCCCTTAATGTCGTCATGACAGTGACCTAGAAAATAAGAAATAACCTAATGTTAATCATCTCTAAAAACAAAGATAATCTTCTCATTCAGCAACAAATCCAAACCTCAGTTTTTGTTTGACGTTAACGTGCGATTGCTCTGGTCTGAGGAGGAAACTTCTGCAGAGATTTGAGATGCTACCTCGTGGGGCATCTAGAGAACAGAGCAGACACCATTAGAGCATGTTAAAGGTGTACACCTGGGGTGGATGAAGGACTGAGAGTACCAACCAGCACTGGAGGAGCCATGAAGAGGTAATTAAAGGGGTAGTGCAGCAGGTTGATGCAGGTGGACGAGTACAGGTCTGCATAGCGAATCAACTGGCTGGCAAACAGCGTCTGAGTGGAGCCGCTGCGCAGGAGGCTGCCCATCTGACCGTAAGAGATATCCATCCTGTAGGCCAGAACCTGCAGAACATCACAAGTTTTCAGTTCTTCAGTCAGATCAGGGGGAGCTGATTCAGTTTTCTGGCTGGTCAGCTGTCCGGGTTACACTAAGCGTTGGAAGTAGGCATGGACGTAGTTTTGACTTTAGAAGTGGAGGGGACACAACCGGCCTGAGGACCGGGGGCTGGGGGTGTGTCTTTACAGTAAGTATACAAAATTATGTATAAAACTACAGCCTATAGAGGCTCTTTTATGTAATGTCAGGAATGTAGAACTGTGAAGTACACAAGTAGCAGTAAAAAAAAAACTAATACTTTCAATTCAACTTTGTTTTTCACCTTGTTAGTGTAAGCACGTAGAGTTGCACTTTGCTTGAAAAGCGCTTTATAAATAAAATCTGATTGATTGATTGATTTTCAATCCTACTCCTTGTCACCATTTTACACCTACTTTTTAATATCGGATCAATAGAGCTCATTTACATCAGATTCTAGCTGAACTCTTGGTCTTAGTGCTCAACCAGTCTATTTAATATTGCGTAATATTGGTTTTGGATGGTAAAAATTGCAGGGGACAAAAATTGACTTTGGAAAAAGTAGAGGGGATATCCCCCCCCCCCCCCCCCCAAAATTACACCCATGGAAGTAGGACATCCTGGCACCTTCAGCTTATGCATCCAAAGGCGACTCTAACAATGATCGGGATGTTGATGTTGGTGTCTCCGTGTGCAGCATGAGACAGAGCACTTCTAAGGTAGGTAAACTTGGACCCCTGCAGACTCGGGGCTGAATCATCTTAGGGTAACTTTATTTCATCAGGAAACAAAAAACCCACAAGAGTCATGGCCGGTTTAAGATACCGGTCTTATCCTTCTGATATGAATCAAACTGTCTTCAAAAATCAAGAAAATGTCCAAATGTTGGACCCTTTTGGGACAATCAGACCATAGACTGAGAATCCTCTCTAGGTTTGCCAGTAAAACCTCGTTTCAACGGACACTTCTGTTTAAATTGGGTTTTGGCGTTTCCGTCTTACATTCATTCTTGTCTTGATGGCGCTGATGTCAGGACACTCTTTGCTGCCGCTGTCCAAATGTCTGTAATTAAAAATAAATAGAAATAAATCCTCTCAAGTTGGTTGTTCAAACAGGAAGTGAAAAGTCAAATTTCAAGTATTTTGGGGTAAATGTGTATATTTGTTTGTTGAAACACATTTAACTGGTTGTTTGTCACTGATATTTTATTTTTGATGCCTTTTTTTGTGCCACTGATAATCACTTAATGTGAAAGGTGCAGCAGCTTCCCCTGCTGGCTCATATGAAACACAGCAGCATAAATGTTCAGTGGATAATCTGCATCTGGTTTGTGCAAAATGGTACAAAAATTAATATTCAAGCCACATGCTTGCATGCCCTGGCTACAATTATGAAGGAAAAGTAATGCATATGTTTTATTTTGGGATGTTTTTATCTCTCCTCACAGCCGCCAATCTGCAGATCAAGTAAAAGGCTTACAGGTTCAGGTACATGTTTCTGAATCAAGCTCTGACTGTTTAACATTGGCAATGAAAACGTGGTAATTCCTTGAAACCTCCCATCCATCCATGCATCCATCCATCCATCCATCCATCCATCCATCCATCCATCCGCAGCTGCTTATCTGGAGTCAGGTCGCGGGTCAGCAGCCTAAGCAGGGAGGCCCAGACCTCCCTCTCCCCAGCCACTTGGGCCAGCTCCTCTGGGGGAATCCTACACTGTTCCCTGGCCAGCTGCGAGACACAGTCTCTCCAGCGTGTCCTGGGTCTTCCCTTGGGTCTCCTCCAGGTTGGATGTGCCTGAAAAACCTCACCAGGGAGGCGTCCAGGAGTCATCCTAGATGGCTGAGCCACCTCAACTGGATCCTCTCAATGTGGAGGAGCAGCAAGTCTACTCTAAGCCCCTCCTGGATAACCAAGCTTCCCACCCTATGTCTAAGGGAGAGCCCAGACACCCTGCGGAGAAAACAAATTTTGGCCGCTTGTATTCACGATCTTGTTCTTTCAGTCACTACCCAAAACTCGTGACCAAAGGTGAGATAGGACCGTAGATCTACTGGTAAATGGAGAGCTTCACCTTCTGGCTCAGCTCTCTTCACCACGACATATCGGTACAACGCCCACATCACTGCAGACGCGGCACCAATCTGCTTATTGATCTCACACTCCATCTTTCCCTCACTCGTGAACAAGACCCAAGATACTTAAACTCCTTCACTTGAGGAAGGGCCTCGTCCTTGACCTGGAGAAGGTATTCTACCCTTTTCCGATCAATAGCAGAAGATTCCTGTGACTGTATCGATGTGACAGTAACTGTTGAGTCATGTTTTAGAGCTTGTTTGTTGGGTTTTCCTGATCCAAACACAGACTTACTTGTAAAGTTCAGCTAAAAAAACATCGAGGCGTTTCAGCTCCTCAAAGTGACCTGAAATAAAACCAAAAGTTATCAGAAAAATCAAAACTCTTGGCAGTAAAACATCTTTTGGTCTCCTTACTTTTCTTTTCCTCCCACACCTGCAGCTCCTTAGTGAGCTCAGGTACAACCAGGAAAGTCTTCCAGCCTTGGCGTTTCTTCGACTTGAGGATGTCTCCAAAAATGTGATCTCCAACATAAAGGATGTCTTTACCTTTGACGTCCAGCAGTTCACTGACAATATCTGAAGAGCCTACAGAAAGAGCCAGTGGATTATTTTACAGTGCAAACATTAACACACATTCAGATAACCTGGATTAAAATGAAACAGGAGTGTGGAGAACAGAATATAGTCACTGTAATGACAATAGAGGGTAAATTGCTTAAGAGCTATTTATTATTATTACCACTACTTGTGACCAAAGCTATGATACGCTATATTAATGGAATATCCGCTTGGTCTTAGTATGATTAATAAGAAGATCCTAGGATTCTTTTAATTATTAAGGGATTGTACACACGTCGCTTTGATTCAAGAAACAGTCAGGTTTATGAACGAAGTAAGAATTTATTTTACAAACACTTACAACTTGGCAGATGGTTTAAACTATTATTTACTGTGAGCCGATGCGAACTAAGATGGTGTCTGGAACCTATGTGTGAATATTGTATTCAGAATCTCCATTCTCAGAGCTGCGTTCTGGATGGAAAGAATTTGGTTTGCATATAAGCTATAAATATGTTATTATCAGAACCACATTCAGACACTATCTGTGTGTCTACTTTACCCAGATTAAGAGACCCTCTTGGTGGAACCGAAAGTGAGAGGTCGGATGACCACTGGCACCGGAGGGCTGTAGAGTACCGAGGTGCCGGTTCTTTCAGTCCGGAGATGTCTCTCGGGTCACGACAGATGGGTGAAACCGAGCGTCTTAAAAATAACTCTGAAGGAGTTTTGAGTCAGCTTTGTTCTGCAGGAAAACTATCTTGTTGTTCAGCTTCGCAGGTGCGAAAAATGTTAAAGGTTTTGATAACGTGTCAAAATCCTTCTGGTTAAAGAGGTGCTAAAGATGGCCGGTCTGAAGCTCACTCTAGAACTGACTAATTCGCAAAGCCATCTGGTTTTAAAGAATTTATATTATGGTTTGGCCAGCCAATCAGGGGCTGACAAGTTTGAGAGATGTTACCAAGCACCGCAGAGACACACCCTCTGTGATGGAGACTCCGAATCTAGGCAGAAGGTTAACTTATGT
Organism: Nothobranchius furzeri; assembly: GCF_043380555.1. Taxonomy (NCBI): domain Eukaryota; kingdom Metazoa; phylum Chordata; class Actinopteri; order Cyprinodontiformes; family Nothobranchiidae; genus Nothobranchius; species Nothobranchius furzeri. The sequence continues at coordinate 51,037,326 of NC_091746.1, forward strand.
GTCATGCATTAACTTTACTTTACTTGTGAGTGCAAATGTTATAACCTCGTCAAGTAAACATACTAAAACAATCATTGAGCACAGATTAATGAAACATTTCATTATTTATAATTAGCAATGGCAATATTTAATGATTATCTTTAATTATAAAATCTTCTTTCTGGGAATAAAGGAGTTTATTTTAAATAGTTCCTCTGTGATGGACCTTGGAGGAGAAAATGTCCAGCTGGTGTGAGGAACTAGGCTCTGATTAAAGGGACTACATGCAGACTTCGAGTCTCCTGTGAGGGGAAAAGATTGTAGGATGTGTCATAGCCAGGGTAAGTTGACCTGGCCGTGCATTTGACCTGTGGGGTCTCAAAATCAGGCCATTCGTGACGTTACATCACTTAAACATGATAAGTTTGTGTTTTATTGAATGATTTTTAGATATTTACAGATGAAATTATTGCTGTTGATGAAAGGACCTTTAATTGTATGAATTAGATGACCAGAGGTTAGATTTCAAAGAGTATTGTTATGAGTATACGACTCTCTGCCCAAAGTGTAGACATGGCTTTATGAAAATGTTATTTTGGTTGTTTTACATTTACTGATTTTATTCCATGATCGCAAACAAAGCTTTTTATACTATTAATGCACAAATTAAGATTTCTTTGTCAAAATTATTGCTAACACTTTACAATAAGGGTCCCTTTATTAAAGGCACACTATGCATCTTTTTACATTTTGAAATCATTTTCTTCAGTATGTGCTAAAATGACCATTTACAGTGTTTATGAAATGTCACTCAGACCCCTACTGCCTTCTGTGGCCAGAATACCACACTTGCAACTTCCAGCATGTTTCCTGCATGTTTTAGATCACGAACAAAGCTGATTTGTTTCATTTAGTGATGAACCACTCCTGCAGACACGAATGAAGGCTGATTATATTATATTATATTATATTATATTATATTATATTATATTATATTATATTATATCATACCATATTATATTATATTATATTATATTATATTATATTATATTATATTATATTATATTATATTATATTATATCATACCATATTATATTATATTATATTATATTCATATCTGCGATGGACTGGCTCTCTGTCCAGGGTGTACCACGCCTGATTGCCCATTGACCGCTGGAGTTGGGCACCAGCCCCCTCGCGACCCTACGTGGACAAAGCAGGTTCAAACAATGGATGAATATATTATATTACATTATATTACATTATATTATATTATATTATATTATATTATATTATATTATATTATATTATATTATATTATATCATATTATATTATATTATATTATATTATATTATATTATATTATATTATATTATTGTCACTCAGTCTTGTTGCCAGTAGATGACACTGTTGAGAGCAGAGCTCTGCAATTTTTCCCATTAAAAGGTTATTTCGACCACTTTGTCTTCTAAATATAACTTCAGTAAAGTCACAAAATCTTCTTGCCTCTTAAAACAAAACAAAAAATGTGTAAATGCACTAAAGTTCATGTTCCACTGTGATTTTTTTTTGTTTAGCGAAAAGAAAAAAGCAAAGTTAGTAATTCTATCTAAGTAAATAAGATGTTCTTCTTCAGAATCATGCAGCGCTTGTGCAGCACATAGTGATAAACAAGTAAACAAACTGATGTGAAACAGTAAAACTAACAATATTGTAATAAATTAATTAATTAAAAGCTGTTTTCAGTTCATTCAGGTAAATTCATCCTGAGCAAAAATAAATCCTTCCAGTGTGTTATCTGTTTCTGAATAATCTGAGAGTTTAATCTCACCTCCAGAATAAACTGTTCCGTGCTGCAGGTCACCGGTGTATGTCCCGATACGGAGCTTTCCGGTGTTCTGCATCCAAAACACAACAAGAAGCTAGTTTTTAAAAACTCCAAACAATCAGTGATTCTTTCTAGAAGATGATTATCCTACTGTGTCCACTTGTCTCAACACCGTCCCATCCGCAAAAAACAGAGGCTTCCTGGTATCCACGACAACGAGATCAAAGTAGGAGCGCCAGGGCTTTTTAGGACCTCCAGGCTGCAGCCAAGAGCACAAATAATTTCACCTGAATTATTCAAATAAACATTTGTTTTTAGAAAATCTCAGAATGAATAAAACTGCCTCACTTTGGAGTTTCCTTCCAGCAGGTACTTCATGATGACCTGAGAGAAGACAAAAGGAGATGTTAGAGCAGGCAGAGATGTTTCAGTGTGAGCACAGCGTGTCAGCTCACCTCGGTGTAGTTGTAGTCGCTGTTTGTGGCCAGAAAAACCTTTGCCACCTCCTTGATTCTTGTCAAGAGCACAGGGATGTTTGGCTGAGCAGAAAACATGTTTTTAATTCACTACTTAATCCTTTCTGAGGACAAAATCATCTTCAGCCTCATGAGTTTACTCACGTCTTTCACAACATATTTCTCCAAATTCTTGATGGTTTGTTCCTTAAGGACTCCCTGTTTCACACAAATGTCTGACTTCAGCATCTAGTATGTGAACTAAAACCAAAAATGTGATGCATGGGGATGTTTCTGCTTCTCACTGTGTCGTGAATAAAGTCCATTGCTTTTCTGACATCCTGGAACATGCTCCTGTACGACATGAACAGGTCACCATGCTGGAAGCCTTTCTCCAGGCTGCAACAGGATTAAAGGTTTACCAAACATCGTGGAGGATGTTTTACTGAGATGTGAATGTTCCTACTCACTTTGCATATCTGGTGCATCTGGTGAAGAAATCCACCAGACAGGCGTAGAGGTACGTCTCTGCAGGAGGAAAGTGGTGAGTATGAATGATTTTTGAAGTCTAAAAATAATGGGTGGAAAACCAAAAAGTAATTATCCTTTCACAATTAAAATGACTTTAGTTGATTTAAAGATGAAGTAAAATTCTGACTTTATTTTCTGTAGTTTTATCCTGTCAAGATAGATGAAGTACAGGTGAAACTTGAAAAATTTGAACATGTTGAAAAGTTTGTTTATTTCAGTAATTCACCATAGACTGAGACACCATCTAAAGGCTCGGGTGCAGGTGTTCTGGATTCATCAGCTGATCAGAGTGGGACACTTTGAGTCTAGAATATTAAACCTTTTCACAATATTCTAGTGTTCTGAGGTTTTGAATGTGAGTCATAATCATCAAATTTATAACAGGTAAAGGCTTCAGGTATCTGGCTTTGTATATAATGAGTCAATCTCATTCATTTGTTTCATCTTTTAGGTTGAATTACTGAAGTAAATGAACTTTTGCACCACATAAATTTTTTTAACCCTTTAGGCCCAAGGCCTTTTTTCTTTGGGCCCTGGCGCCTTCCAATTGGGGGCCTTTGGAGTTTCATGTCCCAAGTGTCAGTGATTGTTTGCATTCCCCGAGCACAGCTACAGCTACAATCAAAACAGTTTAGCTTGTAAACAAAGCAATTTTTGGTTTTTGATACATTAAGATAAAATAATACTTGAACTTCATTTTAGAAGAGCTGTCCTGTGTAAAAGTGCTGACAGGATGGAGGTTGAGAGTTCAAATTCCATTTAGGAAATTTAGTCAATTGTTTTGTTTATTCCAGGGGTCCTGAACTAAATTTGTTCAAGGTTTTTTTTTTTCACCAGAGAGATTCAGAAGCTCTTCTAAAATAAAGTTCAAATATCATTGTATCTTAATTTATTACTATTTAAAATGGCCTTGTTTCCCGTCTGGGCTGTTTGATTGTGGTTTTAGTTGTGTTTGGAGAATGTGGACAGTTGTAGATGTTTGGGACATGAAACTGTAGAGGTCCCCAATAGGGGGCGTTAAGGTTGGTTTTTAGGGTTAAACAGGTTAAAGTTGACTTGTTTGTGTGAATCTGAATACCTGAGAGGTTGAAGAGCGTGTTGAGGATGTAAAAGCGTTCTGTGTCGTCTCTTTGGATGAACTTGTTGGGGTAGTAGAAATGAACATCTCCCCTGTGAAGAAAATACATGGTTGATTGATTAATAGTTATAATGACTGGTTGTTTGTGTGTTTGTATAACTGATCCATTGTTTGTTTTGTTATTCGTGTGGTTAGAATTTTGTTGATTAGTTGGTTGATTGATTTCTGATTAATCCGTTTGGACGTTACAGGTAATTCATTTACTAAGGCGCTATATAAATAAACTTTACTTACTTACTTACTTACTTACTTACTTACCAGTTGACTGTTTGATTTATAATTTGGTTTGTTGGTTAATTTGTTGACTGAAAAGTTTTTATTTTATTTTGAGACCCATCATTTGTTGGCTGTTTGGTTGGTTAGATGGCTGGCTGGTTGGGTGGTTGGATGGCTGTTTGGTTGGCTGGTTGGTTGGTTAATTGGTTGGTCAGTTTATTGAATAATTAATACGCTGAAAATTAGCTGGTTGTTTAGTTGACCAATCCATTGTTTCTTTGTTTTTGTTGTTGGATAGATACTTAATGAACTCATTTTTTGTGTTCATTGTTTGATTGGTTGTCTAGTTGTTGGTCAGTTTATTGCTTAATTAATTAATTAATTAATTAATTAATAAAAATTAGCTGGTTGTTTGGTTGACTGGTCCATCTTGGTATGCTAACTGTTTGGTTTGTAGGTTGGTTGTTTAAATAATCGGCCTATACATCATTTGGCTTGTTGTTTGGTTGGCTGTTTTAATAATCGGTTGCATCATGGGTGTTTCATTGAAATTCATATAATGCATTTTTATTTATGTGTATTTTGAACTTACTCTCTGAGGAAGTGGAAACCATGACAGCAAACCAAGATGTTGCCATTAGAGTCTACCTTCAACAGGTTCCCGTAGCTGGTGTCCACAACCACTCCCCTGAGAGGAGAAGGAGAGGAAATGATGAAGCGACTGAATGAATAAAATTGAGAGATTAAAGTTCGCCACTGATGAGTTTAAACGGACCGAGTGGGGAAGCTTGGATCATATGTGTAGCGCAGAAGCTCATGAGGATATCCGACAGACACCATCCTGTCCCTTAGGAGCTCAAAGCCTGTGCTCTCATAGTCAGGGGATTTATACACTACAGTCAAAGAAATCACATGAGGAAACATAGTAAGCACCTACTTAATAAACCCATCTCAAAACTGCTGAAGTTAGCTAGTGTTTACTCACTTGCCAGAGTGTAGTCCATGTCAAAACCATAGCATTTGATGCTTTCAAGAGTCAGGCTCCTGTTGACAAACACCCTGTCATCCAACACAAAAACAGATATGAGATACGACAAAGATGAGCAGATGGACTGGATTTACCATCTACAAGCTTAGTAAACATTAAGATCTCATTAAGATGGGGATGTTTTTGGGTTTTTACTTTTGAAAGTCATATTTCAGCAGGGAGTTTCACACAGGGTGGGGGCCGGTTGGTGTTATCAGTTCTAGTCTTCTCTCAGGACTGAAACGCCAGCAGATCAGCAAACGCTGCTCTTCAACTGGAAATAGTTTGTGTTGTAATGTTTTTTTTTTCTTCAGACAGAGACGAGTGGATGGATCTCTCCTTCTGCAGCACCACCTTGTGTCCGCATGGCCCCGGTTGGCCCCGGACTCAGACCCAGAGGTTCATAACAGGCTCAATGAGGTGGCTGTAAATAATTTACAAGCAGGTTCTCGCCTTCAAATCTCTCCTGAGATCAGTGGGGTGAACTTAAACAGAGAGGGACTCTGTGTGTGTGTGTGGGGGGGGGGGGGGGGGGGGGAATCTGCTGATCCAATCAATTGAAGAGAGTAAAGACAGAAGCAAGTAAAACAACATTCTGATTTGAGTAAAATTGCCAACAGAAATTGTGTTTTCATGATGTAAAAGCTGCTTACTTACAGAAGACAATACATAAATAAAGCCTGGGGCCATTGAATCGCAACTTTTTTCCAAAGTATCAAACAAAACTCACTTTTTGTCAAAGTCTCTCTTCATCTTGGGCTCATCATTGGAGGAGTACAGATGGACGTCCATCGCGTCTTCCTCTTCACTGTCCGCTGTCCTGATCCTGTCCCTCATTGGACAGATCTTTAAATGGCCAAACTCCGCCGGCTCCTGTGGGCGTGGCTCCCGGCTTCTTGTTTACTCGTGGGACTCCGAGCGAGTTGATCCTCCGGCTGCTTCCCGCGACACTTCCGGTTCTGAGCGCGCGCAGATTGGGTTATCAAGAGTCGCGCACATGTGCGGGGTCCGCCCGTGTGCGTAAATTGGGAGTTTCCTGATGACTGTCAGTCCTCAAGACGGACCAGAGACAGTTCGGCTTGTTCCATCAAAGCAAAACTGTTCACATTTAGTGATTTGTCAGTCTCAAAATAACTTTTAGAGCCAAAACATTTTGTTTTAGAGATGTAAAAAGAGTACATTCTTGTTTGTGACATAAAATGTTCATAAAATTATGTAAAAGTGTAACTTTTCGTTTGAATCCTTAACATTTAGACGAATTAAACCATTTTTATGGGAACTGCAAATATTTGAAAGGATTAAAGTAATTGATTTGTAAACTAGTATTTCATGTATGTTAAAAAAATGTTTATTCTGGATTTAAAAATGGCAAACGATACTTTTTAAGACCATTTGTAATTATAAATGAATAAAATTGTCATTTGTCAAGTGTAGTATTTAGATCTGCCACCAGTAGGCAGAATAAACGTATTTGAATGGATTTTTCTCTTTTTGAGGAACGTGACAGTCCTATCGTCGAAAACTGGAAATAATCCAAAAAATGTTGCATTTGGTGCTGAAGGCTCAATTCATGTTTAGGTCTCATAAAGTGAGTTTAGGGGTTTTATTGTTGTTAATTGACCGTTTATAGGGCTCCAAAGTGCTTTACACACACACAAACACAAACACACACACACACACACACACACAAACACACACACACACACACACACACACACACACACAGGAAACTGGCACCACCGGTCCTTCCAACCACCACCAGCGGAAACAGAGGGTTAAGTATTTTGCCCAAGGACACAATGACTGTGATAGATGGATGAGGGGTTCAAACCAGCAACCCAGTGGTTACATGACTTTCCCCCAACTCTTGAGCCACCATGATAGTATTTAAAAACTGCGCTATGATATTTTTAGACTCTTAACAAAATAAAATATTTAATATACAGGGAGTGCAGAATTATTAGGCAAATGAGTATTTTGTCCACATCATCCTCTTCATGCATGTTGTCTTAGGCCCTGTCCACACGTAGCCGGGGATCTGCCAAAACGTAGATATTTTCCTACGTTTTGGCCTGTCATCCACACGAAAACGGAGTTTTTTCACACGAAAACGGATCTTTTTAAAAATTCCGGCCAAAGTGAAGATCTGCGTTTTCTCCGTTTTGGGTGTCTGCGTGTGGACAGACAAAACCGGAGTTTTAAGGTCCGCAACGTCACTTTCCGCGACAAAAAAATGCTGACATCACGTGTGCGACCTGTGTTTACACTAGCCGGCATCACGGAAGCTTTCAGAGCTGCGCTCTGTCACTACCCGATCCATCAATTGTCCAAGCGCTTTCTGCTTGTTTGTTTTTGCAAGCGGAATTACTGCTCCTTGCGGAAGACCACAGACGAAGGACGAGGTTAAGAATGGGGGAAGTACTGCCGCCTACAGGTCTGGCATGTCCTTAACAACGTATTTATCCGGGTACGTGTGGACAGAGTTTGTTTTTAAAACGCGGTGGTGTGGATGCAAGTTTTTGGAGGGGCGGATATTCGTTTTCAAAAAACCCCGGCTACGTGAGGACTAGGCCTTACTCCAAGCTGTATAGGCTCGAAAGCCTACTACCAATTAAGCATATTAGGTGATGTGCATCTCTGTAATGAGAAGGGGTGTGGTCTAATGATATCAACACCCTATATCAGGTGTGCATAATTATTAGGCAACTTCCTTTCCTTTGGCAAAATGGGTCAAAAGAAGGACTTGACAGGCTCAGAAAGGTCAAAAATAGTGAGATATCTTGCAGAGGGATGCAGCAGTCTTAAAATTGCAACGCTTCTGAAGCGTGATCATCGAACAATCAAGCTTTTCATTCAAAATAGTCAACAGGGTCGCAAGAAGCGTGTGGACAAACCAAGGCGCAAAATAACTGCCCATGAACTGAGAAAAGTCAAGCGTGCAGCTGCCAAGATGCCACTTGCCACCAGTTTGGCCACATTTCAGAGCTGCAACATCACTGGAGTGCCCAAAAGCACAAGGTGTGCAATACTCAGAGACATGGCCAAGGTAAGAAAGGCTGAAAGACGACCACCACTGAACAAGACACGCAAGCTGAAACGTCAAGACTGGGCCAAGAAATATCTCAAGACTGATTTTTCTAAGGTTTTATGGACTGATGAAATGAGAGTGAGTCTTGATGGGCCAGATGGTTGGGCCCATGGCTGGATTGGTAAAGGGCAGAGAGCTCCAGTCCCACTCAGACGCCAGCAAGGTGGAGGTGGAGTACTGGTTTGGGCTGGTATCATCAAAGATGAGCTTGTGGGGCCTTTTCGGGCTGAGGATGGAGTCAAGCTCAACTCCCAGTCCTACTGCCAGTTTCTGGAAGACACCTTCTTCAAGCAGTGGTACAGGAAGAAGTCTGCATCCTTCAAGAAAAACATGATTTTCATGCAGGACAATGCTCCATCACACGCCCACAACCCAGTACTCCACAGCGTGGCTGGCAAGAAAGGGTATAAAAGAAGAAAAACTAATGACATGGCCTCCTTGTTCACCTGATCTGAACCCCATTGAGAACCTGTGGTCCATCATCAACTGTGAGATTTACAAGGAGGGAAAACAGTACACCTCTCTGAACAGTGTCTGGGAGGCTGTGGTTGCTGCTGCACGCAATGTTGATGGTGAACAGATCAAAACACTGACAGAGTCCATGGATGGCAGGCTTTTGAGTGTACTTGCAAAGAAAGGTGGCTATATTGGTCGCTGATTTGTTTTTGTATTGTTTTTGAATGTCAGAAATGTAAATTTGTGAATATGGAGATGTTATATTGGTTTCACTGGTAAAAATAAATAATTGAAATGGGTATATATTTGTTTTTGTTAAGTTGCCTAATAATTATGCACAGTAATAGTCACCTGCACACACAGATATCCCCCTAAAATAGCTAAAACTAAAAACAAACTAAAAACTACTTCCAAAAGCATTCAGCTCTGATATTAATGAGTTGTTTGGGTTCATTGAGTACATAGTTGTTCAATAATAAAATTATTCCTCAAAAATACAACTTGCCTAATAATTCTGCACTCTCTGTAATATAATGCTGAGTGAGTATTTCTCAGTAAAGAATGAACTTGGTTCACTGGAAAAAAGAGAGCTACTCCATCCATTTAAAATGAGTCTCAATGGCCTGGCTGTGTGCAGCCCTGCAGCTGTGGGTGCAGGATAGATGCCGCTTCAGGGAGTTGCTCCTGAAAACACCTTCTGAGATCCACTGAGGCTTTTGCGTATGAGTTTTACGGGTTGGGCTTGTGATCTGTTTGGTGTTTTATATGTGACTGTTTCTAATAATTAAAAAAACTCATAAACTCCCACCTGTGTTTAGTCTCCACTTTGTTGCGGTCCTATGAGCCAGGTAGTAACACAAGTCAAGTAAGAAGGTTTAAAATCCTGATGGAAATTTTAGAAGCTAAGTAAGAAATAAATTGCAGCCCATTGCTTAAGAAATCTTTTTTTATTTATTTTAAAATTTCTGACTATTTTTAGACATTATGGTAAAGATGATGTAAAACTCTTGTTTTCCTGATGTCTGATCTTCATCATCTAAACTGCAGACAAACTCTAACACTCAAAATGTTACAACGCTCTTTATTGAAACGTTTATTTTACAGGTGTGTGAGCATGCGCTGACGGCCGATCACCGGATACATGGCAGCGTTTGAAGCTGATGGCAGCTCGTTAACAAACATCCACAAACAATTAAGACACATTTTCGCCTAATTTATTTACTGACAACGCAAAAAATAATCTGGTAAGTATAACTCACTCAATCTGGAGGTAAGTGAAGAGAATTCAGAAAGTTTACTAAATTATATTGACGAAGTTTTCGAGTTATTCGTCATGGGTCCGAAGAAATCAGCAGCTGAGGCTGAAACACCTACTGGGACCAAGAGGAGCCGTCCTCAGGACTCGCCTGAGGCCTCATCTCCCCGGAAAGACGTATTAGAATTATTAGATTCTATAGATAAACGGCTTCTGGGATTTGAGGGGCGACTTCATCTGCTCGAGGTTCTTCACCAGGAGTTTCAGAACCTCCGAACATCTCTGGAGTTCAGCCAGGAACAGGTTGAGCGGCTCGCTGCTGAGAACGCGTCTCTGCGGAAGTCCGTCTCTTCCCTGGAAGAGGGAATGACGCGGATCACCCTGGACAACAAGACTCTGAAGGAGACGGTTTTGGACCTTCAGGCCCGCAGCATGAGGGATAATTTGGTGTTCGCAGGTCTGCCGGAGCAGACGGGAGGGGCGGAGAACTGCGAGCAAACAATAAAGAACTTTCTTCAGACAGAAATGAAGATACCCGAAGAAAAAGTTAAAAACATCACATTTCACCGGGTACATCGCCTTGCAGCTAAAAGAGGAGACAGCAAAAGACCTCGTCCCATCGTGGCTAAATTTGAACATTTTAAGCAGAAGGATCTTGTTAAAAGTCACGGAAGAGAGCTCAAAGGAAAAGATTTCAGCGCCAATGATCAGTTCCCGAAGGAGATTCTTGATCGGCGCAGGGTCCTCTTTCCGCTGCGTAAAAAGTTTATCCAGGATGGGAAGAGAGCTGTCATCTCGGTGGATAAGCTTTATGTGGACAATAAACTTTACAAGGAGCGAGGAGTGACTGACTGGCTGTTTTAGCCCAACATCAGGTCAGACATTTATTATTCTTATCAGGATTCACTGGGTTTGATCACGTCAGGATTAAACAGCTGCTAAATCCGTTTTGTAGATGATAAGATCACCTGTTAATCACCACCCCACACCCCTATTACCTTTTCTTTTTAGTTCTTACTTCTTTTTTAACCTATATCTGTACCTTCCCTTCCTTTTTACCTGCTTCTGTACCTTTACACCTGTATGGCACAACCACACAACTTTCCAACACTGCGTCAGACTCGACACACACACGCACACGCACGCACACACACATGCACGCACACGCACACGCACACGCACACACACGCACACACACACACACACACACACACACACACACACACACACACACACACACACACACACACACACACACACACATATATATATATTAAATTCACAGCACAATATCATAATTTATGCGTCAAATAATACAACCACAAACACTGTTGGATCTTTATTATTATTATTATTATTATTATTATTATTATTTACTTTTTTGTTATTTATTAACATACTATTTATACATTTATATACTTATTCCATCTTATTCACATGAAGGCGTCATATTTTAGCTACTCACACACACATCTATGGGTGCACTAAGGTTTGTCTCATGGAACGTACATGGGGCTGGCTCCATAGAGAAGAGATTAAAAATTTTTGATCAGTTAAAGAGAGTGCAAGCAGACGTAATATTGTTACAAGAGACTCATAGATCTGCCACATCCGCAGATGAACTTAAAACACCTGAGTTTCCCAGCATGTTCTCTGCCTGCTATAACTCTAGGCAAAGAGGTGTAGCTATTTTAATACACAAAAACATCAATTTCACAGTATTGGACACAGTTTCTGATCCAGAGGGTAGATTTATAATGTTAAAATTATCTGTACAGAACCAACGCTTATGTATCGTCAGCATATACTGTCCAAATATTGATGACCCTCCATTCTTTCATAATTTTTTCTCTGTACTCTCCGAACACTTGGACTGTCCACTTATACTTGGAGGTGATTTTAATTTTTGGATGAATTCCTTAACAGACTGGCTCAGTACAGCTGGGACTCAGCGCAATTGGCAATCCACTAACATAGTTAAACAGTACATGAGTGATTATGGGCTTTGTGATGCATGGCGATCTCTTCATCCTAACCGTAGAGAGTATACTTTTTTTTCGCACGTCCATCACTCTCATTCACGTTTGGATTATTTTCTAGTCAGCAGCTCATTGTTGGCTGACATTTCAGACACTGAGATACACCCCATAGTTGTCAGCGACCATGCTCCAGTTTCTTTAACTCTGGTAAATAAGAAGACAATCCCACCAAGCAAAAACTGGAGGTTTAATACATCACTGCTTAAAGACGAAGGTTTTATAGAATTTTTTAAAAAGGAGTGGGGTTTATATTTAGAAAATAATGACCTGCCTGGAACATCAGCATCTATTCTTTGGGAGGCAGGAAAGGCAGTGATGAGAGGTAAAATAATCTATTTCTCATCACATAAGAAAAAAACGGAAAACAAACGTATTCAGGAGTTAGAAGAAATCATCAAGTCTTTAGAGGCGTCCACAGAAGAAGAGTTAATGAGCAAATTACGTAAAGCTAAATTAGAACTTCATGGAATTATTGACAAAAAGACACAATTTTTAGCACAAAGACTAGGAATAGAAAACTTTGAACATAGTAATAAATCAGGTAAATTCTTAGCTAGCCAATTAAAAATAAATAAAGAGAAAACTACCATATCTGCTGTTAAAGACTCAACCGGGAATATAGTATATGACCCTGAAAGAATAAACAACACCTTCAGAGACTTTTACCAAACGTTGTACTCACCACAGATGAACCCATCAGATAATGAGATCAATGAGTTCCTTGACAGGATAACACTTCCTAAATTATCAGACAGCCAAGTTACAGTCCTGGACTCGCCACTAACATCAGCGGAGCTCCAGGAAGCCCTTAAATCCATGACGAATAGGAAAGCTCCAGGTCCAGACGGGTTCCCAGTAGAATTCTACAAAGAATTCTGGATCATTCTGGCTCCAATATTTTTCAGAATGGTGAGGGAAATCGAAGAGAGCAGCAGATTACAGCCAAACATGAATTCAGCCAATATTAGTCTCTTGTTAAAACCAGGCAAAGACCCGGCATTTCCTACCAGCTATCGCCCAATTTCTCTTATTAATGTTGATCTCAAAATAATTTGTAAAGCCCTGGCCAAAAGATTAGAGAAGGTAACCCCCTTCATAATACACCCTGACCAAACTGGTTTCATTAAGGGTAGACAATCACCCACAAATTCACGTAGATTACTTAATTTGATAGATTTCTCTTACAGTAGAAACATAGAAACTAGTATATTATCTCTAGATGCAGAAAAAGCTTTTGATAGAGTTAACTGGAAGTTCTTATTTGCAACTTTACATAAATTTGGTTTTGGGAACTTCTTCATAAACTGGCTACAAACATTATACAGTTCACCAACAGCACGTGTCAGGACGAACGACCAAATGTCAGCTAGCTTCTGTCTTCAGAGGGGGACCAGGCAGGGATGCCCACTCTCCCCCTCACTATTTGCTATCTTTATTGAACCACTAGCAGCAGCAATTAGGCAAACAACAGATATTAAAGGGATAAAGTGTAAGAAAATAGAACATAAGATCAGTCTTTATGCAGATGATGTTTTACTCTTTCTCCAGAATTCTCAATCCTCTCTCTCCCAAGCAATAGAACTGATAAACTCTTTTTCCAGAGTTTCAGATTACTCTATAAACTGGTTAAAATCCACAGTTCTACCAATTAATTTATCATTTGTCAATTTGCTTAATACAAAATTGGAGTCAGGGAATATCACATACCTGGGAATTAATATCTCTCCCAAGTTAGCAGATCTAACCAAACTGAATTACATCCCACTTTTAAGGAAAGTGGAATATGATCTTGCAAGATGGAAATCCTTACCAATATCACTCATGGGGAGAGTTGCTACAATTAAAATGATGGTCTTACCCAGAATAAATTACTTATTCTCGATGATCCCAAACAAACCTCCAGCTGACTGGTTTAAATCTCTGGACTCCTCAATTACTAAATTCCTTTGGCAGGATAAACCTCCACGAATTAGCTTAAAAACGCTTCAGAAGACCAAAGACAGAGGAGGACTGGATTTACCCAACTTTTATTATTATTTCTTAGCCAACAGGCTGCAATATATACCAAGATGGTTGCAAGATAACCCATTAGACGAGTCCTGGTTAGATATAGAACAGACAATTTGCAATACGATAGAGCTTTCAGACTTACCATTTATTAGCCCAAGCATAAGAAAACATGAAAGCTTCAAAAGTATTAGTATCAGCACCTCTCTGACAGCATGGTGGGAGTATCTTAAAATGACAGAGTCTTCACTAGTACCATGCAGACGCACACCTATCTGGAACAATCCTGACATTTTGCAAAACAACAAAATGATGAACCTTCCGGACTGGAAAAATAAAGGAATCCTATACCTGGAACACATATATGAAGGATTGGACTTCATCCCATTTAATCAAATAGTTTCCCAATTTGGAATGGATAAGAATAGCTTTTTAGAATATCACCAAATTAAATCTGTAGTCAAACAAAAATTTAAGCTCAATAAAATAGAATTACAAACACCACCAAGGGTATTAGACTTTTATAATCTCAAACCCCCCAAACTACTGTCTAAAGTATATAAGACACCGTCCAAAATAGACGATAAAATTGCAATCCCTATTGAAAAATGGGAGGTGGATCTATCAGTTAGCTTTGACCAGGACTTCTGGTCCCAAACTTGTTTAAAAACTTTTAAAATGATCAGACACCCCAATTTACAATTAATTCAGTACAAAATTCTACACAGAGTACACTATACAGGTCATCGGATGTTCAAGATGGGGTTTGTGTCGTCTGACACCTGTCCACACTGCACAAACAACATTTCTGACAATTACATTCATGCACTGTGGTCCTGCCCACCTGTCCAGGAATTTTGGGGTAGAGTATGTGAGGATCTGTCAAAATGTCTGAAATGTCATATCCCAACTTCCCCCTCTCTGTTTACTGGGACAGCTGCACGATGTCCCGATTGCAACATCTTTGGTTCACGTGGTTCTGACTGCCATATGCATCGCTAAGAAAACTATCCTCTTGAATTGGAAAAATAGAGAAAGTCTCTGCATTAACCAGTATAGAAATCTTTTGTTAGATCATATTGCACTTGATATAGCCTCTGCTTCCACTTCAGATGAATCTCTCTGGGCTCCTTTGATCGGTTCCATCACATAGCGAGGGTGGGGGGCCATTGATGTTGTCCTGCGGGATGGTGTGGGTGGAGGGGTGTGGGGTCTGAGTTTGGAGTATCCGGATGTTCCCTGGAGGTGGGTTCACTGGGGGTGTCTGGGACTGGGGGGCTGTTGCCCCCCTCTGGAGGTGCTTGGGTTGCCTTGGGGGGTGGACTGCTGGCGGTTGTGAGTGGGGCCCCTTGGGGATCTTGGCGGCGGCCATGGGTCACTGCCTGGCGGCTGCAATACCCCTGGGCGGGTCTGGGTGGGGGCCTGGGGGCTCGGGGTTTGGGGGTGGCCGGCCCCGTGTGGGGATCTGGGCGGGGCCTTGGGGGTCGGGTCCTGACATGTATGCTGCCGGGAAGAAGGCAGGAACACTCAGCAGTGCCTGGCCCGGGTTCGGGGGCATCAGGTAGACCTTGGCTCCTCTGCTGTTCCATCACAGGGGAGGGGGAGGTCCAGGACGGGGAGGACCAAACCTTACCTGGATGTCCCATGTCTTATATATTCTGGAAGTTGTGCAAATGCAGGGGTGGGCATAGATATTCTGCTGGGATGGGGCTGGGTTGGTGCCCTCGAACTCCGTGAGGCTCTGTAATGCTGCTGCTTTGGGCCCTGGCAGGATGGGCTGGGGTCTCCATGCCCTGGGTGGCAGTTTGACAACAGAGGTGCCTATTGGGGCCAGTAGGGGAGCTGGCTCCCTGGAGGGCTAAGCCCAACCAGCCATTCCTCCCCATCCCCGCATATTTCTCTCCTCCTGCTCCCTCACATCATCACACAAACATACAAATAGGACCTTGGGGGGTGGGCAAGTCAGGGAGTGCGGGTATGGACCCCATTTCCGCATTCCTGTGGCAACCTGCCCCCCAATTTTATTTGCACCTTATACACTTCCACTGACGACATTCCACACAAACACACACTTAGGGCCTTGGGAGTGAGCACATTCAACGGCATTTGGCAGGGGGATATTTCAGCCTCCTCCCGAGTGCCGGTGCCCACTTCCAATTTTAAACCGCACTTAGACACTGATGGCTGAGAGTGTAAGTGGGGTGGTGCGGTGGCATCAGCTGGCATATGCCGGATGATGCCCGCACTGCCCACTCACCACAGCCATGGAATACACCTCATGATCACACAACACTATATTGGAGCAGGTGGAGGGAGACTAGGGGTCTTAGCCACCTCTGTTGTTGCTAGGCTTCCTGGGGCTGGAGGCTAGGAGGGAGATCTGGCTGTCTGGTTGGGGTCTGGGGTGGTGGGTTGCTGTGCTCAGCGTTGGGCGGGGGAGCCTGCTCATCAGCACCCCAGCAGAAAGGGTCAAACTCTGGTTACCGGTGATGGTTGTACCCCATGTGCAGCAGTACCGGGACCAGAGTTATTAGGGTGTGTATGGGGAGCATGAGTGAGTGTCCGGCGTGCATTTTTGTAAGTCTTGGGTTGTATGTGCATGTGTGAGCATGAGGGAGGGAGTGTATGACTGTGTTTGTGTATGGCTGTATATGTCAGGTGGGGCCTTTGGGTCCTCCCCTCTCCTGGAACTTCTCTTGATGATATAGATCTTTGTCCCCCCTCCCCCTGCCACACCTGGTGTGGGGGCTTGTCCCATGGTCTGCCTGAGTGTTCGTGGCAACTGGGTCTGGGGGTTTAAGATTTTGGCATCTGCCTGATAGATCCCGGTGGCTGCCTGGTGGGGTCTGGGTCCCTGGGCTCTGCTGGGTCCCCGGCGGGGGTGGTCACCCCTGGGTCCTGGGTCGCTGGGTCCCGGGCTCGGCCGGCTAGGGGGTGGGAGGCTGCGGGCGGGCCTGTGGGCTTGCCGCTGATATCTCCAGGGACTCTGCCGGCTGCTGGTTGTGGCCCCCTGGGGCGATCCTCTGTGCCTCTCGAGGGGGGCGGGGGCCTTTCTGGTTGCAGTCTCCTTGGGGTTCCTGCATTCTGGGGCAACGCCTGGATCTCTGGGACTTGGAGCTCCCCCCGTCTCCTGCGCATCTTTGGGGGGCGGATCTGTGGTCCCTCACACTCTCTGTTGGACGCTCCTATAGAGAAACCTTAAATAAACAAGCGCGTGTACACACACAGGTGCTCACATGGTGCTCTCAAAAGTATGGGCTTGGGCACGTTCAACACATGTCTTAAGACTATGGGGGGCACTTAATTCATTGTGATTTATTATCGTGATTCTTCAGTTAAGCAATGTTGATTATATATATATATATATATATATATATATATATATATATATATATATATATAGTTTTTTTGTTTTTTTTCATCAAGTTGACGCAGTGATAGATAGATCTTGTTGTATTGTTGTTGTGTCCCTTTTTTGTGTCCTTTTGTTTTTTTCGTCTTTTTCTGCAGGTTTAGAAGCAGACTCTTGTTCATTGTTTATTTTTGTGGACCCCCCCCCCCTCCTTTCTCTCCACCTTTTCTCTTCCTTTCTCTTTCACCTCTGTCTCCGTGTCTGGTCGGAATTACAAAGCATTCAACAACAATAACAATAAAGTTTTAAGTATCAGGCGTGACATTAAAAGCAAACGCTTTGATGCTCCACCTGAGAATAAATCTGTAAGGCTTGTCACCAGCATTCAGACATCAATTCTGCTTGCTTCACAGCCAGACAGGACAAGGTAAAAAAAAAAAAAAAAAGAAACGTTTATGAAGTAGCTAATTTAGAAACGGGCATCTTTAGTTCAAAATTTGGTTTCATGTGTTTTAACATCACACATTTCCTCTTCGGTGGATTTTCGTCTCTGTGGTTTCCCGTGTTTGTGGTGGATCCTGTCAAACTCTGCAGCTATCTCCAGCGCTGTCCGATGTTTGGTCTCCGGCATGTTGAACCTCACATGCATCCCACAGAGGAAGCAGGTGGCCAGAAATATCAGGAAGCAAAAGTTATCCATCTTCTCCTGGTTGAGGGGCAGATGTGTTCTTGTTTTGAACATGTAACTGAACACGCCTGACATCCTTATGCTTAAATTGGTGCTACTTACCACTAAGATGGGGAAAAGCATCCCCAACACAAACAGGGTGATCCAGTTGATGGTGCAGCCGAGTGTGTATCCAGCTAACTTAAACGACTGAGTGAAGATTTCTCCTGGGAGAGAAACGGTCGTTGCCGCTTAAGGAAGAAGACACATAACGGTTTGTTAGTCGTTTTGCAGATGTGACTGACTAACGATTTAACCAAAACATGCATGTATTTGTTCTGTGGGAGGAAACTGTAATAAAGGGAAGAAGAAACAATGCACAAGGAGAGCATGCATGCAGAAACCTTTTTGTTGTGAACCAACAGTCTGTGCCGCCATGCAGGCCAGGTTGTACTTTATGCTAATTGAAAATATTTTTTTTTCTACAAATAGGATGTTACATACAGATACGGTTCTGTGAAAAAAATATTTGCTCCCTCCCAGACATTTTTTTTTCTGTTTGTGCGATTTTGTAACACTTGAAGTGACGGTGTGTATTTTCTGTGGTGACATTAGGCAGTAGATACCTAAATCATTGCAAGCAAGCAAGCAGAACTTTTGTGTTGGAGTAAGACTTTGCCAACGGATGGCCATTAGGGTCAAAAATCCCTGGGAGGGCAACCTCAGCAAAATAACAAGCACATCAGACTATCATTCATTACTGACGAGTGAAGAGGTAAATGTGTAAAAGAAGTTTTGGAACCGTTTGTTAAAAATTAGTAAATGCATTTTGCAAAAGGATGATTTGAATTTCTTTTAGTGGGACAGAGCTATCCAAACTGTTTGATAAAGTCATAAACCATCATAAATAACTGCATCTTTTGTCTGATATAGACTTTTGTTTGCTTATCTGAGATGTTCAAGCTAAAAACAGCACAGAAATTATAAGAATGACCAATTCTCTTGGTCACAGCACTGCAAATGTACCTGGTCCACTGGAAAAGAAGAAAATAAAGATGAAAATCAGAACCATGCTGCAGTACGGCATCCACGAAACATTCCTCTGAGGAGGAAAAAGAAGGTTCTTGTTCAGGTTTCCTGTCAGTTAGCATCGAGCGTGCATCAGATTTTGGCTGGTTTGGGAGCTCACTTGCAGGTAGACGGTGACGGTGAGGAGAGCCAGAGCTGCAGACATTCCCATGTAGCCTCGGAACAGCACGGCCTTTCTGCCCATTCCCTCTATAATCGTGAACTGCAACAGCATTTTAAACTGCATCAGTGATGTTCAGCAGGAGTTAAACTACCAAACGAGGGCACCATCATCACACAATGAAACATTTGTCATACTAATGTTAAGGAAACTCGGAAAAAGTAAGTATCTCCCCCCATGTATTTAAAAGAAGACAAACTTGGGACCAGTTTGCTGATTTGAGGCTTAAAACCAGACTTACACTGGCTACAGAGGTAGAAACTTCACACAAGCCTGTTCCCAAAGCAGCATAAGCTAGCTTGTGATCTGGGATTCCTGCAGCACGAAGCACATCAAACGAATAAAAGTACACCTGGAGAGAAATATATAATTATTATGATCTGATTCAGGGAGGTAGTGATCATTCAGATGTTTAGACCCTGTAAAGATCAGGGTGTCAAACATAACTCACAGCATTGATGCCACAGAGCTGCAGAGCAGCGAAGACAGCAATGATGGTGAAGAGCTGCCAGCGAAGCGTTTGGTTCTGAATGAGCTCTAAAACCGAGTGGCTGCGGATGCTCAGCAGATCTGCTTTCTCCTTCAGCATCTCCTCCACCTCCTTCATGTAGTCCACTTGGCCCCACAACTTCTTAAACGCTGTTTAAGAATGAGGGAACACGGGAAAGTTCCGTTCATTTGCAGAAAAGACTCAACTCAGTTCACCGATTGCTTTCTGATACCTTGCTCAGAGGCCCGGAAGTCTCCTGTTTCCAGCAGCAGGAATCTCGGCGACTCGGGCAGCAAGGGCAGAGTGAGGAGTTGGAGCACCGCAGTGAAGCCGTTGACACCGAGCAGCCAGGGCCAGTTCCTCTCTGTGCCAAGAAGCTCTCTGTCAATTTAGATTTGGAGATCAGTTTAGAAAGTTGAGCAAAGGCCTGAGGAGTCCTGATGCAGCCAGAAATGATGTCTTCATCACAACATCAGAAAATCAAAAACCCAGACATGCAGTTGTTCAGTAAACTGTGGAGTCAGAACGTTTAGTTATCAGGCCTGTCTCCAGTGGAAACCAGCTCCCATCCTGGTCAACATCTCTGCTTTCAGGACTTAAACTGCTTTGGGGTGACTTTACCTTGCAAATAAATGTTGATACATTTTGTTTTAATAAGTAAATATAATAAAATTAGAGAGAACCAAGTAGAAAAGCGTCTGGAATTGTGTGACTCAGAAGAAATGTGTATATATTCTCAGGTTTTAGAAGCTATGGAAAACTAAGTTCTCATTACAACAAGTGAAAGTTAGCACACAAAATATGTTCTCCTCTCTCCGTGTCATGTGGTGTTTTTCATTTCAGGGACATCCTGAAGTCCAAGGTTGTTTAATCCCAACAGCAGGTGTGAACTTTAACACAGATTATTACTTTTGTCGTTTGAGATAAAATATATTTTTTTAATTTTTGGTTAAGTTTCTGGGTCACTTTTTGCTTTGTGTTCAGTTGTGGGTTTGCTAAAACCTTCTTCTTGTTTGTTTTTCATCATTCTGGTTTCTGATTGGTCTATTTCCATGGCAGACTTAGGCTAAGTTCTCACAAAACACATTAAATCTGAGCATCAGCGTCAGCCTGACGAAGTTTGCAGCCGCAAACGAAACGTCGCAGGTAAATAAAACCTTTTAGTGTTTTAAAAAGAACTAAAAGATGGAATTAGAATTTCAACACAGCAAGAACACACCAAAGACATTAAATCTGACTTTTTCTCCACACGTGACACACGGCAGATTTTTCTTGTCACAGTCTGAGCAGCACAAATCTGATTTTATCAAATCCGATCCAGGTCACTTTCATATATGGTACTGAATCTGATATGCATCTGATGTTTTTGAAAGCAACTTCAGTCTGAACGATCGCATCATATTTTAATCTGTCTCCTGTGTCACTGACTCAGCAAAGGTGAGTCTCGTGTCTTGGTGTTCCTAAAGAGAGGCGCTGACAGAGACTTGTGTATGACTTCTTGTCTTCTTCTGTGCACAAGGGCCACTTAGGGGCCGTGAAAAGTTTGGACTGGAGCATGACTTGCTATCGCATTTCAGTCATAACTTGAACAACCACACAAAAAATCTGATTTATTGAAAAAACTGGAATGGAGCATGAAGACTTGCAGCATAAAAATAGCCTCATTGTCTTCAATTAGTAACATTAACCAGGGCTGCTTTCCACTTCTGCTGATGTGCATGCTGGTTGTCCTAAAAATATTAATGAGCAGAACTTTCTAAATGGAGTCATAAACAGTCCTTTCTTCTGTTTACCTCATTAACAAATCACCACACCTGCCTCCTGTTAATCTCCCTCGATGTTTTCTCTTTTTCTCATCTTGTTGGGTTCCTACTTGAGTTTAGTAATTTCACATTCTTAGATGGTTCCGTTTTAGTTGTGGTTTACCTATTAACCCAGACTGCTGCTGGTGAGAATTATGGTTCTTTTCTGGGATCTGGATCATTTGACTCACTCAGCTCACCAAAAAGAGGCCAGTGAACAATTCTAATTACTGCTGCCTCTTATTTCCCTCAGCGAACACATGATGAGAGTTTTCTTTGATTGGAGAGTTTCTGAGGTAAATCTGGTGAAGCAAAAACCTGAGGGGTTTGTTCAGTCTTTGTGTCTCAGAGGCCAACTTTAACAGGATGCATGTTTGATTTTTCAATTACTCAAATTAATCTGTGTTATTATCCAATATACATCCAAATAAACAGCTTGTACCCATCTAGAAGACATTAAATATTAAGCATGGTCAATGTGTGAGGCAGATGTCACCCGAGCTTAACAAGTTTTGTTCTGATTGTGGGCATGAAAGCAGAAATATGTGTTTTTCAGTTTTGGGATTTTAAAATGTTTGTCTGTTCAAAACCTGATGATGGTGAAATCACCTGATACCCAGCAGCTGACCACAGAACTTGCCCAAAGCTAAAAAGGTTGCCACGGTAACACCCACCATCACCCTCAGCTTCTTTGGAGCGCATTCATTGAGATACATAGCGTGTGCTGACAGACCCACTCCTGCAGAGGTACAAGAGAGAATTAAACTTTAATTAGTAAACAAAAATAAGTACAGGGACATTTTTAAACAGCTACAAACATCAATAATGTAAGAAAAATACCTGCATTAGCACCGTAAAGAAACCTTGCCACCATTATCATCTCAAAAGACATGGCAGCTTGGCTCAAAACCATCAAAATGGCTCCAACTATGGCCACAAAGTTATTAAATAAGAGGCATCGCTTTCTGTGGAACAAGGAAACAGAAACCTTTTTCACTTTTCATTAATGTTATGTTAGAAAAAATAGGGCCTTTTTTTGCTGTTCTTACTTTCAATGTTTCAGATTACCAAGCAAATTTCAATATGAGACAAAAATTATCTGTGTAAAAAAATCAGCTTTCAAATAATGATTTCTTTTACTAAGAGAAATAGTTATTTAAAGCAGCAT
Source organism: Nothobranchius furzeri (assembly GCF_043380555.1). NCBI lineage: Eukaryota > Metazoa > Chordata > Actinopteri > Cyprinodontiformes > Nothobranchiidae > Nothobranchius > Nothobranchius furzeri. The sequence goes on from NC_091746.1 coordinate 51,060,073, forward strand.
GGTTCAATGTGCAAAAATAGAGTGCCTGCTGAAAAAAACCCAGCATAGACCAGGTAGCTGATTACCAGCTGCATCTTGGTGCTGGTTTAGCTGGTCCAGCATGGGATGCTGGTGAATGGATGCTGGACTAGCATGCTGATCCAATACACCAAAGGGCTGAACAGTACCCAAAACATACAAATAGAAATAATAAAACAAGCTGTCAAGTAGTGATGTACAGTATCAATTAGCCAAAACCAAAATGGCTCACAACACTATTATAAAACATCTAAATAAAATCCATAATCCATAGCTTTGAGTCTACTCAATGGCAGGGCCCAATCCCACTGGCAACGGCAATGCGTTCCAGAGTTTTGGACCAACAACACCAAATGCCCGATCATCGCGCAATTTCTTATATGCTGGTGAAACGACCAAGAGATGCAACACCGCAGAGCAAATTTCGTACTGGTGAATTAGCTCTGACAGGTATGAAGGCGCCCCTCCATGTAATGCTTGAACAGAAAAACAAGGACCCTAAACTCTATCCTGTAAATAACCATTACCAACACTGGGGTGATATGGTCCCTCCTATCAGTACAAGTCAACAACCTGGTTGCAGATTTCTGAGCTAACTGTAATCTGTCAATGGCTAACTCACTCCAACAAAAGAATTCAAATAATCCAAGCGTGTAGTGACAAATGCATGTAAAACCAAAGTGGGCCTTTGACAACAAAGCCCTAATCTTAGAAATACAGCAGAGATGACAAAAACATGAGCCAACAGTCATGCTAACCTAGAGACCGTCATTCATCTTTACTCCGAGGTTCGTAACGGCACCCTTCCGTAATGGATTCAACGACTCCAACCCTGGGACAGGGCGTTACCACGGCAAGCACTCGATGGGGAGATGATATCTTCAGTTTTACTGTCATTCAAACTCAGAAAGTTAAAACTAACCAAGCTTTAACCTCTGATATTAAGTCTATCAATGGCTGAATAGTAGTTGCTTTGACATATATGGAGCTTACACCTGACAAACATCTGCACCGTTGAAAGCTAAACTTATGCTTTCAGAAGATCATGCAAAAGTGCAGCAAGTAAAAAGAAAATGAAAGTGGTCCAAGAACATAACCTTGAGGCACGCCACATTTTAGGACAGCATCTCCAGATGCCACATCTCCCATTCTCACACAGAAACTTCCATCAGAGCGGTAAGACCAGGTGGCTGGCCTTCTAATGCCCACCCCTTTTTCCAAGCGTTTAATCACGATCTCATGGTCAATGGTATCAAATGCCACAGTCAAATCCAGCAGTTCCAGCACAACCATGATTTACTTAAAGCATCTTTCTAGAAAGTGTGTGTCCCATTATGTCTGGGAAGAAAACTAAAGCCACGTTTAAGAAAAACATCATACCAACAATCAAACATGGTGGTGGTAGTGTGATGGTCTTTGGCCGCTTTGCCACTTCTGGATGACTAACTGATGGAACCATGAGTACTGAAGGAGAATATCTGACCTTTGACCTTAAACAGGACATTTGTGCTGGGAAACCCTCCATTGTGGCTGTATTAAAGCTCTTCTACAAAGCACAATGGGACTAATTTCCCCCATGGTGATGTGAGACTCATAGTTGATCTTTATTTGGTTAACATTTGTCTAATATTGATATCCATTTGCTGATCAGAAACATTTCAGTCAAAAAACACAAGAAATAGAGCAAGTTGTTTATCCACAGCTCTGTATCGCCACCAACCTGCCAAACTTTGAGGCGAGAGGACCAGCTGCGAGCGACCCGATTAACCCCCCGATACAGAAAATGGACATGGTGAAAGACCAGATGAGGGAGACCTGCCACGTCTCCAAGGACCTGTTGTACCTGTGCACACAGGTTTTATTCACCAGATCCTTTATAAACTGCAAAAACAAACAAATAAATGTAGTTTTTCACTTCTATTTTCAAACTATGTTTGTTTCCTGAAGCTGCTGATCTTACAGCAGAGGGAGATGTCATCACAGAAACGCAGAACCCATACTGAAACGATCCTCCAATACCGCAGATAAAAATGGCCGCAATCAAAACGGGGAAGTCCAGCTGTGGTGCAGACATCCAACAATGGATTACTGAGTGTATAAAATAGGACTTTTCCACCACAGCATTAAAAACCTTTGATTTCTTACTGTTTCTGCCATCTGCACAGAGTAGCACTCATACTTTTCTTTCAGCTGCAGCAGAACAAACAGGACCATTTTTCACATCACTTACCAGGAAAGATAAATGTTGTGGCATCGCTGAAGTCAGTTGTCATGTGAGGAGTATTCCTATTTCATCCTCAGTGGTGCAGCACATTTATAACCCAGCTCTGAAATGATTAACTTTGTGTTCAGACTCAAGAAAAAATGTGTTACAGAGTGACGAAAGAGAAAACCTTTGCTGCCGTCTTTGGTTATGTTTCTCTAACTCCTAGAGAAACTCTGTGAATATGGTTGATGTTTACTGGAGGAGTTAGGGAGAAAAACGCTTCTGATTTTTTCATTTTCCTGCTATTTGTTTAAAAGTGTACAAGTGCTCATAAACTTTGCTTGAGACTTTGATTTTCTCATTTAAGATTTTTCTAATTCTTCATTACTGTCTTCATACAATCTTGGGTTCAATTAGGAGAAAAGAGATTTTTGAACCATGTAATAATTATCAAAGGCTGCACAGAAGGTGAGCAAATGAAGCAACAGGATAAAGCTGCTGCTATAAATACTTCGGAAACAACAAAACCATCTTTGAATCCTCATCTTGATTTTTTTTGTGCTGTTTTTGCACAATCAAGTTAAACAATTTAAAATAACTTCTTTTTTTATGGAGACACAGGAATAAAGAACAAATTCTATCAACCTTTCCCTTATCAACACATTTTCTAATGGCATATTGTAATCCTATTGTTGACATTGTGTTACTTTGTAATCTGACATTGTTTCCTTTGGAGGTGTAAAAGGTAAACAAAAAAAGAAAATAGACGCGTCCTCCCTTAGAGATCCTGGAGTTTTAACATCAACAGCAGTGAGGATTCTGCTCTGGTCTCAGAAATGGGCCGACCAAAAACAGTCGGCTCTGCACTTTGCAATAAAAAAGGAGGTCCTCTGTGTTAAGCAGAGCTGCTGGCAGTGGTAAACTGAGCTGCTTGTCTTCGCCTCTGGCAACAGCAGGAAGAGGATTTTTCCAGAATTGGGATTAAGATTAGTAGCTGGGAGGCTGTTTCAAATTTTTCCAAACTGTTGGTTGTGATAGCTTAACTCTGATTCTAATAATGCACACGCAGGGTGAGAGGGAGCGTCCGCGTGATGCAGCAAGTAAACCTGACGGTTCCTGAAAGCAGGGGCGGATCAAGAAAAATACTTTGTGGTGGCAAGAGGGGTTTATGTTTTAGTTTTTTAAACTTCATTTATTATCATAAAGCTTACATGATGCAACATTATCTCAGCAACTTCATTCTCTCCTATATTTATAATAGATCACAGTTCATTATTTCTGTCAAACAATTGCATTATGACAAATCTGTAATACAGCTTTAAAACTGTAAAAACCTTTTTTTCTTGCATAACTAGTTTTAACACTATTGGTACACAGTGATAAATGAATTTAGATGTTTTGTTAACATCCAAACACATCTTAGATGTACTTCTGTTTTATTATTATTGTTGTTGTTATTGTTATTATTATTATTATTGAACACTTTTTGAAGAAAACTTTATTCATGAAGGAAGATAAGCACACACAAAAAGTCCCATTAGTCATCAAACACTGGTGGAATTACATCTCTGCATGTGACCCAACTCTGTGGGGAGCGGTGAGCTGCAGCTGTGGCTGCGCTCGGGAACTATTCACAGCTCTGAGCACATCAAAGATTTACGTCACATTATTTCACAGATTAAGATTTCACTTATAACACAAATCCATTTTCAGTTTCCTTGTGTACCTACCTTCAGTAGTTCAATCTAAGTAGTTTTGTTTAAGCCCCACACTGATACACTGTCCTTATTTAGAGAATTTGCATTCATTTGTTGACTTTCTATTCACTTGGGCGACTAGTTCAGATGCCTCCTGGTCGCCTCCCTGGTGAGGTTTTCCAGGCACGTCCAACAGTGAGGAGTCCTAAAGGGAGACCCAGGATACGCTGGAGGATACGTCTCACAACTGGCCAGGGAACGCCTTGGGATTCTCCTGGAGGAGTTGGCCCAAGTGGCTGTGGAGAGGGAAGCATCGGCCTCCCTGCTTAAGCTGCTGCCCCACGACCCGATTCCAGATAAGCGGCTGAAAATGGATGGATAGATGGATGGACTTTCTAATTCACAGGAGATGGAAAATTTGTTTTAATGGCACTGATTCTTTTTAAACTCCACGCACTTTGAAGGACTGATTTGTATTCTCTACAAATCAATGTGGGGTCGTCATACTTATTCGTCTGCTTGAAAGCATCTCTGCTATTTCTTGTCTATTTGCCAGCAAAAACCATTTAGAAAGAAAGTTAGAAAGTGTGTGTGTGTGTGTGTGTGTGTGTGTGTGTGTGTGTGTGTGTGTGTGTGTGTGTGTGTGTGTGTGTGTGTGTGTGTGTGTGTGTGTGTGTGTGTGTGTGTGTGTGTGTGTGTGTGTGTGTGTGAGAGAGAGAGAGAGAGATCAGTGAGTTAGCATAGAGATTGAAGTTCTGCAGAGGTGCCAATGACATTCAAAGTTTGGTAAAATGTAAAAAACCAATCCTACAAAAGTGATGGCCTGATTTACGTTAATCCACGTTCATCCGTTCACTCCAGGGCCACTTTTTATAAATTCAGACACAGAAAAAATATGAGCATTACGTTTTTGTAAATATGATTTTCATTTGTACACAAAAATAGTTAGAAAGTAGTTATTGAAAGTATTGAGGAAACCTCGTCAACCATGTCATAAAACATACATTCTGAGCAAACAGAAACTTTGTTTACATAAACCTCGCCTCATTGTCACAGGATCTAATTAGCGTCAATGAAAATTCTTTGCAGAATAGAAATTAGCAACCAGACATCCACGAAGGATGGAGGAGAACAAAACAAAATTTAAATCTGCAAAAACAATTCCTCTTTCTTGTCAATTTGTAAAACAAAAAACAAAAAGACTGGCACACAACCTGAACATGGAACATAAAACTGAAATCATCTGATGTAAAACTGCAGCATAGAACCCTGAAAATCAGCTTTTACAAGCAGGCTGATGGTTTTTATTGTTGACTAAAAGTTATTTCTGATCTGTGAGTCTGCTCGTCAGACTGCCCGTAGTGAGACCGCTGCTCCAGCCACCGCTCATTTTAACTCTGATCTGAGAAGATCTCAGCGTTTAGAGTAAAACACCCTGAAAGCGTGGACAAGACTTCAACCACATAATGTGGGTTTTTGACAGTCGGAGCTAAAATATTCTATCTGTATTGATGTGAAAGAGACCAAGAGTTTGTTTACTGACAGCTTAATAAGATTTGTTTTAATAAATGTATACAGCACCAAGGTAAGAAATCCCCACCAACCTTTTGATCTTGTGTTCAACATGTCATAATAAAAATGAACCTGTTTTCTAAAGAAATTCTTTTAAGTAGACGGAGGTGTAAAAATTGAAATAATCAGGGATGTAACACGAAATATGTGAGCTCCACCTGATATTTTGTTTACTTTATGTTCATATCGGTCACTGTAGAAAACCTCAAAAACCAGACCAACAGACAAATCCTGAGCATAAAATCAAAGATTCATTAAAAAACAAAACCAGGAGCTGCGTTATCTTTGCACATTCAGACCTTTGATTTGAAGGCTGAGCAAGATTAACCACAAAGATAAATGTGCTAAACTAAATTCATAAATCTACAAAACAAATGTTACTGAACATGTTTGCTTTTTACGTAAGAGTTATTTTTCCAACCAAAATAATGGAACATTGTTCACAGTGTCTGCAACATTTTCACCTATGGTGTAATATTAAAATAAAACATCTAATTCAGTTTCATCAACCTGCTTCAATCATTTTTTATGTCAGTGTTGAATTCATTGTTTTTCCTTCAATGTTTTGTTTAATAATAATTTAACCAAACTTCCAAAATCTCCAAGTATTTTCCTCTTTTTCTTCTCACATACTGACAGATTTTCCAGGAAGCAGCTGTAGAAAGGCTGACTTTCTGTTGGGAACACCTGCATGCAGAAGCAGGAACAGACTCTCAAGGAGCCATGCCAAACTTGTGAGGTCCTCCTGAAGCAGACGGAGAGTCAGACAAAGCTTGGTGACCATAAATTATTAATGGATCACAGGTTCACTTTACAAGGACCTTTTCAGGTACACACACACACACACACACGTGCACGCGCGCGCGCGCACGCGCTCCGTATTCTCTTCATCAGTGTGCGAAGTGGAGTTCAGCTTGAAGGAAAAGGCTTTTACTTCTTTCTTTACAAAAATATATTTTTACCCATTTATAAAGCACTATATGAATTATAAAAAGGTGGGCTAAAAGGTAAATTACTGCAGGGTTACATTTGGCTGTAAATATGAAAATGATAGAAATTGTTGGACTATGAAAACAGAGCAAACATCGTGAACGCTGATGTAAGGGAATCATTTCACTCTTTTCCAAAGTAGATCATTTTCTATGGATTCAATAGAAGTTATAATAAAATATTACAAATTTACACAGATCTGAAAGCTCCCCACACCGGAGCTGGGACCAGTTAATAACATATGACTTCCTGCCAGTAATAAGCTGCGTGGAGTATTTATAGCTTCAACCAGAAACTGTTTAATGCAACAAACTGTGCATAAAATTCAATTTTAATTTAAAAATTGATAAAAAAAAATATTTATCTGTGCTTCTTGAACCATTGAGTGGACAAAATTACAGCAGATCAGGAAAAATTAGTCTAGATGTTTAAAGGAGCCATGTCACAACTTTTTCTTAAGTTCTAATATTTCCGTAGTTAATATAAAACATGTTTATGAAGTTCATTACACTAAATCCCTCTCACATGAGGCAATTTCAACAGTTTTATGTTGGACATTTTCAGTACCTTCCAAAATGAGCCGTTTCAGGCCTCCGTCAAGTTAAGAACACAAGCAGGAGTTGGCCACACCCACACATCTCCTACTCAGGCTGCTATAAGCTGAGAAGCTCTGATATTTAGGAGTAGAGCCTAATCTCATCCAGCGCTCTCTTACACCTGAGAGGTGGTTCTGTGCTCATTTACCCCAAAAATTCCGAACTGTTTTATTAGACACATAATTCCTAAAACTTGACATTGACAGAAAATAGTTGGAAGAGTTTGTTTTTGGCCACTTCTGGAGAGTTTATAGAGGCAGTAGAGACCCACACACAAAATGATGCAAAAGATGGGATTTGTATAATATGTACTCTTTAACTTTAAATTTCAAAGCACAACATATTCATTGATTTTGAAGCAGGACTCTAGTATGTAGAACATCAAAAATTGTCTCTAGCAGTTCATTGTGGTTGCATATTTTCAATTGCAGTACTTATTCTTTCAAATTTAACAAATCTGATAAAATAGTTTGCTCAGAACTATCTAAGAGGAGCATGTTAAATCAAAAGATTCAAAGGCACACTTTGCAGTTTCAGCTTGCTTTTAGCACCCTCTAGTGTCCGGTTAGTAGACCCAAGAGTGAAACGTATCTTCTCACTGCGCTTGTCTTTTTAACACTTTAATCTAACAGCTGAAATTGTTCTCTAGAGGAGTCTGCTTCCAGCACGTTTCCTGCATGTTTTAGATTGTGAACATGCATTGTTTAATTTAGTGATGAATCACTCTCGTAAATGGTAAATGGCCTGTATTTGTATAGCGCCTTCTTTAGGGTTCTACAACCCCCCAAGGCACTTCACAATACAATCATTCATTCATCCATTCACACACTCACACACTAGTGATGATGAGCTACAATGTAGCCACAGCTGACCTGGAGCGCACTGACAGAGGTGAAGCGTGCCAAAAACTGGCGCCTCCAACCACCACCAGCAGGCAAGGTGGGGTTAAGTGTCTTGCTCAAGGACACAACAGTAGCATTCTCTGGTCAGAGCCAGGATTGAACCTGCAACCTTCCTGTATATGTGCTCATTTATTGACTGAAACTATTTACTATGTCAACGACACCAAACATTTTCACATGAGAACAAACTAACAAGCAGAAGTTGATGTGAGTCACGTTCAGACGTTTTAATTAGCTTTCACAAGTTTACCCATAAATCTTCCTGTTTTACGTGTCACAATTTATGCCTCAATTAGGAAGAAAGGGCCTCGTTTTGATTCATCTTCTGCATCATCGGGCTATAAAAGCACACGTGTATTTGAATTATTAAGACAAACAGATCAATTAGAACGATAGTTTCTTCCTGAGCATGCGAGGATGCAGCTCGCAAAAATAAACAAATTCACAAAACAAATAAGTAAAGTGCCAGTTTATCATCCGTCTCCAGGATATAAACTGTAAACAGGAGAGTCAGAATCCTGCAAAATATACCATTATGTCCTAGAGTGTGGCACTTTAACTGGGTTGCCCATAAATCTTCAATCCACATAAATAGCTCTTCTGATGGATGTAAGCAGGCTAAAAGCTTTCTGGATTCAGGTGTCAGAGTCATTAGAGGAGGAGTTGAGGTGAAAACAGGTGCAGAACGCAGCTGAAGGACAAACTTCTCACACAGGGCAGATATCCAGCAACCAGAGTGACAGGTAAAAAAATCATCTTCCCTTCATCTAAAGACAGGTGATGTCAGAGTTCTGGTGAAACTTGTAAATGAGTCCAGAAGGAAATATTTACCTTTATTTGTTTGTTCAGTCGTGTTTTCCCTCGAGTGCTGTCTTTGTTTCAGATCAGCAGATCAAACAACTTCCTGCGTTAGTATTCAGTCCTGAATCTGTCCTTTTCTGGGGAGAAACTCTCCTCCTGGCACACACTAAATGTAATTCAACTAGTCACAAGGCAGGTGTGTGTGTGTGTGTGTGTGTGTGTGTGTGTGTGTGTGTGTGTGTGTGTGTGTGTGTGTGTGTGTGTGTGTGTGTGTGTGTGTGTGTGTGTGTGTGTGTGTGTGTGTGTGTGTGTGTGTGTGTGTGTGTGTGTGTGTGTGTTGTTTCCCTGCAAGTAGAGGACATACAGAAAGACTCATGAGTGTTGGACCTGAAACCTTCTGGGCTGATGACTTGTCAGGGTTTAAACCCAATTAATATAGAAAATGAATGAATGAATGAATGAATGAATGAATGAATGAATGAATGAATGAATGAATGAATGAATGATATTTTGTTTGAAAATAAACCACAAAGAAAGAAATGGCTAAACTGGAAGTGTGAGGACGTCCAGATGTTTACTTCATAAAACTTCAAACCAATAAACAACTCTGTGGTTTTAAAATTTAATTTGGCTAACAGCCTAACATAAATAACCCAAAAGGTACTTTTGAAAGCTTCATGAAGTCAAACCCAAAGCAAGGAGGAAAAATGGTTTCATTGAGTAAAATAGTTTATGATCTTTGTGGATTTGTTTGAATTTCTACAAAAGCTACGGAGTCTGTTTCAGTTTTGTTGTTTTGAATGCAGATTCTTGATAAAAGTATAAGAAAGTTCCATCTGTTGAACTGATGAAAAACTGCATTTTCTGTAGAACTTTTATTTACTTCTATAAAAATAACACTATAGACCTGATAGTGATCTAAGTGTTGACTGATCAATTTCAAAAGAGTGACTCTTTAATGAGGTCATCTACTGTCAAACTGACAAATTAACAAATGAATGCCCACGCTTTAGAACAGTTTTGTTCCTCCTCTGACCTCTGACTATTCTTACAAATGATCATTTTTTGTTTAATACTTTAATAAAGGTAAAGAAGAAGAATGCTTATCCTTACATTCTTCTTCTGATGACCCGTGCAGGGGCCACAGCATAGAATTAGTCTATATTTAAACTCCGTAATAACCTAAATGTGTTGCTAAATCTTAGAGCTGCAGATTATTTTTGGGTGCAGGTGCAAAGGTACCTCAGATCTGCAGGAATGGAATTAATCAAATCACTCCATCTGAAAGATTTACAGCTCATAGCTGGGCATTTGTGACAGAATTGCACTAAATGTGTAATTGTTAAGGAATTAAATTTCTTTAAAGTGCAAGAAAGCTGCCAGACAAGTATCTGTTCATCAAGCACACACGAAGAGATCAATCATGTCCAAATCTCTTGGTGCCAGGCTGTTGAGGTCAAGGGTCTTTCTAATGTTCCTAAAGTTAATGAACCTGCACCATCACCGAGAGGAAATCACAGCCAAGCTTCTGAGCTACTCTTTTTGTTGACTAAGAAGGCTGCTCCCTTAGCCGCTTTCCTCCCTCCACACTTTCAGACAAGCTGCCACTCGGACAGAAACGGTTTTATTTATAGCAGCAAATACACATGTATTCAGGAAGAAAGCTGCTGTTGAATGCGTTTAACAGACCTATGAAATGAGGCTGGAGAGAGCTGCAGGAGACCATGTGACGCTAAATGTGTCAGCTTTCATTAGAGCTTGTTGGAAAAATAAAAATCTGTTTGTGTGTTTGTGATTTAAGTTGTGAGTTGCCCTGTGGTGATGTTGCCTTGCAACAAGAAGCTAATGAGTTTGACTCAGAGCAGGGACTCCTCTGGGTGGACTTTATGTGGCCTTAGCACAGAATCGTGTCCCTGTGATGGAGGGTCCATGTGTAACCCACCTCTCATCTAAAAACAGTCAGAGACAAAAACCAGCTCCCCGAGACTCTGAACCATAAACTGCAGACATTACTGTAAAATCAGCTGATGCTACAACAACAACGTCAAGATGGGTGAGTCTATTAGTGTTAAGTGTGACATAGGTCTGTCAGTATTTTGTTAATCCTTGGAATTTTATCATCTATTTTCTATCAGAAGCTGATGCAGGCAACTTTTAATATTTAATCATGAACTTTGTTTACAAGTTTTTATTTCATTGTGTCATTTATGTTTTCATTTCTTTCAGATATTCTCTGAATGTTCCCTCTCTCAAAAAATGAATGAAATGTTTAATTTTACCAATAGCATTTTATTACTATTACTATTATTATTATTATTGTTATTATTATTATTATTATTATTATTATTATTATTATTATTATTATTATTATTATTATTATGTAACGTCCAGCCATGGTCAGTTTTTAGGTACAGTTTGACCATTCAACATCTATTCAACATCTGGGCAAAAAGGAGACACGAGTCTGCATGTGTTCCCTTTAAATTGGCCTGCCTTCATCCCATTAGCTGGAGCTCAGAGTCTCTGCAGCTCTAAACACAGATAACAAAATGTCAACAATAACATTTTCTCCTCAAGGTCCAATCTTTCAGGTCTTCATGCCTCCATATAAGGAACACTCCAGCTCGGATCAGTTGCTAAGTCAAAGAATGATTTGCTAAATCAGATATGAACTTCTACAACTTATAAGCTAGATCAGTGGTTCCCAAACTTATTTAGCCGCGCACCCCCGTCTATGTCCCGACCATGTTGACGCACCCCCCACATCAGGGCATGGCTATATACATATATATATATATATATATATATATATATATATATATATATATATATATATATATATATATATATATATATATATATATATATATATATGTATGTATATATGTATATATATACATATATATATATATATATATATATATACATGTATATATATATATATATATATATATATATATATATATATATATATATATATATATATATATATATATATATATATATATATCAGATGTCAAGCTAAACAGCCACTCAACAGAGAGGGTTAAAAAATATGATCAACCTTTTTCCCCATCACTTTCATTTTTTAAATAGTAATTAATAAACATTCAATACCATTACAATTTCCTTTGATTTAATTTTAAATAAATATTCAGAGTGCCCAGGGAGCACATAAACAATGCAATTTAACGTTTTTTTTTTAAGCAGGAACGTTTAACCTGTGGCCAGAGCTCTCTCCTTCCTTCTGCTCTGCGTAAACCTGAGCTGGTCACCTACTTGTGCGTAATCAAATGTCTATAGGGGAAAAGATGGAAAAGCTATAGCCATGAGGTTTACTTTTGCCTCAGACCAACTTATTGCTGTTTTATGGTGTGGCTGAATCTGCGATCCGCTGCCACACGGACAGGAATAAGAAATGCTGCAGTAACAGGAGTTGTAGTCAGGTTCGGAGTCACTGGCTGGAGTGGACCCGACTTTAATACGTCATCCCAAAATAGAAGCTAATGTCTTAATTTGGCCTTGAATAAAAATGTTGTTATAAAACCCCAAAAGTTTTTATCACAGAGGAGGCAGCGCTCATTTCTGCCTTCAGTCAACAACCACCAGTTCAATTTGACACAACTTAACATCAAAGTATGTTTAAAATGCAGTTCTCACATTACATTTCAAATGAGTGTCTTTTCTTTCAATGATCTAACTATCAATTGATACAACTACTCAAAATGATAAGTAACTGCTGCAATACACTCAGTGCTGTATGGATAAAGACAAACAAACAATTGGTTACTGTAATTTGTAATTTGCTGTCCAATTCTGCCAACTCGTCACTGATGATTGGATGCACATTGTGGAATGAGTATATAAAGAGGTGATTTGAAGCCAGCAAGAGAGCCAGGTTACAATGGAGGTCAAGCAGTAGTGGGAGAACAAAGAGGAAGACGTGTTGGTCAAAGGACAGGCCTGCCTTCTGAAAGGTGGTCGAGAACCTGTGGCCAAATCCACAACACAGTTGACGAGCATATAGAAGTAGAGTAATCACTGTTTTGTTTACAATATTACAGTACAAGATAGAAAGCTGAGAAACACAGCATTTGATTTTGTTTTCATTTTCACAATTAATTATACTGTCTTTTTGCTTTGATTCAAATAAACCTGTTACAGTTGCACTGTGGTGTTTTGATCAATATATTTCAGAATTTGTTCATTGATTCCACTCTCTGTGTAGTATTCTCTCTACTACTGCATTTTCACAGAGATTTGTGGACTGTACATGTTGTACCACATGTGATTGTGTTCTGCAAGGTAGAGTTGTAAGCTTGTATATTTGTTTAGATCTTTTTCTTTCTACTTTTTTTCTTTTGGCATTTAGTGTTGGCAGCAAATTATGAATTTTATTGTGCAGAAAAACATTTTTCTACTTTCACTTTGCATATGACAAGAAAAACTTTGAATCTTTGAATTATGAAACCTGCATCACCTATTTTGCTGCACAATATTAAATGATTGTTCAAACAATGACTTATTGAAACTATGGGTTACTGTGCGTGGGTGATCTAGAGTTTTGTTTCAACAGTATTTCACAGTAAATTAGTTTTTGAACCAATGTTTGTGCAAGTGCAAGATTTCTTTAAAAATGTGAATGCACAAGGCAGTGTTTTGAACACCGGACAATCTGTGTTACAAGTGATGACCATTATGAGTTTTGTGTCTAGAGTTGTGAAAAAAAGCCATCAATGTTGTGAAAATTGCTGCAAAGTGATTAGAAAAACTGTAGTTATTCACTAACATAGTACAGTTTTTCTCAATCGCTTTGGTGCGTTCCTCAGAACACTATTAACATTTGCACAGCAGTTAGTGCATTTCTCAAAACAATTAGTGCAAACTGCAAAACCTAGTGGATAGCCTGCAAAAGCATGTCACATGCTCAAAATTGATAATCCATTCCTCAAAAGCAAGTATTCGTGTCAATGAAACTGTCAGTGCCATCAAAATGAAAAGTCTTGACACCATCTCTATGAGCAAGATAGTCAAATGGCTTTGTCATGTTTTCACTATGACAGTTTATAATTTCAGTGTTTTCCATTGCAAGACCATTGTTTTGGTGACACCAGAAATGCTCAAGACAGCACTGTGCCCTACTTGTACAGCCATTTGAAATGTGCAGTAAAGTTACTGTAGATGTTATGGGAGTTTTGGGAGTAACTGAGACACTGAATACGTACGTTTTACATTTTTACTGTATAGAAGTGTTTGTAATTCTACAGCATTGTGCAAAAGAAAAATATGCTACAGTCACTTGTTTACTGTAGAATACATGTAAACAAAAAATCACCCTTTTGGTAGAGCTGTGCACAAATGTGAACAATATACAGTACATGTAACAGTACATAGAGTATTGCACAGTACTGTAACATACAGGTACAGTAAATCATTCTGGCACATCCAGACGTTTCTGTCTGTCTGGCCACATATTTTCATCTACATCACAATGGATGTCATCCCTCACAATGCAGCAAGGAAAGTATCTCCTGGAGTGGATAAGTATTCAGAAGTATAGAAATGGTACACACTAGCTCCTGCTCAGTTCATATATGCTTGCCAATTGAGGATTCACCTCATGAGTGACAGATGAAATTCACCTGTGATCAATTGTTCAATTTAGGAGACATTTCCAGAATAAAATGATAAAGGTATAGAATTTGCTTGACAGATGACTGATATTTGACATTTGATAACTAGTTCAACAATTTTGTGTGTAATGACTCAAGCAATGAAAGTAAGACTATTAGTTTTATTGAGAGTGACTATTCAGCATCCATAAGTATAATTCATTTTGACTGACATGACATAAGCAAATGGAAATGTCAAAAAACAGCAGAGAAATGTATGAAAGCAACTGATACATGTCCAAAATCATTTGCAGTTTGTTCAGAGAAAGGAGAAATTGCTACTATGATGTGCACAAATGACTAAATGTTGTGGAGGTTGAACTAATAGTTATGAGAATTTTAATTCTGATCTGAGAAACGCACCAAAGCGACTGAGAAAAACTGTAACTGAGATGACTTGACCACAAAAATATGTTTCTGGAAATTGCTCTGGGTGACAAAACCAACCTTCAGAACTTCCTGAAGAACAGATGGGGTTGAGTGTTTTATTTGTTTTAATGTATGCTCTTCTTTAAATATACATATTTTACCTTAGTTTTAATAAACCTAAACAATAAATCATTTAGATAGATAGATAGATAGATAGATAGATAGATAGATAGATAGATAGATAGATAGATAGATAGATAGATAGATAGATTCCATTCATTGTGTTTCACACACAGAAAAAAGTCAGTTTTCTGCCTCTGGACGGTGGGAGGGGTCACGTGGTGTGCCGCTTCAGCCAATCAGCGGCAAGTGCGCATTGCGATCCTGTGCAGAGGGATTGTTTTATTGAAGGCTGCTTGTGATCAATGAGCGAGTGGAGCTGTCCAGCTGCTGAAACTTAGTCATTGACGGGTTGACTTTCAGGACCACGCACAGCTCCGCTCTTGGTTTTCCTGAAATGTGAACACGTGGACATTCAGCTTCCTGTTTTGGGTTTTCTGCGTCTTAAACTCACAGCTGTGGTCACAATGAGAGAGACAGTGATCAGATTTCTCTGCAGCTGAAGCCACGAAATTCCCCCAAACTCCTCTGAAAACACGCGCGCACACACACACACACACGCGCGCGCGCGCGCGCACACACACACACACACACACACAACTTTTGTGGAGCACTAGTGATGAATCTGTTGCAGCTGCAGCAGCGGGTAGGTGCTCTCTTTATATGTCTCAAAGCTGCTCAGTCGTGGGTTGTTGGCTGAATTTCCTCTGGGTGGTATAATTCTCCTTCCCCATTAATAACGCGGCTCGCCGGTGGTCACGTGAGTCTGACAAACCCCGGTCACATGGATGCTACAGGACTAAACAGTTAGAGCGGCTGGTGAGCTGAGAGGATTCCGCACCTTTCACGGGTGACAGCGAGCTGTTCTCTACAAATCAATCTGTGGCCAGCACGCGCAAAGAGATGGTGTGACTTTGTAAACACACACGTGAACTTGTTATTTTGGTGAAAAGGGGGAAGGAAAAGTTCAGCTTTTGGGTGAAACTGGTGAAATCAAAAAAACATAAATTGTTATTGATCTTGATTAATCGAGGCAGGGCTTATGGTTGCAACCTTCTCATGACGTCGAGGCAGTTGTTTTGGTCTCTTCTGCCCAATCGGAGGCACCTCTTCCATTCTGCCGACATGGATCTGTTCGTGCAGCCGCTCTGTCCTCCTGTCAGGACCATAACGTGCTCTGTCGGGCGCTCCGCGGTGCCTGACTGCTGCTTTAATCGGCAGCTCTGACATGGAAACCCCCTCAAAGCTGCAGCAGAACAGTTTCAGTCCAGAGCAGCAGCTCCAGCAGCGGAAGTACCAGCAGCACTACGGCGGGCGGGAGGACCGACTCTCCATAAGCGAGCAGCACGACCGACGCTGCACCTGCAATAGCTGCACCCGTGATGTGCGGAAAAGCCTCGTCTTCCGCGGGACGTCGCCGCTGAACACCGTGGGAACTTTAAGGACACCTTCGGAGACGTCTTCGAGGCGAGGCTGCCAGCACAGCGTCTGTGACTTCACACCTTCTAGTCATGGTAGTTCATTCAGACATCATCATCATCATCCTCACCACCTCCACCACCATCAGCAGCAGCGGGGCAGCCTGGGGAGCAGCCACAGAGACACTAACTCCTACAATGAAATCGCCATGAGCAGCTGCAGATACAACGGCGGCGTAATGCGGCCGCTGAGCAACTTGAGCTCGTCCCGCAGAAACATTCACGAGTTCGATTCCGAGTCTCAGCCTCTGCAGCCCATCTCGGCCGCAGATGCGTCGGACACGTTAGTTTCCAAACCGGAGAATAATTCCACCACCCTGATGCCTTACGCATCGGGAGACGGAGGGGGAGGCTGTGGCCACGGCAGCGGCAAATCGGGGAAAAAGAAGAACCAGAACATTGGGGAGAAGCTGGGTCACAGGAGGGCCTTGTTTGAGAAGAGGAAGCGTCTCAGCGACTATGCTTTAATCTTTGGGATGTTTGGGATCGTTGTTATGGTTATAGAGACCGAACTCTCGTGGGGAGCTTACGGAAAGGTGCGTATTAACTCACCAGTTCCGTCCTGACCAGAGTTAGGGTTTAGCTGCTGTTCTGCTCTGTGACTCAAAGTCTTTTACATGGGACAACTTCTTAGGTGAGGATCTGAAGTCTGGCCTTTCTGCACAAAGTGAAGCGTCTCAAACTGGACAAACCTGACTTGATTGCAGACCAAATGACCCTCTGCTGTTCAAACATGAAGGAAAATATCTAAACATTAGAAAAAATGAAAGGAGAATGTCAGATTTATCCTTAACAAATCAGAACATGCGTTTTGCAAATGATTGTTGCATTCTCTTGTTTGTTGCTTCTTTCGCAGGAGTCCCTGTATTCGTTAGCTCTAAAATGCCTGATAAGCCTTTCTACAATCATTCTCCTGGGGTTGATCATCATCTACCATGCAAGAGAGATACAGGTAATCTTTTGGTTTGTGCAACTTTCAAAACCTCAAGGGTTCACTGGACGGCCCAACACAAATTGGCCAACTTTGCATTGGATTGACATTGCACTACTCCGAGCTCTTTTTGCATCTCAGCAATTGTGTCTTCCTTGAGTGGCTGCAAAATTAATTGTGCAACTTTTCTGCATAGTGGATGCATGCCGCCAGAGAGATTTCATAGATTGAAAGCATCCCTGTTCTCTTGATTAAATCACTCCGGGAGGAAAACCTCACATGAAAAGAAACATGACTCAAGCATTTTCTTGACTGTTAAATGACATCATGTTTAATGGTGTTAATGGATTTTCTTAGGGTGATTTTTAAAATGTCTTTACCTGCATTGCATTATAAGCAGGTTTTTTGCCCATTCCCTCCTTTTTGATTTGTTCTATTAATAGATGTTGAATTTTTTTTTTTACTTTAGAGAAATGCAGATATAGACCAAAAGGTTTTGCTCCTGTCTTTTCGATTCAAAGCCATGGTGTTCACGTTGGTATATTTAGCAAGTCTCAGGAGAGACTCGATCAGGAGTCTTCTCAGATCCTCTGAGTTGTGATTCTTTGTTTGTAACGGATGACAGTAATGCACTTCATTACAACAGAAGCTTTATGCTTTTTGCAAATTAGAATCCAAGTGCGATGCTTTTGTTGTCTTTGGCTTAATTGGAATTATTTTCTTAAAAATTACCTACATTTGTGCACAAATCTTCATTTGTGTTTAATTGTGCATATTCAAACTTATGCTCTTATTGCATACATATGTCTTAGATGGATGTTTTAAAGCCTAGATTCAAGTTTATTTGCAGAATAACAATGGCTCCAGCGCCACTTTTTTTCACCATTACAGACATGCTCAAATTCTTGTTTTAGCTGTAGAAACAAGCCACTCTCTTCATGCATTTTATTGTCAGTCGTTGCATATTGAGCGCACAGGAAGGCTGTTGAAACCCCTTTGATCTGAGCTCCTCGTCAATAACCAAAGCATGTTTCACACCAGATAGCTCTCACCTCACTTTAAGACATTACCTCCTGTTCTGACGTTAAAAAAAAGCTGCAAATGTTTGATTGCTGCTATTCGCTTTTCTTCTCACTGCATATCCAGGACAACAGAAAATACATGCATCTTGTAGATGTGAGAAAATGTTATGCCTTTACTTTGATTCATCACGTTCTCTGGTGGGACGTAACTATCAGCTGGTTCCTGGAACTTTCTCATTTGACTATTTAAATCCAGCTCACAGTGATTATACTGCAACTTCCACCATACCAGCTGCTCCTTTTCTGCCATGCCTGAGGGTCTTTTGTGCCTGTTGTTGCTACTTTGTCAATAGCCATTTCCTGCAGACTAACACATGTGCTGGGACAAAACACACGTACATGCACAGAAGACTTCATGCAAAATCCATCTTGATAATGACACACAAATGTGCTGATGCGTGTGCTTTCTTTTCCTTTTCTCTGCCCTTCTTTTTCGGAACAGCGTGTTTGACAGACTCAGCCGTTAGATAAAATAGTTGATGATTTTCCACCACAGTCTCTTCTGGGAGCAGTTTTGAAGTAGATTAAGTCAAGTGAGTGACGGTCCAATGTTAAGGCCAGCAAATTAAAATTTCACAGAGCATTAAGTTCATCCAGACCCTAATAAAAGCTTGATCTTAACCTCCTAAGAGAAATAGTTTGGCCAACAGCTCATTTTTTATCAGTGCCTAGGAGCCAAAGCACCAGTACCAGGTTTGAATGTTCAAAATTTACTGGGACTAAAATAAGTTTTTTAAAAACAACATATTTCCTGACAAGTTGTTCAGATCATAAAACAGCAAAGTAGCCCCAGACCATCACACTGCCACTACCGTGGTAGGAAGTTCGTTTTCTTAAAGCAGCAATAGTTTTACACCAGGTTTGGATCATTCATCAGAATATTTTCCAAATTGGCCCAATATCATCTTTTTTGGTCAAGTGCAAGATAGGCCTTTGTTTTCTTTTCATCATCAGAGGTTTTTATATCTAACAGAGCTGTATGTGTCCATATTTTCCTCAGTTAGGCAAGGTAGCTTTATTTATATAAAACATTTCATAATATGAAATGTGTAGGGGTTGACGCTCACTCTACCAGGGGGCAGGGCCAGGGTGGCTTGGCCACCCCATGCTGGCAGTCCCTGGGATGGGCCCTCGGGGCTTGGTGTTGTCTCGCTCTGGGCTGGTCTTGTTGTTTTCAATGTAGAGTTTTGGGGTTCCCTTTGGCTGGGGGATGGTGCCCTGGCATCCTCTGGCTGGCCAACCTTCTTCCCTAAGCTCAGTTCTGCCCTCTAGGCTGGCATATTGGTGCCCATGACTCTTTTCTTCCTGTCCATCCTCTCCAGTATGTAAGCGAATGCGGTCCAACATGCCACAAATATAATAAAGGCTACTGCACGACAGGGGGAATATCCCACATCCTTCTTGCTGTAGAGTAAAACTGCTGTGGCATGTTATGGCACCCAGATCAACCATTCTGTCTGCTTCAACTGCCATGACAGAACAGGTTTTAAAAAACAATCTATTGTCTATTTTCTCACAGCGCTGACACCTGGGTGATGTCATATGAATCATTCTTCTGATAGGTTTACACAGAGACACAATATATCTTCTGTACGTTCATTCCGTGTATCTTTTCAACTTGCATTTATTTGTTCTTTTCAAACACAGAAAAGAAAAGCAGTTTTTTAATCTTGTTTGCGAATGTTTCAGCTACTTCCTGTAGCTATCTTCAGAACCGTTTACTTGCGGGCAGTAGAGGACATTGTCTCTGCTGCCTGTGCCCTCCTCATCAATGACACAGTCCCATGCGTGATCTAACGTGTAGACTCCATCGTCTCTATTCATGGTTCCGTGTCCGCGTCTCCGTGTTTCTATAGCTTCCCTAATCCATCTTTTGCATTTTTGTTGTTCGGTGTTTATGGTCCTTGCTACGTTCCAATCCATTATATGATTCTCCCTTGTGCAGTGGTCTTTTACAGCTGATTTCTTGATTGCACTTTCTGCTTCTTGTTTTGCTGCTCTTGTGTGTCTTTGGTTTGTCTTCCTTCTCACACTCATTTCTATGTTCTATTGTTTGTGTGTTGAGTTGGCGTGCAGGTTCTCCTATATTTATGTTTTATTGCAGAGTTTGCATGGGATTTTGCAAATGAATCCACATTCTTTTCCTGCTGATATCTTGTCTTTTGGATATATAACACATAACACAATTTAACTGGTTTCATGGGAAGAACAATGCACTCAGTTACTGGTTCTGACTGGCCGAAAAGGAGAAATGTTCAATTATTTTAGAGGCAACAAAGCATAAAGAGTCTACATCAACACTGTGGCTGAAATAAATTGCATACATACAGAAATAAATAATAATAATAAAATAAATAAAAATAAAAATAATAAAAGTTGCCCTAAAGTGGAAAAGAAAATCAGAAGCATCCCCGAGGCAAAAACAACACTTTTGCACAAACTTTTACCTGAAATCAACTTAAAACTGCAGACTACAGAACAGGTAAATGACTGGTAAATAACCCCCCACTTAATTTATGTCAAAGGACAACAAAAGCCCAACATGTTTGCAGCACTGCTAAATGGATCGCTGCTTTTAGAGTGCACTTTTTCTCCACTCCTGCAGTGAAATAGATTATGCATGCACATCCATGTGTACTCACAGATTCCTGTCAGATGCAAAGGCAGAAGTAAGGATGATGAAATGTTTCCCCACCATTTCCAGAACCCTTAAAAGTGATTTCCTTGTGGAGCTCTGCAAAGACCATGCCCTCAGCCACCTTAAAGATTCACAACAAACTTTTGCTCCTTAGAGCAGCTGAAGACTAAACGTTAGATTTAGACGAGACGAAGACTGGCCATGAGCTGTTAGGGTTTGTAAGGGATGCACCTGCTGGATAGACTAGCTCAGGGTGTATCCAGAAGGATTTTCTTTGCAGGTCCTATAGCCTTTTTTGTAATCTTTAAATAGGATTGATCTTGGTTCAAGGTTTTCTGAGGGTTTTTCATTTGTTTGTTTTTTGTTTGTTTGTTTATTTTTTTGGAGACTGTGTCTGCTTTTCCACTCATTTTCAATGATTGAACCTGACAATACCTGCATATTGTACATTATTTGCTTTACAACCAAGAATGGTAATCATTGAAGAATAGAAAATGAAGAATCAAGGTTAATGGAAAGCGTTGTATAGGTGATGAACAGTATCTGAACCATGTCTTTACAGGTGTGGATCACTGGGAAAACAATTTTTAATGATTTTCTTTGATCATAATCAGTGACTCTGAGTTTTTCATGCAGGCTGAAGATGAAAATGGTCTCCTATACCTATCTGCTACATTAGCTTCTGATAAAAAACAGACAGAAACTCTAGAGTTTGACTATCCTGACAGATCTACGTCACACTGTCACACAACTTTCATGGGCTCACCCATCTTCACTCACGACGGGGAAAGCTGTTGTTGTTTTAGCGTCCAGGAATCAATAGAGGACATCTCGACTAGCAGAAGCTAACCGTTAGCATTTGAAACTCCACCACATGGCTCCTCCAGGCTGGTGTTATTTGTGGAGATAAGATCTACGTGTTGCAAGTCAGTGGTATCTAAATATCAGGAAATAAGACTCCAAAACCTGCCTTTTGAAGGTAATTGGATTAATTCTGAAGTAAGATTGATAACAATAAAATTTTTATTTCAGGTCATTTTATTACTGTAGCATTAAACAATGCTTGTTGCCATGACGTAGCATCCATTTTTGAATTTAGTTTAAAAAATTTAAACTACGTACCCCAGGTTGAATATGGAGCTCGGACACTCTGGTGACATCTAGTGTTTAGGGGTGGTAGCTGCAACAACAGAACACATTTTTCAAGCTGAAGTCCCGTGGTGATCAGGCTTTTTCTGTGGCTGGCCCCACACTGTGGAACAGACTTCCTGCAAATGTTGGAGCTGCTCAGACTCTGAGTCATTTCAAAACCTTGAAGACGCATTTTTATGAGCTTGCTTGCCGAGCTGACTTTTAAGCACAACAGTGCCCGCTAGTTGCTGGTAGATGTAAACATAAAGCCAGTGTCGTGCTGACAAAATAAAAATGTCTTTTTTTTTTTAAATATAGCTTTTACAGAAAAAACTGCGCATTTATTCTGCACACCTCTAAAAGCCCTGTGGAGGTATTATTTCTTAAATATAGCTTTTTATTAAAATGTTCCATATTCCACCTTCAACTGTCAAATATTTGATATGGTTCATATTTTCAACTAAATAAATAAAACAAATATCTGCATTTAGCTAGAATACTTACCAACGTAATTTAAAAAAGGCTTTTTTATCCATCATATTCAGAAGGTTCTTTTTGGCCTTGGGAATCATCCTTTAACTGAAGTGGGTTAACAGACACAAACATATATTTGTCTGAAATTATTCAGATGCTGGACTGAAACTTATGTTTATGTATTTAGCAGACACTTTTGTCCAAAGCAACTTACAAGTGATAATCAGCATGTTGCCCTTGAGGCTAACAACAACAATAACAACAACAACTTGACATCAATCATGGAGAGGAGGGAACAAGGAGTGGACAGTAGAGAGGGGGACGGGTGCAGGGAGGGTGCTAGTATAGAAGATGCTCTCTGAAGAGCAGGGTCTTCAGGAGTTTCTTGAAAATTGAAAAGGAAGCCGCTGTTCTGGTAGTGCTTGGAAGGTCATTCCACATTTGTGGAACGATGCATGAGAAGAGTCTGGATTGTCCTGAGCGTGGTGTAGGCACTGCTAGCCGACGATCCTGTGATGACCGGAGCGGCCGGGCCGAGAAACTTAATGAAAAGCTTCCAAAGTCCTAAGAAAAGATTTTTCAATCACCTTCAAAAAGAACCCAGAATCAAGACCACGTCTAAAAAAGCACAAAATGTCAAGAAGAAATATTTAAGACGTAACTCTGTGGCACATTGCTTTGTTTTTCGTTGATTAGTTTCATGTGTCAGACTGGGACAAAAATACTATAAATGTGAGTGTATGTGAGGGTCTGAGTCTTATTTGTTTTTAGCAGAGGTGTGGACTCGAGACACATGACTTGGACCGAGTCAGACTTGAGTCATTATTTTTAATGACTTCTGACTTGATTTGATAAAATCTATGAAGACTGATGACTTGACTCAGACTTGAACGCCAATGACTTGTGACTTGAATCAACTTGCGTCTGTTGACTTCTTGATGACTCGAGCATATTTGATATTTTAGCACAAAAGTGGCACGACATGAACAAAAATCATGAATCATTCTTGGTTCTGGGTTTGATTTTGTTCTGCTAAATGCATCAGAACTTTGTTTATAATCAGTTTCAGTTGAACTTTCTGCTTGTTTGAGCAAATAAATGAAGCTTTAAGAAGCTTTATTTCTGTAATTTATTTATTATCATTGCCATTAAATTGAAGTTGGACAGATGACTTGAAAATTCAAAGTTAAGGACTTGGAATTGACTTGGACTTACACATCATTGACTTTGGACTCGACTTGGACTTGGTTGTCATTGACTTGGACTTGACTCGAGACTTGGCTGAAAAGACTTGTGACTTACTTGTGACTTGCAAAGCAGTGACTTGGTCACACCTCCGGTTTTTAATCATGTTCATCAACTCAGGTATAGTTTCCTGACTTTTAGGTGAGTTTTGTTGTGTCAGTAAAAGGAAATCTCACACAGCATGAAGAGAAGTAAAACAATTACAGATAATCTGCAGCTCTCTTCTGACTTTTACATCACTTTTCCTGAACCAGATGCTAGCTAAGCTGATAGGCTCCTTGTTGTGACACAATTGACAAGTTTCGTCTTTTTCCTGGTTTTTTTTTTTTTTTTGAGCAGTTGCCAGCTGACAAGTTTTCAAGGACCCTTTGCTGGGGGGCATTCATGCTGAGGACACACAACTTTGTAATGACAGCTTTGCTGAGCTTTCTTAAACTAATGCAAAATGCCTTTGGGAGTCTGTGTGTGTGTGTGTGTGTGTGTGTGTGTGTGTGTGTGTGTGTGCGTGCGTGCGTGCGTGCGTGCGTGCGTGTGTGCGTGCGTGTGTGTGTGTGTGTGTGTGATTAAAGTCAGTGCTGACGTTTTGCACACAATATTACAAAAGATAGCACAACACGGCGTCTGAAGTCATGCCAGCAAATCCTGCCAAAGCGAAACTTGACTGCGCTCGTCGAGTTGCCTCTCGGTGCTCGATGCTTCGTGTCAGAGATATGGCGCAACTGCAGGAGACACTGCACTCTTCGGAGTGAAATCTGTCCTCTACTTGAGACTGCAGACTGGAGTCAGATAACCTCCACTGGCTGGTGACCTCAGTGTTTTCACTGAACATGCAGCCTTTCAGTAGCATGGATACCCAGCTTCCCTAACACATGACAGTCCTAAAGATTATTTATTGATGCTATTTACCAGATTGTGCTCCGCATGTGGCTTTAACAATCAGGTAATTTTAGGTTGTCAACGTGGACTGCTGCAAAAAGCACCAACTTTATATTTATTTGCTTTGATAAAGAATAAATGGAAATTCCACACTTAATCTCAGACACAGAAGCAAAGTGAATCTGCAGCAGTCTCAGATTTACTTGGCAAAGCAGCCTCTTAGTGGCTCACTTTGATACCATAAATAAAACATTGCATCAATGTCTAATTGGACCAAACCTCTCGACCCAATTTACTAATGAGAACGAGCGATTTAATTCTCAGCGACAAGATATATGTTCCCATCTCCACATTACTCAGATTAAATATTGAGTTGCACTCCATTAGTTGTATTGGGAGTAGTGAAACCAGTAACTAACCCAACTAGTATGGCGGTGGAGCAGCAGCTCAGAGGCTGCACATATCCAGCTGTACTGCCTATCACCCTGACGTGCGTAAAGCTTTCCATTGATGAGGAAGGGGGCATGCACTCTCAGTGATTAGACTTCATTTTGAGTCCATCAGAAAACAAGCTGACTCTCAGGGAGAAGCCGGGGATGCCTGAATTTGTCACAGTCATGGGGCTGACGGCCTTTTCTGCACAAAGCTGGGATGAAATTGAAGGATCTGGCTTTTTATCGCCCCTGTGAGGGTATTACATTTACAAATTGGGAACCTTTTGAATGATATACGTTTCTTCAAAAGGCTGTTTGATGGTTAAATCTTAAATTAATAACCAGATTGCTTCCTCCTGTCCATGCATGTTCATTTATTATAGACTCTAGTTAAGGTCCTGCAAAATGCACGTTTTCTGTTTTTGTGAATTTTAGAGGGTTTTGTTTATTTTCATGGTTCATTTTTTAAAGCTGACAATTGAGATAAACTTGATCACAGAAATTTATGTAGATAATTTTGTGATTCTTTAACTTTGGGACATTACTGAGCCAGAATTTCATCATTTTGTTCCTTTGAGGACATTTTTGATTAAATTAAAATGACCCATCCACCTATGTTTTGTTGCTAATCCAAGACAGGTCTGCAGAGGTGGCAGGTGAAACAGGGAATTCCAGATATCCTTCCCCCCAGAGGCATACTCCCGATCCTCCTGGGCATTACCCGGTCAGAGAGGTTGAATAATACCTCCAGGATCTCTTCTCCTCAAACAAAATGTGTAATCAGATGCCCAGACCACCTCAGCTGAATCCTTTCAATGCAGAGGAGCAGTAACTCTACTATCCAGGATGTTTGTTCTGTAATGATCCAAATCTCGTGACATTAAACGAAGGCTATAACTCTGAT
This sequence comes from Nothobranchius furzeri, assembly GCF_043380555.1. Lineage (NCBI taxonomy): Eukaryota > Metazoa > Chordata > Actinopteri > Cyprinodontiformes > Nothobranchiidae > Nothobranchius > Nothobranchius furzeri. The sequence continues at coordinate 51,086,209 of NC_091746.1, forward strand.
GAACCAGTAAATCAAGAGTTTTTCCTTTTGACTAAACTCTTTATTTACTTCAACAGATGAGAGCAAAGCCCTCGTTGCTGCAAACTAAAACCCTCATCAGTCAGCCCATCTCCAACTCCATCCCACTCCTTGTGAACAAGACACCGACACTTGAACTCCTGAGGAGGACGATACAACCTGAAGGGTGCATTACACCCTTTTCTGGTTGATTAAATTAAAACAATCATGGGACAAATCGTGCTGAACCCCATGAACAGTGCCAAGTTGTCATGGCGACAACATAGATGTCCTTTCTTTTGCAAGGACAAAAGAAAACATTGTGTTTAATTTTGTTTGATGTCTTTTTATCTGTCTTGCTCAAAGAGCAAGTCACCCCCTACCAGAGTCTAACTCCACTCCCACTTCCTGTTTGAAAAATGCAACAAATGCTGTTGCCTAGCAGACCGAGAGGGCAGAGCCGCTAACAAATACACACACACACACACACACACACACACACACACACACACACACACACACACACACACACACACACACACACACACAGGCTCACAACGACATTGTGACATCATGTGGTACCAGCTAACATTCTAGGGTACCTCTTAAGCCTGAGTCATGCTTCTCCGTCTGCGTCAGTGCAGAGACACGCAACGCCATTATTCGTCCTTGCGTAGGGCCCTGGCAGGCACGCAAGTACGTACGGAGTCGAGCCCACTTTTTTAAACATCCGTCCATCGAGACGGAGAACGCAAGCTTGTGATTGGTCAGGACGCCGCTGTTGTCTACATTGTGCCATTGCGCCCTCAAAAACATAAGGAGAGCCGAGGATAACTAGCGGCAGACACGGAGAAGCTTGAAGAATACCTCGCGAAAAAACTCTAAAATATAAACATTTAATTCCCTTGCAACTGGAGGAGTGAAAAGATACGCAGCAAGCGTTTTATTTGTGGACGGAAATGACAGGAAACGTGGGTTTAGAGGTGGCAAGCGCATGAAGAGGTGGAGGAGGATGAGAGATAAATTTGTCAGTGTTAAATAGTCTCTCATATACAAAAAACACAATATAAACACACTATCTTGGACCGGATAAATGACAGGATACCACAGAACAGCGCTACGCCCTCTGTTGTCCTGTCGGGGAATTGTGTTGCAACGCTCTCCAGGAGACGGAGAAGTATGAGAGCAAAACGCTTCCGTCAATCCGTGCGTGTTTGTCCCTTGCGGAGCTGACGGAGAAGCATGAACCAGGCTTTTGCCAATAGCGATGGCAGATTTAAATTCAACAGCAGTGCAGTTTTTACCTGACAACGGCACAACTCTGACAGTTTTAGGCAGAAAATTTAAATTTTAACTAAAATGTACTAAAGTGCAAAACTATTGACTACACGTGTCTGCAGCACGATTAGACACGCGTTTATATAGTTTATCAGAAAACAAACGTTGATTTGGGGGTGACTTGCTCTTTAAGTCACAGTTTAATCAAAAAGAGATGTCATATTTTAATGTTAGGTTAAGTTTTTTTTTTTTAGAATTTTAAAATGATTTAAACTAAAACACAGCAAAAACAGCAGATTGGAGATGAAAATAAATCGTTGGTATGACCTGACATCACCTATAAAACTCATCTTTTGTTCAACTCCATCCCCTTTACTGACCGCCCGGGGCAGAGCTTGTCACCGTGGTAACCGAGCAGATTGTTATGACAGAGCGCTTTGGTCATTTTTCCTCCCTGTGGCACTAATGTGTCACTTTAACACGACATACGTTGTGATGTGTGAAATGTCTCACTTTCTTCTTTTAGTCCTGTGAGATGAGTCCAAGTTAGTGACTTCCCACCATCAGCTTCAGACGCGCTCTAAAAGCATCTGCTGTTAAGGTGTGTGACTTTACAGCAAATGGTATACAAGTCTGTTGCTCAGAGTTTGACAGTCCTATGAGGAATTAATCATCTCTGTCTGGGCTGGAAGTTATGAATAATTAACGATGTGACTACTCTGACTGACATGTGAGTGTCGTGGCTTCTGCCCTCTGCTCTGTCTTGAGGTTCTTTGAATGACTCTTCAGCTCCAAAATCTTTAACAGTTTTGGATCAGTGAACAGAAACGAGGTGATCCAAACCACCTAGGCCCTATATGACCCCAAACCAAAACAGTTGTAATCAAGCATTTCCAGTAACTGATAACGAGTCTCACGTCGCTGCGGAGGAATTTTGCCACACCGATTTTACAGAGTAGTTTCAATTCAGCCACATTAGATCAAAGGTCAGACAGTTTTTGCTAGAGAGTAGAATTCATGGTTTCCCCCTTCCTCTGTCTTATTGTCGAATGGTGATCTCTGACCTCAACCATAACCTAGTGCTTCTGAAGTAGAATGAGTCATGATGCGTTGCTTTTTGAGGTCTTTTAGCCTCCTTCATGATGTCAGACAGGTTTCACTAATGTGGTTTATTAACGCTACAGGTCTGGCAGTTATCAGGTCTGGGTAAGCCTGGTGAAACATAAACCAGATTTCCAAATAATGTAGTTAATCATAATTAATTAATGATTTAACGCAGTGAAGAATTCAGTTATTCACAATGCTCGAGGCATCATTTGAATTTTATTTTCTTTTTTAAATATAAATAAGGTGTTTTTCTCATGCAAGGGTTTCATTTCAGTCTCTTTAAACCTTAATGCCAGCATCACGTATTGTTTCCCATGATGATCTTAATGTGTTGTGTTTCGAGCTGCTCTTCAATTTTAAAAGTTTTATATTGCTGTGAAATTGGAACATGTTTTTTTTTTTTTTTTTACTCTTGTGTCATTTTCATCTGCATCGTTTTCTAATTGATGTGCTTGTTTAGTTGTTTGGTTTGGCTATTAAAACATTCTTTCTGTGCTGGATCAGAATAGAGGAGGTTAGACTATGTTGAACACTTATTAATTTGTGTTTGCCACCCAGGTACGTAATGAGTAGACTGAAGAAAAACATGTTAATCTCTAAAACCTTAAAAAATATATTTTGATTTCTGAATGTTCATCTATCCATCCATTTCCAGCCGTTTATTTGGGGCCGGGTCACTGGGGCAGCAGCCTAAGCAGGGAGGCCCAGACTTCCTTCTCCATGGCCACATGGACCAGTTCCTCTGGGGGAATCCTAAGGCATTCCCTGGCCAGCTGATAAACATAGTTCTTCCAGCATATGTCCTGGGTCTTCCTTTCGGTCTTCTCCCAGTTGGACGTGCCTGGAAAACTTCACCAGGGAGGCATCCCAACCTTCATTACATCCATTGCAGTTTGGCTTTCGGGCACATCATTCCACAGATACTGCCCTGTGTATGTTAGTGGAGAACTTGAAGAGCTTGCTGGACAAGAGTCGCTGTGTTGGAGCTGTATTTTTAGATCTGAAGAAGGCTTTCGGCTCTGTAAACCATCAGATATTGTAACAACCAGGGCTGGAGGACCCGTGAAAGCACCAGACACAGTAAGACACTTTAAAGTTTTTATTTGAGAACACACAGGGGAGTGTTACCAGTCTGTAGGAAGGGCAGAAGCAGAAGGCTTGGTCAAGAGGGGAAATCCAGAGGCAGAGTCCATGTAACAGATCCAAGGTCAGGAGTCCAGAAGATCAGAAACTATGAGATAATCCAGTCAGGGATTAGGCAGGTGGCAAGGTCGAGGTTCAGAAGCAAGGTCAGGAACTTGAGGTTTAGGCAGGGTTTTAGAATGCTGGAGAATCTACTAGCAAAATGCTTTCAAAAATCTGGCACTGGCTTGGTGTTTTTCCTGATGTTATATAGAGGTGGTTGCAGGTGGAGCTGATGAGTTAATGTGAGACAGGTGGTTTGAATCAGGTAGGTGATGAGCTGGTTGTGGTTGCTGGGGAAACCGGGCCTGGCTGGAGTGGTGGCATGACAGATATTGTTGTCCAGATTGACTCAGTTTAATATTTCCAGTCAGGCGCTTCAGTGGTTTGACTCATATCTCTCACACAGGAAACAGTGTGTGGTGTGGGATGGGGTCAAATCTCCATATTTAGACTGTGATACAGGAGTTCCTCAAGGATCTGTTCTTGGGCATTTATTGTTCTCGCTTTTTATTAATAACTTACCTGAAGTCGGTCCAAATATATTTCCCTCACTCATGAACAAGATCCCGAGATACTTAAACTCTTCATCTTGGGGCAGGACCTCATCCCTGACCCGGAGAAGTCATTCTACCCTTTTCCGACTTAAGACCATGGTCTCAGATTTAGAGGAACTGATTCTCATCCCAGCTGCTTCACACTCAGCTGCAAACCGCTCCAGTGAGAGCCAGAGATCACGTTCTGATGAAGCCAACAGGACCACGTCATCTGCAAAAGCAGAGACCCGATCCTTAGGCCACCAAAACGCTTCCCCTCAATACCTTGGCTGTGCCTAGAAATCCTGTCCATGAATGTTATGAACAGAATCAGTGACAAATGGCAGCCTCTCACCAAAAATGAGCCAGACTTACTGCTGGCGATGTGGACCAAGCTCTGACACCGGTCATACAGGGACCTAACAGCCCGTATCAGAGGGCCTGGTACCCCATACTCCCCCCACAGCCCCCCACCCCCCCGAGGGACACGGTCGACCGCTTTCTCCAAAACTACAAAACACATGTAGATTTGTTGGGCGAACTCCCACGCACCCTCCTAAGGGTACAGAGCTGGTCCAATCAGAAGGAAGAAAGTTTGAGTTCCAACATTTCAACATGCTGCTTTTAACATTCAGCTCACTAGATACAAGCCTCACAGAGATGCTGTTTAGATCAAAGATCACATTTGTGACAACAAGCCAGCTAACTTCCTGCTCTGCCTGTTTATCTTCATCATTTTATCTGCAGACTAACAGCTTATGAGATGCTGGTGGATTTAGGAAGGATTTCTGAGACTTCCAACCCTTTAAAGGAAAAATGAAAAGCATCTCTTCATCTGAGACTTGCAAGCAGTTTTAAATTCACATCAGGAACTTTTAAAATGATGAGTAGATGTTTGTTTTAGGCTTATTTGAGATTATTTTTCCACCAATAGACCCTCACAAGCGAGCTATTGAAGCATCAAATCAGATAGCTAATCCCTGGATCTCTGAGCCCGATTGGCTCTCCTTCAGTTGTTCTTAAATATGTTTTCTCTTTGACTTTGAAAGATTTAATTTGAGGGCATTTAAATCATTCATCAACATGCTTTCAGTTTGTTTTAAACTTCCCCAGCTCTCAGCACATGTCAGCACATCATTTAACCGTGTGATGCTTCTCCACTAGCAGAAGTACTTTCTTCCATCTGTCAGTCATAACCGCCGTCTCCGCTGCTGCCGGCGTGGAATATTTCATCCCACGAGGCAAAGGGCTCTTGGGTGTTGTGTTTCAGGCCATCCATTACAATAATTGCTTTTACTCACCAAGTAGGCTTTCCTTATGCAACCTACCTTAAATGTTTAATCACACAGTTTTAAGGTAACAAACTTGGTAATTGCCTTTTGACAGGATCAGTTTGTTGTGTAAAATGTAAAATACACCTCGCCTCGCGCTTTGAGCAAACAATAGCTGCTTTAAGAGCTTTAATTCTTTAAGTAAGAAACTGTAGTCGGGCGCAGTCCCAGCTTGTGTTTCCGTGTCTACATTACATGAACTTGGAAAGCCCAACGGGTAAGAAGTGGTTAGAGTTACGCACTTCTCTGACAGATGTCAGTATGTGACAGAAGCTCAGTGTCACTCATCTGAAATAAACTACTGCCCTTGAAAGTTTAATACGTGTTTTTTTTTATAAAAATACTCTGATTCTGCAGAATATGTGAGTAGCTGTGTTTGTTTGAATATGTGTGTTCTCTTTGTAACGTCAGTGTTTTTGACAGTTGATGCTCTTTTTGTTGTATAACTGGCTCAGAGCTGCAGCCTAATGCGAGGCGGGAGAAAATCTGCAGCTGTCAGATGACGGGACATGAAGCGTTCATGTATGTCTGAGAGAGAAGTGGCAGTGAACGGGATTATTGACTTTCGGTATGCTTTCTTTGTCCTTGGGCTGCAGCGAGTTTAAACAGGAGCGTTTTTCTGTCTGATGTGAGATACGTATATGACGATTTCACTAATTCCACTTTATACCACAGCTACATTTACAATCTAGGTCACTGATCCCATTAGCCTCTCTGGAGTGGGACACTTCTTTCATTCCATAATAAGAAACCTTTAACTAACCTAAAAGGATTGTCAGCACAACACTGAACTGTGAGGAGAAAAGCTTCCTGAACTGTATTTTCAGCTTGGAAAATGAACTAGGGAGTTGAAAAGCTCAGAAAGGAATTTATTTCTCCTCCTTGAACCGTCACCTTATCGTGGTGGAGGAGTTTGAGTGCCCTAATGATCCTAGGAGCTATGTTGTCTGGGGCACTTTGTGCCCCTGGTAGGGTCTCCCATGACAAATTGGTCTTAGGTGAAGGGTGAGACAAAGAATGGTTCAGAGGATCGTTCATGAATACGCAATCAAAGAGTCGGAGTTCCCGGCCCGGAGGGTTACCGGGGTCCCACCCTGGAGCCAGGCCAGGGGTTGGGGCCCGTGAGCGAGCGCCTGGTGAGCAGACTTTCGCCCATGGGGCCCGGCCGGGCCCAGCCCGAATCGGATACATGGGCTCATCCAACTGTGGGCCCACCACCCGCAGGAGGAACATGAAGGGTCCGGTGCAACGTGGATCGGGTGGCAGACCAAGGCAGGAGCCTTGGCGGTCCGATCCCCGGACAACGAAACTGGTTTTTGGGACGTGGAACGTCACCTCGCTGGCGGGGAAGGAGCAGGAGCTTGTGGCAGAGGTTGAGCGGTACAAGCTAGATATAGTCGGACGCACCTCGACACATAGCTTTGGCTCTGGAACCCAAGTCCTTGAGAGGGGTTGGACACTCTACTTTGCTGGAGTTGCTCCGGGTGAGAGGCGGAGGGCTGGGGTTGGCTTTTTGTTAGCCCCAAGACTCTCTGCCTGTGTGTTGGGGTTTACCCCGGGGGACGAGAGGGTAGCTTCCCTGCGCCTTCCGGTCGGGGAACGGGTCCTGACTGTTGTTTGTGCTTATGGGCCAAATATCAGTTCAGAGTACCCACCCTTTTTGGAGTCCCTGGGACGAGTGCTAGATAGTGCTCCATCAGGGGACTCTATTGTCTTGCTGGGGAACTTCAATGCTCACGTGGGCAATGATAGCTTGACCTGGAGGGGTGTGATTGGGAGGAACGGCCCGCCTGATCTGAACTCAAGTGGTGTTTCGTTATTGGACTTCTGTGCAAGCCGCAGTTTGGCCATAACAAACACCATGTTCGAACATAAGGATGCCCATCGGCACACTTGGTACCAGGGCAGCCTAGGTCGCAGGTCGATGATAGACTTTGTAGTCATATCATCTGACCTGCGGCCGTATGTTTTGGACACCCGAGTGAAGAGAGGAGTGGAGCTGTCAACTGATCACCACCTGGTGGTGAGTTGGATCAGATGGCAGGGGAAGATGCCGCGTAGACCTGGCAGACCCAAACGCATAGTGAGGGTCTGCTGGGAATGGGCCTTGTTCCACTCTGCGATTGTTCAGGCGGCTGTTTCTAGCTGTGGTCGCAAGGTGGCCGGTGCCAGTCGTGGTGGCAACCCCCGTAGCCGCTGGTGGACACCAGAGGTTCGGGGAGCCGTCAGGCTGAAGAAGAAGGCCTACAGGGCGTGGCTGGTCTGTGGGTCTCCAGAGGCAGCAGACAGGTACCAGATAGCCAAGCGGGGTGCAGCAGTGGCAGTTGCCGAGGCAAAATCTCGGGCGTGGGAGGAGTTTGGTGTGGCCATGGAGAAAGACTATCGATCGGCTCCAAAGAGGTTCTGGCAAACTGTCCGGCGCCTCAGGAGAGGAAGGCAGCAACTCGCTCACACTGTTTACAGTGGGGATGGGGAGCTGCTGACGTCAACTGGGGCTATAGTCGGACGGTGGAAGGAATACTTTGAGGAGCTCCTCAATCCCACCATTGCGCATTCCGAGGAGGAACCAGAGCTGGGAGGCCTGGGGATGGACTGTCCGATCTCGGGGGCAGAAGTTGCTGAGGTAGTCAAACAACTACACAGCGGCGGAGCCCCAGGGAAGGATGAGGTTCGTCCTGGGTATCTCAAGGCTATGGATGTTGTAGGGCTGTCGTGGTTGACACGTCTCTGCAACATTGCGTGGTCATCGGGGGCAGTTCCTGTGGAGTGGCAGACCGGGGTGGTGGTCCCCATCTTTAAGAAGGGTGACCTGAGGGTGTGTTACAACTATAGGGGGCTCACACACCTCAGCCTCCCTGGAAAGGTCTACTCCAAGGTACTGGAGAGGTGGATCCGATCGATAGTTGAATCTCAGATTAAGGAGGAGCAATGTGGTTTTCGTCCTGGCCGTGGAACTGTGGACCAGCTCTATACCCTTGCAAGGGTGATGGAGGGGGCATGGGAGCTTGCCCAACCAATCCACATGTGTTTTGTGGATTTGGAGATGGCTTATGACCGTGTCCCCAGGTGCACCCTGTGGGGGACGCTCCAGGAGTATGAGGTGGGAGGCTTTCTGTTAAGGGCCATTCAGTCCCTTTACTGGGGGAGCGTGAGTTTGGTCCACATAGCTGGTAGTAAGTCGGACCTGTTCCCAGTGAGGGTTGGACTCCGCCAGGGCTGCCCTTTGTCACCGGTTCTGTTCATTACCTTTATGGACAGAATTTCTAGGTGCAGCCGTGGTGTGGAGTGTGTCGAGTTTGGTGGCAGGAGAATCTCGTCTCTGCTTTTTGCGGATGATGTGGTCCTCCTAGCTTCATCCAACTCTGACCTTCAGCTCTTGCTGGGTAGGTTCGCGGCCGAGTGTGAAGCGGCTGGGATGAGGATCAGCACCTCCAAATCTGAGATTATGGTTCTCGACCGGAAAAGGGTGGCTTGCCAACTCCGGGTTGGGAGAGAGGTTCTACCTCAAGTGGAGAAGTTTAAGTATCTCGGGGTCTTGTTCACGAGTGATGGTAGGAGGGATCGGGAGATCGACAGGAGGATTGGTTCAGCGTCTGCAGTGATGCGGACGCTGAGCCGATCTGTCGTGGTGAAGAGGGAGCTGAGCCAGAAAGCCAGGCTCTCGATTTACCGGTCGATCTACGTCCCAATCCTCACCTATGGTCATGAGCTTTGGGTAATGACCGAAAGAACAAGATCGCAGATACAAGCGGCCGAAATGAGTTTCCTCCATAGGGTGGCCAGGCTCAGCCTTAGAGATAGGGTGAGGGGCTCGGACATTCGGGAGGGACTCAGAGTAGAACCGCTGCTCCTCCGGATCGAAAGGAGTCAGCTGAGGTGGTTTGGGCATCTGGTCAGGATGCCTCCTGGACGCCTCCCTGGGGGAGGTGTTTTGGGCATGTCCTGCCGGCAAGAGGGCCCCGGGTCAACCCAGGACACGTTGGAGAGGTTACATCTCCAATCTGGTCCGGGAACGCCTTGGGGTGCTGCCGGAGGAGCTGGTGGAGGTGGCCGGGGAGAGGACGGTCTGGAGCGCCCTAGTTGGGATGCTGCCCCTGCGACCCGGACCCGGATAAGTGGAGGAAGATGACGACAGCGACAAATATATATTTTAAAATATGTGATTTGGCCCTTTAAAGTGCTGGTTCATAATTCACCAAACTCACAAACAAAAGAAGTATGGCACTATTTCAGTTTGCTTTCTTTTCAGCACTAAATTAACTTATTTTATGTTTCAAACAAGCAATAAATATCAACTCTGCTCACCCTTAACATTTCATACATTTCTTTGAAACGCTGTTTTATTTTCTTATCTGATAGGGCTGAGGTGACTGGGTCTGCAGCACAAAATCTTGAAGATTTAAAAATTGTTCTATTGATTTTTCAGCCAAAAGCTTTTACAGAAATTCAGTTTTTAAAGACCTGATTATGAAGATGTTTTTATAACCTAACCTAAAGCACCACTGCTAAATGTTTATTAGTTATTAAACAGCTATGAAATCATATAGAAAGTTGTGTTTTTGTAATTGATAATCAAATAATTTCTTTAATTTTTAACATATTTTTTGTTTATACATTTTTTTTTACTAATCTGCTTGAAAGGATCTGAGACTTATAAGTTTCTGCCCTCAACATAACTCCACCTATTTTATTTTATTTATTTTATTTTATTTTATTTTATTTATTATTTTTTTATTTTTTATTTATTTTTTTATTTTATTTTATTTATTTTTTTTGTTTGTAAATGGTCTGTATTTCATATAAGCAACTTTTAGGGTTCTACAATCCCCTGCAAACCTGCAACCCTCTGGTCACAGGGTGGGCGCATAACTCCTCTGCTTCTATAAATTCATTTCATTTTATTTTATTTAAAGGACTTACGGAATGCTTTGGAAAATAGTCCTAGGTATTTGTTTATCCATACAAGATGAGTTGTTAGTACCAGATCCAGGAGGGAAGCCCGGACATCTCCCCCAATAACACAGGGGCGATCCCATGGTTCTGTGACCAGAGAGGATATAAGATCCCTCCAGTGAGTTTTTGGTCTTGCTCAGTGTCTCCTCCTAGTGGGACATGCCTGGAGGACCTTAGCTCCATCTCTGAGGCTGAACCCGGCCAGAGGATACTAATTAAACGTGCCTTTGGTCACGATCCAACTCTCATGACCATATGAGGTTTGGAATGTAGATGAAGCAGTAAATCGAGAGCTTTGCCTCTTGGCTCACCTCCTTCTTTGCCACAATCGACTGGAGCAATGCCCCCCTTACTGCTAACAAAGCTCTCATTCCATCCAACCATCACTCAGGAGCAAGGCACCTATATAAGTTATACATATTATCTGCACAATCTATTCAAATCTCACTGACTGTTGCACGAAACAGCTAATGTAGCAGATACGCGTTTACATTTCTAACATTTTTGATTGTTTTATTGCATTTTGCATGCTTCACTTGTCTTCTTAATACCTATTTTAGACACACTGGTCTAAGGGCAGCAAAGTAATAATTGTGTTGCTCTAGATATTTGAACTCCTTTGCTTGAGGCAGATCTCCATCCCAACCCCAAGGAAGCATTGCATCTTTTTCCAGTTAACTACATTTATCAGGTTTATAAGTGTTGCAATAATGAAAGTAAAACCAGTCACGACTGGTGAAAAACCCATGCTCTCTCAGTCTACCATGGGCCCGTCTTTGCATAAACATTTGGTGCAAAAAGCCATGAGCAAAAGCATTGCACTGTTTGTGTGCATATTTTAATTTCAAAGCTCCAGCAGACATCCCATAATTCATTACCAAACACATTAAAGAGCTTTCCAATGAAATGTAACTGTGCCATTTTTCTTTTCTTCCTCTCTTTAATAAGCCGTTGGCTCTTGTGGTAAAAAACTGCCCCCACCAGTGTTGGTCGGCATTTGCTGACAGCAACGTTTTGTGAAATATCTGCAGCTGCTCGTGACGGCTTTTGCAGGCAGGAAACCTTGATGTTATCTAGTGGATGAAGCCTGACCATCTGCGGACGAGCATCAGTGTGGTGTGTCAGTTAATACGGTTCGATAGCATTTCATCTGCAACCCAACCCTGCAAATATCTGTAAGATGAGTGTGATAGAGACAGTCTGTTGTCATCCATAAGCATGACTGGGAATCGTGGAAGAGGAGGTGATGGCAGTGATGGGTGAACACGGTATGCAGTAGCGCTCCTGAGTGAAAATAACAGAGTGAAGGTGAGGAGGAACAGGAGGAGAGAGAAGCAGGAGGAGAGGAGAGGTGGCCATGTGAAGGAGCTGCTGGATGTGACTGAGGAGGAGAGTGATGACATCCTGTCTCACTCGGTCCCCTGTGAAAAACTTCTGATGGGAGCGGCCAGGCGATCACAACCGTATGCTAATGAGGAGGTGGCAGATGTTCTCATCAGAAAGATGCTTTTAAATTAGGAGTCCTCACTGCATGCTGCTGAATGAGACACATTTCTGTTTGTTATTAGAGAAGAACGGAGTTTAGTCCAACAATTTCTCAGTAATTTACATAGTTTAGTCAAATTTCACACTATTGACTTTAGTCTTTCTTTCTCCAGAAGATGATTACATATTCCAGATTCCAGGTGGTTCACTCGTTTAATCAATACATACGCAGTGGTCTCTGGTAGGAATGAATGTTGTGTAAAAATATACCAGTGCACCATTTCCAGGAACTAGAAGTGTCCCACATCACAGCTGAGCTTCAGACGTCTTATTTCCTGATATTTGGACATCTTGCCTGGTTGTTTTATCTCCACAAATAACACAAGCCTGGAGGAGTTTCTGCCGTGCGGTGAAGCTGCTAATGCTAAGGGTTATCTAAAATGAGTCGGGACGTTGTCTGCTGTTGCCCAGACGCTAAGCCTTCCCCGTTGTGAGCGAAGATGGGTGAGTCCATGAATGCTAAGTGACAGTGTAACGTAGATCTGTCAGGCTTTTCTGATCACCATCAAGTTACACCTCTATCATCTATCAGAAGCTAATGCAGGAGACAGGTGTGTTCCACACCTTTAATAGTGGGAGTGAAGAGCCAATGGTGGAATGAAAAATAAATCTAAAATCTAAGCAAATTTCATTTTGAATTTTAGGTTAATATTTAGTCTGACATTGACTAGATTGGGCTAGGCATGGTAGAGGAGTTAAGTGATCATCTTATAACAGGAAGGTTGTGGGATTGAGTCCCGCTCAGTCTGCCACAGTCGTGTCCTTGGGCAAGACACTTACCCAGCCTGGCGAGCTGGCGGTGGTCAGCAGGACCATCAGTGCACCCCAGGGCAGCTGTGGCTACAGTGTGTGTGTGTGTGTGTGTGTGTGTGTGTGCAACATATGTAACTTTTGAGCTCTTTAGCCACCTTGTTCATGTAAAAATAACATTGAAAATATAAATTTTTGTCTGTCATAATTTTCATTAAGGAAAAGGGAACAAATATTTTTTGTGTGATTTAAAGTTTGTATCAAAAGGTCTAAAGAACCAATTTAACATGAAACCTACATCCTAGGATAACAGCTTCCCTGCACCATAATATGTTTTTGCTATTCAAAGTTGAAGAAAATATATTTTCATTATTTATTTTTTAATGGGCTGCCCAGCGATGCAATTGAAATTGTGGTCCTGGGTTCAAATCCCAACCTGGGTTCTTTCTGCATAGAGTTTGCAAGTTCTCCCTATGCATGTGAGGTTTCTCTCTGGGTACTCCGGATTCTTCCAACAGTCCAGAAGTATCACTGTTAGTTTAACTGGTCTCTTGTCCTTACGTGTGAGTGTGTGCATGGCTGTTTGTCCTGTGTGTCTCTGTGTTTTCTTGTGATGGACAGCATCCTGTCCAGGCTTTACCAGCTCTGGTAGCATAATAACCGCTAGAGATAGGCACCAGCCTTAAGGTCCATCCCTGACGTGGAGAAACATTTTTATGGATGAACAATTCAACAGTCACACTTTAGTGGCTCAAAAATAAAAATAAAACTTTCTCTGAACATCGTCAGTTCAAATAGTTTGCTGTGTCAGCATGCTGAAGCTGTCTGCCGCCTCCATCATCTCCGTCTCTGTGCTGTTCCCTTGCAGCTTTTCATGGTGGACAATGCAGCCGACGACTGGAGGATAGCCATGACATACGAGCGCATCTTCTTCATCTGTCTGGAGATCTTGGTGTGCGCCATCCACCCCATCCCAGGAAACTACACCTTCACCTGGACAGCTCGCCTGGCGTACACCTACATCCCGTCCAAGACGGATGCAGATGTGGACATCATCCTGTCCATCCCCATGTTCCTGCGGCTGTACCTCATTGCTCGTGTCATGCTGCTGCACAGCAAGCTCTTCACCGACGCCTCGTCTCGCAGCATCGGTGCACTCAACAAGATCAACTTCAACACGCGTTTTGTGATGAAGACCCTCATGACTATCTGTCCCGGCACCGTGCTGCTGGTCTTCACCATCTCGTTGTGGATCATCGCTGCATGGACCGTGAGAGCCTGTGAGAGGTGCTTGGAACAGTTTCTCACAACAACTTCACAGCATAAAGACACTCAAAGTTTTAAAACTTTTGGGTGAAATCGTTTTGTTTGGTATTTTTCCACTGAAATAGGTGGCATCAAACCTGTTTTTGCTTTGCTGCAGGTACCATGACAACCAAGACATAACCAGCAACTTTCTTGGAGCCATGTGGTTGATCTCAATCACATTCCTAACTATTGGTTATGGGGACATGGTCCCACACACATACTGTGGAAAAGGAGTCTGCCTCCTGACTGGTATCATGGTGAGAAAAGCTGACTGAGTCCTTCTTCTTTCTGTTTTTATTTCAGGAATTCTGGGGAAATAATTAAAACGATTGCTTATAGGCTTGTCACTGAATCAACCCCAACCCACATCTGTGTTTTCTCAGGGTGCCGGCTGCACTGCTTTAGTGGTGGCCGTCGTCGCCAAGAAACTGGAACTAACCAAAGCTGAAAAACACGTCCACAATTTTATGATGGATACCCAGCTGACAAAAAGAGTGAGTTGGAGCGTCTCACTTGTTTCTTTGGTCTTGATTTTATTTGTTTTGGGGGTTTTACTTTTCATTTCTTCCTTCCTTTGTTTTGTTTGCGTGGTTGTAGGTGAAAAACACAGCTGCGAATGTTCTCAGGGAGACATGGCTCATCTACAAGAACACCAAACTGGTGAGGAAGATGGACCACGCCAGAGTCAGGAAGCACCAGAGGAAGTTTCTCCAAGCCATCCACCAGTAGGTGCCGTTCATCAACCCTGCTTCTAATCATCTGCCGTGATTTTCATCCAGTTCACCAAAAAAAAGCTGAAATCTGAATTGTTTGACACCTGTAGCAAATGTTTGACTCTTTGTTGCTGTTTTTACTAACTTTGCACATACAACTTTAACAGGAACACAAACATTATTTAAAATTAAAGTGTCGCAAACAGAATTGTTGTGTTTCAGAGTGAAACTCAGTCAGGTTTGAAATATTCTGGAGTTTTTCAATCCCGCTATCATGATTCATCTCTTGCTGGCCTCATGCTGTCAGATCGACTCTTGTATCTCTCTCTCTCTCTCTCTCTCTTTCTCTGAGAGTTCGATGTCAGACTGACCTCAGGGCTGATGCATCTGGGTTTCCGTTTCTCTGGTGGCTGTTCAGACACTCACCTGTCAGCTAGTTCTTTAGTAGGTCCCCAAGGATTTCCAACTTACTCCAAACCGGTATTGATTTTAGCCTCGCTTCCCTGTTGTTTTTCCTCACGCTACAGTGCACACCAACACTTCTTCCTGTGGCTTCCTGTCTGTTGCTGCTGGAAACACCAATGGTGCTTTATCCAGATAAACAACTACAGTGTTTTTGTTATGTAGCTTAATGCGTGAGAGAAAATGTTCACTCTGTGTGTGTGTGTGTGTGTGTGTGTGTGTGTGTGTGTGTGTGTGTGTGTGTGTGTGTGTGTGTGTGTGTGTGTGTGTGTGTGTGTGTGTGTGTGTGTGTGTGTGTGTGTGTGTGTGTGTGTGTGTGTGTGTGTGTGTGCGTGTGTGCGTGCGTGCTTCTGTGCTGTGGTTTTTCTCATGTTTATGGGTCTCTGTGGTATCCTGTGTGCAACTTTGATTTGCTCATGAATCCTTTGAACATACATTTGTATTTTAAAGACATTAAGGCGGATTTAATAGAAGACGGGGGGAAAGCCTGCTGCTGCTGCAGCCTGTGCACAATCTGTAACTGCTATACTGGTTTCAGTCCTGGACCACCAACATCTTTTAAGACCCCGCACAACCATCACCTGCAACTATCACTTCACAGCGGTGTCAGTAAAAGTGCAGAACAGAGCGTGATAGTTGCTCCGCTGGTGTTATCCTGCAGCAGCACACAGTCTGATAATGGTGTTTCTGAAATGTTGCACATGTAGATTCATTAAAGCATCTTCATTATTTAGACATCGTGAGAGTTTAGCTGTTATCACTCACATGTACGTTCAGCTTGTCCTGTCTATTCTGTTGTTTTGGAACTTAATCTATGATGGTCAGTCTGAAGGAGGGTGCCCAATAATAAGCCTAACTTCAAATATTTACCAGGCTGAGATTTCGATCTTCTTGCTTATTATATAATCTGGCGACTCCGACTGTTAGAATACTCCATGGGCCCTCAGGTGTTGCTCATGTTTACAAATTTAAGGTAAGGCAGCATTATTTATGAGGCATATTTCATGCACAGAAGAAATTCAAGGTGCTTTCCAGGTGCAGGATCAGCAAGAACATAAAACATTAAAGGTGTGGAACACTGAAAAAAACATTTTTTAGTGATTATTTCTGATTAGAATCGGTCACTCTGAGTTTTTCATGCAGGCTGAACATGAACATAGTCTCCTACACCTATCTGCTGCATTAACTTCTGATAGAACATAGACGGTGAAACTCTAGAATTTGAAAAACCGACAGATCTATGTCACACTGTCACTTAACTTTCCTGGACTCACCCATCTTGACTCACAACGAGGAAGGCTGTTGTTGGTTTAGTGTCCAGGAAACAGCAGAGAACATCTCAACTAGCAGAAGCTAACCATTAGCATTAGCAACTCCACCACTCAGCAGAACTCCTTTAGGATTGTGTTATTTGTGGAGATAAAACATCAACATTGGAAAGCAAATAGTCAGTGGTAGAGGCATGTATCTGTTAGCCAATCAGAGGCAAGATGTCCCAAAATCAGTGTCAAGATTTGATGATGTCAGGTGAAGATGGTCGTACGCGACTGAAACGCGTCTACTTTTTCTTGCTCAATAAAATAGAATTCTCAGAGTTAGATCTCCTGTTTGTCTTCCTCATCTAATGAACTAGTAATTAAAACTAATTATTTAGTAACCTAAGAAACTTGGCCAACACTGCAAGTGAGAATGATTGTCAAGTGCAGCAGTCTCTGGTGTTTCTGAGTAAAAAGAAAGATTTTAAGCATCTGTACCTTAAAAACAATGAAGCCACAAAGTGAACTTGGCCCTTAAAATTAAAAGTTTCTGTTTCAATGTGACGTTAAAGAAGTACATGAAAGAACTATAGCCTTCTGTAAAATAATAACTATTCAGAGTTGTATATGTGACTCCAGTGTATAAAATGAAAAGTAGTAAACCACAGAAATTATAAAGCATTCAATTGAAAATTTTCACCCAAAAAAACATGAAAACATCATCAGCCTTTTAGCTATCGACCTATGTCTAGAAAAAATGATGTGTTCATGACTGCTCACCTTGACATTTGCCCATGTACACCATGACAGGTGTGCATTAGAGCATCATTTAGACTTATAAACGAAACCTCTTACACCTTTTTTACATGAAACAGTGTTCTTTTACATGCATGTGGTAACATTAGGCTTACATTGGGTCTAAATAATTAGAATAAAATAAAACATCTGCATAAGCAACATTTCAGAAATTTATGATTTTAATCAGTCTCTCTGAGTTTTTCATGCAGGCTGAACATGTAAATAGTCTCCTACACCTATCTCCTGCATTAGCGTCTGATAGAAAATAGACTCTAGGATTTGAAAATCCTGACAGATCTACGTCACACTGTCACTTAACATTCATGGACTCACCCATCTTGACTCCCGGAATCAGCAGGGAACATCTCACCTAGTGGAAGCTAACCATTAGCATTAACAACTCCACCACATGGCAGAATTCCTCCAGGCTTGAGTTAATTGGCAATAAAACATCCACGTTGCAAGTCTGAGTCATGTTGCTGTTATCCAATCTGGGATGAGATGTCCAAATATCAGGAAATAAGGCTGAAAAACCTGCCGTCTGAAGCTCAGCTGTGATGTGGGTCACTACTAGTTCCTTCAAATGTTGCACCGGTGTATTTTTTCCCCCCGTGAGAACGATTTACAATGCATTCATTCCTACTTGAGACCGCAGAAATGTGTTGGTTAAACAAGTGAACCAGAACCCCTCCTTTAAGGTTTACAATATCACTCAAACACATGTGTGCACACACACACCGTTCCAGTTCCATTCCAAATGTCAAAAAGGCTGTTTTCATTTACTCATCATCTGGCTTTGATAGCCAGGTTTAGGACCATAAGTAGAGGTGAAAGGCATTAGAGCAGCGCTGTAGCTTCTAGAAACAACAAACACAGAAATGCGACAGATTTCAGGGCAGAAAACTGCGGTTCAGAAACGAGGCGAGGTCAGGTTAATCTCATCTGAACATGTTTCTCTGATGTTGTAATAATCCATTTGTCTACTTCATGTTTTCTTTTGTTTCCTCTTTGTGTCCGCACAATGCAATAGAGCTCGGAAGTAAGTCTTCGCCTTTAATGTAGAAAGAGACCTGTTGTGTGCATGCTAACAAGAGCTTGTCCTTGAACCCAATGATGCTACTTAAAAATGACACTCCCTCACTCGATAAGTGAAATTCATGCCTCAGTAACAGATGTGATCCCTAACCAGCTGTTTCAGGAGGATTATTTAAGGTGCCACACAGGGTTTTGTCAGACAGGCACATGCAAACACCAACATACCCAAGTGAATTTCAATTATCGGTGATGGAGGGGGGTTTTCTTTCCATTTCTGCATGGATTGTGATGAGATTTTGATCTTTAATCAGAAAGCTGCTGATTAAACTCCAATCAAATGTGATTTCACGTACCGAAGGATGATGGCTGGAGCTGTAATACCTGCTGTATTACGAGCAAATAGATATTTTGTTCTCCTGCTAAAAAACTTGTTCTGGTCATCGAAGCAGCCATGCTCACACAGAGCAGGGCTCTGGGTCATCTTTCGGCGTGTGGAACCATTGTCTTATGCCTGATTCTGCATTTGCAGCCACATTTTCCCTCATTCCTTTGTCAGACAACACAGCAGCAGACATCCAGGCTGTTAAACAGCATGCTAAACAAGGACATAAAGTACATCTGATATGCAAGGATGATTAGCGGTTTAAACACTGACACGACTTAGGCAGGAACCTAAACATCTTTGAGATATAACAGCTGTGAAATCAAATGTCTTGGTACAATCATATTATCCCTTTTGGGATAACTGTCAGTAGCCGTCCTCAAGGTCAAAGTGTGACTCACGACACAACGGAGGCCAGAGAGTGCTTGTTAGTTGGAAGATCAGTCAACAAGAAGTGACCTGAGGGAGGTCGACCTCCAACAAATCTCATTTGTGCCTGAAACTGTGACTAAGAGACAGAAACGGTCAAACAAAAAGTGCAGTAATACAGCCTGTTTATCACACTAATGTGAGGCCAAAAAGACTTTATAATAATAGCATAAAAGTCCATTTAAAAGTCAACACGGTCCAGGTTTGACACTTTTAATGTTGTAAAGAAGCAGAAACGGACAAAAATAGTTAGAATTACAGCAGATTTAAAAATTTTATTTCCTCCAGATTCACTTTAAGTTGCTATCTGGAGTTTCCCCTTTCAGGAATTATGTATGATTTTTCAGAAATCCACAAAAGTGATTGTCTTATCAAGTAATGTAATGTAAGCATTATGTCATTTTTTGTTATTGTTTTTGTTTGTTTTTTGCTAAGCCTGCCCCCTGTCCCGTAGAGTTCCTTGCAACATGAACTGAGCGCTGGTCAGCACTAACCAGTAGTGTTAGACTACTGCTTACGAGCAGACTTCAATCACAGAGCGTGCTCCAGCGTTTAAGCACGGTTGATGCAGAGTTGTCACCTTTCTCATGGACATGTAGCAAGTAGCAAGTAATGTAAATCAGTGTATTTTTGCCTTGTTTTGTTAGCTAGAGAAACGCGTTCATGAACGAGAGGCGTTGCTTTTGGTCGTAAATATGGAGATGAAACAACATCTTGGTGTAATGGGCTTGTTAGCCACAAGATGGCGCCATCAGATGAAGGAAATAATCCAGGCATCTAATAGAATTGCTGTCCCAATGAGGCAACTCACTCAAGACCTGCACATGTGATAAAAGTGGTGCTCTCTCACACAAACATGCATTCGAGACTCTGCATAAAATCAGTGGTAGTCGTGACGGAGACGGGAGGTGGGAGCGGCATTGAGCAAGATTGCTGTGAGAGAGATTTAGTGTGGTATTGAAAAGCTCAGCGTAGCCTTTTCCCCTGATGAATCACAGGCAGATTTAAGAGCACCTGTTCAAAAGGAGAGCTGCCTGTGAGGAGGAATGATAGACTCAGGGAATGGACATTTAACAGATAGGATAAGTAGGGTTTTCATTATGACCTCGAGCTGCTCTGTTCCTCAACCCCTCCTGAGAGCCATCCATCCTCCTACTGTGAGATGAATGTTTCCGACGGGGCTTAATCCCCCCGAAAGCGTTTAACGCCGAATATCTATTTGCTGTTAGAAACTCAAAGATGCTGCCTCCTTTTAAGTTTTGTTTAATTGCTAAAATTAGAAAAGGATCAGGGTTTGTCTAGTATTTAGTACATCTTTGGTCTGTATAAACAGTTTCAGGTCTCAAATGTCAGGATTTTAAGCGTCCCTGTTTTCTTTGAGACTCGTGTGGCGCCCTCTGTTGGTGAAAGTTGTCACCTGCTCTGAATGAGTTTGTTTTCTGGAATAGAAAATAATCTCGTGCTAGCCTAAATTATCAGGGTTTTTTTATCCTCTAGGACGTTATTGATTCTAACATTAATTTACATGTAAAATGATCAGATGACAAACTTCAATAATGTCACAGTTAAAAGGTTTTTCTCATTTATAAATCAAAATCTAAAAGTGAAACTTTCAAACGATATTAGATTTTAATTTAAATCACATGAAGCTGAAAATCTGCATTGTTGCTTTTTTTAGGGAAACAAACATAGAAAATGTAAAATAACAATTTAATTCATCAGTAAATATTAAACTTTATGCATCATGTATCTAAAAGGTTATTTTTCCAGTTGTTGTTTTTTTAGCTGATATAAAAATACCCATGACTGCACAACTAACAACCACCACAAGTAAAACTTTTATGTAAACTTTTTTTCAAGTCCCACTTTTATTAAAAAGTCATGCAAACTTAGTGAGTTTTTTGTTTTTTTATCTAATGTCTGGTCTAGGCTGATGTCAGAAAGTGAAGAATGAAACTGCATGCATAGAAATTAATTTGTTGTCTAAATGGTTCATGTTTTTGATGCAAAATAGACTCAAATACAGGTGTGAAATGAAAAATTAGAATATGGTGCAAAATTCATTCATGCCAGTAATTCTACTTAAAATATGAAACTAATTTATAAGATAGACTCATGACATGCAAAGCCACATATTTCACGCCTTTATTTGTTATAATTGTGATGATAATGGCTTACCGCTTATAAAAAACCCACATTCAAAACCTCAGGCAATTAGAATATTGTGAAAAGGTTCAACATTCTAGACTCAAAGGGTCACACTCTAATCAGCTAATGAATCCAGAACACCTGCAAAGAGTTCCTGAGCCTTTAGATGGTTTCTCAGTCTAAGCTAGATTACTGAAATGAATGGGCTTTATTGTACCTGTACCTTTTGCTTTATATTGATTTTGGGCCTAAACATAGAAAAGTTGTCTGTATCAAAAGAAAGTTAGGGGGGAATCTGAAGGTCATATGTGATATTTTAGAGAATCAAACTTTAAACCTTCATTATCCAGCACAGGCGTTAATCCGAAGCCCCTCGTTCCTTTAGTGTGAGCTTTATCTAAGGACGCTGAGCTGCTGTTTCCTCCCTCTCCCCCCGCCTCCTTTGTGGCCTCCCTTCCACTTGCATGCAGCTCAGCCAAGACTCCTTCCCTGCAATCCCTTCATTCTCCAACACACATCCTGTGCATGTCCCAGGAGTGTTCTTCATGCGTATGCCTTGTGTGCACACAAATTCCTCGATTTCTGATAGAGTCGACTCACTGGGTTCTGAATGGTCTTGTGTTCAGATTGAGAAGTGTTAAAATGGAGCAACGCAAGCTGAATGACCAAGCAAACTCACTAGTGGACCTTGCTAAGGTAAGATAGACGATCACAGACCTCTGCAAACCAGGTTTCTTTGTACTTTTGTGAGTGGAATTCAACGCATGCTATTTCACTCACTGAATTTCTTATGTAGACAAAGTCTACAGGTGTCAAATAAACAGACTGGCTTTGCATTTCTGTTACTGTGTGTGACTGCACATGCCTGAGTGTTAGACTGTTTGGGTGTTGAATAATAACCCCCCTCTAAGGTGTTGTCCTACAGGACTCATTCTCAGGAAAATAACTGAATGAGACTAACGAGAAACCCAGCAGTTTTTCATGTTGAGCATCCACTAATGTTTGTCTTCGGATACACCAAACATAAGTGGACATGCCTCAGGGAAAGACCGGGCAGCGTGCCAACCTGACGCAGCAGAAACACTAACCTGAGAAGGGAGACACACTGTGATCTGATGACTCAGCCAGAAAGAAAGGTGGAGAAAAGGATGAGAGAAAGGTGGAGCGCGTTGACATTCAAAAGCACACCACAGTCGAGCTGGATTCCCACCAGTGAGCACGTAAGGTATTGGTTAATACTGCCTGATCGTCTCGTGCTGCAGCAGAGGGATTTAGGATGTAGCATTGGGAAAGGGGCCTAATGGCCAGTGGAGCTCCACATAAATATCAAACCGTTGATGTAGGAGGCTGTAGCCATTAGAGGGCGGTGCAACCTCTGGATTATCACAGTCTTAAGTGGACAGAATTAGCTGAACAGGTGCATCATCTGTGAAAGGTGCATTACTACTGCAGTGCACTGAAGGGGGGGGGGGGGGGGGAACCATCAGATCACAATGTATCCCCTTAATGCATCCGTTACAATCCAATAGCGAACAGATTCACCAAGAAACGATTTTTTTTTACTTGTGATATGGTCTGAGTTTCACATTCAGGCTGAAGGTGGAAATAGTAGAGGAAAGAAGCAGCCACACAGATCTACAATGTATTTTGTAGATCCATCTTGGCTTGTGACAGGGATAGGCAGTGATTGATTTAGCATCCAGGAGAGAGCAGAGTGCATCTCAGCTAGTAGAAGCTAGCCATTAGCATTAGCAACTCCACAACTTGGCAGAACTCCTTCAGGCTCGAGATAATTGTAAAGTTGAAACATCAACGTTGCAGAGCGAACAGAGCTGTGCTGCCTCCCACTCCTCTGAATAACTTCTACTTCTGATACAGGAGCACCAAAGCTTTTTTTTTCCACAGAAAATGATTCACAAGGCAATCATTTAGAGACCACTGCAAATGTATTGAAAAAATAAACAGTGAATGAGAACTTTAAAATACAAAAAAATGGTTATCTTGAAACAATCTTCGCCCTTTATTTTTATTTTATTAACATTCTAAAAATGAGATGATTGTGTCATTTTGAGGTTTGTTTCATGGTTGCTTTCTTTTTCTGTAACTTTACTCCTCATTTAATACAATTTTATCCTTCATTTATGGGACAAAGGGAATTGTTTAATTCCAAGCTCTACTGACATTCAGTTCTGTATCTACTTGCAAAAACACATAAACAGGTTTTACCTATTGATCCACTCAAAGATCTTTACATAATTAGAGCTATTGCATGTAAAACTAGTAAAACTCGTGCTGCTGTCAGGATAAGTGGTGTAGTGTTTCTCTTTGAATAAAAAACCCATCCCATCATGCTTGTCTCCGATCAGAAGAGGACAAGCTAAGTGATGGATGACACTGTCTCTGCCTGCCTGGGATTGTAGGTCCCACAGTGACTAATACCTGTGAAAACCCTCTCCGGCAGCTTAACACTTAAAATTCACGTGAAATGTGGCATGAGTTCCTGCGTCTGTTGTTGACAATCACGGAGGAGCGAAGCAAAGTGTTTGTGCAAATCAAAAGCTACAAGGTGTTTTTGAAGCTGCTGACAGAAAGCCGATGCATCAAAAGAGCTAAAAGCAACATCAGCAGGCTCTATGACTGTGTCCTTGAGATCATTTACCAAATAGGCTTTTTTTTTTTTTTTTTTTTTTTTGCATGGAAACATTGTGCTCTGTAGACGGTCTATTTAAATCTGTCCTTGTGAGACGGATTCCAGAAGACGGATTCCAGGAGGTTACGGTTGGCAAATGTTTGAATGCAAAAACATTGTAGTGCAGGAAGCAGTGTAGTAAGAATATGACTTATTTATTTTTATTCTTTAATTTTTGTTTGCACCAGCTGAATAAAATTGCTGTCATACTTTTCTGGGAATCTTGAGTGTGAAGTAATACATTAAAGATGACCATGTACATTTTGCCACAATTGGCTCCTCGTGACAATAAAATTGTGTGAATTTTTTTTATAATTTTTTTTTTTATTATACAATTTTTTTGTAAATTATAACATGTCAGAATCTTTAAAGGTGTGGTTGACTGAAAAAACATTTTTTAATGATTATTTCTGATTATAATCGGTCACTCTGAGTTTTTCATGCAGGCTGAACATGAAGATAGTCTCCTACACCTGCCTCCTGCTTTAGCTTCTGATAGAAAATAGACGGTGAAACTCTAGGACAGGGGTCGGCAACCTTTCCCCATCCAAGAGCCATTATTATCCGTTTCCCACAGTAAAGAAAACACTGGGAGCCGCAGCAGCCGCAGCGTTGTGGGCGGGGCCTACCCTCTGACAGCAGAGCTGCTTTAACCGATCACAACAGGTGACAGCAACCAGTACCAGTCGCTCATGTACCTCAAAGTTATCTTTCAACAGAAGATAATTGCTGAAATAGTTTGTTTAAAATTGATCCAAAAGTTGTAGGCCGTCTGTGCTACAATATTTCGATTTTTTTCACCCTGCTAGTGGTTTTAATAGTTGAGCAGGTGACGCTTTTTGAGGCATCACACATAACTGTTCAGAATACAAATCCAGGCTTTGTCTCGTTGGACTGTTGTAATTCAACTTTGTACTGAACTAAATGTTGCATTAAACATTGTTGAAAAGGTAAGAAAAGGCTATTAGTTTTTTTTTTCCTTGTTTACACTGATGGAGATTACGGCACAGTGTGCGTGGCTCAGGTGTTCATCAGGTTTAATGTTTCTGTTTGCAACAATCTTCACTAGAAGGTAAAACGGTTAAATGACAGGGTTCGCACTGACCCGATGTTTCCCGTATTTATTTTGAAGGAGAAATCTCAAGCCTGCAGATGCGCTGACATTTTAACGCACATCGTGGAGGCAGCTACATCAATCAGGAAAAGATTCCCATCAGAACATCTGAGATGGACACTGAGCTCAGCGCAGCTCCCTGTCAGCGCGCGCGTAACGTGGACAGCGAGCTGAAGATAGATCGGGGGCTTGGGGCGCATCACAGAACCAGAACCATGTAGGAAGATTCTGTGTTTTCTAAACCCGGTCTCTCAGAGACTTGTCACTTAAAAAATGTTCCCTGATTATGAATCTTTGGCTGAATAGCGCTTGATCCTGTCTCCAACACTGCGACGCATCCATGAGCCTGTCTGAGAAACAGTCCAGAATCTCCTCTTCAGCTCAGAAAGCTCCTATAGAGACATTTGATTACGCACAAGCAGGTGACCTGTTCACGTTTACGCAGACAACCTTTAAATTTAGAATTGGCTACAGATGAAAACATGAATAAAACACATTGTAATTAAATATTCCTTAATTAGTTTACAAGCAGAGTCTAGGGAGCCGCATCAGATGGATGAAAGAGCCGCATGCGGCTCCAGAGTCACGGGTTGCCGACCCCTGCTCTAGGATTTTAAAATCCTCACATATCTATGTCACACTGTGAATTTACATTCATGGCCTCGCCCATCTTGGCTTGTCCCAGGAAGGATTTTTAAATATTTTTTTGTTTGTTTTGTTTTGTTTTGTTTTGTTTTGTTCTTTTTTTGCAGCGAGGAGAGAGAGTGGAGTCTTAGTGAAAGCAACTTTGCAGCATGGCTGAATGCATTCTGTTAGCCAATCAGAAGCGAGGTGTGGGCATATCATTAATAATAATGAGCAATCCTGCTTTGCACCAGCAAACTTCTGCATCTCAGAACAGGTGCATTATAGCTTCTTTTTTAACGACTCATAAACCATTGATTTACACTACAGAACACTGCAAATGTATTGAATAAACAAGTAAACTACATCTTTAATTGTGATCATGATGGTAAAAACAAATAAATAGAATCAAATTTAAAAAATTTCCTCTGAGTTTGGAACTTAAGATTTAAAGGAGGGGGAATTTTGAATATAAATATTTAGCAAACATGCGTTTTCAGAATGTCATAAGAAAAAAGGTGCATTTTAAAGTACAGTAATTTCTTTTTCCTTTTAGAGTTTGGTTTTCCTGTGTTTTTGTCTGGATTCTTAGCTTGATAAATGATCCATGGTTGTTGAATGATCTCTGACAACTTAGCTCTCTTGTACCTGCTTTTATTTTGGTAAGCTACTCCTGTCTCTGCCCCTGTTGAATTGGCAGTCAGCCATAAATCTAGTGTAAAGCCTCAGTACTCATAATTGGAGTTCAACATTTAAACTTAACATTGTATTTTTAAGTAGCATTTACGTATTATTATGAGTATTCAGGTTATCTTTCATCCATTATTTGATTCACATTTTGTTATTTATTTTCCTCTGCAGATTTTGATTGAGCGTCATATTTTCAGTGCATATTTCGTGTTGATTCTCACCATCTTTGGAGCGTTAGTTTCAATCTTTTTACAGATTGAGCCCAAAGCCACTCAAATAATAAAATATCAAGATGTTTTTGTGTAAATTTCTACTTTTAAAAGCAACACATGCACTCACTTCAGGTTATGAATGTAAATCTACCTCCTCTTAAAGAAACGATTGCATCAAGAATGTTTCCTCTCTCCCATTGCAGACTCAGAACATCATGTACGACATGGTGTCGGACTTAAACGAGAGAGGTGAGGACATGGAGAAGAGGATCGCCCTGTTGGAGACAAAGCTGGAAACTCTACTGAGTAACTTGCAAGCTCTTCCTGGACTCATCAGCCAGGTCATCAGCCAGCAGCACAGGGACTTCCTGGAGGTGCAGCTGCAGCCTTACGACAAACACAGCCCTGAGCGCTCCCAGTCGGTGTCACGAAGGAGGTCGTCCTCCACGGCACCTCCCACCTCCTCAGAGAGCAGCTAGAGTCCAAGGGGAAGGCCTCCACTCAAGACTTTTGCCATCATATGGCCAAGTTGCATTTATTGTAAAGCCTTATGGTTTCAATAAGTATTATCCAAATTCTGATAACAGAATCCGAGTTACTGAGGACAATGAGTTTTAATGGATAACTTCGTGCTGTTATTGTTTTTATTACCTCAAAAGGAGTTGTTATCCTTGCTCTGGTGACAGACCGCAAATGACGGCTCTTCCCTCAGTAATAACAGGCCTACCAATGGGGCTACGATAAGAACTCCTCTCCGTCTCTATGCAGAGGTTGCCAGTTCTAGGTGGCAAGGTTACCAGGTGTGAAACTATTGCACTAAAATAGTGCTTTTTCACAGACTTTGTGCTTCCACTGGCTTGATTCAATTGCCGTGTGCCAGTCTGGGAGCATGCCGGGGATACTGAGGAAAAGTGTTGTGTTTGATGACCTAGAGTGACGTGAAAAGGCAGGCAGATAAAAATCACTCCTGCTCACTGTCACTCGGAGATAAACGTTGAAATCTTGAAATGAGGAGAACAATAAAAACAAATATCGTTTAGGTTAGAAACAGCATCAACTATAGCAGTTTTCCTTTGCTGAGTCCCCCGTGTAGAATGCCTATTTTTTGTGGGGGGGTGGAGGCATTGCAAACAATTTAATCCTCAAGTTGAAATGAATGCATCGAAATCTGTACTTGCACTTACTTTTTAAGCAATGCACTTCAATGCTGTCTGACACGTGATATAATGATGCGTTACTCATTAAAAAGAAAAACATGTCAGCTGTTTGGGCATGGGTTAATCGTTGTCCCTTCCTCATTCAAATGTAGTGAATCGAGTCAAAGCTCCTTTTATTCTGTTTCAAGATACATTCGACTTGTGAAGTCTGTAGACATGCATTGAATGATCACGAATTAGGTTACATCCGTCTCTCGAAGTGTCTCAACTCTCTTGTGCTATTTCTGCTTGCAGTGGAAAACAAAACCTGAACAACTGTAAACTCCACTTACCTTTCAATGCTGGAAAGAAAATGCTTATTTTTATAGATTCTCACGAGGATGAGCACCTCTGAAACAACAACAGGCACATCTAGCACACGGTTTGAGATGTTGTGGATGGAGAGAATTTGTAAGTGAGGTTTTTCCTCAGAATTTTTTTTTTATTATTTTACACAAGTTGCCCAAACTTTGTGAAGTAATACAGAGCATGAGGTAAAGGGATCTGGTAGCAGCATTCGTGTTGCTAACCCGCTAAAATCAGGCAGGAAGTTAGCAAAACGACAGATGTGCAGTCCACAGACGTTAGCAACAAATAAACCAATGACAGATTATGATGTGTGCAACTTAAATATAAACAGTTAAATAATAAAATGCAGAATTGTCTCTTCATTGTGTGAGATGGTGCACCAAACAGGATGAATTACAAATGGTGGTTGTGTATAATGCAAAGTTTTCTCAGATCAACAGTGGTAGACTTTTGTTTTGATTTAAAACCTAACCCAAATTAACCAACAGACACAGGTTTAAATGTTTATTGTCAGACTAAAGTGTGCTTTAATAACTACGTTACAGCTGATTTTATGCTCACTTTTTTACAGCGGGGATACACATTGTGGTAAGTAACTGATTTGTAGCAGGTAGAGATCATGATATACTGTTGCAGAGAAGAAAGAAAATAAAGTTCAGAATGAAAGATCTTAAAAAATAAGAGATGCACAAATTAAAATACATTAGCAGTTGTAAAAGGCCTGTCTCCCCAGCAAACTTTAGAAAGACTGTTTTTGTTTACCTTGATTAAAATTACAAAAAATCTTTAAATTTGTTTTTATCAAGTGTCAATAATTTGTTTGGAACAGATGTAGATTTCCCCTTAAGTGTTTACATTGCAGATTTCTCGGTTTCTTGATCTGTATTAGAAGTAAAAGTCCTTTTCTTGAGCAATTATTGCCTACAAATGCATTTTCAGCCAGAAAAAGTATTATTAAAGAGCAAGTCACCCCCAAATCAACTTTTTTTTGCTGATAAACCAAATAAACGAGTGTCTAATCATGCTGCAGACACGTGTCGTCAATAATTTGGCACTTCAGTGCATCTTAGTTAAAATTTAAATATTCTGCTTAAAACTGTCAGTGTTGTGCCGTTGTCAGGTAAAAACTCTGCACTGTATTTGAATTTAAATCTGCCACCGCTATTGGCTAAGAAGTATGCTATGATGTAAACTGGTACATTATGATGTCACAATGCTGTCGTGAGCCTGAGTGTGTGTGTATTTGTTAGCGGCTCCACCCTCTCGGTCTGCCAGGCAACAGCATGTGTTGCATTTTTCAAACATGAAGTGGGAGTGGAGTTAGACTCTGGTAGGGGGTGACTCGCTCTTTAAATGATAATGGACTTGTTACAGTTTAAAACTAAATGGTCCCTTTTATTGTTTAAATCACGCTTTATTTGGAATTTTTGAACCAATTTCTCAAAATTCAGATGTCTTCTACTGGGGATGAGACACACTAAAAATTGTGAGGCAGCACTGAATATATATTAGATAGCCTGTTCATTTTTTGTTAGGGGAACTATAAGCACATCGTGAAAAAATGCCAGATTTAACCCTTACCTCACATTAGAGCATTTTTTTGTGCTGACACGTGTATTTTTGTGAATAACTTTGGCTATGTTAATGCAATTTATCTAATTTTTATGGAGGATGTGTATTTTGGAAGGAATTACAAAAAAAAGTTTGAAAAAATATTCAACCTACTTTATTAAAACGTGGAAATCATTTTGTACAGTTAAGCACATTGAAGCATTTTTTTGTGCCATTGACTTTCATGTAAATCATATATTTTTAATTAGCATAAATATTGGCATAATTTTAAAAAATTATGATTGTGCCCGTGTTTACAGTCTCATCACAAATGTAAGAAGCAGTTTTTACTGTTTTTCACTACATGGCATACTTTCTCCATATATAGCAGGGCAATGGCTGACCCAGCATTTAAACTGAATGATTTAGCTGTATTTCTTTACCTCTGACTGCCCATTATAATACATATTTTGCAAAAAAATGGTTTGTGTGTTATTTAGAGATGCCATACAATAGTTTGCATGTGTGTGTTCTGAATTTTTGGTAATTGTGCTTTTTCAGTGTTCTTTCAAAAAATAAGCCTGACTGAATGTACAAAATTAGCTTATTCTGCAAAATAGCATTTTGACATGTGTTCCTTTGTGTGTGATTGTTCAGGCATGCGTGTATGTAGGTACCAAAGCACTTTACAGATCTTCAAAGGACAGATCTGTGATCATTATCTGGAGTGGTTGAGCAGGTGTGGGCCATGGGAGTGTAGGGGGGGGGCACAGGTTCTCACACTCTGTTGACGTCATGAATATTCATCAAAGGCATGCTATATATCAAAAATCAAAGGATTTTCTGCTAAATTTCAGATACTCATTCACAATTTTACTTTTGCAAAATGTTATTTCAATAAGTACAAAGCATTTGCATGGATGAAAGCTAAGATGAAGGCTGAAAAACTTCAAAGGCGTACATTTGTTTTTCAAAACAAATTCCTGCAGAATCGAATTTTGTTTACATTCAGTAGGGGCAGCTTACACAGGTGCACCAATTGACTAAAAGTACATATATGAGACTCAGATCAGGATTCATTTCTTTGAACCGCAACCATGAGAAGAAGATTCAATGTGAATGAAGCCCTGGAGGTGTTTCAGCAGCTTGAGGAAGAGGGAGAGTCAGCCTCATCCTCATCCACGGATGACAGCTCTTGTTCGGATGAAGAGGCTGAAGATCAGGCCTTTACCCCAGGGCCTGATTCAGGGGAAGAAATGGAAGAAGGTTCAGATGAGGAGGTGGTTGCTGCAGAGGAGAGATGGGACCATCCTTTGTGGCAATCAAAGAGCGGGATCGCCTGGTCCCCGACACCCGACACCAGGATCCCCTTTCGGGCTCCAGACGTCCGCCATTGTGGGATCACCCGCCTCGCTGTCAGCTACATCCAAACTATTGAGGACAGCTTCGATTTTTTTTTGACTACAACAATCCTAGATGTAATAATAAAATACACCAATATAGAGGGAAGAAGAAAATATGACGATTGGACAGACGTTGACCGCGTGGAACTCCGGGCATTGTTTGGGTTGCTCATCCTCGCTGGTGTGCACCGTTCCCGTGGGGAATCATCTGCCAGCCTCTGGGGGGAGGAAACGGGGAGGCCGATATTCAGAGCCACGATGAGTTTGGGAAGGTTCCACATGCTGACTGCAACATTGCGCTTTGATGACCGCTTGACCAGGGCAGCCCGCCGGTTGGTGCAGCAGGACAAGCTCGCTCCCCTGCGGGAAGTGTGGGACCTCTGGGCGGCCCGGCTCCCTCTCGCCTACAACCCCGGTGAAGATGTCTGCGTTGATGAACAGCTCGTCGGATTCAGAGGTCGCTGCAACTTCAAGCAGTACATGCCCTAAAAACCGGCAAAATATGGCATCAAGCTGTGGGTGGTGTGCGATGTGGCCACTTCTTATGCCTGGGGGATTATTCCCTATCTGGGCAAGACGACTCGAGACGCCCCGGCAGAAAGGGGGCAAGGGAAGCGGGTGGTGCTGGAACTCACGGAGGGTCTGAGCGGCCGCACTGTCACCACGGACAATTTTTTCACCTCGCTGGTTCTTGGAGAGGAGCTGCTAAAAAAAAAATCTGTCTTGTGGGAACAGTTAGGCGCAACAAGCCAGAGTTGCCCCCACAGCTGTTCCAGATGAAAAGCAGAGCGGTTCTGTCCTCCCTGTTCGGCTTCACCTCCACCGCCACCGCGGTGAGCTACATTCCAAAGCGCCGGCGGAACGTTCTGCTCCTCAGCACCAAACACCATCAGGTTCAGATCCAGGAGGGACCGCAGCAGAAGCCGACCGTAATCATCGATTACAACCGCTGTAAAGGGGCAGTTGACAACTTGGACAAGGTAATTTATTTATTTTATTTTGTTTTATTATAAATCACCAACCTAATTGCATATGTAATTTATTTATTCATTTATTTTTATTCCAGCTCGTTGCAACATACAGCTGCCGCCGCAAGACCAGACGTTGGCCCATGTCGCTCTTCTGCAACATGTTAGATGTGAGCGCCTACAATGCCCTGGTCCTGTGGCTGTCTGTGGAACCGGCCTGGAACCAACAGAAGAGGAGCATCCGTCGAAGGCTGTTCTTGCAGGAGCTTGGGACCTCCATGGTGAGACCAGCCCAGGCGAGGCGCACTCGCTTGCCGCGGTCCAGCAGCGCTGCAGCTCTGTTGGAGGTGCAGCAGCAAGTGGAGCCAGGTCCAGCCCAGGAGCAGACAAAGAAAAGATGCCACCTTTGCAGAGGGAAGAGGAGCGTGCATGCACGCTTTTGCCATGCATGTGGACAGGCTGTGTGCAAGGAGCACTCAACAGTTGTGTGCTCAGCCTGCAGCTGTTAGCTCACTCCCCTCTGTGTTTCTCTCTCTTTCTCTCTTTCTCTCTCTCTCTCTCTCTCTCTCTCTCTCTCTCACACACACACACACACACACACACACACACACACACACACACACACACACACACACACACACACACACACACACACTTTTTCTTTGTTCGTGTGCTTTAATAAAGTGTTCAACTGGTCATCTTTGTAAGTGCATTTTTTTGTGCTCTAATGACTTTAACGTGAGTATTTTAGAAAATATGACATTACACAAAAACTACAAAGTGAGCAAAAAATATTTTTATGCCTATTTGTGACACTCCAAGGCTGTGACAACTTACCCACAAAAAAGGTCATCTGGACATAACACACAAAAAATGATTTGATTTTTTCATTTTTTGTACAGTTTTCAAACTTCGGGTTTTGCTAATAAACCTAGCAATAAAGGGGTTAAATCTGAGAAACACACACATATTTTATTATATTTTGTTAGGGCTGAAGCCAAGGATGAAATTCATGTAAAAAAATTGGGACTTATGAAATATTATATAATATTTCTATGGGAAGCTTTCTAAGTGCTTTTTTTTGTGCTCTAATGACTTTAACGTGAGTATTTTAGAAAATATGACATTACACAAAAACTACAAAGTGAACAAAAAATATTTTTATGCCTATTTGTGACACTCCAAGGCTGTGACAACTTACCCACAAAAAAGGTCATCTGGACATAACACACAAAAAATGATTTGATTTTTTCATTTTTTGTACAGTTTTCAAACTTTGGGTTTTGCTAATAAACCTAGCAATGAAGGGGTTAAATCTGAGAAACACACACATATTTTATTATATTTTGTTAGGGCTGAAGCCAAGGATGAAATTCATGTAAAAAAATTGGGACTTATGAAATATTATATAATATTTCTATGGGAAGCTTTCTAAGTGCATTTTTTTGTGCTCTAATGACTTTAACGTGAGTATTTTAGAAAATGTGACATTACACAAAAACTACAAAGTGAGCAAAAAATATTTTTATGCCTATTTGTGACACTCCAAGGCTGTGACAACTTACCCACAAAAAAGTTAATCTGGACATAACACACAAAAAATGATTTGATTTTTTCATTTTTTGTACAGTTTTCAAACTTCGGGTTTTGCTAATAAACCTGGCAATGAAGGGGTTAAATCTGAGAAACACACACATATTTTATTATATTTTGTTAGGGCTGAAGCCAAGGATGAAATTCATGTAAAAAAATTGGGACTTATGAAATATTACATAATATTTCTATGGGAAGCTTTCTAAGTGCATTTTTTTGTGCTCTAATGACTTTAACGTGAGTATTTTAGAAAATGTGACATTACACAAAAACTACAAAGTGAGCAAAAAATATTTTTATGCCTATTTGTGACACTCCAAGGCTGTGACAACTTACCCACAAAAAAGTTAATCTGGACATAACACACAAAAAATGATTTGATTTTTTCATTTTTTGTACAGTTTTCAAACTTCGGGTTTTGCTAATAAACCTGGCAATGAAGGGGTTAAATCTGAGAAACACACACATATTTTATTATATTTTGTTAGGGCTGAAGCCAAGGATGAAATTCATGTAAAAAAATTGGGACTTATGAAATATTATATAATATTTCTAAAGGAAGCTTTCTAAGTGCATTTTTTTGTGCTCTAATGACTTTAACGTTAGAAAATTTAAACGTTGGGTAAGGGTTAATAATGTAGGCTACTTTCCAGTCGTAGGTTGGCGGTACAGAGTTAGAAAATTACTCACAAGATTGTGAAGATGTTTTTCTCCTCAGAAGAAGTTACAATGGTGTTCTGCTAAGCTGTGGTAGCCTCATGGAGGGGGCCATCGGCTAGCACACTGCTGCGAACCACTTACAGTAAACATTCTCCCTCTTGACATGGAATGTGCTACTACTAGTTTACCTGTTGAATTAATTATAGATTCACTAAGATAAATACAATAAAATGCATCTCTTACTAAATAGAACATTTACTAAGAAATCACAATGGTGTGTGTGTGTGTGTGTGTGTGTGTGTGTGTGTGTGTGTGTGTGTGTGTGTGTGTGTGTGTGTGTGTGTGTGTGTGTGTGTGTGTGTGTGTGTGTGTGTGTGTGTGTGTGTGTGTGTGTGTGTGTGCCTGCTCTTTCTTCTTGATCCCCAGAATGGCTGCTTATGAGTCAGGAACCTCTGGAGGTTTCTTCCTGTGGAGTTTTCCTCTCCACTGTCGCTGTATGCTTGCTTAGTATGCAGAGTGCTGCAAAGACACTGACACCAGTCAGTGACTCAATGCAACCTGCTGGATTCCTTACAGGAAACTTTTTCTGATAGGCTTAATGAACTGGGGCCTCATTTATAAAGCTTTCTTACGGACAAAACGGGGACGGAAAATTGTGTAAGCAGCTTTCCACGCTAACTTTGGGATTTATAAAAGAAAACTTAGCGGAAAAATGTGCGCAACTTTAAGTTGACTAAGAACCTTGCTTACGCACATTTTGGACATGGAGAGCACCTGCAGTGCTGCTGCTGAGAAGGATAAAATTATGAATTCCAGCAGCATTACCACTTGTACTGCTTCGTGCGCACACAGAACGAGTCCCCCCACACGCGCACACACACCCGCGCACGGACACAAAATGCTGCAGCAAGCCGGCTTATGTATATGCATGAGATTCACAAGGCATTTTGCACTGGCCATTTATGGCAGAAAGTGGGTGTGTTGAGGGCGGGATGTGACTAAAAAGCAGCTGAGAACCTCTCTCGTAAGTCTGATTTATAAAGCAGAGATTGCCGTCAGCTGCATGTTTTATACGTCACAAACCTACTTGGCGTAAGTACATTTTTTTTGCTGAGCTTAAGTACGGTTTTAGTAAGGATTCTACGCAATGTTTTATAAATGAGACCCTAGAACTGTATTAGAATGTTTACTTTGCGAAGTACCTTCAGACGACTCTTGTCACGCTATATTACAGTTTTTCTCCATTGGTTTGGCTCATTTCTTGAAACAGAAATTACATTCTCAAAATAATATGGACAAACCTCCAAACCTCTTGGAGGTGGCATTTCTGATGGCATTTCTCATTCATTTTATCAAATGGCAAATGCCTTAGTACATGTCTCAATTGTCTCAGTGCATCTTTGCAAACGATTAAGTACATGTAGCCTACAGTTATACAGTTAGCCCACATTTAGCATTTTCCAAATAAATAGATCTTGTAGATCTAAACCGATTAGTTGATTCTCAGTCTAATGATCATTCTCTCCAAAACATGTCAGCATGATTACATTGTATAAGTACTCGCATGCACAACTGTCTGTTCAATTGTCAGAATTGGTTAAGAATATAATACCATGAATACCGTTTATGAATTTCTTTGAATATTTGATACATTGATGACAGTCATTGACATCGACATATAAATATTGGACAATGGGTTTCCATAGACTCCAATAATAAGTTTTTGAGCTAAAATGGGAGGTAGCCACCACCGCCATTTTGACCGTGTCAAGGTTCCTTCAAGCCCAGACAATTCCACAAAAGGAAAGAGAGGTGGAGCTGAGGGTGGGGCTGTAAGGCTGGGATCAACTGACGACACCCGGTCGAACTAGCTACAAGCTAACCTGAAGCTAACCCAAAGCTAACGCGGAGGTGGGAGCTAAGCTAACGGAGGTAACAACCTAGTTACAACCGGAGTTAACTGTGCACAACAACAGAGCTTCTGAGTCAGAGATACGCCGGGCTGACCGCTGGGTAAAACCGGGTGGAACACAGAGGTCTCCCGAGAGCTCCACAAGCCAGCAGCCGCACAGCAGACAAGCGCCGCTGCGATCTGAGATGCGCAGGGCTGCCGCTGGGGAGAACCGGGAGGAAAGGTTTCCATCCCAGAGCTCCACAAGCTGGCAGCCCGCGCAGCAGACAGAAGCCGCGATCAGACAGAGATGCGCCGAGCTGCGGGGAGGGAAGAACCGGGTGGAAAACATCGGTCTCCCGAGAGCTCCACAAGCCGATTGTCGGAACCCAGCTCCACCAACATGTTATATTTCAACCCATTTTCTAAAGTGCAGCATTATGTTAAATGCACTGGGTTTTACCCTATTACATTTAAATTTCATGGTTAATCACTACATGTTAAAATCTAAGCTCAGCTCGGCAGTGACCTAAAATACATAAATATAATTTTACTTACCGAAAAAAATGAAGTGGAGACTCCTTGGACGCTCTATTAGTGCAATTAATACCACAGCAAGTCTTTTTGTCCAACAATTGCACAAAAAATATCCAAAAAAGAATGTACAAACACAGAGACTCAAAATCCTGGAACAGTTTCCAAGCCAGACCGAGGCTCTACTGAGAGCTAGCTCTATGACTTTGAACGTCAGTTGAGAGTCAGTCTCATGCCAGACTGACCAGTGAAGAGAGGGCCTCAAGTTAAGACCCTCTCCTCATTGGTCAGTCCACACAAGGTGGGTCAAAGGTTACCCTGAGCAGGTTACATGATGTCAGGCATTCAAGTATTGAGTATATTTACTGCATATTACAGTAAAATATTCTGTATGTGACCATATTATGGTGATCCTTGGGTCATGATGATGGGGCCCTTGAATATTGTTGCCCAGGGTACAACAAAGTGTTAATCTGGCCCTGCTCCTGCCACCAACAGAGCAGCTGTTTTGGGGAGTTTGCAAAGAAAATGTGAACTTATCGCTATCATAATCATTCTGTCCTGTTTTGCAAAATACTGCGTGCTTTTTGTTTCTTTTACTTACAAAACTGAAACACAACTGTGAAATTATTTATCACACTGTTGGACATACTTTATATCTCTTGGCTCTCAAGCATTGATGCAATCTTATTAAAGCAGAGTAAATAGGATAAACATGTATGCCTTACCTTGGTGTGAAATATAATAAAACTGCCCTTTTTCACCCAGGTTGCAGGTCTGTTTCTCTTCTAGAGTAATGAAAACTGCTGAAAAAAAGTCTAAATCATAATCAGCTTTGAATTCAATTTCGATATACATTTAATCAGATGATGAGAGATGTGTTCTAACTTGTAAACAACAATATTTATTATAAGCTCACATTTGACGTTTTTTATGTAATTTTATAAAAGAAAATGAAGCTGGTATGTTGCAAAATAGGACAGAATGGTTATTGTAGCGCTAAATTCATATTTTCTTTTTTAAAACTCCTCAAGACCTAGGCTGTAACCCTGTAGCGAGGAAAGACGGTTCCTCTTACATTAAATAGCCAATCGCAACAGAGCCCATCCAGCTAATCAGAGGCGAGAAAAGCGGGACGTCATACGATTCCAAATGACGTTTACGGCGAGGCTACGTAGGGAAGGTCTTCGATCTCGCGAGACTTTCCGTGAATTGGCGTAGCCGCGTTTGTGTGGTGTGTGTTACTGTACACGCTAACTAAACCTAACCACCTAAACTTTGTCATATTTGTCGGTAAACCTCTCCGGTATACATAGTTAAGGTGAAGTGGTCTTTAGAATCAACGTAACCATGAGTGTGCTTGCCAAAATAGCAGAGATAGAAAATGAGGTAAGGCGAAAGTTGACGCTTTAAACCCTTCGAGTCTGTCACGTTTAGTTCACATAGCTACTGCTAGTCGCTAACGCTATCTCATAAAAGAAGATCCATTTTAACCTATATTTGACTGGCCCCGCATCCCTGACAGTTTAAGCTGTTAAAAAAAGAAAATGTATTTCAGTGTTCAGTTTAGTTGTCACTTATAGATGAATAAAGAGATTAATGTCAGTTCACAGATGTTGGCAACGCATATGCTAAACCGGTTCTAGCTTAGATTTGAATAACTGATTAATTTAATCTGTTAATTGCTTTAATATTATCGTTATTAACTGACAGATGCGCTGAGTTGACAATATCGAAATGCACTGACGCGAAAACGGCACCGGACCAAATTTTTGTTTTTAAGCCACTCTGAGCGTACAGGCATCAAATATAATTCAGATACGTGTAATAAATGGTTGTTTGTTGGTAATCTGTTATAAAAGTACAAATTGTCTCCAGTTCTTTAGAGTGCTACAAAATATAAAAGCAGAGTTAGAATTAGGGGTAGACCAATATATATAGGCCGATATTAACGGTTTTTTATACATCAGTGTTATTTGTCTTTCAGAAAGCCAATTTAAAGTCAGGCACATCCTCAGGCAGCCCGGTGCTGTTATAGAATTTAATCTAAATGTATTTTTGCATTCACTAATAAAATCTGCATAATAAATACTCTAACTTTATATAGTTGCCTCACAGTGCACAAAGTTAACAGTTATGGGCCATTCCCATCTGTACCGGGTCGGCCCGGGCCGGGTAGCGTAGGTTGTTTACATATCTGGGTGGTCTGGTATTTTTCTGGGCCAAACAAGGCTCATTCTCAGCCCTCTTCTCAAGGGGGTCTGCTTCAGGCCGACCAGGGCCAACACACCCACTGCTGACAGCAAATTCACACCTTCCATTAGAGCAAGCCTCTGATTGGTGGGTAGAATCAGCCCACATGGGCTTAAGACAAGAATGTGTGGAATCAACCAGGCCAGGCTGGGGCCGACTGGGGCTACCCGGCCCGGGCCAACCCGGTACAGATGGGAATGGCCCATTATTCGTTAAATTTAGAGATCAAAAACTGCTTCAGAAATTTTGTGCATCAACCGTTATTAGTGACAGTTAAGCATGAAAATCAGGTGGAAAATGTCTAGATATTGGCTATTTGAAATCGGGCCATAAATATTGGCAATACATATTGGACATTGGCTGAACTTGTCTCCTACATTTCGGCAATAGAAAAACAAATATCAGTAAATAAAGATTATTACAAGAAAATCAGCTTCCTAGGAAGCAAACCTGAAGAAGTTATGCGTGGTTTAAATGTTTTGAACAATGCTACTACTGTATTATTAAATAAACTTTTTCGAATAATCTAAATAAGTTGGTGTAATGAAATAGATATCCATCTTTCCATCAAAACTAATATTTTTTCTGCAATATCTGTATGCTGTGTGTAAAGTCAGATAGAACACAGATATGTATGACCTCCTATAATTATACTGAGCTCATATTAGGCACCCATCCAGTCTTCTTAAAGTTTCCTTTTAATTTTGAGCAAGCCATGAATCAAAATTTAGACATTTCAAGTAATTAGCTTCTGTTAAAGTTCTACTTTGAAAGCAATAAAACGGTCCAGCTAAATGTTTTACTTCTTATTTCATCATGCACTCTGGTGTTACTGTAGATGGCCAGGACACAGAAGAACAAGGCCACAGCTCACCACTTGGGTCTGCTCAAAGCACGTCTAGCTAAGCTGAGGAGGGAGCTCATCACACCAAAAGGCGGGAGTGGTGGTGGACCTGGAGAAGGTAGTCTTACTATATTGTGTATTTAATTCACAAATAGCTCCAATTCAGGAATTGTTTCTGAGGTTTCTCTCCCATGAGGCATTTAAATTTATGTCTGTTTTTATCCATAATTACAGAAATTCAGGTTTTTATTCTCTCACATACAGGTTTTGATGTGGCAAAAACCGGCGATGCTCGAGTTGGTTTTGTTGGCTTTCCTTCAGTAGGAAAGTCCACCCTGCTGAGTAACCTAGCAGGTGTGTACTCTGAGGTTGCAGCATACGAGTTCACAACGCTTACAACAGTTCCTGGGGTCATTCGGTATAAAGGTGCCAAAATTCAGGTACAGGAAAATGTCTTCCAGTCCTGAGATATTAAAGTGGTGTTTCATTGGGTTGAGATTTATTTTTTCTTTATAGCTCCTGGATCTTCCAGGAATCATCGAAGGAGCCAAGGACGGCAAGGGTAGAGGCAGGCAGGTCATTGCAGGTAGAGTTTTATTAGATTTCTGCTAAAGCAAAAAGAAAGCCACTGATGTTATAATTTTGGAATTTAACTGAAATCAGAAATTAACTTTGAATAAAAGGTTTTTTTTATGAATTGCTGTCAACTAGACCTAACTTGTGTGTTTATAACCTAAAACACGATGACTTATTGTAAATGTTTTATTTATAACTGTTTCATGTTCTTAGAGGCCTTAGCAGGGTTTCTGCAACTATCTAGCTCCTAAAATAGCAAACAATTGTGCAGACATGGCAAGCTTTATTCTCTTGCATCATTCCAACTGTATCTAATAAAACAGAATGTTATCTTTCCTCTTTCTGTTTTATTCTCAGTGGCTCGAACCTGCAATCTAATCCTGATAGTGCTGGATGTGTTAAAGCCTCTTCTTCATAAGAAGCTAATAGAACATGAGCTGGAGGGCTTTGGCATCCGACTTAACAAACAGCCTCCCAACATCGGGTTCAAAAAGAAGGACAAAGGAGGCATTAACTTCACCGCTACAGTACGTGATGCTTGGCACAACGGCGCAGGGATGAAGGGCTCATTTTCATCGTAATCCGCAACAGAAACGAATAAAT
This sequence comes from Nothobranchius furzeri, assembly GCF_043380555.1. Classification (NCBI taxonomy): domain Eukaryota; kingdom Metazoa; phylum Chordata; class Actinopteri; order Cyprinodontiformes; family Nothobranchiidae; genus Nothobranchius; species Nothobranchius furzeri. Next base: position 51,127,129 of record NC_091746.1, read on the forward strand.
ACTTTCTTACATGTTTTAATTTATAATAATAATTTTGAATGATCAAAACAAAAATGTGGTTCGTCTAGATTAATGTAACAGAACAGAAGAAATTATTCATCAGACTGTTGACAGGTAACTGGGGCATGTAACCTTACATGTCTAGTAAAGTGCAGCTTTGTCAGTGGTTTATAGGGAGATAACAGCTCTACAGCTATTGTACAGTTAATAAGAAATGTGGTTTGATTGCATGATGCTGTTTCTTCATGCTGCTTTTGGGCCAGTGTGTACATTTGCTAGATTTATTCACCTTTAGCATTTTCGTCATGCCTTTTTCTCTGCTTCACATTTTCCCTTTCATCATCTCTCCGTGTCCTATTAGTGTGCTCAAAGTGAGCTGGATGGTGATACAGTTAAGACCATCTTGGCCGAGTACAAGATCCACAACGCCGACATCACCCTGCGCAGTGATGTCACAGCTGATGACCTGATTGATGTGGTGGAGGGAAACCGGTAAGCTGTCGTTCCCTGCGGGTGTGGCCTGTTGGAGTCTGAAATTGCACATGGGTTCCTTCTGCACCACTGCAGATGCATTCAATACAGCGTTTGGTGTTTTAAACAGTCTTGCTCATTGAAAAATTATGCAAGTTAATGTAAAACACAGCAATGAAATGTTGAATGAGAACTTTTTACTAGATATAACCACAAAACCTGAAAGTGCATCATTTTATTTTAAAGATGCCGTTCATGGACTGATCTTAACGTGTCCGCAGGGAATTAAAACATTTATGCTGCTTCTCTTTATTTTTGAAATTTTAATTGTTTGCCATCCAAACTCAATTCATACCAGTGAGAGACTAGATGCTTTTGCAAGAAAAAAGCACCTCAGGTGAATTGAAAATGTCTTTAGTGACTTCTAGAATGCCTAGGATCCCTTTAATGAAGTTGATGTAATTATCACCTATAGTGAAATGGGTAAAACAGGCAAAATTGATGATCACTGACTTTGTCAACTCCCAACAGAGTTTACATCCCGTGCATCTATGTGCTCAATAAAATCGACCAGATCTCCATCGAGGAGCTTGACATCATCTACAAAGTTCCCCACACTGTGCCCATCTCAGCCCACCACCGCTGGAACTTTGATGACCTGCTGGAGCGGATGTGGGACTATCTACAGCTTGTGCGCATGTGAGATTAAAGGGCTAAAAGGCATATACAGATTAAAAAACATGATTACTCATACTGTAACACCTGAGGTGTTGTGTTTATTGCAGCTACACCAAACCCAAAGGCCAGCTGCCTGATTACACGTCTCCTGTTGTACTCCCGAATGGACGGACTTCAGTGGAGGATTTCTGCTTGAAAATTCACAAAAATCTCATCAAGGAATTAAAGTAGTGAGTACTGTAGACCTTACAACATTATAATTTGTAATTTGCTTTGCCTTTAAGAAGACTTGCGAACAGGAGACGTGGGCTGCAGAACAGTTTTAGCAGACATCAATTCTTCAGCCTAGTTTATGCTTCAGCTCCATGTGGAAGAGACGCACACATTGACGGAGATGTTTTGCCTTCGGACTTCTCCTTCTCTTGGGGAGTGTAGCAAAGCAGTTCCCTGCCAGGACAACAGAGGGCGTAGCGCTTTTCTGAGGCATCCTGGCATGTATCCGATAGTGCATTTACTGTTGTTTTTTGTATTTCAGAGACTTTAACACAGACAAATTTGTCCTTCATTCTCCTCCACCTCTTCATGTCCCTGCCACCTGTAAACTCGTGTGTCCATCCACAAATATAAGCGCTTGCTGCTTATGTTAATACTCCTCCTGTGACAGACGTATAAAACCTTCATGTTTTTAGAGTTTTTCCACGAGGTATTCTTCAAGCTGCTCCATTTGCTACTAGATATTGTTGGCTCTCTTTAGTGCTGTTGACAAATTTAATAGAAGCAGCGTCCTGACCAATCACAAGCTTGCATTCTCAGTTTCGTTCGACGGACGTTTAGAAAAGATGGCTCGAGTCTGCCCGTCATTGTGAGCCTGTTGGAGAGCCCTTGCAACGACAGATAATGGGGTTGCACCACGTCTCCGCACCGACGCATAAACTAGGCTTAAAAAGACAAAAATGTAACATTACATTGCATTTGTCAGAGTCTCAGCATTACTCATTTATTTAAACCAAATAGCATTCAAATCAGGCAGAACTGATATCGATATTTGCCATTAAGTCCAATATGGTGTTCATTATCTGTATTACTAAAACGTAAATGATACAACTGTACCAAGTAGATTTTATTAGTATTCTAAGCAGCTTGGTGGGGAGGAGCAATAGGAAATATTTTAAGAGAATGCAAATGAGGCAGATTTCAAGCTTGTATAAATAAAATAACAGTAAATTAAATGAAAACTGTTCAGATGATATTAAGACAAGCAGGAAAAACCTGGTTATAAAGTGTTGGGTTGCTCTTAGTGACCAGCAGAGGGGTTTTGTCGATTCGTGGCACATTGGATGAGGAGTAACTCCCTACCAAAGATTGGAAGCTTTGGGAAAAAGAGCCTTTTTACTATTAAGATATATTCATAGAATATTTGTTCTGGCAGTGTCAGCCCAATGTGGTGCATCAGTGTATTGACAGAGTGGACTGATGAATACTGTACTCTGCAGAGACGTTTTTTACATGCAGAGCAGTTTTAAGGTTTGGAAATTAGCCAAGCAATAGTAATTGCACTTGATGTGTGGCATTAAAGAAGTTCTGTTCACTCTGTGCTGTGATCAAGACTAGAATTAATCTGGACTGGTTCCTATTTGTCATGCAGACCTTCAGCTTGTCTCTAAGAAAGGGTCTTTAGGTTCGTAGACGTAAAACCGAGACGACGCAGGTTGGATGCAAAATAATCCTCTGTAGCCTGCCTGGAAGACATTAAATTGCATCTTGACCAGCATAAAAAAAAGACTAGTGAACCACGTGAACCTGCTGCTGTGGCACCGAGAACATGCCGCAGTTAAGATCCCTCTTCTGTAAAAGTATGATGTTATTGCTCGAATCTATAATGTTTTTTGGCTTGTATCCAAATAAGGAGTTGTATTACACCTGTTCTGAAAACAGGGGTGGCAAATTTTGAAAAATTCAACCATTTCAACCATAGCCATGGTCCTCTTTATGACTAAATACTCAGATGAAGCATTGGTGAGTTTTGTTTTGCATCCAGGAAGTTTCACGAGCAGATGGGTGAGTCAAAGTCATCAATCAGTCTGGGTGTTAGTGCCTCTGAGCATTAAACGTCCTCCGGGGAGTGGATGAGTCCAGCAGTGACACATGCAGTTAGGAGGCTCTAACTAAAAGATACTATTCATCTAATGCTTACTTTATAGTGAAGTTATTATTTTAGCTAAATGTGAATACGGTTAAAGTCTTTTTTTTTTTTTTTTCCTCCATCTAGTGCACTTGTGTGGGGCTCGTCTGTTAAACACAACCCTCAGAAGGTGGGCAAGGACCACGTCATGGAGGATGAAGATGTTATCCAGCTGGTGAAAAAGTAGACAAGCTCCTAAACATCTGCATGGTCTGTGGATCTCAAAGCTAATCAGTAAAATTACCAAACATGTCCAAAAGAACATCTGTCTCTCCTCCTGTGGTTTCCACTCGCTTGCTTTACATAAAAAATGGCATGAATATACCACGGTTGGGAAACAGTACCGAACACCATTAATTGTTCATATTGAATGTTGGTTAAGGCTTGCATAACAAAACGAAGAAAACTCCAATAAAAACTGAATTGAGTACTTTTGTCTCGATTTCTTTAGCAGTGATCCCCCCCCCATCCATTAATCATAATACATTTGTGAGCAAAGTGACACAAAAAGTGTTGTTGAACCTGTAATGTATCATGTCACCATGAAAATTTCAGTCCTGCGTAGAATAAGGAAAAAAAGCTCATTTAAACAACACTGCAACTGATTGATTTATGCGACATTGATGATGAAGCCAGTTATGCAGACTGCTGGCTCGCTCCCTCTACGGAGGGGACGGCCACTCAGGTTAATCAGTTCATTCACTCTGATGCAGTCTGGGGTCGTCAGATGCAAGCTGTTCACAAGTAACATAACTCTAGAGCAGAATAAAGCTTCTTTTAATCTGCTTGGTGCATTTTGGGAGGCTAGTTTTAGCAGATGTTAGTATGCAGCTGGTGTCGTGCAGCGGAGCCATTTTGTAGAAGTCGGTGAAAGGAGTAGGCACTATTAGTTCATGCACAAGTATTTAGAGCAGGCTTTAGTTAGAATATTTAAAGAATGCACTAAGATTGTTTCCTCTCCTGGAAGTGCTTATTGTCATATGAAAGGTGGTGAAAATGACTGGTTTTGACCAGGTTTCTTCCTTTAAATGAGTCTTAGCAAAATTACTTGGGTGCTTTAAACGTTTACTACATATCTGATCATCACAAAATGTTGCTTTTAAGGCCTAAACTGGTTTATCTTCATATATGAGAAAGTTAAAAAAATATTTCCCAAAGTCTAAAGTATAGTAACTGCAACGTTTTGGACATTTATTAAAGGTTATTTGATTTAAGACCCTTTCAACTTTTTGGCGTAAATATCTGTCGAGGAACACTGATGCTTAAAGCTGGAACAAAGATGACTTTTTCGCCACACCAATGATAAGAAAAGGCTCAGTCAGATGGTACACAGCAAAGTTCTATGCAGCTTTTTAATAAAAGCTGCAGTGGTTGAGGGTGACTGTGGTCCATCAGCAACAGCATCGACCCTCCCCAGACACTGCCACTACCCCACCCCCTTTTACCCTGTAAATTATAGCAGCACTTAAGCTAATGAAAGAGTTGAGGACCGGGCACTAATAAAAGCCATTAAGTGAATAAAGCACTTCCCCCTCTAACAAAATTAAAGAATCTACCCATTTGGAGAGGGCGGACTCTGTATTAATATTTATGAAATGCGGAACCAGTTGCCCCCCCAAACTCCCCAACCCTTGTCCAATCCCAGACTGACCAAGTCTTCATTGCCAGAGCACCTATCCCAAGAGAACATCACCGACCCCTCCTAGCTCGAAGGAGGGGCAGAAGTTGGGGACTTGAAGGGTGCTGAGGACGCAGTCAGGACAGTCTTTCTCCAGAATCGCAAGCTGGAAGACCCCAAGACGCCGCTCAGATCATCTAGCCGATTTCGAAACCCATCGGCCGCCTACATCTCCACTTCAACATTAAGGCCAGTGTGCGCGAGAAGGTGGGTTTCCTGGAAAGATCAACAAAATGAATTGTAAATTCAAGAGTGAGTATAAATTAACTGTTTTGGAGGTGTTTAATGGAGTTTACCAGAAGATGTAATTGTTTCTTTTTTATTATGTCACTGTTAAAAGAGGTATAGATCAGTTGTTGGTGGCTCCAGAAAGATATCAGTCACGGTGAGACTTTAGAAAAATTCAAGGTAAGAAACAAAATGTGTCATAATCATCCATGCATTAAAACCATCCCATCAAACCAACATCATCCCAGTAAAACATCCTCATTCTGAAAAACTGGCACCTGTTTCTCTACCAGCGTCCTACATTGACTCCCAACGTTCTTCCATTTCCACGCCGTTTGGTCGCTACAAAAGTAGAGTTTTTCTTTGTTGCATTTATATACAGTACGGTGTCATTTCATCACACAAAGTGGTTGAGTTGTCTGAGCTCTAAGTTGATTATCGCGCCATGCTTTCTCATTTTGGTAAGCTGTCCCTTGGGAGCTGAAAGTGACTCAGAAGATAACAAGATTGTGAAACCGTTTTGGGGAAACTGCTCCCTTAGCCCGATGGTATCACGACTCTTGACATTGCACTCAATGACGTTAACATCGTTAGGACTAAAGCGGCCAAAGTGGTCTTGTCTTTAAGTCAGTGAGACGGGAAATGTCCTCAGATGGACTGCAATGATACGAAGAGGTCAATCGGCCACCAAGTCTCGCTTTGAGTCAAGTTACTATTAAAATTTCAGGGTTTGGACTCTGAGATGCACGGTTCCTGGCAAGATCACAAAAATTCAGTTTTTATTGATCACAAGTAGAATGTCTACTGAGTTTATGGGACAAGCTAATCACCGTTAACCATCTCAGGCTGCTAACATTTCCTGAATTTTTTTATATTTTAACATTTGTACGACATAAACGGTGGTGGAAATTTCTGATTTTTCTATTCTTTTAGTCGTGGTAGAGTTAGGCGAGAAGGGTGAGAGGGCGGGGTTTGACGCAGTTTGTGCGCAGGAAGGGTGTAGCCCTTTTTTCCGCAGTGAGCTTGACCTATGACTAATCCTTTTTTTTTATTATCCTGCAGATGTTCTGAGCTGCTGATGCTCTAATCATCGTAGTGGTTATTTATTTGTAATAATCTAACCATGAGTAGAGATCCCTTTCTACAAACATTTATATTTCAACTTTTACATTGCAGATACAACTGAACTGAAATGGACAATCCAGGAAAAGTGGCAAATTCTGAATCTTTTGCAGATTTTTTCAGTTGCTACCTCTGTGCACAATGCAGTTATAAAAAGGTGACATTTGATTGTTTTTTGTTTTTTTTTAGTATTATTTGTCTTTGCCCAGGACTCCATTGTGCTTGATCTAACCATGCAGTACGTCTTCTGTCCATGGTTGTGCCAAGCACCTTGGAGGCTTGTGAGCACAACCTGCTGTTCTTTATGAATTTCCAAGCTTTTCAGTGAACCCAATTTTGCTTTTATATTTCTGTTTCAGATGCAAAAGCATAAATAAAACAAAAGAGAGCATACTTACATTTTTTTATGTTATCAATAAGTGTTGTGTGTGTAAAATGATATCAGAATCAGAATCAGAAAAGGTTTATTGCCATTGTCAGTGAACAAGCAGTTCACAAACTAGGAACTTGTTTCGGTACTAATGTGCTACATATAACATGAATAATAAATTTCAGAAATAGAATAAGTAGAATAAAATATAACAAAACTAGCATAAAAACATTCAGCTATAAAAAAAGGCAGGTAATGGTAATATGGCCGGTAACGTGACGTTATGTCAAGTACAGCAGACAAACATGGTCGTGTGTTTATAAGCTGTTCCCAAGTCTAACGGCAGATGGAAAGAAGCTGTTCTTATGGCGGGAGGTTCTGGTCTGGATGGACCGTAACCTCCTGCCTGAGGGAAGCGGCTCGAAAGGTCTGTGTCCCGGGTGAGAAGGGTCAGCTGCTATCCGGCCTGCACGCCCCCGAGTTCTGGAGACGTACAGGTCCTGGAGAGATGGAAGGCTGCAGCCAATCACCTTCTCACCTTTGTTCAGTGTAATTTCTTTCATGATAAAGACAGTAAATATAGCTAAAACATTGTGTGTGTTGCTGCTTTACACTGATTAAAGTGCAAAAAAAAAAAAGAATCTGTGTCACTGGGTTCGTGATCCATATAGATAAAGCTGTCATAGTCTAGAAAATGAGTGGTCAGAATGTGTCCAGTTTATAGAAAACATCAATTACAGTAAGTGCTCAGTGGCTTTTACCTCGGTGTGGTAGAGGTCATGCAATGTTTCATCTGTAGGAAACACGTCATAGATGTGTCACATCATGAGACAGGGCTGCACAACGCCTGAATCCTAACAGGTAAAATGTTCAGAATCTGTTCATTTTCTGGGATTTGCAATAAAATCATTTCATTTTCACAGGTACTTGTTTAAAAATCTCTGTTGTCTGATCACAACTAATGGACTGAACCAATAAATTCACTTTTGAAAACCAGACTCCTGTTCTTACGTCTCACTATGGATTAAAATATCCATATTTTCCCACTATGTGTTCATAATTACTGTTATTGGAAAAAATGGGTTCTGATATAGATAATACACTTATGATACATATAAAAATGCACTTTTACCTAACTTTTCAGTTTTTTACATAATTACATCAGGAAAAAAGTTATTTGCATAAATGCCTCTACCGTTTTAGATAATTACACATCCTATGAGTCTGCTGAAAACATTTAGTCATACTTTTAGGTCCTTAGATTTCTTTTTCTTTACCATCTCTCATTTTTCTAGCAAGTTGGGTCTTTTTGAGAACAATAATGGCAGTTACTCACTTGTCTTGTGTATAGTATTCTCAGAAGTCTGAAGTGAAGCAGCTTTTTTATCCATTAGGAAATTAAATCATAACTTTATCAATTGAACTTAATGGTTTACTCGTCTCCAGTAAAATCGTCAAAACCAATAAAACCACTGAAGATTTAGAGGTCAAGACAACACAGCATACAGAGAGGATTCTCAAACATCTTTTCCAGTAGGCCTTTTAAAATGAACCCACTAATAGGATCTGATTCTTTTCTTTGCACCTCAGAAGTTGCACAGATCTGAATAGATACCAAAACTACTCAGACTAAAATAATTCATGGTCTGTCTGCTCAGTGTTCAGTCACAATGTGCTATAAAATTAATAGTGACTGTTTTCAATTAGAAAACATTAATGAATTACACTGATAGCAACTTTAATAAACAATGGACTGTAATGTTACTACACACAGGACCATCTTAGCTTTACATTCATCCCAGCATTTTACTGTGTAACGTCCACAAATGGTCAGTTTTTCATGTACAGTTTGACCTCTTCAGTATCTAGTCATATGAAGACCGGAGTCCACATTTGTTGCCTTTAATCTGCCGGATCCTGCCTTTCCATCAGCTGGAGTCCGGGCCTCTCTGCAGCTCTGAACACATGATAACGTATTGTCAACATCATGTTCCCTCTCAAGGTTCTTCTCTGCCAAGCCTGTCTGCTTATCTAGGCTGTCCTGCACAGAATAAAGGACTGAACCATTATAATAGAAATAATCATATGGTTGAATGAACAAATGTTATATGATAACTAATGAAATGTTTTGATTAATCTGTGCTTAAATTACTGTGGTAATGATTAATATGGTATGATCAGTAATTTTAGATTTAACAACCGAATCATTATCTACACTCAGACACAATGTTCAACAGAGATAAATTAAAGTTAAGTTAAACGTTAAGACAGATAGATTTTTTCTTAGCCACAAATCAAAGCATCCTGTATCTGAAAGAAGGCGTGATATTCTGAGGGTTTGTTGGTAACACCCCTTAACATTGCACGTTCCAATTGGCCAAGACTTTTGACTTTGACTTTGAAAATCATAATATGAGAATATTAAAACAGGGCTCACTTCACCGTGAGTCAGTTCTAGAGAAAGCGACAGACAGGCCATCCGTAGTGAACCCTCTTTAACCCAGAGCATCTTTGACAAGCTGTCAACAAACCTGCTACACGCTGAAGCTGACATAGCAGAAGGTTCCTGCAGAACAAAGCTGATACAGTTCCGACTCCCAAAGAGTCCTTCTAGACGCAAATGATTTCATCTATCTGTTGTGACTGGGGAAACATCTCTGGACTGGAGCGTCGGTGCTGCGGTTAATCTACCAAACTTCGGTGTCCAGAGGTCATCCGACCTCCCTGACCTCCGGATCCGCGAAGAGGGTCTCCAAAGAAAGGGGTGAGGTAGACACGCATGATTGCGTCTGATGCAGTTTTGATAAGAATCAACTTTCTAGTTAATGCAAACCAAATTCTTTTTCACACCCAGAACTCAGTTCTTCTAGAGACAAGGTTCTGATAAACACACAGCATTAAATCACCACTAATCACATCCCATCCACTTAGATTCATCCATCACAGTCGTTTTGGTTAACTTGTCTTGTTTTTAATTGTTCAGAAAATAAATTCTTACTTTTTATAAACCTGACTCTGTCTGAATTGATACGAAGTGTGTTTGTTCCCTGAAAAAGCAAAGAATCCTAGAATCTTCTGATTAAACATCCAAAGACCAAGCAGGTTGATATTCTACATTTAAATAGAATATCACATCTTATTGGTCATAAGTAAAGGTAATGCACTGCTCACAAGAATTAAAGGAACACTTTTTTTATTGGGCCTGGCATGAAATCAATTAAACCTGTCTGATAATTTCCTGGTGGATTAAGCAGCTGAGGGCATTGTTAATCACTTTCAGCTGTATTGGTGTTCATGGACTTAATGACAGGTGCACTAAAGTGGCAACAATTACAAAACCCTCAAAACAGGACTGGTTTAACATGTAGAGGTCATTTCAAGTTCCTCCCTCTTGATCTTTTTTGGCTGGTTTTCCACTCGTGCTAGCTTTGGCTCTCTACTGGCAGTATGAGGCGATTCCTTAACCCTACAGAGGTTGCACAGGTTGTCAAACTTCTCCAGGATGGAGAAGCTGGACAACCTGTGCAACTTCTGCTGCAGCAAGAATGTTTAATGTGTCTCCCAGCGCAATCTCCAGAACATAGACATTTCAGGAGACTGGCGGTTGTTCTCGGAGAGCTGGACAGGGCCGTAGAAGGTCCACAACCCATCAACAGGACCAATACCTGCTCCTTTGTACAAGGCGGAAAGGCTGAGCACTGCTCGTGCCCTACAGGATGACCTCCAGAGGGCCACTGGTGTGAATGTCTCTACCCAAACAATCAGGAACAGACTTCATGAAGGTGGCCTGAGGGCCCGACGTCCTGTAGTGGGCCCTGTGCTCACCGCCCAGCACCGTAGAGCTCGACTGGCATTTGCTCAAGAACACCAGAATTGGCAAGTCCGCCAATGGCGCCCTGTACTTTTTACAGATGAGAGCAGGTTCACCCTGAGCACCTGTGATAGACGTGAAAGAGTCTGGAGAAGACAAGGAGAACGTTATGCTGCCTGCAACGTCGTTCAACGTGACAGGTTTGGTGGTGGGTCAGTGATGGTCTGGGGAGGCATATCCATGGAGGGATGCACAGACCTCTAATGGTGCTCTGACTGCCATAAGGTATCGAGATGAAATCCTTGAACCCTTTGTCAGACCCTACGTTGATGCAGTAGGTCCTGGTTTTCTCCTAATGCACGACAACGCCCAGCCTCATGTGGCAAGAGTATGCAGGCAGTACCTGGTGGATGAAGGAATTGAAACAATTGAATGGCCTTCACGATCCCCTGATTTAAACCCAATAGAACATCTGTGGGACATTATGTTTCGGTCCATTAGGCGGCGCCAGATTGCTCCTCAGACTGTACAAGAGCTCAGGGATGCCCTCACACAGATCTGGGAGGAAATGCCACAAGACACCATCCGTTGTCTCATTAGGAGCATGCCCCGACGTTGTCAAGCATGCACACAAGCTCGTGGGGCCACACAAGATACTGAAAAGCAATCTGAGTTTGAAATAATGGACTAGCCTGCCACATCTTCATTTCACTCCGATTTTAGGGTGTCTACACAATTGAGCCCTCTGTAGGCTGATAACTTTTATTTCCATTAAAACTTGGCGTCCTTTTGTTTTTAAGACATTGCCCTGTCGTTATTTGTAATGATATCCAACTTCATATTGAGATCTGATGTATCTAATGTGTTTCTTTAAAGTGTTCCTTTAATTTTTGTGAGCAGTGTATATTAACCCTTTGATGCATAATGGTCACTACAGTGGACAGGTAATCAAAATTGTTATTTATTTATTTTTGCTATAAGCACAGCTGTTGAAGACTTTATTGCATGTGAGCCCCTCCATTTGGACTTCAGTAAGTCAAGCCAAAATATTTCATGGTCAGAATGCACGCTGTCCACCAAGGTGGATATGTAATAAATTATTTGTAAATTAACTAAATGTTACAAAAAATATTTGTTGAAATTTGTTTAATTTACACCTAAAGATGAATGAAAAAAATTGTTTAAAAAATCATGGTTGAAGATTTCATAATTCATGCATCAGAGGGTTAAGCTTAAAAGCAACAATATTGACCCCCTACAACTGGAATCAAGATCTGGGTTTGTCTGATCACGACAAATCAGAAAATATTTTCAAAAGCAAGAAAAAATATTTAGATCAATGTTACATCCAATAATATCAAAGATTTAAGGTAAATAAAATTAACTCATTTATAGCTCAGAATAAAATAGCTCCTATTACTTAATTTATTCTTACTAAACTGACTTATTTCTTTTAAAATTGTCAATATTTCTCCATTTCTCTAGAAGAGATTATTTATAATCTCTAGTTTGAAAGATAAAAGATTTGACGTTTAGTTGTAATCTCCTTTGTATTTGCTTGTTCTAGAGCAAATCAGCTCAGCAATGCCTTTAGAGGCATGAACACCTCTGACCTTTCACGCAGACAGGACCAGGTTTATGGATGATCCCATTAGGAGGTTTGGCACAACTCCCATCACCCTTCCCTTTGCCAGACCAGGGTCAAAGCTGTTCTACAGAAACCAGTGAAACACAATAAGATGTGCACAGAGAACTTCATTTTTTCAACTTCTTTGCCTTTAAACAAATTATCTTTGAGATCACATCAGCTAACGCTCATTAAAACTGATTTACTGTCTGCAAAAATGAGAAAGGACAGCCTTTAACTGTACACACAAGCTTAATAGCAAATATGACATCTAATTTGGTTATTTTTCACAATTTTGATTTACCATGGAATGTACTAACAAGGTTAGCATTTTACTTTTTTTCTAATTTATTGAATAGTGTGACACGCACAATAACATATAGATGGGACTTCTGTCATGTCAAAATAACAGGTTTTCCAGATGTACCCACCCTATAAACAGCTCAAATTCAGAACAAGATGAGTTTTGTTAAACAGATGGACATTTGTGCCAGTTTCAAAGGCTGTAAACAGTGTTATGGGTGGGTTTTTTTCCATGTACATTCATTACATTCCCTGCATATAATTCATTAGAAATAACGATGAACTGGGTGAATACAGTGGAACTTCAGTAGGACGTACATTTAGAGAAAAAAACCATTGAAACTCAGGAGAAAGATGTTAGCTTGCTGCACACATTTTAAAAATGCTCTTCCAGTATCTATAATTTTTGATATACAAGAACAGCAAAACAACCATAAAAAGACTACAAACTAAACTGACGAAGAAACGAGCATTAAAAGAGCTGAGATACAAAATTAAAATGAAATGTGGCACAGTCTGGGGCACTAGTTTGAGTGTTTTCCTTGCTAGAAACACACCAGTACCGTTATATATGAGGATTTCTATGGTTGTTATAAGACACTATGCCTCTAATGCTTTATCTTCAGAAGGCTGGCAGCTTTAAACACTGAAACAAACCAAGACCTCAACTCTGACAACTGCAAACGTCCTCAAAACACAAAAAAATCCCTACAATTGTCTTCTTAGATTATCAGGACTAGTTTCCAGAAAGTGGTGTTTTGTTTTATTCACGACATCCCAACACGCTGATTGCAAACATGAGTGATCATTTGACCAAAACCGTGTATTTAACACAGTCCGCCAGAATTCAATCATAATTAACTTCAGTGATAGGTTCTTCTGAATACATGACTCCTTGTTTAAAGCACCAGAATCTCCACGGAGGCCTTCTAGGTGCTGGTGGTTTGAACAGTGTGAAGCCAACAGAGCTTTAGAATGAAAAAACCTGTGCTTTGGCAAAAGCACCTCAACACACATGAATATGGCTCTATCTGACAAATAGTTGCAGCACTCACATCTGTCAAAGACTACAAAATTTTTTTTAAAGTCCCATGAAATTGGCTGGCCACAGCCATCAGTCTGGATATTTGTCATTGCAACAATGTGTCTACGAGGACAGCGATGCAGTCAACAACACAGTCCGCTGCACTCATCTCATTTACAACCAGAGCGAACACATTTACAGATGGACATGTGTCTGCAGAGTCGGTTGTAAACTTGGTTTTGTACCCTAAAGGCTGGGTTGGAGGGCTTTATGTGGACTCTAGTGCAGTTCAGAACATGCCGATATAACTCCTGGTCTATGAAGAATCCAACTTAAGCATAAATCTGCCCAGAACCACTTGTGTGTGCGTTTTCTCCACCGATGCGCTCTTGGTTCGGCTGTCGGTTGATGTCGCTGGACTTAATGACTCCCGTGTAGTCGTGAATCCCAACCTCCAGGTTCTTGGCCCGCAAAGCGGCAACGTGCAGCTTCTCCAGAAAATCAGGCATACCTAGAAGGGAGCGAGAGGAGAAATGACATAAGTTTCTCCTTTACTCGTTATTTCAATACATTTGAGTAGAAATGAATGCCTTGTGAGACACACTCTGTGGAGAAAAGATCTGACACTCCTATTCCAGGAAGTAGAAGTTAGAGGAGTGGAGGGTCTGCAGAAAACGGCTTACTCATTATTCATGATACATCTCCCCTTTGGTTGCTAACTGCGACAAGAATCTTTCACTGCCTCCATTCGGTGTTGTACAGCTGCTAATGCTAATGGTTAGCATCTACTGGCCAAAATGCCATCTTCTTTCTCCTGGATGCTAAATCATCAACAACCTTCCCCACTCACAACTCAAGATGGATGAATCCATGAACGCAAACCAACAGTGAGACATGATTCTGTGTGGCTTTTTCAGGCTCGAGCATCCCCCTGTCTACTTTCTATCCGCGGCTAACGCAGGAAATAGGGGTAGAAGACATATTTTCACATTCAGCCTGCATGTGAAACTCAGAATGACCAATCATATTTCAAAAGGAACTAGTAAAAAACAGTTTCTTAGAGAATTTGCTAATTACAACATAAAAAACATTTGTTGGTGTTTTGCCAAATTAAACAGACTAGATCAAGGTTAAATGAGAGTCCAGCACAGCCTCGACAGGTTCAGATATCTCACCACTTGATACCATCCAGCTCACACAGTAACGAGGAAAAACGGTCTTTGGGTCGTCGCTGTACGTCAGCAGGTAATCAAAACCATTCTGTAAGAAAAACACAAAAGTCTACCTTCATTCTCTAGACACAGCTTCAAACTGTAGCTTCAAACTGAAAAACAAACCTCATCAAAGGACTTATGTGGGCGAATGACCATCTTTGACTGGTAAGAGTGGACTCTCACAAACTCTTGAGTCTCTGGAACTTTAGGATGGTGGACAGCTCTACAGAGAAATAAAATTCAACAATAAATATTTTGTTATGCAGTTACAAATTAAAAACAGTCCATCGAAACTCACCTGGACACTAAGATCATCAGGTTATTTCCAAAGTCAACGTCGTAACGGCGCACATAAACGTAGTCACGTGAATACATGGGATACTGAGAAGGGAGATTAGAAATCCAAAATGTTAATTAGTTTTCATTGTGTTAATGGCAATCTAATTCCATTTCTATTTTGTTTTCATTAATAACAAAAAAGTAATGGTACAGTTCAATGAAATCCATTTAAATCTTATTTGTCTTTTCTTCCATTTTCTATTCCAGAACTCCATATTTCATTATTCTGATTATGTTTATTCTGACAAAAGTAAAGCAGATTAATGCATTTGATGGAAAAAACAAAAGAAAAAAAATAAATATGAATGAATCCCACAGGGCTCTATAATGGCAACCTACAGGAAAATGTGTGGCCCAGTGCACAACTTCAGATCCTGTGCTGGCATCTCTGTCGATCACATCAAGCTTGATAACCAGAGAGTCCCACTTCTTCCTGTACTCCGTGTCCAACTGGGAGAAAGAGAAAAATGGCACAAAGTATCATTTCTGAGCTACACACAAAAGAACAGCTGAGTAATGAAGATTCTAAACGAGACAACAAGACTAAATATCATGACAAAGACCATAAAATTCTGCATCAAAAACATTTTAAAATAAAAGTGTGACAATCATTCGTCTGTAGTTCCTGGTTAAGGTGCTCAGACACATGGAGACCTAAATTCTCATTAGGGAATTAAGACTACAGGTGTCCCCTTTCTCCTGGTGACTTCTTGACAGCCAGTTTGTCTTGATTTCTTCTTTAATAGAAGCTCACAATGATCGAGTTGCACATAATGAGATTTGAGGAGCCTGTACCTGTACGTTGAAGAACTGTCTCGGTGTGACATCATTGTAGGAGCCCAACACTGCAGGGAAAAACAAAACATGCCTACTCTTCAGAAGGCTCAATTGTCGGCCTCACAGAAATCTGAGAAAATGGGTGACAGTATAAAACAGCTGACCTCTGTATTCATAAAGGTGACTGTTGGGTATGGGACGCTTCCACACTCTGAAATCCTTCTTCTCCATCACAACTTCCCAGCCACTTTCATGCTGTCCAGCCACAGATCCAGAAGATGTGCACAGACATTTTACAGATTCAAGGGCCTCTAGCTCGAGTCCACACCTTTAAATGAAGAACGGGTTTTACACACCATCTCACAAACTAATACAACCTTTAAATTCTGTGATTTTCATCAAGTGTGTGTGTGTGGGTGTGTGGGGGTGGGGTGGGGGGACTTTGGTTATCTAAAATATTTTAAAATCCTTGCAGGTATTTCTGGAGTTGCTACACTTCTATTGGTTGTTCTGGTGATAAATGTGTTGACATTCCAAGCCTGTCTAAATTACTCAAATAGATGATGTGATGAACATGAAGACCCCAGAATATAATCAACACACGTTTAATCTTTATTGTGTCCCACTAGACAAATATGAATACAGATCTGTTCCAATATTGTTTGACATTTTGTCGCGTGTGCATTGGTACCATTAAGAGAGAAACATCTAACCTGCGTATCTCCTCATCTTGGATCTTCTCGTTCTCCCACATGAAGACGCCAGCCAGAACCGCAGCAAGCTTCCCAGCAGGGGCGTGCTTGCTCTGAAATCTGCGCCAAAAGTTGCCCACCAGAGTCCACTTGGTTCGCTCAGAGTAAAGGTTGGAGTAAAGCTCACCAACCTGGCAAGCACGCCGGAGCCTCTGACCGGTCACGAAGCTGCAGTGGTCTGCAAATATGGAGAGTAGTCCTTTCCTCTTTGGACCATCAGCCCTGCTGGCACCGGCCCGTGCCCTCTGGAGCCAGGACAACAGCAGGCCCACATTCCTGCCCAGCCAAGGGAGCCTCTCAAGCCTACCCCTGCCCCCATCTACGGCACGTCCAAATAACCTACAGTCCTGGAGCTTCATTGTGTTTACTCCGATCTCACAAATAGGGCGACGGGAAACCGACTGAAACATGACAGCCGTGACCGTGACACAAGGCTCGAAAGACGAGATAAATATCAGGCAGAACTGTCAGCCACCAACGTTCAGATTCAGAGGCAAACTTGTGAGCCAAAGCTAATGCTTTGTATGAAAAAGCTCCATGCTTACTTCAACGTGAATACTAATGTAAATTAAGCAAATGTTAACCTATCTGTAGAAGTTACTGGCTGTCAGCCCTTGAGACCACGCTAGGTTAGCATTAGCTAGCTGTTAACCGAGTATTACAGAAATATTACACCAGAAATAAACGAACACGCACCCGAATATTCCCGTTTTTAACCCGAACCGGAACCCTACTAATTGACAAAAACTGTATTGTCCTAATGTACTGCTGTCTATCTGATTATCTTTCCTTGAGACAGCCTCACGTTTCTCAAACTCATGCAGCTCGTTTGACCTCCTCTTCGTGTCTTTCACGCCCACCAGAAAAGCCCGCCTTACAAGGTGACACGCGCAGCTCAGGACGTATGTGATTGGCTCGCAGAGATGTCTGTCAGAACTTAAGCAACCTAACTAAACCAGCATGTGCGTATGTCCAGAAACAAAAGAGCTCTCTAGTTCACTGTATTTGCTGAACTGGGATCATATTTTGTGTTTCATTGTAACCGTTATTAAACGACCATTATTTAGAAGGAGGAACACAAATCCAATCCAGGATCAGTGTCTGCAAAAAGTAGAAGCAGCAAGAGGAAGTTGCCATCATCGATGTCTTTCAAATGAAAGCTAAGCGCCATGCAAATGACGTTTAACAACAAAGTGTTTGATTTAGTCTTGCTTAATAGAACCAGAATGGAACATTATCTTTGTTTTGTATTAATTTGGTAATGGTAGGTTGTGGCAACCCTAACCCAAACATGCTAGAACATCTAGTAAGGACGTCCCGCTTTGTGTGGGACAATCCAGCGTTTTCATTACTTTTCTCACTTTCCGCTAATCGAGACTCATGCCAGGTGTTCCGACTATCCGTGCTCCCCGTCGAATGTGCTACTTTGGGGAAATGCGCAGCGCACATGCGCAGGCCAATTATTGCGTCACAGGCAGGCTGTTTACAAGTCGAGTATATTAATGTTGATGGCGTTGAATCTGTTGGTATGTTTTTGTTATGTTTATACTGTCTCCATGTACTTCATAGTGGATATTGAGTCAGTTGTGTATCTTGACTGTATTGTTAACGAACCAATATTCTAAAAAAAAATTAATGTTGATGGTCGAGACACGCTACCTGTGGAAATTTACGTTTAATCTCGTCACTTATCTAGTTACTTTCAACTCGTCGAAGGTCACAGTATTTCTTTAAAGACGTGGTAATGACCCCCTCAAGAGTCTTACTCCACCCACGTATCAATTTTAAAAACTGCAACATTAGTAGGCATTGCCTGGAGGACCGAGAGGGCGGAGGCAGTGACGAAGACGATGGCTAACTAGACGATGCTAGCTCCCTTCACTCTGAGCAGTTATTAGAAGTGGAGGACGTTTCTCCCCCTCCTTACCCAGACACTCGAGAAGAAAGGGACCAAGTCTATTTGGAGGAGACAAGCGGACCTGAACCTTATTGTTTTGAGCTTGTGAGTTGCCTGAAACTAGCGGAACCGACCCAACAGAACCGACTCTGAATGGTAAGTAGCCGTTAGCCATAGCATTGGATTAGCTGCAGGGTTTGGCTCCAAGGCCCTAGAGAGCTAGTATTCAGCATGTTTTAGAGATTTATCTGCTTCAACACACTTGGTTTTAATTAGCAACAAATAGCTGAGCTGCTTAACAGCTAATCTAACCTGTTAAAGCAGGAAAACCACTGAAACTTGCTGGATAGCAGCTCTCCAGGAGCCCTGGGCTCAATTTACAATCTGCTGCATAGAAAGTTATGAAAATACCCCATGAGAAAATTATTCTGTAATGTGTTCAGCCCACTAAAACTGCCCTGATTTCATTATTTACTGATACTAGTAGCTTTCTTGGTTGTAGGTGATCTTCTGGTGTCTGCAGGTGGTCTCCTCTGGTGTCGTCAGGATCAGGAGCTTCCAGAAGAATGTGCCTTTCAATGACTCTTTCCCCCTTATTTGTTATATTAATTAAATAAATCTCAATTTATATATTTCCTGTTTTTGTTCATGTCCATAAATACTTAAACATGCTTGAAATTAAAACGAGCTTTTAACAGTGAGGTGCTAGTTTAATTCATCACAATAGAGTTAGTTAAACATGCAACAATGTGATAATTCAATTAATGTAATTTATAAATATCCATTAAAATATCAAAACTGGAATCAAAATGAGATATTTGGCAGCACAAAAAACTCGTCAAACACACTATTTATTATAATAATTGTAGGCAGACAGGAGACAGAGCTGATGGAGGTTCTCAGTCATCGAAGGATGGCTGAAGGCTTTCCAGGAACAGGAGATGTGGTGTTGTCTCTTCTCTCTCTATTCTGCCAGATGAGCTGATAGGTTACAGGTGTGTGAGGACATCCTCATGCTGTCACAACCAGATGACAGGAGTTATCAGGTGATCAGCCAGGCTAATGATGAGAAGCAGAAAGAAAACAAATCATGCAGAAAGAAAACAAATTCAGGACAGTGTACAATATGTGGTGTTGCTCACCTTATGTGCTCTTATAGAGTATTAACGTGTGCCTGCCTCATGGTGTAGTCCATATTTTGCTGAGTGTCCTGCAATAATGCAGGTTATTAGTTCATTTACTTTTGATAGCAAAAAAAAAACATTTAATGTAAAAGTTATTTACCATGTGAATCAGCTCACACGTCACCACCAAGTGTCACAGGGCCAGAATCAGTAGCCTCCTTCATGATGTCATGATGTAATCACATACTTATTTAATTGTTAATATCTTAAAAATTCTGAAATGTTTTAATTTTTTTTTTTTACCTTGAACACTTCACTGAGCTTGCACTGTCACTGAGGTGGAAGCTGGAATCAACAGCAGACACCTCACATCTTGGTCTTTTCAGGGGTGTGGATGCTGCTCTGGGACTTTCTGGAAGATGAATTTCCATCATGGTCCCTGTGGGTCACAAGACACACTGCGGCTGTGAGCTCTATTCTGGCTGGCTATGTAAAAAACAAAGAAGTAGCACATTTATAAATGTTTAAAAGAGCATAAAATCACGTGTAACAATAATCTGTGAAACAAATTAAAACTAGAAGGTAATAATAAAATGTTTACATAGAAGATTATTAAAAATAATTCACCTTTGCTACGGGTAAGGCTTCAAATCAGCCTGGACAAGTGCATTCTGACAGCCAGTGTCTTGGGTAGATTTAGCCTGGAAAAAAAAATAGAAGCACTTTGTTGTTGGAGTTTAAAAAGTCAGATAATGTACAAAAGAAACATATAGGCGCTTTATTACATTCCTAGTGTGTGATCGTTATTATAACATAAAAGTCAGTCACATATGATGTGGAGAGCCTGAAATGCGACCTCCTGAACAGAATTCCTCACAGAACCGGGTCACAAGCTGGATTTCACGCTGTAATGCTGTCTGTCAACTAGTGCTTCATTAGTCACTGTTGCAGAATTACCGACTGACACAAAAACAACCCGAATTTTCTCCAAGCCATGTGGACCGTTTTGTCGGCCAGAGCTTCGAGATATGTTCCGATTCGCCGCTGATTCTAACCTTACATCCCGTTCCACATTTTGTGAACTTGACAAATCAGCCTGAAGGCAGTGCAGGCTGATATTAGCTAAATGGAGTGAACCACGTCTCTCAAACTTTGCATTTAGGAAGGGAATTGTCTTTAGAAGATGTTAAAACTTTTATTTAGCTTACTCACCTCAGACTGGAGCCCGCCATGATGGGGGAGCAGAGTCGGTGGGCTGCATCTAAATCGCGGAAGAGCCACGGTGGGCACAGCCTCCCTCTTCAAACGGAGACGTGCAGAATCGCGGGTAAAATGCTGTTGCAAACTACAGCACCCGGCGGGAGCTGAATGATTTCCAGACACTGATTGCGCGCAACCACTGGCGCCTAATTTCTAAGTCCAGCGGAATGGAGTGCAACCCCACAGAGCCACCGCAACCATACTACACTACACCTTCTCACCATACTAACACGATATGGAGCACTAAACCCGAACTACTTTCCTAATAACACTAACAGCCAAACACTAACTAAACTACAATATCCAACAGCCAAACTAACACTAAATAAGTATGTATAACACTAAAAGCTATGCTAAAGACTAGGATATGCTAATGCTGAACTACGGCTAACCTCCTACACACGCTTGCAAATCCAACTCCCAACTCGCCACAAGGCGTGGCCGAGACTCTCGTTGCTTTTATAACTTTGACACTGAGCTGCTACGTAGTACTCTACTGGTTTACTTAGTATCTTACTCTTTAGCCATTGGCTAAAATTTATTCAAAATGACTCATATTCTATGTTTTAAGGTGAAGGTGGCGCTATACTGTGGTATTTAGGCAGAATTTTTAATTTTTAAAGAAAATGCACCAAAATGCTAAAATAATGACTACACACATTTAAAACACTATTAGACACTCATTTATACAGTTCATCAGCAAAAAAAAAGTTAATTTAGACGTTACTTGCTCTTTAAGTTATTAAATTACTGTTTACCTGACAGTTAGCTTGTAAATGGCTTCTAAAATATCATTATACTGTAAACAAGAAATTTCTCCCATTGTTTACAGTCATTCTGAAAGAGTCCCAAATTAATATCCAAAGGTTTTATATTATACATATTGTGAAAGACAGAAGACGGGAGTTGCTGGTGTTGTGCCAAAAAGCGACTGGCTGCCAAAAAATGATTAGCCACCGCAGGATTGCGCATAGTTAGGGTAATAGCATTTCTAGACGAAATTCCCCAGGATTTCGCCTTAAAACTCGGCAAATCTAGCAATATGGACATTGAGAAAGCAGAGATAACCTCGTCCGGTACTTAAACAGATGTTTATCTCGGATATTAGTTTTTTCCATTTCGGAAGTTGTTTAAAGTGTTGCTATTCGTCTTAAACGTTCACAATGAGGATATATAATCCTTTTTGCAATATGTGCGATTGAAAGATGGTTTGTGGTAAGAACTGGCTTTCTTTATGTTACAGCCTTGATACTAAAAAATAAACAGTGTAAAATGGCACCCTGTATTGAATGTAAAGTCAAACGTTGTATAAATGGAAATAAAAATTCTCCAGCGATTTGATTTTTTCCCCTTCCTTTCTTTAGTCCACTTGACATGGAGCCACAGTTAACTAGTTTGGGGCACATTTTTACTTGAAAAATAGCATTTAAACTGATCAAGCTTTGGCTTTACAATGACACTGTGTAGGTTACTACCTATACATGACTTTGCTTTATTTAAAAGTAACAAGATAAAAGCAATTCAGCACATAAAATTAAGATTGTCACTTGCTAAATAATGACTATACCCTCCTGTTTACCTATAAGAAATGGCTGTTTTTCATTGAAGCTAAAATTGACCAAATACGGGTTTTATGTATTATCTGTTGATGTTATTGTACTCATACTGTCTGCTGTATCATCATAAACACCCCAAAAATGGTCATTTCCCTTGCCAAAAATTGATTACAGTGTCCTGGTCACCTGTAAAGGGTTAAATTGACCTAAATATTACTTTATTTATTATCTCTTGATGTTATTAGTCCCATCACAGGGTGCTGGGTCTCTTCCACATTCATAAACACCCCAAAAATGGCAACAAATGATCATTTCCCTTGCCAAAAATTGTTTATGAATGTGGAAGAGACCCAGCATTCTGTGATGGGACTGATGACATCAAGAAATATTAAATAAAGTAATATTTAGGTCAATCTAACCCTTTACAGGTGACCAGGACACTGTAATCATTTTTTGCCATTTTTGGGGGTGTTTATGAATGTGGAAGAGACCCAGCATCCTGTGATGCTGCAGGAGGACCGAAAGGATGTCTCCCTGGAAAGGTCGGGAGACATGGAGCTGTGGGAGCACGCATGGTTCATCAACCGGATGCCACCTGGGAGGACACCAGCAGGACTGATCAACGGTCTGCAGACACAAGTGGTTCCAGTGACTCAAGAGAGGGACCCTGCCCATCATGTGGAGAGGCTGCTCGAGGGGGTGCTGCTGCAGGAGGATCGAAAGAATGTATCCCTGGGAAGGTTGAGGGACATGGAACTGTGGAACAACATGCGGTTCGTCAGAGGAGGCCCCCCGCTTGGTTCAAGGATTATCGTGTGGATGTTTAGGACTCGAGGGTGAGTCCTACAGGGCAAGAAGGGGGAAGAGTGTGAAAGACAGAAAATGGGAGTTGCTGGATTCTGAGGGCGTGGTGATTGAACGCCGAATGGTCCTTGTTACGGGTAATGAGGCCGGAGAGAACAAAAGGGTGGCAGATCTACCAAGGTGGTGTGTGTGGTCGACCTGTCATTGTGGCACCAGATCCTGGGGGGTGGGATCGTTCACAGTCGTTTAGGACTGCCGGCGATGAAGATAGCTGAGCAGGTGGCAATGTTCCAGCGATAGGAGGGAAGGCTTGACGCCTTCTTTAGGTAGCGAGGGCTGGGAGTTGATGGGTGCCGAGACCACGCCGACATCTGCCGCCACAGACTCTGGCAGCCGGACCTAAGTTGTGGATTTACCCGCTGTCCTCGCAAGCTGAGCCACGGGACATTGGACGTTGTCATAATCTCAGACCCCAGGGAGGGGGTTGCATCAACTGGGACAGCTGCTTGCTTTTATTTATGCTGATCAGCTGGCTTTTAGTAAGAAGGACTAGTGTTTTGTTGTTGATTGTGATTGTTTTATCATTGCTGGAGTAAATAAAGGCTCTTTTTGGAAAAGTTGTCACCTACTGGTGCTGTTTTTCGGTTCTGGCTGGAGGGCAAGATATTCTGCCCATGCTCCCACTGAAAATTATATTACATTGTAATAAATTTATCATAGTTGTATAATAATCTCCAAAATTATACATTCAAACAAATAACTAAGTACTGGGGGAAAAGCATATTTGTTCTATGTGGATTCATTTGTCTAAAGGATTAGGTAGAGAAATAAAACGGTAAGAGCTAACGTCTTACAAATCTCCATTTTTATGAATCACTTTCTTGACATGGATGAAAGTAGTTGGTAAATCGTCATTGTTCTGAGAATATTCAAATGTTTTTAGCAACTAAGGGGTTAATTTTTATGAAATGATCAAACTGCTTCTTACACTATCCACTTATTTTCATAAAATAAATTAACAGTAGCTACCGATTTTCAGTAAACCTGGGCATACTGAATCAGCTGTTGAAATGTGCGTTGGTAGGAAAATTCGATGAGGAAGCACGGATAGTCAGAGTGACACTGTCAAAACACGCTGCAGTAAGAAAATACCTCGATAATCTCTCGTTTTGTATAAACTGTGGAAAAAACTGCTTGTTGTTGTCAATCAACCAAGAAGGTGGGTCTTGAACGCAGGTCCGGAGAGCGTGAATGTCTCAGTAGGTTATCCAGTTATCTCAGTAGTTATGCTGCTATAGGCTTAGACTGCTGGAGGACATACTGACCACTTTCCACACACTACTACATCATTCTACAATTTATCTCTTAATTGCTCATTCCCTGCTATTTCAGCTGTTAGTTTAATTTTTTTTTGCAGTGTTTTTCTCCTCAGAAGAAGCTGTACTGTCCTCGTTGAGACGTAGTGGTAGTTTCAACTCGACAGTGAGCTAAACTCTGACTCATTGACGAAAGGTGTGTTCTTGTAGTCTCCACATTTATTACACATACTTGCCGTCGCTTAGAATAGAGTAAAACTGAAAAAGAAGAGAAAAACAATGGAGTCATCTCTCTCTCTTCATTGATATCTAATTCACAGTAAACATTAATTAGAATTCAAAGCCTATAACTGCTAAATAAAATCACCTGCGAATGAAACAGATTGCCCACAAACGGGAATGGCATATTTTAACAGGTAACATCAAATAAATGAATTATTATTAGCTTAATACGCAGTGCAACAACGCCGACTGCTGGTAGAAAGTAGCAGCTAGAAATGTCCACTTGTTTAGCTAGCTCCACAAACTTGTCTTTAGCACAAATGTATCAATAAAACTGAGCAAAAACAAATACGAATACATACAGGCGTTGCTTCTAGAAGAGTTAAGCAAAGGTTTGCCGGTTTTCTGCTTTTTTAGAACGTCTTTCCCTCTTTTAACCATCTCTCTGCATCAGCGTGCGTTACTAGTAAGTCAGTCACTCACCACACAGCACTTCCTGTTCTACGGGTGTTTTCCATGTCAAAATAAAAGCATACACAGCACTTCCTGTTCTACGGGAGTTTTCAATGTCAAAATAAAAGCACGTAAATAAAAACATTTACACAATGAACTAAAATGCCTGGAAGGCAGAACAGAAGCTATACAGTGTTCTGCTTAGCTGGCCTTATGGATGTCCCCCTCCATGAGGCCATGGAGGGGGCCATCAACTGGCACACTGCTGCTAACCACTTAAACATTCTTCCTCTCTGATTACAACATTTTACTCTCATTGACATGGAATGTGCTACTACTAGTTCACCTGTTGAATTACTTACATATTCACTAAGATAAAGATAATAAAGTTTATTTCTTAGTAAATAGAATATTTACTAAGAAATCATAAAGTAGCTATATAAAGTCCACTTGGTTTCTGTGTTGTGTGTGTGGATGTGTATGTGTGAGTGGGTGCAGTGGCGGATTTAGCAACTTGGGGGCCCAAGGCGAACACAGACATGGGGCCCCCTTACAATACATTTTCGACAATCTAACCTTTAACTGGATTTGTGAAATTCTCCCCTCTTCTGACATGAGTTATTTTCCCTTTTTATTAGTCCTCCTCTTTTTACAGTCTTTCTCTCCCTTTGAGCACTTTTAATATTTGCTCTGCTTTCTTCTTCATGTCAGTGCTCCTGTGCTTTTGCCTTTATTCTTATTGTTTTCTATTTTCCATTTTGGTCTATGTTTTCTTCCCGTTAAACATAGTCTTTCCTTTCTGCTTCCTTTTGATGTTTACATAGAAAAACGATGTCACTTTCGTAAGTGAAGATAAAAGCTTTTTTGAAGCAAACTGCTTCTTTCTCTTATTGGAGCCACCAGGATAAATCCATTTCATGCTTAATGTTTTGACTACTGCTTCAAGTTTGTTACAAACGCTCCCGTCTCTCTTCTTCTTCTGCTTTCTCCTCTTATTTTTATTTGTGGTCTTATGGCACTTGGCAAACAACGATTTGGTGCATTACCACCACCAATTGGATTGGGGTGGAATGACTACCAATCACTTCCTGTTTGTGCATCAGCGTCTTAAAGGAATAGCCCATTGTGGCATTAAGTTAGGGGTGCCGTCAGTCAGGGCTAGGGGGCCCACCAACATAAGGGGGCCCCAGGCAGCTGCCGACCTTTGCCTAATGGTAAAACCGCCACTGAGTGGGTGTTGTGTCTGTTCTGTCTTCTTGATCCCCAGTGAGTCGTGGCGGATGGCTGCTTATGCTGAGCCAGGATCCTCTGGAGGTTTCTTCCTGTTAAAGGGGAGTTTTCCTCTCCACTGTCGCTACACTCCTGCTTAGACTCAGTTAAAACCTGGATGGCTGGGAGCTTTCTTCAGCTGAATGAAGATAAGACTGAGATCCTCATCTGTGCCCCAGACAAGATGGTTCCCAAAGTCAGAGACTCTCTTGGTGAGCTTGCTTCTCACACCTTTCAGGAATCTTGGTGTGGCCTTTGACCCAGCTCTCACCCTGGATTCTCATGTCAGTTCTCTTGTTTGCTCTTCTGTCTTCCATCTCAGGATCATTGCTAAGCTGAGTCCCATTCTATCCCGCTCTGAACTTGAGACAGTTCTCCACACCTTCATCTCCTCACGCTTAGATCCACTGACTTCCCTTTTTCCTTCCATTATTATTTATTTAATCACAGTTTTCATTTTTTTTCTCATTTTAAACATATTTTTGATCGCTTTTTTTCTTTTTTGTACTTTAATCATTTATTTGTTTGTGTGAAGCACTTTTACCTTGAGAGGCGCTATAAACAAGATTGTTTTCTTTCTTTCTTTCTTTACATGTTTGTTTAGTATGAGGATTGCTGTAAAGTCACTGACACTAGTCAGTGACTCTATGCAATCTGCTGGGTTCCTTATATAGGAAACTTTTTACTGATTGGCTTAATGAACTGACCTTTATTGGAATGTTTACTTTGTGAAGTGCCTTGAGACAACTCTTGCTGTGATTTGGCGCTATATAAATAAACTGAATTGAATTGTGTTAGAGAGCAGAGGACAGATGAGCGCCTTGACGAATTTGTTGTCAGAATAAAGACTTGTGGGTTAAGTGTTCAGGGACACTCTGACAGAGTAATTATGATGTTTCTAAGAGTAATTTTTCTTGTCAGAGTCCAATATGAAAAGAACTGAAAATCTGAGTCACATAAAACATGTAGTTGGTTCAAAGCAGGTTTCCCAAATGGTTTCCCAGACAGGTTCATTGTTTAAACTCAAAGGAGGCTCTAACGCAATCGACTTGCTGAAGTTGTGTGGTTTCAGATACATACGAGCTAAACTCTTTTAAAGCACATTAAAGAAATAATCTCCCTGACCTCCATCACTCCCAGCCTAATCACCCCTGAACTCTTCCACTACAGACCTATAACACTCCAAGGGAACCATCTTTGGTATGACGTGACCAGGATTTGAACCTTGACATCCCAGTCCCAAGGTGGACACTCTACCACTAGGCCACAAATTTACAAAGAGTGGACTGCAGCTGGAGTCAGTTCTTCAAGAACCACCAGGCACAGATGTATGCAAGGCATGAATTCAGCTGTTGCATTCCTAGTGTCAAGCGAATCTCAAACAAGAGACAGCGTCAGAAGCCTCTCCTTCTGGACTAAAGACAAAAAAGACTGGACTGCTGCTGAGTGGTCCAACATTATATTACATTATGTGATGCATTTCCTTTGGAAATCAAGGTTCCAGAGTCTGGAGGAGGAGAGAAGCACAGAATCCACATTGCTTGAGGTCCAGTGTAAAGTTTCCACAGTCAGTAATGGTTTGGGGTCAGGCGCGTTGCAAGATCTTCAAAAGTGTGGGGGATGTTGTCTGTGCCTAAAATAATTTCATGTTATTCATCTTGTTAGTTTATTTTCCATAATAGCGGAGCAGGTGCGAACTTTAGACGCGTCACACATGTCTCCGTTTAAACATGTTTAAACTGTTCAGAATACAAATCCAGGCTCTGTCTTGTTAGATTGGTGTAACTAAAGTTTGTACTGAATGAAACTTTACATTAAACCATGTTGAAAAGTAAAGGATCCGATTAAATAATTTCCCTCTCATTTACAGTCATGAAGTACAGCGCAGTGCGCGTGGCTCTGGGGTTAATCAAGTTTAATTGTTTCTCTTTGCAACAATCTTCACAAGAAGGCAAAACAGTTAAATGGCAGGTTACAGATATTTCCATTTGACTGTTTATTTTGACGGATAAACTCAAGGATGTTGGTTGTTTTAAAAGAATTACCCCGACGCACATTGATGCGCACACAGATGAGCTGACATTTTAATCGTTACGCACATCGCGGAGGTAACTAAATCAATCAAGAAATGATTCCCATCAGAACATCAGAGCTTTATACTGGACACTGTGCTCAGCGCGGCTCGGAGCGCCCACGGTGGACAGTGTGCTGAAGATCTGTAGAGGGGTTCACAGCGCAGCGCAGAACTACAGCGCATTCTTCCCACTGAAGCGGTCTGGAAACCCGGTCTCTCTGAGGGATGTGTCACTTGGAAAAATGTTCTGATTATGAAACTTTGGCTGAATAGCGCTTGTTCCCATCTCAAATATGGAGACGCATGACGCATCCAGTCTGAGGCAGAATAGCCTCTTCAGCTCAGAAAGCACCTGTAGAGACATTTGATCACGCACAAAGTTTATGTGGAGCAGAAGCGGTCGGGCCACGGCAGGTGGAATGTTCCTAGCCTACATGAAGTAAAACTGTTTAATTGTAACATTTGCTCTGCTGTTGTCTGGGCTGAGGTAGCTGATGGTGCGCGCGGCGCGCCTAGCGGCTGTGATGCACATTTTATGCATTTGGAGAGGTGGGCTGGATGCTTTTTTTTTCATGAATAACCGTAAAAACTACTGGTGTGCATGTACCCTTATGAAAGAGTCCTACGTTGAGAGGTAAATATTAGAAGTGCAGGTAATGCATTCTGGTGCCTATAAATGAAAAATGAATGAAAATTAAATTGGGAGTTTTTACTTCATATTTTAGAAATAAAAATGACAGGGGAAAAATTTATGACATCTTTTTAAACGAAAATTTCTAGCGCGACTTGTCTGCTTCACTTAAGTCACTGCTTATTAAGGTCCGTCCAAAATTACCGTGGCCCACCCAAAAATGAAAACCTGGCGCCGCGCCTGTTATAAACCTCTGCAAATTGTTGTTCTTCACTTTATCAAACTCAGAGCTTGTACAGCTAATGTCAAGATGTAAAATTATGAATTCAGTCGAGCTCTTCCCTCCCTCCCTCCCTCATCTGTTTCTCCTTGAAACCCGACACGGGTTTCAAGGAGAAACAGCAGAGGGAGGGGAATAAGGAGATGAGGCAAACAGAGTGAATGTGACATAGAGAAACCAGACTGGTGTGGAGGTGAGCAAAACGGCTGGAAAAGTGTGGGTGTTGAATCCCCCACATCCCCCACAGGTGCGACGCCCATGTTTGGGGTGCCATGTCATCTGCTGGTGTTGGTCCATTGTTTTTCCTGAGGTTCAAGGTCAACGCAGCCGTCTACCAGGAAGTTGTAGAGCACTTCATGCTTCCTGCTGCTGACCAACTTTTGTGGAGACACATATTTTCCTAAAGGACTTGGCACCTGCACACAGTGCCAAAGCTACCAGTACCTGATGTAAGGACTATGGTACCTCTCTTCTTGATTTGCCAGCAAGCCTATCTGACCTTAACTCCATAGAAAATCTATGAGGTATTGTGAAGAGGAAGATGCAACACGCCAGACCCAACAATTCAGATTTCCACTATCAGAGCAACATGTTATCATAACACCCGAGCAGTGCCGTCTGTTGGACTCTATGCCACGCCGCATTGCTGTAGTAATCCAGGCCAAAGGAGCCCCAACTAAATATTGAGTGTTGTACATGCTCATACTTTTTATGTTCGTACATATGTCAATATTTCTAAAAATGTAGGCTATTTTTTTTGCATTGGTTTTAATTCTGAGATACGGAATGTGGGACTTTCATTAGCTGTCAGCTATAATCAACAAAAAAATTAAGAAACATTTCAAATATTGGTGCAATTAATTAATCTAATGTACAAGTTTTACTTTTAAATGGAATTACTGAAATAGATTAACTTTGTCATAATATTTTAATTTTCTGACCAGCTGTAGAGATTAAACAAATTAACTTTCTAGTAAAACACAAAATAAAACTTACATTTGCACCAGACTTTTACATTTTCATGGATGGATGGATGGATGGATGGATGGATGGATGGATGGATGGATGGATGGATGGATGGATGGATGGATGGATGGATGGATGGATGGATGGATGGATGGATGGATGGATGGATGGATGGATGGATAGATAGATAGATAGATAGATAGATAGATAGATAGATAGATAGATAGATAGATAGATAGATAGATAGATAGATAGATAGATAGATAGATAGATAGATATAGATTCAGTAGCAGTACTGTTGTTATTCAGCAGGTGGTGGTGTTTGACTGAGCAGTATTGTTCTGAACATCAGAGACGTCTGTGTTTATTTTATCTTTCTTTGAAAGTTAAAAATTAAACAGTAAAATCGAATGGCTGCATTTGAAAGTTAGGCTGTTTGATTTTTTCCTGTAAACCTGATTTTGGATCTAAGAAATCAGCTGCCTTATTGTGTTCTTTCTTTCTTTAAAACAAAATTAGTTAATTTAATGTCTGTGAAGGTTCTCAGTCATCCAGGTCATTGTAGTCTAATGAGCTTGAAAGAAAAGCGTCTGGACTTCTTTCTTCACGCAACTCAAAGAAGTACGGACGTTTTTCTTTCAAGCTCATTAGACTAGTTAATTTAATAACTGGAGTTTCTATTCTGTGCAATTCTATTCATGTATAAAATAAATTCACGATGTTTTTCAGTGCCAATTCACCAATACTGATGTATAATATGCGTCATCTAGGACGTGGCAAGTAACTGGATTTATTTTTTATATTGAAAGATTTTTTGCTCCTTGTCCTATAATCCCAGGTATCTAAAATAATTTATAAAAGTTTAAAAGTCCAAATTTAATTCAGTACCTCCTTTTTACCAGCAAGTTTGAGGGGTAACAACTTTAGGCTTCAGACTTTTTCTCTCAAGATCCCATGTTTACTCCTCATTTGATGGATTTTAGTATCTAAAAGATTACATTTTAAAACCAACCTTGAAATCAACAAACGACCTCAGTTTATTTTATCTCTACAGTAAACGTTACTACCTTTTGAAAAAGCAAGCAAACACCATCTTTACTGAGTCTCATGACTGATTGTATCTCATGTGTCCTTTCCAAAGAGTAAGGTCTTTGTCCTGGTCCATTCACTTTTTATTTATTTACACTCTGGTTGGTTTAGGAGCAAACAAGATGAAGAAAGCATTAAATTGCTACCTTAGGTTTGCGTAAAGTGGGGGTTGAAGAAAACGTAAATTATACATTTCAAGGTAAGGGATCAAGTTCTGGAAAACACCATTTTGTCAGCGATCCAAAAGCTGAATAGTTCACTTGCAAACACCACTCCTACTTCTGCTGCGTTCAAGTGCTAGGACAACAATGGTAGACAATTATCACATGACCCAGGGAAATTTTCCATAATTCCTAAAAGGTGTAACAAAGAAAAGATAATGGCACTAGAAGAATCCACTGAAATTCCTAACAGTCCTTACTTAGCATGACTCATGTCTGTTGACCACAAAAGGATTGCGAGCACAGAAAATGACTTTTGTTAAAGTGAATGTTGTTATCACTTCCGTCTGAATGAGCTTCAATGAGTAACAACTCTTCTGTGATGCAAATAACATCACAAGCGCTGTTTCCCCTGCTTTGTTTGGGTGGATCATTATTTCCTGTGGGAAAAAGGTGATTGTGGCGCGAGGGATTTTGCATGCAGACTGATAGAAGCCTGTGGGACATTTGGAGTGGGTGTGGCAACAACAACAACAACAACAACAAAATAACAGGGAGTGGTGTTCTAGTTTTAGTTGTGGATGAAAAACCGTTTCATAATGACTAAGTCAGAAGTCTTACATTTGAACCTGATTTCCAAGTCTACATGACTTCACAGAAAATTAAATCTGGAAATAACTTGTTCAGGGCAGAACCAGGACTATTGGCCAATAGGGATTCCTTTTCCTGTCAGATCCAGGAAAACACCCAAATTGGGAATGCAATGATAAAGGAAAACAGCTGTAATCAGTTAGCCTGACAAGCCAGACTATATATGTGAATATATACTTTGCAAAGCAACAATTTGGTCTAGTTCACTAGGCTAGTAATCAGTTATATCTTTACTAAATGTACTCAAAAGGATACTATTGTGTTTATACATGACTAAATTTTCACCACATTTAATGTTTCTTTAATTTATTACAGTAATAATCTGATATGATGATTGGTTTTCAGAGCTAGACAGTTATGTCTAAGACTGAGTTACTCAATTGAGAGAAACAGTTAAGACATAACCCTTGATTTGAAAAAATATCCAAAAAGCACATATAGTTTCTACAATGATTTATTGGAAAAGGAGCATCAAACATCAATTGAGTAGTTGTGCCTGTTATCCTGCATGACACCTTCCCATGCAAACTGAGGGCTCTTGTTTTGTGTTCATATATATCTCCAACGTTTTCACATTGATTTGTTACCATTTTATTATTCAGGAAAAAAATGATTTTTTCTTCCCATTCAGAACTATTTTTCTGCTATGTCTGATGCCTAACACGTTTATTTCAAATATTCTCAATGAGTAAAGTCTCAAATTACATTTGTAGGTATGAAACTGCGCCAGCTGACTCTTGTTCTGCACTGGCAAATGTTTCAAGCCTTTGGGTTTTGCAACCCCAGAATAATGGAATCTGCTTCTGTCTGGTACATGCGCTGATCACGTGAAGAGGCGACAACATGGGAGGAGGTAGAGGGCGGAGCTTCCTGAAGGGTGTATCCAATAAAAAAACAACCCTCGTTGTCTGGCTAAACCGGCACGAGCAAGTTCTACACATGCGATGAGTCTTCATACAAACGGTCGGAGACGTTTCTGGAACTTTAGAGGCGTTTTTTAACCCATATTCGAGTAGATTGATTATCAGACAGGCTGTTTTTGTTCCCACGTAGTCGTTTCATTTTTAACTCGAGGCAGCTTTTGTAGGGTAAATTTTATAATCTTCAAATTTTCATTATCCCGCGCGCGCTATCGTTACGATCTGTGCGCGCGCGCTAATTAGCTTACTGGCTAAAAGGCACTATTTCCTCAAGGACTGGCTGCTGTAACCTGTGGTAAGTTTTATACTCTTGTTGTCTCGGTGAGAATTCCATAGTTTGGTGTAGTTTTTGTCAATCTAACGCTGGACATAACGGCTCATACAAGAGCTCGATGTTAGCGTAAGGCTAATCTCACTTAACATGTCAGCGCATTGTTTGCTTATAATGCACTCGATACCTTTTATAAGTGGGCCGATTGTTGAGAAAATCGGATTTTTAGTCATTTAGTTTAGGTTTAATGTTCTACTTGACACAGGGCAGTCTACAGCTGCTTATAGTGGACGCAGCGGTACTGTTCAATTGGGCCCACGTCAACACCGGGTGGAAAAACAGTTTTATGTCTTCTTAGCTAACATTAGCAGTATTGACCATCTGTCTAGTACGCACTTGGCAGATTAAAACTGGGTCGAGAAGACGACGACCCGCTCAGAGGTACCGCCTCGGTTGGAAAGCTCTTACTAAGTCACATCCGGTTACGTTCTATTTTACGATTAAAAACAACGCCCAACACAATTTGAACGTCACTTTAGATAAAATATTGCCTGTTTCAAATAAATGAAACCGGTAGAATTAATGAAAAGTCTCGGCTGGTGTATGTGTGTTCTTGGATTTGAATTTGTCCGACGCCCTAAATAGACAGCTCGTGTTTAGGGCTGTGTCGTATGAATGGATGACGACACGTGCACACGCTAAAGGAATCTCTTTTTAGATAACGTCTGTTATCTTACTCACCTTTTTATAGATGTCATCGCTAACCGAGTAATACTAAAGCGATATGTTAAACAATATGTAATAAATAAAAGTCTGCGTTTTTGAGTCAATGCGCATCTCTTCGTGCGCCATTTCCTTAAAATGGCTTCTCTGTTTCTCTGGAAAGATAGACATCCGTCTTCCGGTCCAGCGATCCAATACTGCGTTTTAGTTCTGTTTTTAATCAGGTTGACTACTTTATTTGTCAGTGTTTTTTTTTACCATTCCGTACATGAAAGTTGGAGAAGCTGTTATTTAGCAAGTTGCTTTTGTGTTTTGTTCTCTTTTCAGAATGTACTCCTGCTCACCTGCAGTCACAGTTGCACAATGGCTGGTTGCACACTCTGCTTGATGGCCAAGCACCAAAAAAGCTGCAAAATATCTAGTATAATTTCAGGATAGCAGTAGGCCTTTACTGTACCTCCAGTTTACTGTTTTCTGGTCAGCCCCAGATCATCTTTTTTTTCTACAAGTTTGCACTGCTGAATCAAGCCTGTTAACAGGTGAGCCTACAGAGAAGTTATTTATTTGACCCATTACCTCTTTTTTATTAGCTACCGTTTTAGAGTAGTGTTACGTTGACAGGCATTGCTTTCCCTTAAAATTGTGAAGAAATTACTATATAATCTGCAATGATGGTTTCGACAACTGCAACTGTAATCCTGTTGGCCACAACAGCAGCAGGAGTAGCAACCACCACCGCTCTGACAGAGTACATGTGGCTGCTGATCGTTGGCTTTATCATAGCCTTCATTTTGGCCTTTTCTGTGGGAGCAAATGATGTTGCCAACTCCTTTGGCACAGCTGTTGGCTCTGGAGTTGTAACTTTGCGACAGGCATGTTATTTGGCCACTGTGTTCGAGACCTTGGGCTCTGTATTACTTGGGGCCAAAGTGAGCGAGACCATCCGCAAGGGTATCATCGATGTGGGCATGTACAACGGCACTGAGCATGTGTTGATGGCTGGATCTGTCAGTGCCATGTTCGGTAAGTTAATCTTGTGTAAAAAAAATTAGAACTAAAACCTACAAAATCTGAATTTATTTATTTAAATGAGATCTTGTTTGGGATACTTCATTAGTTTTGCCTTATTGTATTATCTATAGGCTCTGCTGTGTGGCAGCTGGCTGCCTCTTTTCTTAAGCTTCCCATCTCTGGGACACACTGCATTGTTGGTGCTACTATTGGTTTCTCACTGGTTGCCAAGGGCCAACAGGGAGTCAAGTGGATTGAACTTCTCCGTATTGGTAAGAAAAATATTTTTATTTGTTTGTCTAGATCAGGGGTGTCAAATATGCGGGCCGGATCCGGCCCGCAAGCGGGTTAAATCCGGCCCGCGAGATGGTTGTGTAAACTTTATTTTCATACTTTACAATGTAGAGTGAAAATAAACTTATCTTTGTGAGCAAGTTTTCTCTGTAATGAGTATAAATAAAACAAAGCTGCGCTCAAGGCTCACACAAGAACTTGAATCACATCCTGAAGTTGGCTGCCACTCAGGATGTGACTTCTGATATTGATGTTCTGGTGAAAGCTAAAAGATGTAAAGTAAAATGAGTCAAATATACTTTAAGTGCTGCATGAAACTGATCTTGCCATGTGATCTGTAACCTCTTTGAATCACTAAGGAATGTCTTTTTTATTTATTGATTTTTTTTTTTAAAAAATTTCAAATTTTCAAGTACACTTCAGGTGTTGTACTTGTACTACACTGTCCTCAGGCTCCAGCCTTGTTTTATATTGGTTGTATTAAAACAAAGAATACAATCTGAAGCTTTTTTTTATTTTTATTTACCGGTCCGGCCCGCTTGGGACTAGATTTCCCTCAATGTGGCCCCTGAGCTAAAATGAGTTTGACACCCCTGGTCTAGATCTACTACCTCACACACAATCCTTTTTTTTTTTTTTTACTTCCAAATGGTCAACGTTGATACTACTGTTCATTAAAAAAAAGTCTCAGATTCAGTAAAACTTTATTTGCACATTTTTCATTTATTTTTCAGTTGCTTCCTGGTTCTTGAGTCCCCTTTTGTCTGGAATAATGTCAGGCATTGTTTTCTACTTTGTGCGCGTGTTCATCCTCCAGAAGGTAAATACTAAGACGGTGTATCTTTTTCTTTGAGGAAATGTTCACATTTTAAATAAACTATTATATTCTAAAGAGTTGTCCTTCACATAATCTAGAATATTGTGTCCATGTGGCACCATACACAGAAACCTGATGATCAGTTCCTTTTCTGTGATAAACTTGTGTTTCTAAACTGTTTTTCTGCAGAAAGACCCTGTTCCTAATGGATTGAAGGCCCTGCCTGTCTTCTATGCTATAACCATGGCAATCAACCTGTTCTCCATTATGTTCACTGGTGCTCCGGGTGAGTATTATTATCTTTTTTTTTTTTGTTTGTTTGTTTTTTTTTCTCTCTCTCTCTGCGTGACTGCCTGCAGCCACAGCTTAGAATAAACAGCTCCCTCAGACAGCCGGATGCCCGCACGTATACCAGATGGAACCAGACTGTTTGCCGTTTTCACAGAAGCTGTGTTTATTTTAACATGTTTTTGGGCTCTCCTGCTTGTGGTTCTATGTGGGTTAAAGCTGGAATGAAGTTTTAGAGTGGAACACCACAGAGTGATGGAATTAACTCTTGCATCACTGTCATCTGACATGAAGAAGGAAAAGAGAAGTAAAGAGGGTGTTGTTAAAGTGGCTGTAATAGATGATTTTTCATAGCTGCTCAGATTTTAATTTTTGCCATTTTATTTGTTTTGTTTATTTTAATCATCCAGAAATGCTTTATTAAATGAGCCACCTTCGCTCCTGTGTTTTCTTCTCTCTGCAGGGCCTAAAAGTTCAAGATGTTAGCTGGCCTGGGCCTTTAAATGGTGGCTACAGGCCAGAATTTCACCTGATTGGGTGTGCTGTTGTGTACATGCAAATCAGCACACTGACAGAGGAGATCACTTGCAGTTCCAGCGTAGCCCTTAGTCCTGCTTAGTCAGACACACAATTGTTTGAAGCCCATCTCTTTGGAAAACACTGCACATGAGGACCAGTAAACGGGTACCTCATATATAAAGGTGTCAACTTGCACTTTAGACATTTAAACAAGCTGAAACAAACATGCACACTAAGAACCTTAACTGTATGCGATAAAGACACAAACACATCAGCATATAGGAAAGTCATCGACTACTCCTGCAGGATGAGCTTTCCCTGATGACAAGAGGTATAAATGACAGATCAGTTTTATGTGGATCACAGCCATTTTAGTTATTTTAGATATTTGGATTCTGTT
The DNA here is from genome assembly GCF_043380555.1 of Nothobranchius furzeri. Taxonomy (NCBI): domain Eukaryota; kingdom Metazoa; phylum Chordata; class Actinopteri; order Cyprinodontiformes; family Nothobranchiidae; genus Nothobranchius; species Nothobranchius furzeri. The sequence goes on from NC_091746.1 coordinate 51,164,701, forward strand.
CCACTCGGGCACGAGACAACAGCTTATTATTGCTGATCCATGTGCTCTAATGCAGCAGCTGCAGCAGAGTCCGCAATAGAGTACAGTGTGTTCTGCAATACGACTCTGCTCATCACATCAATGTGTTGGCAAAGTGGTGTGACTGGACACCAGGCATCCTACAGCACATTCCTCCACACAGTAGTACATAAACAGCAGTGACCCAAGAGCTTAAGCTGGCACTCTCAAAAGATTGTGGCTTGAACTGGAGAATTTAAGGCTCAGTGTCTCGTTCATAACAGATGATGCCTGGTGTGTTTTCTCCGCACCTTATAAATCACTCTGCTGCAGCTCGGTTTAGCGTGGATCAGAAATCTGTCTTGAGAATGATTTACAATCCCATTCCCACTATCTGTAAAGGTTTGTAACTTGGATGTAAAAGACCAACAACAGAACTATTCGTCTTAATTGACTTGGTGTAGTTGTTGCTGTACGGCAACAGGCTGCGCATTTTCTACCCATTAAAGTCCAGTGTAGGTTTATGTAGAGGGGACAATCATGGCTTATTTATTTTAAGGGTGCAGAATCTGATGTTTAAAGCCAGAGATATGGTTATTCGAAGTTGCAATTTTCTGTGTAGTTTTATTCCACCACACAGTTGGAGATCAAGTCTCCCTGGCTTGTGAGTGTTAATCAGAATGAGAGGCAGCCCCTTTTCGTTAGTGATGAGTGTAGGGTACTGGTTTTTAACTAACCACACCATTATCTGCATTAGTCTGCATATTCCAGTAATTCAAGAGCTCAACTGTTGAAAATGTTCATATTGTTGAAGGGAGTGAGCTGCTGTTGCACAATTTAAACATTGGGTTTGATGCTCTGCAGTCCTGCGCTGCAGCATGACTCAAAGGCACGAGTACACCGTGGACTCTGCCCTCAAATTAACATGGAAACACACTTATCGCTCACCCTTAGCCCTCATTTCCTTTTGTTTACCTTTAACATTGCCAAACAAGTTCTTTCAGTTATGCACCGCCAAGGTCACCTCGTCAGAAGTATTATTGGAATTTTCAGCTGTTCTTGCCTTTGTTTTCCCCAACTTTAATGCTGACTTGCACCGCCTAACAAAGATGACTACTTCAACAGAGTCCCCAAGGGAAATTCAAATAAGATCCTTCTTTTCAGCATTTACATCCACTGCACCAACTTTGCTGCAGTCTTGGCAAGAGATTTCCCTTACAGTAAACGGCTACAGTGACCACATCCCTCCTCCTTTTTGGTCTTGTTTTAAGGAACTCTTTTTGCCTCGTTTGTTGGCATGGTGGGGGCAAGAGGTGGTCATGGTAACTTTTGGGCTGTTTCACCTGTTGCATAACCTCTCACACAGACGCATACATAATTTCTTTATAAATGTGGCACATTCTAGCACCACAGTCATGGCTGCCAAATTATACTTATGAGCTCATGGATTTCACCTTTTCAGTTTTTCTAAAAATTTAATTGTATTTAGAATTGACTGATTTTGTGTGAGGTAGCACCCGCTGCCTTGTCTTTTAAATCGTCCTTTCTCTATTTGCTTTTTTTTGTGTGCGTTTTGCGTGGACCCTGGTGATCCCCTAGTGCTGGGATTTGACAAAATCCCTTGGTGGGGCATCCTGCTCATCTCATTGGCCTGTGGTCTACTGACTGCCATTGTGGTCTGGTTAATTGTCTGCCCTCGCCTCAAAAAGAAGATCGAACGTAAGTTTCCAGTTTTCTTTTGACTTCTAAAAAGTTTAAGAAGAGATGTAGTATTTTTTGTTGCAACATGAATCTAGTAACAAACCCTCAACATTAATCCAGAAAATGGAATCACTCAGTCACCTGAAAATATCACCTGCTGTTTCTTTTTAATCCTGGATTAAGTTTATTTTTATGACTCCAAAATCAGCTGGCTCTACAAGTACACAACCCCTATGAATGTGTTTTTAATACACACACACACATTCTTGTTTTCGTATTCAATCAATAGCTGTCATCCTGCTTTTTGTTTTTTCTAAATTTCAGAGAAACGTGTCATTATGACAATACAACTTCAAAAGTCATTGGGTTTATGCAGGATTTTCCTGGCTACTTCTCTATTCATTCAATAAATTGGGTCAAAAGTTATCCACTAATTGGCTTTTAGCTCCTTGGCTAAAACAGTCCTGCATTCACATAAGGTGGTGACTTGGCATTTGCTGTGTTCTGGAAAAGTGTTCCTTCAGTGCCATGGTGTTTAAATATGTGGGTCTCAGTGTAAGTTTGGTCATATCATCTTTCATGAGGCAGCTTGCCAACTGTTATGTAAATGTCCTCCATTTATCTGATCTTATCAATAGACCCAAATTTAAAAATGGAATAATGCGTTAAGAGTAAAATAATGTCCTCCTGAGTCTGATTACACAATTCTTACTAGAAGTTTCAGATTAGGTGGAGGGTTATTGCATACTCTTCTAGGATTTTTCTTCTGGAACATTTATATGCTTGGACTTTATCCAGTTTAACTTCTCTCCTACCAGGAGATGCCAAGTCCTCCAGTCCATCTGAGAGCCCCCTGATGGAAAAGAGAGAGCTCAAAGAGGCCCACTGTCCAATCTTGAAGCAGACTGCTAAGGAGACGTCTGCACCGACTGAGCCAGCTATCAATCAAAACACTTCCCCCGAACCCCAGGGAGCCCCTGAGGAACGCAGGGTGGCGTTTGACATTGGAGATTCTGACGAAGGGGAAAATAAGGAGCGCAAGGTGGCTTTTGACATTGGAGATTCTGATGACATGGATTACAGCAATGAAAATGAAGGTATGTATGCCAAGAGACGACATTTGCTAGTTGACTAGTGCTTCTGTGCTAAAAAATGCGTGTTCCTCTTCTGCTAAACGCGGCAAATGATTCACAGCTCATGAAACATTTTTCTGGCCCTTTCTGCAGCCCCCAAACAACCAACAAACAATCAGCAGAGTAACGGCTGTGCAAATGCTGCTAATCAGGTCCATTTCAACAACCAGGTTCAGTTCAATAACAGACCAGCACAGATACCAAATAATGGCTATAGTCAGTACCACACAGTCCATAAGGACTCGGGTCTCTACAAAGACCTGCTGCACAAGCTCCACCTGGCCAAAGTTGGCGACTGCATGGGCGAGGCTGGTGACCGACCCATCAGGAGGAACAACAGCTACACCTCATACACTATGGCCATCATCGGCCTGCATGGGGACTTCAGGCATAGGGAAGGAGACATCCGTGCTAGTGAGGATGGTGACAAGGCTCCAGGGTCTGTTGGTCATGAGCGAAAGCGTGTGCGCATGGACAGCTACACTAGCTACTGCAATGCCGTGGCAGAAAACACGACTCCTGAAAGTCTGGGAGAAGGTGACGTGACACTAGAAATAGGCAACGAAGATGCAGGCAGCAGCCAAAGCTCTCTGGAGGACAAGCTTGACGAAGATAAACCAGAAGTCTCAACTCTGTTTCAGTTCTTGCAAATTCTAACAGCCTGCTTTGGATCCTTTGCCCACGGAGGAAACGACGTGAGGTAAGAACTGTATGAAGGTCACGTTACCAGGCTAAGATAAAACGTGCGCCTCTTGACAGGTCGTAACATTTTAACTTGTCAGGACATTTTGGCCACTGTTAAAATGACCTCGCTCTTTCATCTACAGCAATGCCATTGGACCATTGGTGGCTCTGTGGCTGGTTTACAGCACAGGCAGTGTGACCTCAAACATGCCCACACCCATTTGGCTTCTCCTGTATGGTGGGGTGGGCATCTGCATTGGACTTTGGGTGTGGGGTCGCAGGGTGATCCAGACTATGGGCAAAGACCTTACCCCCATCACCCCCTCCAGGTACAGACACCTCCCAGACACTAAAACCGCACATGACCTTGTTTCTGAATTTAGCAGGCCACTCGGCTACATCCACGTGAGAGGTTTTCTTTCTCCCCACAGTGGTTTCAGTATTGAACTGGCCTCCGCTCTGACTGTGGTGGTTGCTTCCAACATTGGTCTGCCTGTCTCCACCACCCACTGCAAGGTAGGCTAGGCAAACACTAGTCTGGAAATTTGAATGAGACACAGGAAACGATGGTAAACAGTCTGCTGCATGATCCAAATGACTTTGGAATAATTTTATGTATGATGGGATTGTTCCAACTGCTGTGTTTTTAGGTGGGCTCTGTGGTGGCAGTGGGGTGGCTGCGTTCGAGGAAGGCGGTGGACTGGCGTCTGTTCAGAAATATCTTCATGGCGTGGTTTGTGACGGTGCCCATCTCTGGCTTGATCAGCGCTGCCATCATGGCTATCTTCATCTACAGTGGTATCCTGTGAGCATACAGCTATATCCCATGCAAGGGAGGGAAAAGACATCGCTTCAGTGCACAAGAGGGGGAGTGAAGTTGGAAGGCCTCAATATTATCTTCAGAGCCAACAACTTTGGAAAGAGAAAGGAAAGTGAAATGTTTAAAAGGACTGGTGACATGTGCCTGTGGTTCATATACAACCTAGATTTTTGCTGTTTGTCCCTTTGGGGAAACTCGTATCATTCTGTAAAGAGCTAATGTCAAAATATCAACCAATGGTGTTTTGTTAATACTAATTAATTCTGTTTGTGTTAATACTAATTTTTTTTTTACTTTGCAATTATATGTATATACCAACATCCTGTTTTTGATTTGACTTGACAGATTTTAAATTGCAGTATTAGCTTTTAAATAGAATTCTACAGTCATAACACATGCTGAAGGTAATGTAGATGCGAAGGCTATTGTTTTTAATTCCAAGTATCTAACATTATTTCATATTCTGCATCTTTCATATCTTCATTTTGGACATTATTTTTCCTCGTATAGAACAAAAACATTCTGCTGAGATTTAGGGCTTATGCCTTTATCCTGCAACCATATTCTATTGAATTTGAGGTGCTGCAGTTAACATTTTTGTGGTATAGCTGTACACACTGGATGAGCACCTGCAGTATAATCAGAAAATACTGCATTGTAAACACACAAAGGTCAGCACACTTCTAGGCAAGAAATGTCTAAGGCCAATTAGGAGATCTGGGTTTCCACCTGCCTGAGTTCCCCTCAACTTGAGAGGTGTACCCAAAAATGTCCACCAGCTCAAAAACCTTAAAGTCTCCTGTTAAAACTTGATTGCTTCAGCTTTGGTTAATGGCTTTAGCCCCATTTTTTCCCCCCTCATTCACCTTGGAGCTTCTTTCAGTCGGCTTTTTGTATGAAACTTGCACCTTCTTAGACAGTAAGGTTGTGCTACCTACCATTTTTTTGATCGTTTTCAAAGAGACAGTTCAAGACCTTTTAAAACTGGAAGTTGGCCTGTTTTTTTTTTTTTTTTTAGAACCAGAGCAAATATACAGTATATTTGCATGCTACCAGTGTGTGGTCACCTGACTGCAGTGCTAAATGCATATCACAACTGTAGACGCAGTAGTTGCCTTACGTTTATTTTTCCTTAGGTACCAAAGACTTTTCTTTTTTATGCCAACTACTCCACATATGTGGATGATAAAACTTCAATAAAAATGGAGAAAAAAAATACAAATGCTGATGTGTTTTGATGATTTAAAATGTGTTAATAATACAGACATGATTCAGACAGGTGGGAGTTTCCCTTTTATTGGTGAGAAGCTTGATGTAGCTCTGACATGGGGGAGGGATGAGTTAGTGCTGGTTTCCTCATGCTGCAGTGGTTTTTCAGTCATCTGTGGGACAGAAGATTCCTTTTTAGTTCACAAACACCATAATGCAGCTTTTTATACAACTCCTTACGGTCTTTATGACTCACTGCTACTCCTGAGTCGGAGCAGATTAATTATGACTGCAGTCTCCCCCCCCCCCCCCCCCCCCGATGAAAAGCAAAGAGCCTACTCTATCCACCAAGGATTGAGGATTTGCTGCAAAACAGAATTTCACCTTTCTTAAATCAAAGATTGAGGAGGGACTGCAGCTGAAACCCCAAAAATAGCCAAAAAGCAGATGAGACTGAATCAAGTACAATAAATACCTGGGGACAGACCAGGACGGTGTCCTGGATTCTTGTCCCACATTTGCTTGCATACAAAGGGACTGGATTTGAATAAACAAATCTGACATCTTGTTTTGAGGTCAAATCACACTGACTTAATTACCCCTTTAAACAAGACTAAACACAGTCAAACAAACACGACTGCCATTAAAGTAAAAATTTTGCTTGAGGAACTTATTTTTTTAAACTGCAGACTTGATGCTTGAGTCAGTCTAAAAGTGCATCTGGCTGTGACCGGCCCAGTTTTTCTCTGTCTGGTTCATTGCATAACCCACAATTAAGACTTAACTGCTCTGCTGAAAACATTTCACCACATCTGGCTCTGCAGGTAGCTCAGTTTACCTAAAGGCCCTCTGATCTGATCTGGGACCTTTCACACTTATGTGTGTATTATGAAAGATCGCTGATGTAGTGAGCTGGAAGTTTTCACCTTGTTCTTGTGATGAACTGTGACTTTCATCTGCAATGATCAAGAAAACAGAAAATATTACCCTTAAGATGTGGATGTGTGTGTGTGTGTTTTCACTCACCCAAACTCCTCACAGTCTCTGTCACTGTCTCTTCATGCTCTATAAATACATTTAGATTTGATCAGCCTTGTGCAAAATTGTAGTTTTATAACGATATGAATGAGAAAATTCTCACCTCTTCTTTGTCTCCCTGTCAACAAATATTAAAGATAAAGATTAAACGTTGTCAAAATAGAAAAGAAGTTAAAATGACGGCTCATCTGGGTCACATTAACTTTCTGTTCCACTCACCATCAGAGTCCTCAGAGGACTCAGACACTGATTCTGTAAGAAACACAGCATTTCAGACATTTGACTCTTTAAAACTGTCCTTTACTGCCACCTGCAGGCTGATTTCTGAACTGTAAAATCTGCCTCACCATCGTGTGCTGCATCTGCAGCTTCAGAGTTTCCTGTTTGCTCTGCAGGAGAACATTTTAAAAAGGTTAATAGAGAAAAATCACATTTAATTAATTAAAAACAAGTACCTCTAACCTTTCCGTTCATTCTCAGCATCACCATGCTCCTCAGCTGTTAAAACATTTGTAATAAAAATCAGGCATTTTGGCAGACACCTAAATCTTTCTGTGACGACACCTGAAACCTACCAGCTTCACCCTGAGCAGCTTCTGTTGATTAAAAAAAAAGATTCCAGATGTGATTAATCACGTGGTTAGTTTTCTCATGTTTGGATGAAATCATAATTATGAAATGCTTACCAAGATAGCGAGAGTCCTCATTTTGCTCCTCCGTTACTTGAAGGAGAAACAGTTATCTAATATTAATTCATTTTAAAATGAAATTTAACTTGTTAAGTTTTTTTAAGATTTTAAACTCACAAATATTGCGATTAAACTACAAGGGGTTGGAAAAAAATCTAAATCACCCATTTTAAAATAATCATTTGAATGTATGGAAGATGCAGACCTAAGGAGATGGGCAACATTTATGTTATTTAAGACAAGAGGGTCAGCACACATACATCGAATGGATTTTTGGTCCCAGTTGTAGCCCAGCTGTGTATGTATATGTATGATATTTGTGTATGATCACAGTTTGTTTTTTTGTTTTAAATCCCTATTTGCTTTTGTTTATTTAATTTACATGTGTGTCTAAATTAATTTCTATTATTGTAAAGTGTGTGATAGAATGAAGTGAAACAATAAAGTATAACATAATACTACGTATAATAATAACAAACTCACCATTGAGCTCAGCTGCCTTGGCTCTTTGGGCAGCCTCAAACTCCAGCTGATCTGAAAGGAAAAAAAGTACTAAAATTACAGAAAACTCAAATATACTCTCATAAAAACCTGAAAGGAAACAAACTATGAACATTAAAGTGTCAACTCATCGAGATTCAAGAAAAAAAAAAAGAAATTTCTGAAAGCTTTAAATTAGATACATTACCGTGGAAGTTTGAGAAAATGACATTTAGATTCACACCTCTGCTGAGATTTTATCAGAACTGAAGTGAACTTTTATATTTTACCTATTTTCTTCAGTTCAGTCAGCCCATCTGCGTGAAAAGATAGTCAGATGTTTTCAATCAAACATTTCTAATTGTTATTTTACAGATAAAGTAAATCCCTCACCATACGGAGTCACCTTTTCCCCTTTCTCTGCACATTCCAGGGATGCTGAGAGAACTACAGGAAACAATTTAAACACAAGATTAGAGAAGCACCAAAGAGGATTTATTTATTTTATGTTGTAACTTTTTTTTACCTACCAGTGTGAAGCACTGCCACAGCAAAGACAACAAGAAGGGATGCTAGAAACCTCATCTTGTCTGTATATTTACCTCATCTGAACTGTGTTGCCCCTTTTCCTCCTCCTTTATAAACCAGCAGCAGCATCACGTGTCACATTGACTGGCGGCTCCGGCTCCATTGTGCCCCCCTACCTGAGAGCACAGCTTCATCACCAAACAGACAGATCCTTATTCTGATTATCAAAGCCCCTCATTGTCAGCCTGTGGGTCACATGGGTCTCTATTTGGAACGTCTGATATAAGGCGAAAACAGGGTCTGCGTGTGGCGGAGATGAAAACAATGTTTCCTGTCAGGAATAGAAATGGATCACGATGGTGCTCGGAGAGACGATTACGTAATTAATCCTAAAGATTAAAGAGCTGTGATGTCTCTGCTGAATCAATTAACAGAAGCACCAAAAGCCTGAGATGTAAAGAAAAACACCCAAAGGTTTACCCTTGTTGGTTGTTGTTGTTGTGATCGACAGGTGAAACTGGAAAAATTAAAATTAGCAATTCAACCTATTAGGTGAAACTAATACATGACATAAACTTGTTACATGCAAATCCAGATATTTCAGCCTTTCTTTTGTGATGATTATGGCTTACAGCTTATGAAAGCCCCACATTTAAAATCCCAGAAAATTAGCATATTGTGAAAAGGTTCGACATTCTTGACTCCCAAGTGTTGCACTCTAATCAGCTAATGAATCTAGAACACCTGCAAAGGGTTCCTGAGCCTTTAGATGGTCTCTCAGTCTAAGATGAATTACTGGAATAAATGGACTTTTGCACCATATTCTCATTTTCCCAGTTCTACCTGTACTGTCATAGCTCATGCATGGGAGGCCATAAAAGCGACCTGAAAATTTAGAATATGGTCACTTTGAACCATCTTTAGCATGTTTTTGTTCTAACTTGTTCAGTTTTAAACAGGCTGACACGAGGCTTTGTTTATTTAGTCTAACTTTATGTTGAATAGTATAGTTTAGCCACATTTCTGTCTTTATTAAATTATAGACACAATTTCTGAAAGGTTTCACTCAGTGTGCATCAAATAATTAGAAATAAAAGGAGAAATCTGCAAGAAAATCATAAAATTAAGTCAACAGTTATTATAAAGTTGCTAAAGACCTAAAATGAATAAAAATTATGATACAATATTTTGTATCTCAAATACTCCTTAATAGTAGTATATATGTAAACTAATAAGTAAATTATTTCTAATCACTTATATTGTTAAATTTCTGTTGATTTTCAAAAATCTGGAGAGACAAAAAATAAAAACATCACATCGATCAAGTTTTCTTTAATGTATTGTGATGGTAAACACCTTTAAACACAGGAAGGCGTGAAACTGAAATCTGGGTAAAGTGCACAATGAATGTTTTGTCACTTTTTGAAGAAAATGAAAAATATAAAAATCATTTCTAAATGGAATCATTTAAAAATCATTAAACTAGAATTTTGCACCAGAAGAACGTAAAATAATAAAACAAAAACCATCACTCATGGTTTCAAAATACTTTGAATTATTCTCAACACCCTGCAGAAAAACACCTTAGTTGTCGAACTTTTACAGCATCTTTCTTCAAAGGTGACTTTAATTATTTCATAAACACATAAATCACGAGTTTTTAAGGCACAGGCATTTTTTAAAGATGAATTTCACAACAGATTGCTTTTTAACATTTCCCTGTCTAATTACAGTTATGTTCAAATAAAATAAACAGGCTCAAAACGGAATCATCAAGAATACTATCTCTTATTCTGGCTGTTTAATGTCTGAACTCTAAATATAATCTTCAGTCTGCTGAAGAGGTAGAGAGAGGGGACTTTACTAAAACATTTTAAGTACATGAACAAAGGAAGCTTCTGGTGTGAAGGGGCAACGTTTGGCTAAAGGTTAAGAAAAGCTGATTGGATGAGCCAAAAATGTAAAAGGTGTTCCTCACAACTAACAGTTGTAGAAAGAAACAGGGAGACTCTAGTGTCCACCCTTCAGTGCAGCTTGATTCACAGTGTTTCTTTTCTTTTTCAGCACAACACAAGTATCCAATTTTGCCACGCTACTGCTGGTGTTCAAGTGGCATTTTCTCATTCTTCTCAAAGTTCTCCTCTCAGTCGTGTGTGCAGATCTTCTTGGTCGATCTTCCCGGGCTGCTGGTGCCAGCGGTGGTGTGCTAGCAGGGCCACGTTCCTGGCCGCGATGGCGCTCATCTCCATGGCACTAGCCGCCCACTCCACCGCATTGAGGTAGTACAGTCGGTCGTGCAGGATGAAAGGAGGGGTCTTTCTGTGTGGCGGACGGTACGCGGGGTAAGCCAGCCACGGAGTCTCGGACACTGAATCGTAAGAGAGGAAGATCCTCTGCAGCTGGTCCTGGGTCAGGGGTTGAGGTGAGAACACCTTCCAGACTGTGGTGTGACTGGCACGTGGTCGTTTGTAACCACCAGGAATGGTGACGGGGTCCAGTGAGCTCAGGCTGTTGATGTCGCAGTACTTGGAATCGGTGGTGAGGATGTCCGACACCGTGAACTTCGAGGCCGGCTCTGTGGTTCCCAGGTAGGACATGTTCAGCTTGCCGTGGACCAAAGTGGTGACAGTCTGGTGGTACAGACCCGGATAGTGAGACGGGATGGGAGGGCAGAACCCTGAGAACGTGATGTCTGATTTTCCCTGATGAAGCGGTGTTGCTATGACCACAATGTCATACAGAGAGTGCGCCGAGCCCGATTCTCCAACATAATTAACCTCATAGAGATTGACGGCGTTTCCTGAACAAGGAAGGGAGTTGGTGTCAAACCATAAAATGCAGACGTAAATAACAACGTTCTCTAAATGAAGAGCATTCCTACCTCTCTTGGATGGTCGACTCTTCATTGTAACTGAAGTGACTTTGGCGTGGATCAGCTCACTCTTGCTGTTGTAAATCAGTCCTGTGCACACTCGCTTATTGCCACCATCTACAGCCCACAGGCCCGAGTCCGCTCCTGCTAGCGACACTGCCCCTAAACACAAGATCACACATCACAAAACACATCCTCAGGTCTGTGACTGCCTCGCCTATTAAAACGTACCCACAAAACCGTTGATGCGAACACTTTGGCCATAGTTGACGCGAGTAATGGGTGCAACAATATCATTAATGAAGACCTGAGAAAAGCCTTCTCCCATCATGGCCTCCTCCAGAGTCTGATTCATTAGAGTGAGGAAGCCATCGCCCCCCATGGCGTGTAAGAGCCTCTCCACGTTGGTGAACGCATAGCCAAACTGCTGATACTGGTAGATTCTGCCAAGAGAAGGATAGGTTTGAGCTGCTATATCCTGGCTGTACAAAACGGATACTAGGCAGTTTTGCTTCCTTTTAACACCCCCTAGTGTCCTTTATTAATTCACTGTGCTTAAACCAAAAGTGAAACTTATTTCCTTGCTGTGCGTTTGTCTTTTTAACATCTTAATCCAACAGCTGAAATATCTCCTCAGCCTTCATTAGTTTCTACAGGAGTGGTTCATCACTAAATTAAACCGCTCAATTTGTTTAAGTCCACAGGTGGAGGCCCGCCAGTCTGAAGGTGCAAGTGTGGTACTCTGGCCCAAGAGGGCTGTGGGGGTCTGAGTGACTCTTCATTAACCCTGTAAAGGGTTATTTTAGCACATACTGGCTCAAGAAAATTATTTAAAAATATGAAAAAGTTGTAAAGTATGGCTTTAAGAGAACCTTGGAAACTTTTTACACACCTCATGAATTTGTCCAAAACACTCTCCACCCACATCTGCATTCGAAGGAAACTGAATCCGTAGCGCCAGAGCATTCGGAAAAAGTTCACGATAAACCAGTCACTCTGTTCAAACACGAGCTCTTTTCCATCGAAGATGGCCATTTTAGAGGGGACGTCATTTCTTGGGGGAATACCTGTTACACAGGAAACAATTTAACCGGATTATGTAGGTTCACACCGCAGCTACAAGCAGGTTACCTAAGCAGTTATGTTTGCGGTGACGTTACCTAATTTTTCAATGAAGTGCTTCATGTGTAGGTTCAGAGGATGAATCACTGCCCCTCCAGTCTCATACTCATGGCCCCCTATCTTTGCTGTCGCCAGTCGCCCTCCCACAGTGCCGGGTTCAAACACATCAATCTGGACTGCAGGTCCAAACTCCTGCCTCAGAAAATACGCAGCTGCTGTTCCACCAATACCTGCTCCAACCACAGCTTTAAGAACAGACGGACAGAAAAGACAAACCAGATGAGACCACAATGTCTGCTTAAAATGACTAAACTCGTTAGAAGCTGAAGGACAAGGTTTTTTAATCCTCCACTAATAACAGCAGCAGAAATGAGTAGTGGACAGAAAAGTCAGTCCAGATAGGCAAACAACAGGATGAATAACTGCAACGACTTGCAAAAGCAAAGTCATCTTTTAAAAAGGGTGTACACTAATTAATTCAATAAATCTACTGTGGTCTTGAGTAAAAATCAATGCCCTTTTTTAAATTTATTTAACCAGATGAGTCGATTGAGAACTCATTCTCATTTAGAACAACAGACACATAGTTAGTTTTACACCAAAGAAAAACAGAGAAGATAAAAACATACAAGATAAAAATAAGAAAACTGTTAGACGTCAAGACTGCTCTCATATACAATATGTAAAAGCAATCAAAGCAGACTTTAAACAATATTTAAGTACTCAGAAGCAGGCACATTGATCAGAAACTGAGTTGTTCTCTGTGGGAATAAAAAAAGCTCTGGCACTCTTGTTTAAGGAACTAGAAGTTACCTGGAGGAGGGGGAGCAGAAGGCAGCAGGATTAGGAGTTTTACTCATTATTATTTGTGATATTCAAATAACTCGTCTCTGATTGGCTAACAACAACATGACTCTACCATTGACTCTGTTTGCTTTTCAATGTTGATGTTATATCTTCACAAATAACACAAACCTGTAGGAGTTCTGCTGTGTGGCTGAGTTTTTAATGCTAGTAGTTAGCTTTTTCTAGCCGAGACATGCTCTGCTATTTCCTGGATACTAAACCAACAACAGCCTTCCCTGTCACAGGCCAAGATGGCTGAGTCCATGAATGCTGACTGGCTTTTCTGATCTGAGAGTTTTCCTGTCTATTTTCTATCTGCAGCTAATGCAGGAAACAAGTGTAGAGGACTTTTTCACATTCAGCCTGCATGTGAAACTTAAGAGTGACAATTATATTTAGAAAATAACAAGTAAAAAATTGTTTCTCAGTAGAACTCACTTTCAAATGTAATTTAAATGACTTTGCTGACAATAAAATACTAGTAAATAAATAAATTCATCTCATGCAGCATCATCCAAATTCCAAACACCAATCAACAACTTTTTCTTGTTAGCTTTTAAACTAGCCTTAACAAATATGTCTGAATGTCTCTAAATTGCCACAGGCTTTCTTTGGACTTTGACAGCATATTTGCTCATTTTCAGACAGGTCGTTTTTGATTCGTTGTGCCAATTATGTGTCTTTCAACCAAGTAGGCTTGAGGGTGGAACCAGTATCGAGTCTGCTCATAACAACAACTTGAAAATAAACCTGTTCTGGTCTCTCAATTTGACACCTTGTCTGCCACAAAGATGCAATGTTAGATTCATCTTGACCTAAAGACCTTGCATGCTGCCGATACCTAAACATTAAACATTGATCATATAAGAAACATTTTTTAAAATCTGGAGTGCGGTGGGTGGGAGGGGTTTTTCAAGATGGAGGTCATCTTCACCACCATCCTCCTCACACGTCTCCTCAACTGAATCTAGTTGGCAGGCCAGAACCGAGCTAGCTATTTAGCTTGTTCACTCTCTTCCTGTCTCAGTCAGAGTTGCCTGCACCCCAACAGACCACAGCAGAGTGACAGAAGGATTTTAGCAGATGGGAATTAACTCTGAAGGACCTTAGCCTCCTCAGAAGATGGAGGCGACTTTGGCCCTTCTTATACAGAACATCTGTGTTGTTGGACCAGTTCAGTTTACTGTTGAGGTGAACACACAGGTACTTATAAGGTATCCACCACCTCAATGTCTGCTCCCTGGATGTTTACTGGTGAGTGAGGAGAAGTGTTTCTCTGGAAGTCAATCACCATTTCCTTTGTTTTACTGGTGTTCAAGCAAAGGTGATTATGCTTACAGAGTCCACATAGTCCATAATGACTGACCTGTACTCCTGGTCACCCTCCCCCCAGACACACAGCCATTTGTCCAGGGATTACTTTGAAGGTTTCGTTAAAATCATGAATTTTTTGCTAAAGAAAAAAAAAATAAAAAACTGCACAAAGTGACATGCAAAAGTATCTCCCATACTCCATATTTTATGCCCCCTATAAAATGACTAAATATATATTGCACCGTTTATAGCATGGACAGTTACCCAATGTAGAGTTCTTTCTGTGTGATACCAACAAAATAAATATTGTGTTTTTGCAGCAGGATGAAAAGCTAAAGATCCTAGAGATACTTTTTTATACAGTTATTAACCATGTTGTTGCGCTGTTACAGCACTGGTTCATCCCTTGAGTTATACACCCTTTTTAAAACTAGAATACAGCAGTAGCTCAGTGGGTTGTCCAGTTATTGGAAGGTTGCAGATTTGATCCTGGCTCCCACCAGAGAATGCTGCTGTTGTGTCCTTGGGCAAGACACTTAACCCCCCTTGCCTGCTGGTGGTGGTCGGAGGGAATGGTGGCGCATGTGTTCGGCAGGCCTCGCCTCTCTCAGAGCATCCCAGGTTAGCTGTGGCTACATTGTAGCTCATCACCACCGGTGTGTGAATGTGTGAATGACTGATTGTGTTGTGAAGCACCTTGAGGGGTAGGAGAACCTTAAGAAGGCGCTATGCAAATACAGGCCATTTACCTTTTAGAATTATCTTGGTTTTGGAAATCATCACATGAGAAACTGCAATCAGTGTTCAAAGATTATCAAAAGAAAGCCTTAAAAATACCTCAATTAAAATAAAATATGTGAGCTTAAAAAGGCCTATTGGACATTTCAGGAGACCTGTACACCTTTACAGCACTTCTACATCAACTATCACAGCAGTAAGAGCTATATATTAAATCAGATTAAGACTTTACAACAAGAAATGGTGATACTCTGCAATTTTAGCCAAATAAGTAGATTTTAGAAGATTGGTTCATAAATTAAAAGAAAACACAAACAGGCCTCCACGCTGCTGGCCACTTACCTATTTTATGGGGCTGCGGCTCTTGCAGACCAGAAGCCGAGGTCAGACTTCTCCTGCCGGAGTGATAAAGGCCCAGGAAGAGCACGGCTCGAAGCGACAGCGTGTGAAAATTCATTGTGAGCATCTGCAGCTATTTAGCATCTGCACAGGTTAAAAATAAATAAGAGCCTTTATAAATTCAAATAAGCAAATCTTTATCAGCGTGAAGCAAAGTTCAAACACAAGCTAAGGGGGAAAGGAAACAGCAATATTCTACATCTGAGAGGAGCACAATAGTATCTGCTTAAATTAGTGTTATTCTTAAAGAGAAACTCGCTAAAAGTTTTATTGAAATTTACATAAATTACGAGTTTTATTCTTAAAAGTAATGTGGTACATACCATCAGTTCCAGGAGTGTTGAACCAGAAGCAGTTTACGCGAAGTTCCACTTCAGAATATCTCTACAGCTCAACAAAAACAACTTTTTGACTAAAAAAAACAACAACACAAAAGTAAGAAATAAATCATAACCACTGATAAAGTAGAAGCTTCAAAAAACTAACGACGGGTTCCCTTCAGAACCAGAACCATAGACGATGCTCAACACACTTCCGGGCAAACTTGCTTTAGAGTTTCACAATAAAAGCATGAAAGTCTGGACAAATGAAACGTGGGAGAAAAAAATGTTTGTTTGTTTTCCTCAACATTTTATTTGGCTGCTGGTACAGAAAATTGTGAATGATAGAATGTATGGTATGACAAATATGATCAAGTTAAATGCAATGGGGCCTATGCGCCAGCCATAATTAAACGTGATTTTGAAATAAAGAATGTTATTTTATATTAATCTATAATATATACAATCAGTATAAAACCTCGTGTTTTCAATTCCTTCATTTCACAAATGTCCAGTTTCCTAATGTCCCACTTCTTTGCCAGTATAAATATTAAGAACGTCACACAAACATGAGTGCGACTCTACAATTTACTATAACTATTTATTAGAAATGTAAATTTTACAATACATTTTTATACATGGTTTCGTGTGAAGTGAAAAACCTAGAGTTAAGAAGAGTAGAAATATGCTTTGCCAGCCCGCTTTTATTTAGACACTGAGAGCGGAAGTTGTTTTTGGAGACGAGGAAAAAGATCGGAAGTGACGAAACTGTCTCTCGTCTGGAAACATGCTTGAATGGAGGTGACCTTAGGTTGTTAAACTGTAAAGAAACAGTAGTAGTTTACATGTGATGATTGATTAGCTCAGTAGTTCGGTTCGGACTGGTTTAGGTCGTTTAGAAACCTTTTTTATAGAGCGTTTGTAGTTATTTATCAACAGAAAACGAGCGAAGATGGCAGAAGCGCATCAGACACGCGTGCAGGGTGTTATCGAAGACATGGTACAAAGTCTAGAGAGAGATCACATCCGTAAGATGCAGGTATGTGTCATTTATTAAACACTGTCTCTCACACAATACATGCTTTCACTCAGGCACTTCTGGTGGGCGTGGGCACGCGCATGTGTGTGTGTGTGTGTGTGTGTGTGTGTGTGTGTGTGTGTGTGTGTGTGTGTGTGTGTGTGTGTGTGATCGATCCATCTGCAGGGTCGCATGTTCAGGTGCAGTGCAGACTGCTGTGATCGCCCCACAGACTCCATGTCCCAAGTGCATCAGTGTATCGAGAGGTGTCACACTCCTCTGGCTCAGGCCCAGGCACTGGTCACCTCAGAGTTGGAGAAGTTTCAGGTTGGTCCTCTAAGTAGATTGGTGAACTTGACTCAGTCACTCAGACTTCATGATTCCAAACTGAATCTATAATGTTTACAAAAGTTTGTCATATGCATCAGGTGTACCTATAAGAGCTTTGATCTTTTAGTTAGTGAAGATTTTTTCAAACAAAATGTTTTGTTCTGTCCTGTGCATCCAGAATTTTAATGCCACCTGCTCAAAGGCAATAAGCTATTATTGTAACCTTCAAGCACTAAAAACAACGAATATCAACAGAACTTGCATACTTACTCCTTCTCAGGATCGTCTAACCAGATGTACGATGCACTGCAACGATAAGGCCAAGGATCTTTTTGACTCCGGTGCAAAGGAGCCAGCTGTTCGATCGCTCATGGACCACTGTGTGGGCAGTTGTGTGGATGACCACATTAACCTGATCCCCAGCATGACCCGAAAACTCAAGGGGAATTTGGACTCTATATCATAGCCAGACTGTATTCTGTCCCAGAGCCAGCTAGGACTCTCTAGATGAACGAAACAGCATGCCTGATAAATTCGGGGATTTAACCACAATGGGTTCAGAGACTTTTAACTGTTTGTTTGACTGAAGCTGAACCTTTTTGATCGGTTAGATAATTTATCAACAGAAAAATAAATAAATAATGGATTAATGTGCCTGGCATCTTGTTTTGTGTGAAGATGTTCATGATGAAATTACTTCAAGCAGATCTGAGTTATTCTAACATTCTCAGAAGGATTTTCTGTTTAATTTGTCCTCTTCCCATTTCTAAGTTGTCCTGTATTTGTCTGAGCCTCCTGTTGTCAGATCTGTTAATTTATCAATTAAGAATATAAAAACCAGGATATTGTGACATCACTGTCATCTGCCCATGAAAAAGGAAACAATCAATCCCTTTTGTGAAAACGTTTTTAATGACAGAAATATTCCCATTCTTTCATAAATCGTGGAACAAAAAAAAAGAAAACACTGTCAGGTGGCAGCCTGAGGAATGGTGCAATGACTGCAGCGGTGCTATTGCTGCTTATTATAGCTCCACATCTCGTGTTAATCATGAATAAGCTTAATTCTGCAAATACAAAGAATTTCAAGTTATTTTCATGTACGGTAAAGCAGCTAATGATACAATACAATCTCAAAAATAGTGACTGGAAATGTATTGTTTTTGGTTTTTGCTGTAAAATAAAAAATTGCCTCTGAGAAAACTAAGCAGAGATAGGGACAAGTTGGAGATGAAATGATAAAGGTAAAGAAAACAGGTAATCAAGGGATGACTGGACTTCTGGGAATAACATCAATTCTGACCTCATTTTAAAATGTCAATAAGATGGTGTGTCCAGCTTTTTAACTGGTGCAGTCCTTATTAAATGTTTAATCAGCAAAAGAAAAGCTGATTTTATAAATGATTTATCTAAAACCGCTGATACAGACCTTCATTAGGAAAGAGATGGGATCATTTGATAGCACTGCGGCCCATGTCAGAGGGCTGTTTTATTAGCAGTACAAAGTCATAGATATCTTCAGCCAAGAAAACAGATTTATAAAAATACAACAAAAGTAGAAAAATAAATAATGGCTAAATAAAATCAAATTTAACATCTGAACAGGAGCTACACAGAAATGTTGAAGATGATCGTTTTACAAAACAACGAGGTAACAGCAGCAGAAAAGCCAAACAAACCGTTAGAACAAAAGTAAAATACTCTGGAGTAGGTAAGCGGCACGCACCGGGACAGTGGAGCAGATAAAGACCGTTAAAAATCATCCTTTTTCACAATTTAACTTTTTGCTGTTTTTAGCAGCACGCGCACATGAGAGAATAAAGCAGCTTAATGCTGCATGCGAGGCACATCTCAAAGTTTAATTTATGTTTTGTAGTCGGTCACATTTAACCACAACTTCAGTTTTCCAGTTAGTCCGATTCTCATTTGTGTGATATCTGATGATGCAATTTGTTTTAAACCTGTTTCTACGCCTTCATGTTGTCCACATAGAACAAAATCCAAATTCCCTTCATTCACGCTGATAAACCACATTCTGAGTGGTTGAATTACAATTAATGTGAAAAGGAACTGAAGGAGGGTTTTAGCCACCAGATCTTCACATCATGTTACTGTAAACGTCTCAAATGCAGAGTCAAAAGCAATTTCCAGCTTTTTTTTATTCTAGAGCGCTCCAGCAGCACACTGCAGAGGAGTAGGATGGATTAAGCTTTATTGAGGATAAAAGATGGTCTGATCTTTCCTGAGCATCATTTGGTAAACCGAGTATATAAAAAGGCTTATTCAGAATGTGCTGGAACACTTCCTACATGGATGTAAAAAATGAGCCTCAAACACTTGACAGAACTATGGGGCATGCAGAAGAAAAGTTCAAAAGTGACTTGATTGTAAAAAACAAAACAAAAACAATAACTTTACATCACTGTTTCCACTTGACCAGGGGAATGGTTAACGGCTGTTCAGCTGCTATCAGGACACGGAGCGAGCCGCGCTGCTTTGTTCAGAGGAGTCTGGACGGTGGTCAGAAGGGGGCGACGTATACAGGAAGTTACAGCACACATAGAGGGGGAACGATAACAACCGGCTGTCCAGGTTCATCACCACATACTCCTGAGGGGCAGAAAGGGGGATGAGTGAATCTTAAGTCAGTCTACAGACAGCTGAGCACATCTGGAGGTGCTCACTGACCTGGTCTTTCTCCAGAGTGAGAAGCTGGTAGCCTGTAGAGCGACTGCAGACCAGTTTCCCTCGGCTATCGAAAGAGGCGAGGCGTAACCTGATAAAAAAAAGGTCAACGTCAGGTTAAGGTGTACAGCATGTTTTATATGTGTTGCTGTGATCATGACTGACGCAACCAAAGCTTCTGCTGATCCGCATACAACCTTAGTCTGATCCATCGTTTTACAAACTTACAGGGGACAAGTTACGACTTTTTTCTCAAGATATTAATTGTCCTGTGGTTGATAGGATACATGCTTATGAAGTTCCTAGCACTAAATCCTTCTCACATAAAACTATTTCAGCAGTTTTATTCTTGACAGTTTTGGCACCTTCCAGAATGAGTTGTTTCAGGTAGGGCTGCAACAACGAATCGATGAATTCGATGAAAATCGATTACTAAAAGCGTTGGCAACGAATTGCGTCATCGATTCGTTGTGTCGCACAACTCTTCCAAAAGCCCCTTCCCGCCCACCGTTGCGCGCAGACCAGAGCAAGTCAGATCAGCGCGAGGGAGAGCCGCAGATCAGCGCGAGGGAGAGCCGCAGATCAGCGCGAGGGAGAGCCGGTACAGGCAGATCAGCGCGAGGGAGAGCCTGCAGACTTGCGCTGCTGCGAACCGGTTCCACATTGTTGCACAGCGATCCAGGCAGCTGCTTCCAGCGCACGGTCCATTCTCAAAGTGGCGCAACCAAAGAACTATAATTAGCACACGATCGTTCTTGTCTGCACATGTTCTCTATTTTCTGTCTTATTTGTGCCTGAAGCGCTCTGCTGCGGAGCTCATCACCTGTGCTGTGGTGATTTCACCTCACGCAGCATCGAAAACGCGCTCTCCGCTTTGCGGTCAGGAGATCTCTTTGATCTGCTCAAAAGTAACTGATGAGGTGAAAAAGTAAGAATCCAGGCAACAGATTTTCTGGAGAATTATGAGGAGATGCAGGAAGATGAGAGACAGACAGGACAGGAAAATAGTTAAATAAAAACAAGAAAACAAAGTAAAATGTAGGTAGATTTATCTCCACTACACGTTTTTACCAGTAAAAAACAATAAGTTATACACATGTCATAGTTATACATCTGATACAATTCAGATCACCTTCAAAACTCAGTCACACACCCAGGGCCGTTTCAAGACATTTTGGGGGCCAAGGCAAAATGTCTCCCCCCCCCCCCCCCCCCTCCATAACTGGGCTCCCCAGAAGCCTCTGTGTAATTCATGCCCTCTCCAGGAGTGTTAGTTATACAGTGTTTGTAAAAGCCCCTCAGACATTACTGACATGTTCTAATATTATCAGATAAAAAACTAAATTATCAGACATGCTGTCTCATCTGCTTCTTTTCTAAACTTGCAAAAAGTAACAAAACCATTTGAAAGCCACTATTTGTGGATTATCTGAAAGTTTCCATGGAGTGTGTGACAACTTATTTTATCATTGATCCTATCGTCTAATCTCACAGCTGAAACAAGCATCCTTAATAATCTGTGCACAGGAAGCTTACCGATGCTGTAGTAAAACAAAAGGTATAATAATTTATTATTAATAAAACCTTGTTGCAGCACTAAAGCAGAAAAATTAGATTTTGCATTAAATATGCAAAATATTTACATATGAATTGTTTTAGAGCCCTTTTATTGGCAGAATCTGATATTAATTTAGTTCTTACAAAAAATGGGTCCCAACATGGTTTGTGTGGTGTTGCCATAGTGTGACATCATAGGCACAGATCCCCTGTCCTCTTGTTTGGAAATGGAAATATGATCACCCTACATTAAACAAACTGTCCACCCGGGCTTTTGCGCTGCACAGAGACGCTTTGCTGCCTATGACTTCGAATGTCAGTTGAGAGTCAGTCTCATGCAGACTGACCAATGAAGAGAGGGCCTCAAGTTAAGACCCTCTCCTCATTGGTCAGTCCACACGAGGTGGGCCAAAGGTTACTCTGGGTGGGTTACGTGTTGTCAGGCATTCAAGTATTGAGTATATTTACTGCATATTACAGTAAAATATTCTGTATGTGACCACATTATGGTGATCCTTGGGTCGTGATGATGGAGCCCTTGAATATTGTTGCCCAGGGTACAACAAAGTGTTAATCTGGCCCTGGTTCCGCCGTCACATTCCCGCAGAAACTGGTTGATCACACCGGGGCCAGACTACTAGCATGTGGTTTTACAACCACAATGTCCTCGGAAGCAAAAACGCTTTTAAAAGGGAGGGAGGAGTCCTAACTGTTGCTGCAGGCGTGTTGTGTGAGAGTGCAGTTATATACTGGTTAATATATTTTTGGGTTCAGTTGCTTTCATGTGGCCTAATGTGAGTCTATTTGGGATCATTGGAATGATCAGCAGCATTTCTTGATGTGACTTTATGGCAGTTGCCCAGGGCATCATCGCAAGGAGGATGGCATTCATTTACTTTTGTTTTATTTGGTATTTTTTCAGTCATTTTTGGAAATAGTGATCAATTTTGATTAATTCACAGCCTATGTTTAATTACATTTAAAATAAATGTCAACAGATGAGATCAAACAAAACAGATGAGAATTGCCCTTAAGCTGTTTAACTTGGACCAAGCATTTTAGGTCACAGATAGATGTAGCTTAGGGTCTCTGTCTATACACCTTATAAGACAATTTAGGTGATGGCATGTTGTTTTTCTGCTATTGAACTGTTTTCTAATAATGTTGTGTTAAAGTGAAGGAAGGAGAGAAATAACGTTTCCCTAGCAGTTTTTAAAAATTTCCCCATGTAATCCGATTAATCGATTAATCGTGTCGAGACCCCATCCGATTAATCGATTATCCAAATAATCGTTTGTTGCAGCCCTAGTTTCAGGAAAACAACCTGGAGCTGGTCACACCCCACCCATTCCCACTCAGGCTGCTATAAGCTGAGAAGCTCCGATATCTGGGAGAGGCTTAGAGTAGAGCCGCTGCTCCTCCAGCAGTGGCTCTACACCAGGTGAGCTTTTGTTTTTTTCAGTTATTCTAAGATTTCACATACGGGAACTTTTGGAAGCAGGTTGGTTTAGGCACAATTCCTAAAACCAAACCCAGTCAGAAAATGGACGGATGGGTTTTTTCCACATTTAGAGTATTAAAAGGTAATAAAAACCTACATGGCACCACAAAATGATGCAGAAGGTGAGTTTTGCATAACATGTCTCTTATACCGTAATTTCCGGACTATAGAGCGCACCTCAATATAAGCCGCACCAAAAAAAAAAAAAAAGGTTTTCTACACACGCACGCCGCACTCAAATACAAGCTGCGGCGCAGCAGCCACATGCAGGTCTCCGGCGCACAGCGCATGTATGGCCATAACATATGATAATTAGACAGAAAGACGCTACACGGAGGTTTTTCGTTGTTGTTTTAATTCAACAAAAACAAATTTTAAAAACGGGTGAACGTGCCTGTAAGTTTAGAAAAGAAAATAGCACTGATAGCATTCATATTTCTGGATGGTTATAAAATAAAAACAGAACTGACACGTTATTACTGGTAATTTGCATGTTTAGAAGAAAAGAAAAGCGCTGACACAGCATTAATAAGCCCTGGATGATTAGAAAATAAAAACTGCACACAAAACATGCCTGGTTAGTAAATAAAACACACCTGCCTACTAGAAGAAGTCATTCGCTCTCATCTTCCTCTTGCGCACTAAAGCCATTAAAGTCCTCTTCTTCAGTGTCGGAGTTGAACAGCCTCAGAAGAGCTTCGTCACACCTTTTCTGTGGCGATGTCAGTGCCGCTGTCCGTGTTGCTGTCATCATCCCCGGGTGAAGCTGGCGTGAATGAGTTCTTCCCGCTGCCGTCTCCAGCACCGAACCATGGATTCATTCATGCCAGGCTTACGTGCAGCAGCACTGTTTCCCTCCTTTACTGCCAGACCGATGGCCTTCAACTTAAATGCAGCAACATATGAACTCATACGTGTTGTTTCCATGATGAGGGGGTATGGATTTGAAAAAAATTCTTCGTCGTGCCGGCTGCTTGCATTTGCTAAATTAAAATGAGCACTTTCTTCGATTTCCACTTTTGACTTCCACCTGTTTCACTTTCTGCTAAAGCGCCCCCTGGCAGGTGAAGGAAAATCTTCAGTAAAGCTGCACCTCATTATAAGCTGCATGGTTCAATCCGTGGGGAAAAAAGTAGCGGCGTATAGTCCGGAAAATACGGTAATTATTATATATGTGATGATGTTTGACTAAAGAACAAATTAAATCAGAGGCCCCCTGCAGGGTGGTAAATCCTAATTTAGTAGTCAGGTTTGTCTGAGGTTAACTGAGGTTACAGTCAGATAAATGAACCGTTATAAACGTTGCCATTACCAAAAACTCACTTCCCTTTAATAGTAACACAAAATCTTCCTCTTCCATTTTCAATAGAACGGATGTTCTTCTTTAATCTCAGCATCCTCTGCTGAAACGGTATAAATATGTTCTTCCATCAGTGTCAGAAACTACCAGAGGGTGGACAGCTGCTGGATTTATGTCAGATAAGTTCCCATCTACGCCGTACATTTATAGATTAGGGTTGTTCGTTTGCCATCTCTTACTTTTCATTGCTTTTATTTTTATTAACACTCCTATGAGTATAAGATAGATACAGTAAATGTTTTTCTTGCTGTTAAAGCAAGCAACTTTTTGTAAATACACAATTAAAAAAAGGTCTACCCTTCTTTCTTCAGGCTCTCCCCCAAAATGAATAAAATAATTCACAATAAAATGATTAATAATAATGAAATTAAATCACATCAGTATGTGATGAGCATTATGTTGAAAATAAATGCCCCCAAAACCACCTCATACCCAACCTTTCGGTATATTCCCAGACAGATGGGCCTTTTAGACATCGTTATCTGTATTATGAACATGCTGACTGAACCTCTGACCTGTATGCTAGATGTCTCCGAGGTTGTAGGCTCACAGCGCCCCCACATGGCTGACTGAGTGTATTCCTTTTAAAGACTATGAAGCGGTTTGTGTAAGTCACCAAAAGGTCAAACCCAAAGTTAAAGCCTGTCCACCGCCAGCAGTACTGAAACAAACAAATATCACAGTTATTAAGAAAGAAATTAGAAACAAACATAAACGATGACAGTGATGGCTAAACTCACATCTCCATCTTTACTCAGTTTCCTGCCACACCTCATACTGTTCAGCTCAAACTCGTCTTTGTTGGACACCTGGGGACTAAAGGTAAAAGACAGCTGTGTCCTCAGGACGCTTTGAGTTTATTCAACATAAAATAAGATCACTGCCATTTGGGTTTCAGCCTCTCACC
Source organism: Nothobranchius furzeri (assembly GCF_043380555.1). Lineage (NCBI taxonomy): Eukaryota > Metazoa > Chordata > Actinopteri > Cyprinodontiformes > Nothobranchiidae > Nothobranchius > Nothobranchius furzeri. The sequence goes on from NC_091746.1 coordinate 51,189,949, forward strand.
CGTTATCGTTGTCAAATTCTGTCCGGAGCATGGCAAACCACTGGTTTTTATACATTGTTGTCAGCCACTCTGAAACATAACGTTTAACATTACATATGTAAAAATGGTACAGCACACAGAACAACAATCAAGATATTTTAGAATCAGATTATACCAGGAGGTAAAATATTATCTCTCTCCAGGATGCGTGCAGAAGCGAGATCATTGATGATGTGTTGGAGTCGTACGAGTTTGAACACCGAGCAAAAAGCTGCCCCCTCCTCTGTGTTCAGGAATGGCTCTTTCTCACACAGGTCTGTAGGGACAAAAACTAAGTTACTAAAAAAAGGTAAGTGTTTGATTACTGACACAAAATACTCTAACTAACAGATTACTTTACCTGATCTGCGTTTACAAAGCCAGGTGTCAGCGTCGGCTAGAAGCTGCTTGATCGGCCCGTCCCACGATGGGTTGAGCTGCAGAAACATCCACTAAAGAAACAGTTTTAAAAAACAGAATAAAAATGATTTTAGAGCAGGGTGTCTAACTTAATTTCACGAAGGGTAGGACTAAAGGTGTGGTTTACTCTGTAATGTCCAGTAATGGTCAGTTTTTAGGTACTGTTTGACCATTCAACATCTGGTCAAAATGGAGACACGAGACTGCATGTATTCCCTTTAAATTGGCCTGTCTTCATCCCATCAGCTGGAGCTCAGAGCCTCTCTGCAGCTCTGAACACATGATAACGTATTGTCAACAATGTTCTCTCCTCAAGGTCCAGCTTCCCTTATCGTCCTACAGGATTCTTCATGCCTCTGAATAAGGAACACTCGCAGCTCGGATTAGTTGCTAAATCAAAGAATTATTTCTTAAATTAAATATGAACTTTTAAACTTATAAATTAGATAATCATTAAATAAATGTTTGTTTATTGCTACTTATAATAATTATAATATAATGAAATGTTTTCATTAATCTGTGCTTGAGCGATTGAAGTTTGAAATGAATGTTATGTTATTACATTGATTGATATATGTTTCAGCATGTTGATGACAAGGTCATCACCATTTGCACTCACACAAGGACAAAGTAAAGTTAAGTTAAAAGCGTGACACATAGATAGTCCTTTACCCCAGATCAGAGCATCCGGTATTAAGGAAGGCATTTTTCTGAGTTGTCTTGGTAATATTCCTCAACTTGTCAGCCTCTGGTTGGCTACACAAATCATAACATGAGAACATTAAAACTGGATCACTCTGGTGATTCATCAGTTCTTGAGAAAGCTTCAGACCGGCCATCTGAAGCAAAACCTCTCTAATCTAAAAAAGATTTTGACATGTCGTCAAAATCTTTTTGCACCTGCGAAGCTGATGTAGCAAACAGTTCCTGCAGAACAAGCTGATATTGTTCAGACTCCTTAAGAGTCCGTCTGACGCTAAGTTCCATCCATCTGACACGAGACATCTCTGGACTGGAGAAGTCGGTGATGTGGTCAATCTACTGGACCTGGGTGTCAGAGGTCATCTAACCTCTCTGACCTTCGGATCCACGAAGAGGGTCTCCGAGAACGGGTGAAGTAGACACACAGATAGCGTCTGATGCTTTTCGATAATAATCAAATTCTTAGCTTAACGCAAACCAAATTCTTTTACACCCAGAACTCAGCTCTCCTAGATACAGTTCTGATAACATCGCATTCACACATAGGCACCACATACTACATCTACATTCATCCATCACAGAAATGTTAGTTAACCTGTCATGTTTTAATTGTTTTAAAAATAAATTCTTACTTTTCACATCACATCACCCCACTTCTCCTCCAGCTTCACTGGCAGCGAGTCAACTCCAGGATTCATTTCATGATCCTGGTTCTGGTCTATAGGGCCTTACATGGACAAGCACCATCTTACATTGGTGATCTTCTTAGTCCCTACACCCCCAGCGGGTCCCTGAGGTCCAGTGATGAAAGCCTACTGGTTGTGCAGCACCAGGCTAAAGACCAAAGGTGACAGATCATTTGCTGCTGTGGCCCCCAGACTCGGGGACTCTCTCCCCCTGAGCCTGAGATCAGTGGACTCAGTGGTCTCCTTTAAAAAGCAGCTGAAGACTCACTTGTTCAAGCTGGCTTTTGTACGACCTTCTTCACCACTCTCTCTTTATTCTGCTCTCCCCACCTATTCCACCTTCCTCAGGATCCACTGATTTGCCTCTTTCCTATTCACTCTCTCTCTCTTTCTTAACTTTTTAAATAACAATTGTCTATTTTTTGCTCATTTGAAATAAATATATTTTTAACCATTTTCTAAATTCTTTTTTATATTTTTATATTTTTTGTTTCTGTGAAGCGCCTCATGATTTTTATCTTGAGAGGCGCTATAGAAATGATATTTTCCTCTTCTTCTTTTATAAACCCGACTCTTTTCTGAATCAAAACAAAGTGTTTACAATCCCTGACTAAAACAAAGAATCCTAGAATCTTCTGGTTAAACACCGTAAAGACCAAGCAGGTTGATATTCTATATTTATATAGAGTATCACAGCTTATTGGTCATAAGTAGAGGTAATATATATTAAGCTCTAAAAGCACTCAATTTCTCAAACCATACAACTCGTTTTCAACACATTTGCAGTGGTCTCTAGTAGGACATTTTGCCTCTGATTGGATAACAGCAATGCAACTTTACCAGTGAGTCCATTTGCTCTGCAACATGGATGTTTTATCTCCACACATTACACGAGCTTGGAGGAGTTCTGCTGTGTGGTAATGTCGCTAATGCTAATAGTTAGCTTCTGCTAGTCCCGACATTCTCTGCCGTTTCCTGGATGCTAAAACAACAACAGCCGTCCCTGTCTCAAGTCAAGATGGATGAGTCCATGAATGTTAAGAGACAGTGTGACGTAGATCTGTCAAGATTTTCTAATCCTCGAGATTCACTGTCTATGTTCTATCAGAAGCTAATGCAGGAGATAGGTGTGGGAGACTGTTTTCATGTTCAGCCTGCATGGAAAACTCAGAGTGACTGATTATAATCAGAAATAATCATAATTTTTTTTTCCAGATTTCAAAATATTTGTACAGAATGTGATTTTTTTTCTCAAGATGCAATATTTAGATGTCAGAACATCCATCTTTTACTTTCTCATATCTTCCTCCATCAAGATCTTTTACTGATTATTTTAAAGAAAATTATTTACAACTGATTACTACAAATGTTAAAAAACACCATCCAAACGAACAGAATGTTGGGAGTTCCAATGCATTCTGGGACTTGTAGTTTTTGTAGTTTATATTCTACATCTGCAGGCTGGATATAATACCTATTATATATGATCAGATAAAACTATTAAATGGGTGAAATCTAGGGCTGGGCGATATGGCCTAAAATCAATATCATGATATATTTAGGATTTCACCTCGATAACGATAAATGGACGATAACTACAGGTATGTGCAGAAACAAAATTTGTCCACTAGATGGGGCTGTCACGTGTTGAGTCACAGTTTTACGTGACTCAAAAGTGGTACAGCTTTTTAAAGGGACATGAACTTTGCGAACCTACGCAAATCTTTTCATTTTTTTGTTATCAAATCTATTGACATGGGAAACATCGATGAGTCAGAAATTTCGATAACAATACATTTTCGATTTACTGCCCAGCCATAGTGAAATCCTATCTTTGTGTTTTACATATGTGACTTAAAGCCTTTACGGTAAAGAAACAGAGCAACTCCCTGCCGTCTACCTTCTTCAGAGCGGTGTAAACATCCATCTCCACCTGCATGACGAACAGATCTGAGGACTGAATGAGTTGCTGCATCACATCAACCCTGCAGACAGAAACAAAACACACAGTGATCGGGATTGTTCAGGTCATTATTTCCTGTTTTAGAAAAAGCTGCATCTCCATCTCTCATACCCAAGTTCTTTCAACAACTCAACATTCTGATGGGTCATCAGGTTGTTAAGAAGCCACTCTAAACACCTTCAAACACAAATACAGACATAAAAATCATGCTTATTAATTAAATCCTAACATATTCAAAATAGTTCTGACTTTTTCATGACTGAATCCAGGCCGTAGATGCTAGCACAAGCATAGTAACCACACACAGTCTTCGCACTGATGTTTTCCTTCATGGTTTCACCGCACTGCTGGATCAAGCCGTCCTGTCAACAGTACAAGGAAAACTACTGAGATTTTGCATTATTTTGATATAATACATGCAAATCCTATGCAGTCATTTTATATTCAAAAATATATTTTGTCCTGGACTGACCAGCTGTAGCATACAAGCAGCAGCAAGAATACAGATGACCCTGCTGGGCTTGATCAGGACATCATCACGATACAGAGATCCAAACACAACCTGAAGAGCTGCACAAACACAGCAAAATGAGATGCAGACTGTAAAAACAACAACAACAACATAAAATCAAGAGTAAAGTTATTGTCTGTGTTCTGGGACGCTCACCTTCAGCATCAATGTTCTGGTCTGGGATCTCCAAGTTGATTTCCATCATGTTGGATTCCTTCCATGAGCCGCTGAACATACTAGAGAAATACCCTGACTGCAAATAAATAAATAAATAAATAAATAAAAAGTTTAAATATAAAAACTGATAATGCGCAGGACTGTTTTTACTTATTTTACCTGACACAGGTACACTTTGTGGAGGTTCCACTCCTGCCCCAGAGCACAGATGCGAATATCGCTGTTTTCACCATTCAGAAATAATGTCTGGTAAATATATTTTGAAGTGCTTTTCAACTTTTTCCTGCAAAAAGAGAAAACACACACAGAGAAAATATAAATGCAAGATTATAAAGAAAACTACAAAGGTGATTAAAAGGCAGCAACGCTGAATTAAATCCTTTGGTGTGACTTGCCTGCGAGGTGTATCTAATATGTCGTCTTCTTCCTCTTGCTCACTTTCGCAGTCACACTGAGCATTTCGTTTTCTCTTTTTACATTCACAGGCATGTTTGCGACTGGAACTTGTACCCTCTGCTGACTCCTCTGGTCCCTGAGAGGGGGACTGAAACCTGCTGCCCAAACTTCCCATCTCAAATAATTGAAAAGAAGAAAATGAACAAATAAAATTTTATGAACCACAATTATTGAGCGAGAGGCAGGAAACCCCGTGGTCAGGTCTCCTGCCCATCACTAATATCACCTTCATTTAGACAAAAACACGTTTTGGAGAAAAAAAGAAAAAGACTTGCAGCACAACCAGTGTGTTTGTTTCTGACCACAACCAAAGTCTGGAAGAAGCCTCTGGGATGAGAGGCTAAATGTCTCCAACATATCCAGAAATGTCCAGCTGTTGGCTATTGGTTGGGAGGAACCCCCCCCCCCCCCACCCCCCACCCCCCACCCCCCCCCCGGGCGATCTGAATTCGAGTGGTGTTTTGTTATTGGACTTCTGTGCCAGTCATGGATTGTCCATAATGAACACCATGTTCAGACATAAAGGTGTCCATATGTGCTCTTGGCACCAGGATACCTTAGGCCGCAGCTCGATGATCGACTTTGTTGTTGTTTCATCTGACCTGCGGCTGCATGTCTTGGACACTCGGGTGAAGAGTGGGGCGGAGCTGTCAACTGACCACTACCTGGTGGTGAGTTGGCTCAGATGGTGGGGTCAGACCAAGCAGGCCCAAACGTATCGCGAGGGTCTGCTGGGAACGTCTGGCAGTCTCCTGTCAGAAGGAGCTTCAACTCCCACCTCCGACAGAACTTCCAAAATGTTCCGGGGGAGGCAGGGGACTTTGAGTCTGAATGGACCCTGTTCCGTGCCTCCATTGTTGAGGCGGCCGACCGGAGCTGTGGTCGCAGGATCGTCGATGCCTGTTGTGGTGGAAACCCCCTGGTGGACACCGGTGGTTAGGGATGCTGTCAAGCTGAAGAAAGAGTCCTATCAGGTCTTTTTGGCCTGGGGGACTTCAGAGACAGCTGACAGGTACCGGCAATCCAAGAGGAACGCAGCTCGGGTGGTCACCAAGGCAAAAACACGAGCATGGGAGGAGTTCGGTGAGACCATGGAGCAAGACTTCCGTACGGCTTCAAGGAGATTCTGGTACACCATCTGGCTCCTCAGGGGGAGAGAGAGAGAGCAGTGCGCTACCAACACTATCTATAGTTGGACGGTGTGCTGCTGACCTCTACTCAGGACGTTGTGCATCAGTGGGCAGAATACTTCGAAGACCTCCTCAATCGCACCAACACGTCTTCCAGTGAGGAAGCAGTCTGGGGACTTTGGGTTGGCCTCTCAAATCTCTGGGGCTGAGGTCACTGAGGTGGTTAAAAAGCTCCTCTGTGGCAAGGCTCCAGGGGTGGATGAGATCCGGCCAGAGTTCCTTAAGGCTCTGGATGTTGTGGGGCTGTGTTGGCCGACGCGGTTCTGCAATATCGTGTGGACATTGGGGGCAGTCCCACTAGACTGGCAGACCGGGTTTGTGGTCCCCTTATTTAAAAAGGGGGACCGCAGGGTGTGTTCCAACTACAGGGGGATCACACTCCTGAGCCTTCCTGTAAGGTCTATTCAGGGGTTCTGGAGAGGAGGGTCCGTCGGATTGTTGAACCTCAGATTCAGGAGGAGCAATGTGGTTTTCGTCCTGGCCGAGGAACACTGGACCAGCTCTATACCCTTAGGGGGATCCTGGAGGGTGCATGGGAATTTTCCCATCCAGTCTACATGTGATTTGTGGATTTGGAGAAGGCATTTGACCGCGTCCCTCGGAGGGCCCTGTGGGGGATACTCCGGGAGTATGGGGTTCCAGGCCCTCTGATATGGGCTGTTAGGTCCCTGTATGACCGGTGTCAGAGCTTGGTCCGCATTGCCGGCAGTAAGTCGGGCTCCTTCCCAGTGAGAGTTGGACTCCGCAAAGGCTGCCCTTTGTCACCGATTCTGTTCATGATGTAACCCAGAAGCTAGAACCTTAATGAGGTATTAACTAATTGGCTTACTAATATGATCCATCCTCAATTTAGATAAAATATAAAATATAAATTAAGGAAATTAACAATACTAATTAATAGATATCTAATTAACTAATAGATAATTTCATAATGAATTATTGGAAGGGTGAATAACTAAAATAACGAGTTTAATATTAAACATCGGTTAAAACAAGAATCTTGAACATCCCTAACAGAAACAGAAGAGGAAAGCTGTACACTATTGGTCCAGGTGGGAATCTGAAATTTCATTGGCTGAGAGAAATAAGTCCCGCCTCCGCGAAATAAAACCGTGCGACGCAGCTGAGCGAGAGGAGAGACAAACGGCTGTGCAGCACGCAGATACAGAAAGCAAAGACTGAGCGGTTAGAGAGAGAGAGAGAGAGAAAAAAAAACAACGGTCGAGGCCGTGAAGAACCCTGATTTGGGTGCCGCATAGATAGAGGGAGAGGCGGACTTGACTCCTTCTAATAAGAGCTAGGAACTTGGAACCAACGCGGTGAGTAAAGAAAAAAGAAGAGAAAAAGCTAACGATGCAACTTAAAAAAAAAGGAAACTTAAATAGCTTATCAAATTAATTCCATTCTTATAGATTTGTGTGGAGACGACAGAGTGAACCAATCCTCTGTAGGAGGGAACCGTTGGAGCGCGTTGGTGAGTGAATGAGATTAAATTCAGTAAATTATTAAATTCAAAAAGCTAATTACAGCAACCGAGGTGACAGCAGTGGGCTGCTAGACGTTAGATCCCAGGAGTTAACATCTCAAACTACCAGTTAACGGTGGTAGGGCATATAGGAGTTAACGGCTCAAACCGCCAGTTAACGGCGGTAGGGCATATGGGATTCCCAGGAGTTAACGGCTCAAACCGCCAGTTAATGGTGGTACGGCCTAGATGTACAAGGTCCTCAGGGGCGTTATAGCTAACGCCATAGAATTAGCAATGCGTCCCTTAACCAAACATTTAATAATAAAAAAAAATAGATAAATAAAAATAAATAAAAGCTAACTGATTAGGGAGGAATTATTTTACAAAGGTGGACCAAAGGACCAGAATTTATATTTTGTTGAATTTTGTTATAGAACATTTTATTTATTTATTTATTTATTTATTTATTTATTTATTTATTTATTTATTTATTGTGTTACAGATATACAAGGTGTCACAATGCTGTATAGAAACACAACTAAATGTATCCTTGTTGTCATGAATGTATTTCTTGTTGAATAGTGTAGAGTAATAGAATCTAACTGAGCCTATTGAGCTGAACAATTGTTGTCATATGTAATTATATTTCCAGAGCTACTGAGAATTATTTTAATAGACAATCAAATTGATGTTATGTTAGTTGAACTGTGAACCCAAACATGATTGGCTATGCCAATAGAGTGAAGCATTTGTTTAAGTCTGTAAGACTTTATGCTGTGATGTGACGAGAAGGGTCGATGCCAACTCGCTAACAGTCCTGTTGTTTACAGGCTGGGTTTTTTTTTTTCCTTGGGTTTGATCCCGACTCCTATGATCACTCACTTGGAACGAGAACTGGATTTCTTCCTGACGAGGGAGATGGCGAGCCTTAACCACTGAACGAACCAGGACATCTCAAGTAACTGAAGAGCAGACTGCTCTCTTCTGTGAACAATCTCAACGGTGCGGTAGGAAAAAATCGCACCACCGGACTCTGACTTTCACCCCAAGCGTGGGGATTTGACTTGACGCCGGCTGACTTGTGACTCATATGATCAAATCTCATACCGAGCATTTTACTATTGTCGATTGTTTTCATCTGTTTTTGTGTGTTATCTTTATGTGTTATATTTCCCATTATTATTAAAATTTAGTATATAAACCGTTTCATGCTATACCCGTGACTCCAGTCATTCTTAAACAACCTCCAATTCTCCCCGAACCTAATTATTGGCCCATTTGTTTATTTTTTCTTTTAATTATCTTATTGTATCCTGTAATCCGGTTACATAAAACTTGGCGAGCCAGCCAGGAGAATTGTAGAGTTGTTACCTTAGCTAACCATTGACTGACATCATAAGAGTGCCTGGAGGTCACAGTGGTTTGCCATTTTGGCATTATTGGTACTTTTGAGTGTTTTAAAATGGAAGTTGTAAAAACAGAAAAGGTCAAAGTTTCAAATGCTGTTTTAATCAGTGGGTTAACTGATACAGACCTTGATAACGAAGTCTTTGGGTTTATGGAAGGATTCGGACCAGTTAACAGGCGCATTAAGTTACCAAACTGTGATCAGATTATTGTGGAGTTTCAACATGAAGCCACTGTTAAGGAATTAAAGAAACAATGTTTACCCTATGACAAACCTTGTACTAGGAACCCAGATGTTTTCTTCCATATTCAAGACCTAGCCAGCGCGTACAGTCTAGAAACTAGCACATCTGCCACTGATGCCTATCTGTCAGAGCTCAGGGACATAGCTGCGCGTAGCAATCAATCATTTAAAGACCTTCTAATGGAGGAACTGGCAAAAATTGGGGAATCTTTAGGAAGGGATACCCATGCATCTGAACCAGTCACTGAACCAGAGCCAATGCTCCATAGTGACCAAGTTACATATTCCCTGCCTTTAACACCAGAAGTTAACTATATAAACAACTCAAAGGACAATTGTCCACCTACAGAGACTGGAAAACAAAACCCTTGCATTCCACCAAATCTTTTAAACACACCTGAGGTTCAGCGAGTTATTGTGGAACACATTGTTAAAAGCAGTGAGGTTATCCCTCCGCCTAGTTCACAATACAGACTAAAACCGTTCTCAGGGCGAGTTCCACACCCTTCTTTTGAAACTGACTATGATACTTGGCGTAGTAGTGTAGTGTTATGCATAAATGATCCTTCACTCACCAAGTCCCAAATTGTACGAAGAATCGTGGAGAGTCTGTCAGCCCCAGCAGCGAGCATCGTTAAAGCTCTTAGTCCAAAATCCGACCCGGAAACGTACCTTGAACATCTCGATTCAGCTTACGCAGCTGTCGAAGACGGCGACGAGCTCTTTGCTCGCTTCTTAAACACAAACCAGGACAGTGGTGAAAAACCTTCCGATTACTTTCAGAGGTTATACACCTTGTTAAACCTAGTTATTCAGAGGAATGGAATTTCCTCCAGTGACGCCGACCAGCAGCTGCTCAAGCAGTTTTGCAGAGGCTGTTGGGACAGCTCGCTGATTTCAAACCTGCAACTCGAACAAAAGAAAGACAACCCGCCTCATTTTACAGCACTTCTCCTCAAACTGCGCACTGAAGAAGACAAACAGGCTACTAAAGCAGCACGCATGAAACAACACTTAGGGGCACAACGAACTAGAGTGTATTCAAATGTGCAAACAACATGCTCTCAGAGTAAAAACACTTGTGAACTGGAAATAGATGATAACTGTGATGACTTACGCAAACAAATCGCTGAGCTCAGGAGCCAAATTGCACAGCTTAAGGTTAACAACACAGATAAAAAGGCAAAGAAAACTCAAAAAGAGTCAAAACCCCGTGTGGGGACTAAAATTCCAGATGAGCCCAAACAGATTCAGCAGATAACAGCAGTGGTGCCCAGACCAAAGCCTGGATACTGTTTTAAGTGCGGAGAAGATGGGCACATAGCTTCTAGCTGTAGCAACGAGCCAAATCCAGCACTAGTTGCAACTAAAAGACTTGCTCTTAGACAGAAGCAGCGCGAGTGGGAGATGTCAAAGCCAATTGCTCAGTCTCCTCCTTTAAACCGGTAGAAGCTCCTATCGTGGGACAGATAGGTGCTAAAGTAGAACCAAGTCCCTCTAAGGAAAGGACAGAGAGACTTTTTTGCAAGCCAGTTCATGCTCATTCAGTGCCAAAACTTCCCAAAAGATTAGTGGGTGGGCGATGCACAGCTACAGTCTCAGTTAACAGTGTTGAATGTAATTGTTTACTGGATTCAGGGTCCCAGGTAACCACCATTGCCAATTCGTTTTACCAAGAACACTTACCTGACCTCTCAATTAAACCCATCAGTAATCTGTTAGAAGTCGAGGGCGCAAACGGTCAAGCAGTTCCTTATTTAGGATACATAGAGATAAGTGTCACATTTCCAAAAGAGCTCGATCAGTCTGGACTTGAGTTACCTACCCTTGCGTTAGTGGTTCCGGATATAAGCTCAAACTCTGATACACCACTACTCATTGGCACAAACACACTCGATCCTTTGTATGAGCAATTGTCTGCCAATAACTTACCTGATTCCAAGGCACTCTCTTATGGGTACCAACACGTGCTAAAAGCCTTAGCAGTCAGAAAAAAACAAAGCAAAGATGGACGAGTTGGTGTGGTGAAGCTTCGAGGGAGAACCCAAGAAGTTCTCCCTGCAAATAAAAAACTGTTACTAGAAGGGTTTATGCAACCCAGCCAAAACAAGCATGAGCCTTATGCACTCATTGAACAACCCACCAATGGTTCTCTACCAGGGGGTATAATTGTAGACTGTTGCCTCATTTCCTTACCTTCACATGGTCCATACAAAGTACCTGTTGTACTAAGAAACGAAACTAACCATGACATCACATTACCCACTAACTGTGTGATCGCTGAGTTAGTTAAAGCCGATCGTGTTATGCCATATCCAGCACCTGACAAAAGTGATCAGAAAGTACTTGCGGCGTGTAGTTCGCAGCAACAGACTTCACCTTCAAACCCTCCTCTCAGTTTTGACTTCGGTACTTCGCCCTTGTCCGAAGAATGGAAAGGGAGGATCACCAACAAACTTAACACTTACTCCGATGTGTTTTCGCACCACGATCTTGATTTTGGTCATACACAACAGATAAGACATCACATCAACTTAAAAGACGAGACCCCATTCAAACAGAAATCTCGGCCGATCCATCCACATGATTATGAAGCCGTGAGAAAACATTTGGAAGCCCTCTTGGAAACCGGTATAATAAGAGAGTCGGAGTCTCCATTTGCCTCACCAATAGTGGTAGTTCGGAAAAAGAATGGTGAGGTACGTCTATGTAAGACTATAGAAAGCTTAATCTGCAAACCATTCGCGACGCATATGCCCTGCCTAACTTGGAGGAGTCCTTTTCTGCTCTCGCTGGATCACAGTGGTTTTCTGTGATGGACCTCAAGTCAGGTTACTATCAAATAGAGATGTGTGAAAAGGATAAACCTAAAACTGCTTTTGTTTGCCCGTTTGGGTTTTATGAATTTAACCGTATGCCACAAGGAATAACAAATGCTCCAAGCACTTTCCAACGGGTTATGGAAAAGTGTATGAAGGACATTAATCTGAAGGAAGTGTTAGTTTTCCTAGACGACTTGATCGTCTTTTCCAACTCCTTGGAAGAACACGAAACCAGACTTTCTCACGTTCTTGAACGGCTTAGAGAATACGGACTCAAGCTATCACCAGATAAGTGTCGTTTTTTCCAGACATCTGTGCGTTATCTTGGACATATAGTATCTCGAGATGGCATAAAAACCGATCCAGATAAGGTGGAAGCACTCAAAACATGGCCGAAGCCTCAGACTTTGAAGGAACTCCAATCTTTCTTAGGATTTACCGGTTATTACCGACGCTTCGTTAAAGATTACTCAAATATTGTCAAGCCACTAACATCTCTCACGGCTGGTTATCCACCCAAACGGAAAAACTTTAAAACACCACCATGTAGATCAAAGGACTTGAACCCCAAAGAACCCTTTGGGAATCGTTGGAGCCAAGACTGTGAGAAGTCCTTTCAAACTATTATTGAAAAACTTACCACTTCGCCAGTTCTTGGCTACGCTGACGCAAAACTCCCATATCTAGTACACACAGATGCTAGTACGACCGGACTCGGTGCAGCGCTATACCAAGTGCAAAACGGTGTCACACAGGTAATCGCTTATGCAAGTCGCGGTTTAAGCTCTAGTGAAACTAGGTACCCTGCGCACAAGTTGGAGTTTCTAGCCTTAAAGTGGGCCATAACAGATAAGTTTCATGACTATTTGTATGGGAACACATTCACTGTCATTACTGATAATAATCCGTTAACTTACCTCTTAACAACGGCAAAACTCGATGCAACGAGCTATCGTTGGCTAGCTGCGTTGTCCACCTATAATTTTGACATCAGATACCGTGCAGGTACACAGAACGTTGACGCGGATGGCCTGTCTAGGAGGCTGCATGATAAACCTGAAGACAACTCAAAATTCACTGAGGAATGCCAACGACTAGATGAGTTCCGATCTCATCTTTTATCCTCTGTCAAAGAAGTCGAGCTTCAACTTCAAGCCGAAGCAGTGAAGGCAACATGCCAAAAGCACATGGTCTTGGATGAGACTGATTCTCCTTGTGGTTTAGTTCAGTCACTTGCCATGTCTGCAGCGGCCATTCCAGACCTATTCCAGTTGGAAGACAATAGTGACAGTTTCTTTGCTGTGCCCAAGTATAACCATGCTGACCTTGTCTCCTTGCAGAGGAAAGATCCAACCATTGGCCGAGTCATTCAGCTGCTTATGACTGACAATAAACCGCCAACTGATACTATTGCAGAACCCCCGGTGGTTCTTAACCTTTTGAGAGAGTGGAAACGGTTTGAGTTTCAAAATGATTTACTGTACCGGAGACGCCAATTAGGACCAGAGACATCATTGCAGTTAGTCTTGCCTGATTCATTACGTTCAACAGTCATGCAAAGCCTACATGATGATATGGGGCATCTTGGGGTTGAACGTACGACAGATCTCATTCGGTCCCGTTTTTACTGGCCAAGAATGGCTAGTGATATCGAAATCAAAGTTAAAACTTGCGAAAGATGTATCCGTCGGAAGGCCCTCCCTGACAAAGCTGCTCCAATGGTGAGTATTACCACCACCAGACCTATGGAGTTAGTTTGCATGGATTTTCTCTCCATAGAACCAGACAGTAAGAACACTAAAGATGTCTTAGTGATTACAGACCATTTTACAAAGTATGCAGTGTCCATCCCAACCAAAGATCAGAAAGCCACCACCGTCGCGAAGAACCTGTGGGAACATTTTTTAGTCCACTACGGGTTTCCTGAGCGTCTTCATAGTGATCAGGGACGGGATTTCGAATCACGTACAATCAAGGAACTTTGTTCTTTACTTGGTATCCATAAAGTCAGAACGAGCCCTTATCACCCTCGTGGCAACCCCGTTGAACGGTACAATCGTACATTACTCAGCATGTTGGGAACTTTACAAGCCACTGAGAAACCTCACTGGCGCGATTTTGTAAAACCACTTACTCACTCGTACAATTGTACAAAAAATGACGTGACGGGATACTCTCCCTACGAGCTAATGTTCGGTAGGCAGCCTCGGTTGCCTATAGATATTGCCTTTGGGTTACCGCATTTGAACAAGCCCTCTATAACTCATTCTCAGTATGTTAAAGAACTGAAGAGTCATCTGGAACAGAGTTATGACATTGTCATAAAAAACTCTCAAAAAACAGCGAGGAAGAACAAAGAACGGTTCGACAGAAACATTCGTGAGTCCACACTAGGTGTGGGAGATCGTGTTTTAGTCCGAAATCTTCGCTTAAGAGAAAAGCATAAATTAGCAGACAAATGGGAGCAAACAGTGTATATAGTTCTCAAACAGATGGAAAACTTGCCAGTATACACTGTAAAACCAGAGAACGGAGAAGGACCCAACAGAACACTCCACAGAGATCTTTTACTGCCTTGTGGTTTTCTCTCTTCATTAGAAAATGAAACAGAACGCGTTACGAAACCTAGCAGACCTCATACAAGACAGAGTTCAGCCTTAGAACCTGACCCAGATGAGCCACTTGACGAAGAGGTAGATGAGTTTTATTACTCTGATCTTCCACAAGTGCTAAACCGACCATCCTATCAAATAGAGGTCACCTTGCCAAATAGGGAACTCATAGCAGATTCAGGACCGGTAAATAATATTCAACAACAAAACACACTATCCTTACACACAGGGGATCGCAAGGAACCAACCTTAGCTGGTAATGAAAATGCTGAATTGTCCTTACTTGACAAAGGCATCAACACCGAAACATTCTTACCTGACAGAATGAGTGAAACTGCGACATTCTTACCTGAAAGAGTGAAAGAAGCAGCAACATACTTACCTGAAAAAACGAAAAAAAATGAAGTATACTTACCTGACGTAGAAACGGGGGATGAAACTAACACAAACCTACCTCAATTGGATGGTGTCCTAAAGTCGCAGCAACGTGATGTAAGTTTTGAACCCATCATACACGATCAGACACATACATCTGAAAAGACCAAAGTCTTAAAGAATAGCTCATCAGCTCTGTCGGAAACAGAGAGCTCACTTCGTCCTGTCTCAGTTGAGAATCAAACCGAAACGGATGAGCATGATACTGTGCAACCAGAGATGTATGTCAGGAGATCTGAACGAAGTAGTCAGCCTCCTCAAAGACTAACTTACTCTCAATTGGGCAATCCACTAGTGACCGTAGTTAGGTCCCTTTTCCAAGGACTTAATAAAGCTTTTATTGACTCTCTTACTCAAGAAGTTGTGTACCCCGTAGAAACAATGCACAGGGACGTGCATGATATTTAATGGGGGAGGATGTAACCCAGAAGCTAGAACCTTAATGAGGTATTAACTAATTGGCTTACTAATATGATCCATCCTCAATTTAGATAAAATATAAAATATAAATTAAGGAAATTAACAATACTAATTAATAGATATCTAATTAACTAATAGATAATTTCATAATGAATTATTGGAAGGGTGAATAACTAAAATAACGAGTTTAATATTAAACATCGGTTAAAACAAGAATCTTGAACATCCCTAACAGAAACAGAAGAGGAAAGCTGTATACTATTGGTCCAGGTGGGAATCTGAAATTTCATTGGCTGAGAGAAATAAGTCCCGCCTCCGCGAAATAAAACCGTGCGACGCAGCTGAGCGAGAGGAGAGACAAACGGCTGTGCAGCACGCAGATACAGAAAGCAAAGACTGAGCGGTTAGAGAGAGAGAGAGAGAGAGAAAAAAAACAACGGTCGAGGCCGTGAAGAACCCTGATTTGGGTGCCGCATAGATAGAGGGAGAGGCGGACTTGACTCCTTCTAATAAGAGCTAGGAACTTGGAACCAACGCGGTGAGTAAAGAAAAAAGAAGAGAAAAAGCTAACGATGCAACTTAAAAAAAAAGGAAACTTAAATAGCTTATCAAATTAATTCCATTCTTATAGATTTGTGTGGAGACGACAGAGTGAACCAATCCTCTGTAGGAGGGAACCGTTGGAGCGCGTTGGTGAGTGAATGAGATTAAATTCAGTAAATTATTAAATTCAAAAAGCTAATTACAGCAACCGAGGTGACAGCAGTGGGCTGCTAGACGTTAGATCCCAGGAGTTAACATCTCAAACTACCAGTTAACGGTGGTAGGGCATATAGGAGTTAACGGCTCAAACCGCCAGTTAACGGCGGTAGGGCATATGGGATTCCCAGGAGTTAACGGCTCAAACCGCCAGTTAATGGTGGTACGGCCTAGATGTACAAGGTCCTCAGGGGCGTTATAGCTAACGCCATAGAATTAGCAATGCGTCCCTTAACCAAACATTTAATAATAAAAAAAAAATAGATAAATAAAAATAAATAAAAGCTAACTGATTAGGGAGGAATTATTTTACAAAGGTGGACCAAAGGACCAGAATTTATATTTTGTTGAATTTTGTTATAGAACATTTTATTTATTTATTTATTTATTTATTTATTTATTTATTTATTGTGTTACAGATATACAAGGTGTCACAATGCTGTATAGAAACACAACTAAATGTATCCTTGTTGTCATGAATGTATTTCTTGTTGAATAGTGTAGAGTAATAGAATCTATCTGAGCCTATTGAGCTGAACAATTGTTGTCATATGTAATTATATTTCCAGAGCTACTGAGAATTATTTTAATAGACAATCAAATTGATGTTATGTTAGTTGAACTGTGAACCCAAACATGATTGGCTATGCCAATAGAGTGAAGCATTTGTTTAAGTCTGTAAGACTTTATGCTGTGATGTGACGAGAAGGGTCGATGCCAACTCGCTAACAGTCCTGTTGTTTACAGGCTGGGTTTTTTTTTTCCTTGGGTTTGATCCCGACTCCTATGATCACTCACTTGGAACGAGAACTGGATTTCTTCCTGACGAGGGAGATGGCGAGCCTTAACCACTGAACGAACCAGGACATCTCAAGTAACTGAAGAGCAGACTGCTCTCTTCTGTGAACAATCTCAACGGTGCGGTAGGAAAAAATCGCACCACCGGACTCTGACTTTCACCCCAAGCGTGGGGATTTGACTTGACGCCGGCTGACTTGTGACTCATATGATCAAATCTCATACCGAGCATTTTACTATTGTCGATTGTTTTCATCTGTTTTTGTGTGTTATCTTTATGTGTTATATTTCCCATTATTATTAAAATTTAGTATATAAACCGTTTCATGCTATACCCGTGACTCCAGTCATTCTTAAACAACCTCCAATTCTCCCCGAACCTAATTATTGGCCCATTTGTTTATTTTTTCTTTTAATTATCTTATTGTATCCTGTAATCCGGTTACAATAACCTTTATGGACAGGATTTCTAGGTGCAGCCAAGGTGTGGAGGGCATCCGTTTTGGTGGCCTGAGGATCAGGTCTCTGCTTTTTGCAGATGATGTGATTCTGTTGGCTTCATCAGAACATGATCTTCAGCTTTCGCTGGAGCGGTTCGCAGCCGAGTGTGAAGCAGCTGGGATGAGAATCAGCTCCTCTAAATCTGAGACCATGGTCTTGATTCGGAAAAGGGTAGAATGCCTTCTCCGGGTCAGGGATGAGATCCTGCCCCAAGTGGAGGAGTTTAAGTATCTCAATGTCTTGTTCATGAGTGAAGGAAAACTGGAGCGTGAGATCAATAGGTGGATTGGTGCTGCATCTGCAGTGATGCGGGCATTGTACCAGTCTGTCGTGGTGAAGAGAGAGCTGAGTCAGAAGGTGAAGCTCTCGATTTACCGGTCGATCTATGTTCCTACCCTGACTTATGGTGATGAGCTTTGGGTAGTGACCAAAAGAACGAGATTGCGGATACAAGCGGCCGAAATGAGTTTTCTCCGAAGATTGGCTGGGCTCTCCCTTAGAGATAGGGTGAGAAGCTCGGTCTTTCGGGAGGGGCTCGGTGTAGACCTGCTGCTCCTCCACATCGAGAGGAGCCAGTTGAGGTGGCTCGGTCAGGATGCCTCCTGGACGCCTCCCTGATGAGGTTTTCAGGGGCACGTCCAACCGGGAGGAGACCTAAACGTAGACCCACAACACGGTGGAGGGACTATGTCTCTCACCTGGCCAGGGAATGCCTTGGGATTCCCCCGGAGGAGCTGGCCCAAGTGGCTGGGGAGAGGGAAGTCTGGGCCTCTCGCCTTAGGCTACTGCCCCCGCGACCCGACTCCAGATAAGCGGATGAAAATGGATGGATGGATGGTCCAGCTGTTTTCAGCTAAAACTCTCAGGATGATCATGTCCAGGATGACTGAGAACTACACCTCCATGCTTCAGCAGCATTCAATCAGAACAGAAAATGAAACTTGAATGTAGCTGCTGTCAGTAACAATCTAACAGATTTTAAACATTAAAACTCAACAGAAATAGTTCAAAAAGGAAATTAAAATGTTATTTATTATTATTATTATTTATTGTGGCAGAAGCTGGTGTGGTCCACCACAGAGAAGCTGCTCTAGCATGATGACTTAAATCATTCTACAGGTTATTGTTCAGCCTTCTGACGCTCAAGCTCACACACACAGGTGTTGGTGGCTGCGACTGACTGCTGACGCTCCGTGTGTTTTTATTTCTGGAGTGAGATAAACTCACCTCACACCGTCCAGTTTGTTCTTTAAAGCTTCTATTAAATCTACTGTGTCCAATGTTGACGTATTTAACAAGTTTCCTCTACACTGCAGGAGTTAAAGTTTACATTACGGAGTAAAAGTTCGGCAGAGGCGTTTGTTTACATTTGGCCACTGAGCGCAGGGTGGGGAGTACTCTGTGCTGCACACAGACAGCTGGTGTGATCAGCTCTGAAAAGCGTTGATCACAGTTTGCAGATCACGTTTAATTTTCACGGAGATCGGCCGGATTCCTCTTCCGTCGGCATTCTAGGAATCGAAACTGGGAATCGAAAAAAAAAACAAAAAACAACCTTTGAATGATTCCGGGAAAAACGAACAGTTGGAACCGGTTCCAATCGATGCTCGTGTGACAAGTGAGAGGCAACAATTTGATTAACATGCATGATTTTGGTATTTTTAAGGAAACTGTGGTGCCTGGAGAAAACCCATGCATGCATGAAGAGAACGTGTGCACGAAGGCTGGGGCTGAGTTTTGAACCTGCAACCTTCTTGCAAGGCAAAGCAACAGCCTCCACAGTGCTCAAAAGAAAATAACAAAGACAATTAAAAAAAATGGCTGTTTGTGGACCTTGTACCACAGCTTTTTACATCAATGTAAATGAAACCAGTTCTGTTTGAAGCTGCAGCTGCATTATCTTCCACTTGTTTTAAAAAGCACAAACAGCATATGCTGTGACTGTTCTAAACAACTAGAAATCTTGTTCTTGATAGATTACTAAATCGTTAATCCATCTTTTAAAAAACTGCTTTTGTCAATTTAGAAAAACGTCTATCTCAGCAATGAACCGCAGAAAATAATTTTATCTCCTAATTTAATGCGTTTTTCTCAAAATATTGTGATTTCTATCAGCACAAATTACACAATCCTATTTATCTCTGTCCCACCATAATCACATATCCTTAGAGGAATGTGGCAATATTTGACAAATGAACTGATTAGAAAAGTTTTAGCTCAAACTTGCCAGCACTGATAAAGGGTTGATCTCATGTTCAGGATGCTCAATTTTGTTAGTAGTGAGAGCATTTTATTCACAAAATAATAATAATAATAATAATTTGCCGGTTATGACTCAGATGATCACCAAAGGTAACGATGTGTTCGACTTACCTGGTGATTATAACAACTGA
This sequence comes from Nothobranchius furzeri, assembly GCF_043380555.1. Classification (NCBI taxonomy): domain Eukaryota; kingdom Metazoa; phylum Chordata; class Actinopteri; order Cyprinodontiformes; family Nothobranchiidae; genus Nothobranchius; species Nothobranchius furzeri. The sequence goes on from NC_091746.1 coordinate 51,209,931, forward strand.
AGCTGAGGTAGAGGCGTGAAGATGACGTTTACGAGTCTGTGGAGAAGAGCTAACCTGAGAGCTAGCGAGCTAGGCTGACAAACTCACCATCAAAACCATGTAAGAGAACAGTAACAGCGCCTCTTTTGACCATCTGCTGCCCAATACAAGTCTCCGGAGAGCGACTGGCTATCTGGTTCTAGTTACATGTTGCTAAATAAGGCTAACATTAATCAAAAGAGGCGAGGGGATGTATTAAAAATAATGTAGCTGCTTTGTTGTTCTTCTTCGCTCGGCGGTTTGTAGCAACAGTTACACATACGACTGTCATGCGCAATGGCACCGCCTGCTGGTGATAATTGGACACTAGTCTTTGTGGTACATATTCAAGTAGATAAGATGTTAATCACTGAGTCAAATAAAAGCATAATGAAGGTTGTTTAATTACCAGGATGAACTGGTTGGAACCATAAATTAAAATTTAAAATTCTTAAATAGACATGCTTGACCTCTCACTTTTCCTCTTGGCCCCTGTTCACAATAAGTCAAATTATCAGTGTCTTTTTTTGAAGACATATAAACATCTGTTTGTATGTTTAATTAACTATAAATCTCTTCAGATCTTCTCAGAATTTTCTCTGCTTATAGACCAGTGATTCCCAAAGAGGAGTACTTGTACATGTAGACACTGACAGTGTGTTGTGTCCATGCCAAAATATACCACCTGAAGCTCAGCTGTGATGTGGATAATTTCAAGTTCCTGGAAATGGTGCACTGGTATATTTTTTACCCCCGAATATGACTTACAAGGTATTCATTCCTACTAGAGACAACTGCAAGTGCATTAATTAAACAAGTTTCATGAGATTTTTTTTCCAGAAATGTCAGTGGCCCTAAATATCTACTTCAAGGGATTTGTTGTCATTTTTGTCTAAACACCATTTTTTTGACAAATTTTAAAATTAAAAAGAAAAAAGAAAACTTTAGCAAAAAGACTATGGAAATTTTAAAATTGGAAGTTGATATTAGTGGAAAATGAAGTAAAATAATAAATCTAAAAATGTTACTGTTCTTTTAGGTGTCTTTCTGTTGTGGAAGTTCAGACAAAGCTGAATTGGTTTAGATTAGGAAAGGGCAACTCCAACCATTTTTTCCACTCATGAGCATCTGATGCTATAAAACACCTGACCAGTGGGTCCTAGTCTCATGTCTCAAATCTCATGTTGATCAAACCTAAAAATGATTTATTTTATAAACTTAAAAAAATCAGGTTCCTCCCATATAAAAAATATGCTCTGAAACATGAATATTTCATGTTAATTAAACCTAAAAATACTTTATTTTACGGATGTTAAAAAGTCATATTAATTACACTTGCATAAAAGTATTTCAACAAACATGAAAGTGCCATGTTAATGGGACTTAACTTTGTTTTGTGGAACCACTGTCTATAACTTTTTTATGTCAAGAGCACAGATTTTTTTTCAGTGTGGGGTTTGTGACCCGCTAAGAGGGTCCCCACAATTTAGTCTGTGCTGAAGAGTTGGGATTACCAAGATTATATTTGTAAAAGTTACATTTATAAAATCCCAGTGATACACCCAATGGTACAATCAAAGCTCTGTATAAGAGTTATAGCTCTGAATGACTGTTAAGTGGGATGGTTTGTCTTGAGGGTAATCTTTGTGGAAAAACAAGGTTGGTATCCACTCACTTATACTTTTCATCCATGGACTAGATTATTCTATACTGATTGCAGAATTTGTTGAACATAGTCTGGGATTTGTTACATTTTTATTTGATTTGTGAAAAATATGCTTTTTCTTTTATTTCATAAATATGGGAATGAAATTGTGTTAAAATGTTCAGAACAGCTAAACAGCTGAACCTCTGATCAGATCGCAGGTGAACAGACATAGTTGGTGTCAAATTTGGATTCAACATTTTAAGTTGATTGTTTCATTTATTTTGACACACATTTGATGTCTTGTAACACTATAGGGATATTGGTGCTGCAGTAAATAGGATGTGAAAACTACTTACATTCCAACTACACTGTAAATTATATTGTAACGTCCCGTCGGACACAATAACGGTCGGAGACGATCACTTATGCTTTAGTCCTTTTAATGACTCCAAAATAGTTGCTCTTGGCCGCAACCACACCAAAACACAGAGCCCAAAATAAATAAATAAATAAATAAATAAATAAATAAATAAATAAAATAAAATAAAAATAAAAAATAAAAAACGGACAGAGCGCGAGACCAAAAAACCCCAACAGCCCCTTCCTAGACCCCCCCCTCCCCCCAAATTCCACTCTATTACCTTAAAAGAGAACCCAGCACAACAGAACTATTAGCTGCAAAGAATGTGGCACATGGAACACATACTGCTGACATTCTCACATAGAACACAGCTAAAGTGCAGAACGTTACAATATTTAAAATAGAAAATTATCATCACATACAACATATGAGCCATATTGACAAAATATTACTACTTATTTTCTTTGATTTGTCTTTTCAGTATTTGATTTTATGAACGGAAAATATCTAAAATGTATCAATAAAAAAGAAAATCATGCGGAAACGCTGACCGGATGTGACGTAAAAAGAGGACGTATACAAGAAAGGTAATAGCCAATCGGCGGAAAGCACCTCTTTCACAACATTCCAGTCGTTCCCAAATTGTCCTCCTCCTCCTCCTCCTCTTCCTCACTCCCCGTGTGTGGAGCTGTGACACGTAAACTTTGTCCGTCATTGGCCACGCAGGGAACCTCCACCTGGGACAGAGGGAGCAGTGAAAAGATCCCTTTGTCCCGAATTTAAACTATTTTATCCTGACATGGAGCCAAGAGACGCCGCAGCAGGTGAGCTTGTTAGCAACAGGAATTAGCTCCTATGTTTCTCCACCGTAAACACCGTAACTAGCCGTATTTAATCCATAGCTGTGCATCGTGTAAAACAGGCGTAGATCCATCTTAAAATAACATATTTTTATTAACCAAATTACTTCAAATTATGTTTTGCTTTGTGTCTTCAGCACATGCCTGTGTTTTGATCATTTTAGGAGCGTTTGTTAGCAGTGATGGAGAAGAAAAGGCTTCAAAGAAGAGATCAGCAGCTAAATGTGTTAAAGCGGAGACCAAAAGCAAGATGGAGAAGATTTTAGGGTTCAAGAAGGAGGACCTGAGCTCCTGGCACAACCTGGTGGCCCTTCTGAACCGTCCCACTGATCCTGCCTCTCTGGGCATCTTTCGCTGCCTGTTTGGTAAATAAAATCCAAGTGAGTTTTGATGTAAAGAGAAACCCAGTTATTACTTTTTGGGTTTATATGTGTGCAGGTTTGCTGATGGCCATAGATGTCACACAGGAACGGGGCCTCAGTCATCTGGATTACAAGTACCTGGATGGGACTCCTGTGTGTCGCTTTCCTCTTTTTAATTCCTTAGAGCCACTGCCGCTGGACTGGATGTACCTGGTGTATCTGGTCATGTTCATTGGTGCGTCGCTTAATGTGTTTGTTCAAAAACTAGACTGGTGTCTGAGCGGATGCAGGGATTTTTACATTGGAAAATCTCTGCAGGAATAAACTACTGCAGAGATAAAAGCACTCAGACACATCTGCAAGTTTTCTGCTTAACCCACCCCCCTAAAGCCTGAATGCAACATTACAACTTGTGTGTGTGTGTGTGTGTGTGTGTGTGTGTGTGTGTGTGTGCGTGTGTGTGTGTGCGTGTGTGTGTGTGTGTGTGTGTGTGTGTGTGTGTGTAGGAATGGTAAGGACAAAAAGGCCTAATGAACAGATTCTATGTGTTCGTTTCTAATTAAAGGTGCTATAGGAATCATGCTCGGCTGTTTCTACCGCCTCTCTTGCCTCATGTTCATTTCAACATACTGGTACATCTTCTTTCTGGACAAAACCGCGTGGAACAACCACTCGTATCTCTACGGCCTCATTGGTTTTCAGCTCACATTAATGAACAGCAACAGATACTGGTGAGGTGATGCCTGTTAGTTTAAGTGTGTGTGTTTTCTTGCTTCTGTAACTCATATATGTGTGTATTTGCAGGTCAGTAGATGGATTGCGGAGGCCATCTATAAGAAATGCTCACGTTCCTCTGTGGAACTACACCGTGCTGAGAATGCAGGTCTGTGCCAGCACTCGTTTGTTTATTTTTGAAATTTTAATTATTTGTTCAGCAGATTTAATTTAGTCTTTCATTCTTGATTTTCAAAGATTTTTATTGTGTACTTCATTGCTGGAGTCAAAAAGTTGGATGCAGACTGGGTGGAGGGATACTCCATGTCTTATCTAGCACATCACTGGCTCTTTGATCCTTTCAAGTATGTCTTTATTAAATTTTCTGTGGCAGAATTTACTCTCTGACTTTATTTTTTCCTTACTCTAATCGAGCTTTTCTTCCAGAGCGATTCTTCCTGTGGAGTTGGTGAGTCTGCTGGTCGTGCACGGAGGCGGTCTGGCTTTGGACCTGACTGCCGGCTATCTGCTGTTTTTTGATGCAACGCGGCCGATTGCGATTTTCTTTGTGTCGTACTTCCACGGCATGAACTCTCAGCTCTTCAGCATCGGTTCGTGTGCTGCCTTGCCGCTCTTTCTGCTTTTTTTTTTAAACACTTTTAAGTCCCTCTCTAATTTAAACTGAATCTCATTGAGCTTTTTGATCCTCCTCAGGAATGTTCTCCTACACGATGCTGGCCACCAGCCCTCTCTTCTGCTACCCCGACTGGCCCAGGAGATTCTTCTCTCGTTTCCCATCTTTCCTCAGTCCGGTCCTGCCGTTCACCTCATCTGAGATTCAGCCCAGCACTTCCTGCGTTTACCCACAGAACCACAGCACTGAGCATCAAGAAACACAGAATGTTCCCAAATCTTCCAAACTGAGATTTAAACACAAGCTGGGGGCCATTTTTACTATTCTCTATATAGTGGAGCAGTTCTTCATGCCTTACTCCCACTTCATCACAAAGGTAGGTCTCTCGGGGAGAGTTCAAAGCCTTCACCGAGTAGTCGTTGCTCAATCAGGGTCAATAGTGTCAACAGCAGCTCAAACAGTGAACATGGTGATGTGGTGCCTTGAAATGCATCATTCTTCGTCCCTGTTCTGTACCAGGGTTATAATAACTGGACCAACGGCTTATACGGCTACTCGTGGGACATGATGGTTCACTCCCGCAGCCATCAGCATGTGAAGATCACCTACAAAGATGGGAAAACCGGCGAAGTCGGATACTTGAACCCAGGGGTAAGATTTTAGGAAACTCTGTGGAGGGTGGATCATTTTGATAACGATACCTGAATAGATTATTAGTTTGAAGCAAAATGCACATAATTTAGGAGAAAATAATCCTGCTTTTGTTCTGTAGGTTTTCACTCAGAGTCGCCGTTGGAAAGACCACGGAGACATGCTGAAGCAGTACGCTACGTGTCTCGGTCACTTACTGCCACGCTACAACATCTCTGATCCAGAAATCTACTTTGACATCTGGGTGTCGATCAACGAGCGCTTCCAGCAAAGGTGTGAGAGCCTTCTAAATGCTTTCAGTTTGTTTGAATGGAATATAAAGTTTGGGACTGTTTCGTATTTAAGGATTTTTGATCCTCGAGTGGACATCGTGAAAGCGGAGTGGTCACCGTTCAAACCAAACCCGTGGCTCATGCCTCTGCTAGTGGACCTCTCCCCCTGGAGGACCAAGTTCCAGGAGATCGAGGGCAGTTTGGACAACCAGACCGAAATTGTCTTCATCGCTGATTTCCCAGGTTGTAAATCTGTCTTTGTAAAGAAAATAAAACATTAATTCGTAAGCTCACAGTGTTTTTGTCTTCAGGTCTCCACTTGGAAAACTTTGTGAGTGAAGATCTGGGCAATACCAGCGTTCATGTGTTACAGGGGCGGGTGAATGTGGAGATAGTGGCGGGGAAAAAGAACTACACTCTGCAGCCTGGTGAGCAGATAAAGGTACAGCTACACACTTCTGTATTTATTTTTAAAACAAGTCTGATGCTTTGGGTGCATCAGACTTAGTTTATAGGCTGATTGGATTGTTTAACGGTGTGGTTCACATTTGTAAGTCATACTCTGGGGGAAAAAAGAGCACCGGTGCGTCTGTTGCAGGAAGTAGAAGTGAGCCACGCCAGAGTTGAGCTTCAGATGGCAGGATTTGGAGTATTATTTCCTGCAATTTGGACGTCTCTGATTGAATAACAGCAACTCAACTCTATCACTGACTTGCAACGTGGATGTTTAATCTCCACAATTAACATATAAGCCTGGAGGAGTTCTGCTGTGTGGTGGAGTTGCTAATGCTAACGGTTAGATTTTACTAGTCGAGATGTTCTGTCATCTCCTGGTTGCTTCAACAATAGCCTTTCTCGTCGAGAGTCAACATGGGTGAGTTCATGAATGTTAAGTGACGGTGTGACATAGGTCTGTGAGGATTTTCAAAATCTAGTTTCACCGTCTGTTTTCTATCAGAGGCAAATGCGGGAGATAGGTGAAGGAGACTGTTTTCATGTTCAGCCTGTATGAAAAATTCAGAGTGATTCATCATAATGAGAAAAGTTATTTTGAAATCATGTTTTTTCAGTGAACCACACATAAAAACTATGAAACGGGAGCAGATTTTACAGAAACACTGTGACTCAGTAAATAACAGGACTGGAAATATTTCATACTTTACACATTTTATTTTTCTCCATAACTTTGTTTTCTTTCTTTTTACTGATTATCTGAACTTTTGGGTGTTTCCTCCTGCAAGGAGAACATGCTAGCATGTGGTATCAAACCAGCAACATTTAGACCTTTAGCCCTATTAGTGGAACACATTTTAGTCCTTGTATATTCATTTCCTCTCATTTATTTTCTCTTTCCCTTTTCTTACATTTTAATTCACTTTTTTTTGCTTTTCCCAATTTTATATTTTTTCATTTTTAATCATTTATTCGATTTATTTTGTTCCTGTGAATCTCCTTGTAATTTTTATCTTGAGAGGCGCTATATAAAAGATAGTTTCTTCTCCTTCTACAATGTACATAAGTGACAAACAGTATGTCTGTATTATTTATTCATTTTTCACAATGTGGATATATGCAGGTTCCTGCTGGAGCTTATCATAAGGTGTTCACAGTGTCCGAAGGCCCGTCGTGCTACATGTACGTTTATGTTAACACCACAGAGGCGGCGCTGCAGCAGAACTTCACCAAGCTGCTGGAGCTCCAGGAGCGCATCCGCAACGGAACAGGTTAGAATGCATCAGTGCTTTCAGCAAAACGTAGTCTCAACAACCAGGATTGTGGAGGTTTTTAGTCCATAACTTTTCCTCTGCTTGTCCGGGTCTGGGTTGTGGAGGTAGCAGGGAACATGTGTTTTCTGTCGATCACATGCTCTCTCCTTCCCTCACTTGTGAACCAGACCTCAATATACTTAAAGTAACATTAAACAGTTTTTAACACAAGCTTTTCGCTAAAAAGTTGGTTTCAGTGATTGTGTAGGTAGAAACTTCGCCTTGGGCGACACTCTGCTGACCAGAAACTGCAGTTAACAATTTTGTGGGGCAGGTACGTGCCCTAGGTAGAGCTCTCTACCTGATTAACAGCTTTTAGCCATTTGCTCCGCTGGTAGCTAATGTAAAGGCTAGCAGTTAGCTTTTTCAGTTTGCTGACTGTTAATAAAAAGCACAAGAATAAAAAAATAAAGCAGTTTGCTGTTTTGGTGGCATCATGGAGGAGCCTGGAGGTAAACGTAAGAGAGTAATGTCTTTGGAGGTGGAGTAAAGAGCCTAAACCAGATCATGGACTGATTGTGACCTGGCTTTGTTGCAATTGGACTTGTAAGTAACAATATTTTTTGTTCAACAGTGTGGATTTTTTTACTTAGAGTTTTTATATTATTAGTGCTAACAACAAGCTAACAATAACATGAGCCAACTAACTACAGCAGGGTGCGGCACAGCCGATTATTATTACGACAGTTGTTAATTTTGCTTTCAACCGGTAGGATGGAGAAGCAGGGAGAACTGTTCAGTGTTACTTTAAATTCCTCCTCTTGAGGTAGGACTTGCCCCCTGACCCGGAGTTAGCAATCCATCGTTTTCTGGTGGAGAACCATGGCTACAGATTTGGAAAATTTTTGCCAATCCAGTTTTCAACACTCTCTGCAGTATCTCCTATAAACACACACTTTAGCAAAATATCTAATCTATAACTGATTTGTTTCTCTCTACAGAAACTGAGCCTCTCCCTCCCGAGCTGCAGCCTCTCATGGTTGCAGACGACGATGAAAAGGCAGAGGTCAACGCCACCGATCCCGTCGTACAGCTGTTCCTGAAGAGGCAGCGCCGGATGAAGGAGGTGAAGAAGCGCAGGGAGGCTGGCGCACTGGAGCGACTGGAACGCTTCACGGTTAAAAAGTACTTCACAGTACGAAGGGGGTGAGTACTCTCTGATATGATGGGTCTTGAACATAAATAATGAACAAGTCAACATGGATTTAAATTTTTTTTTATCTTGAAGATTCTTGATGACGGCCATCGCGATGCGAAACCTCCTGGTTGGCCTTCCTCCTCTAGACCAGCTGAGAAGAGAAGTTGAATTTGCCAACATGAAAGAACCTCAAACAGAATCCAACCAGGATGAGCCGCTCAAAGATGAAGTTGTTCATGGAGAACTTTAAAATACATTTAGGACCAAAGGAAAAGATAAAGTATCCCCGAGTACTGAATCACACATTCCAATTTGTTAGTGTGTTTTGCTGCTGGACTGTTACTGACTGGGACCCTAAAGACAATTTAATTTGAAGTCCTCTGAAACATTTAGTATTTTTCCTGACTGAAGTGTTTTATTTTTTTACAGTTTTTAATTCAGATGTCAAGATCTGCAGTAAAATCAGACTGTTGAGTAATGGGGTGGATATTTTTATATCAAACACACTGATTTATAAATACTGCTTCATTTAGAATAATGAGAATAAGTCTAAATGAGTATAAAGTATTTTTTTACATGACAGAAATATTTGATATTTAAAGGTGTTCTTAAGTTCAAAACCACATTGTTGTTGTTGAATATGGGCGTCTTGGGGTGTCTAATGTTGCATACCACAAAGTCTGTGCCATCTCCGCCTTGCTTTCCTTTGCAAATTAGTAATGTTGTAATGGCCATGGAAAATGGTTCTTTCTGATAATAACTGATTTAACATGTCATAAGCTTAGACACACACCCTTAAATCAGAATGTCGTAACCCATTTCAACATTGGCATAATACACTGCCTGGCCCCCCCCCCCAAAAAAAAAAGCATCACCAACAATGGTCACATACTCTAGTATTTTGTTGGAACACCTTTAGTTTTTATTAAAGCACACATTTGCTGTGGCATTGTTTAATAAGCTTTGCCATATCCCAAGGTTTATTTCCATCCAGTGTTGCATTAATGTGTCTCTAAGATCTTGCATTGATGATGGTAGAGTCTGACCACTGCACAAAGCCTTCTCTAGCACATTCCTCAATGGAGTTAAGGTCTGGACTCTGTGGTGGCCAATCCATGTGTGAAAATGACGTCTCATGCTGCCTGAACCACTCTTTTATTATCTGAGCCTGATGAATCCTGGCATTGCCATCAGGGAAGATGGAATAACCTGGCCATTCAGTATATTCAGGTAGTCAGCTGACCTCATTCTTGTATCACATCCTGTTGCTGAACCTAGACCTGACCAGCTGCAGCAACCCCAGATCATAGCACTGCCCCCACAGGCTTGTACAGTAGGCATGATGGCATCACTTCATCTGCCTCTCTTCTTACCCTGATGCACCCATCACTCTGGAGCAGGGTCCATCTTGACTCATCAGACCAGTTTTTAATAATGCGTGGACAGTTCTTAACCCAGTTTTAGTCGTTTCTGCAATCTAGATGCTTTCTCTGGTTGTTGCATGCCAATGATCTGACCCGTCTCAAACAGTTACATCTTTTCCACGACCACCAGATTTGTCTTTCCATGTGATTAAGAAATGAGAAGCAACTCATTCCACCAGTTGAGGTTAAATAACCTGTTTCCAGCTGAAAGATGATTGCCCATGCAATAAATATCCAATAGGAGGCTCCTACCTATTTGCTTAGTTAAATCCAGGTGGCAACTTTTTTGGGCCAGGCAGATCATATATAAACATTGGTCACTGTGATGCTAACCACAGAATAATGTTAGCCCGAGCTACAGCCAATGCTAGCATGAGATACTGCAAACATCTTGTTGGAGAGCAAAACGAAGAAGAATGTTGGTGTATACGTAACTTCCTTGTTTTCCCACAAACTCTTGCACCGCAACCTCCCCAACATCAGCTAGCGGGATGTTGACTTCCTCTTTTTACAACCACCGCACAGAAACAAAACAGTTTCTAACATGGAACCATTTGGCTAAACCGGCCAATCAGGATGTAGCACATTAAATATTCATTTCCTGGCTGAGTAGGTGGAGCCAACCTGTTTCTATTGTAGGGCTTTATAATGGGGTTGTATTTGCTCATTTACCAGGGCTCTTGGACCACGGTGAGCCCCAACAAAGTATAGAGGCTTAATGAACAGTCTAATTGTAAAAAGCCTTGTTCTAGGACACCTTTAAAGTAAAACTATTGTCATTTTAAAAAAATTAAGTAAAAAAATCAAATGTGACATGAAAAGGTTTGTGGAAAATTTCCACCGGAATTTTTTTTTATTGGCGTTAGTTTGTGACATAGTGTTACAGTGAAATCATCAGAATTCACTGTATTTTGGTTTAATGGCACAGACACGACACATTTAATATACAACGTTTATATAATATTCAATGCAAAGAAATCGGCAACAAGCTTCTAAAGCAGGTTTCTGTCAGTAGTTGTAATTCAGTCTTCATCTGTGTTGAGTAATGGAATTTAGACCAACAGCTTGATCATTAACTACTGTTCAAACATGCAACACAAAGTATCACCAAACAAATATTTTTAATTGAAATGTTTTTTTTTTTAATAGTTTCACAGGTTCTGGATACATAAAACACAGATTAGTTGTTCATTTCATATTGCACAATGTTTTACTGGCTGAGTGTTTTTTTTTTTTTGCCTCTATCTGACAAAGCACCATTTTCACCTCTTTAATACGTCACAACTCACCTAAAATGTGCTGATTCAACTGCTGATGTTAGTGTTAACGATCTTTAGGGCCACTGTTCAGTGTTCGTACAAAAACACTGCAACAAAACATTGATTAGAAAATTAAAATAGTTTATTTGAGACTAAATGATGGATTAAAATATTCAGATAAAAATGAAATATAATTCATTTTTACATATTTCCCTTTTTTAAATACAAAGTGGGTTAGTGTGGAGGAAAGGAAGTAATCACCTATAAATAAAAATAGAGCGCTACTCCCTCTCTCGTCCCAATCTTTTCTGAACAAGTCACGTTTTCTTTGTAGTCGTCTCCACCCATCTGATCTCATAATTAAACCAGTCGCAGCTATTTTTAAACATCGTCTCCACCAGAACAGACTTCCTCCACCCTCTATTCTCCTTCATCTGGCTGCTCAAAAGGGGCCGCTAAGAGAACAACACCTCCTTGTGAGTAAACCTTCCGTCCATCCCAGTCCTCCCTCTGTCTCCTCAGAGAGCTTTCTGACACATCCCTGCTAAACTCCCATTCCTGCTCTACATAAACGAGCCCCGTAGTTGTTCTGTGTGCTTATTTCTCTCATTATTTTATCATAAAACAGGAAATGATCCCTTTT